>NC_058083.1:485020381-486220381 GCF_014858855.1 Bufo gargarizans
ATATATTTAGGCCCAGGCACCCAGGCAGAGGAGAGAGGTCCCGTAACAGAGAATCTGTCTTCATGTCAGCAGAGAATTAGTCTGCATGTCATAGCAGAGAATGAGGCTTCACGTCAGCCACCACTGCAACAGTCCATTGGCATATATTTAGGCCCAGCACCCAGGCAGAGGAGGGAGGTCCCGTAACAGAGAATCTGTCTTCATGTCAGCAGAGAATTAGTCTGCATGTCATAGCAGAGAATCAGGCTTCACGTCAGCCACCACTGCAACAGTCCATTGGCATATATTTAGGCCCAGCACACACACAGGCAGAGGAGAGAGGTCCCGTAACAGAGAATCTGGCTTCATGTCAGCAGAGAATCAGTCTGCATGTCATAGCAGAGAATGAGGCTTCACGTCAGCCACCACTGCAACAGTCCATTGGCATATATTTAGGCCCAGCACACACACAGGCAGAGGAGAGAGGTCCCGTAACAGAGAATCTGGCTTCATGTCAGCAGAGAATCAGTCTGCATGTCATAGCAGAGAATGAGGCTTCACGTCAGCCACCACTGCAACAGTCCATTGGCATATATTTAGGCCCAGCACCCAGGCAGAGGAGGGAGGTCCCGTAACAGAGAATCTGTCTTCATGTCAGCAGAGAATTAGTCTGCATGTCATAGCAGAGAATGAGGCTTCACGTCAGCCACCACTGCAACAGTCCATTGGCATATATTTAGGCCCAGCACACACACAGGCAGAGGAGAGAGGTCCCGTAACAGAGAATCTGGCTTCATGTCAGCAGAGAATCAGTCTGCATGTCATAGCAGAGAATGAGGCTTCACGTCAGCCACCACTGCAACAGTCCATTGGCATATATTTAGGCCCAGCACACACACAGGCAGAGGAGAGAGGTCCCGTAACAGAGAATCTGGCTTCATGTCAGCAGAGAATCAGTCTGCATGTCATAGCAGAGAATGAGGCTTCACGTCAGCCACCACTGCAACAGTCCATTGGCATATATTTAGGCCCAGCACCCAGGCAGAGGAGGGAGGTCCCGTAACAGAGAATCTGTCTTCATGTCAGCAGAGAATTAGTCTGCATGTCATAGCAGAGAATGAGGCTTCACGTCAGCCACCACTGCAACAGTCCATTGGCATATATTTAGGCCCAGCACCCAGGCAGAGGAGGGAGGTCCCGTAACAGAGAATCTGTCTTCATGTCAGCAGAGAATTAGTCTGCATGTCATAGCAGAGAATGAGGCTTCACGTCAGCCACCACTGGAACAGTCCATTCTCAGATATTTAGGCCCCGGCACCCAGGCAGAGGAGAGAGGTCCCGTAACAGAGAATCTGTCTTCATGTCAGCAGAGAATTAGTCTGCATGTCATAGCAGAGAATGAGGCTTCACGTCAGCCACCACTGCAACAGTCCATTGGCATATATTTAGGCCCAGCACCCAGGCAGAGGAGAGAGGTCCCGTAACAGACAATCTGGCTTCATGTCAGCAGAGAATCAGTCTGCATGTCATAGCAGAGAATCAGGCTTCACGTCACCCACCACTGCAACAGTCCATTGTCATAAATTTAGGCCCAGCACTAGTGTTGAGCGGCATGTCCCATATTCGAATTCGCGAAATTTTGTGAATATTCGAAAGAATATTCGTAAAATATTCGCGATTATTCAAATTCGTTATTATTTCGCATATGCGATAATTCGAATTATCGCATAATACATATGCTATGCAAAATTCACATGTGCGCTAATGAAATCGCCTTACGAAGATTCGCAACTCAATTCAATCACTAATGTATGAATGCAATGCCCTTTGCCTCTGTTCTGGGACAAGTGTAGATATTCGCATGTGCGCTAATAAAATCGCCTTACGAAGATTCGCACCTCAATCACTTTCTAGGGAATGTGAGACTTTTGGGAATCAATCGAGATACAGTGGGGGGTGATGACAGTAGTTGACAGAGTACAGATCAATGTAATCTGTAAGGTGGAAAGTAAAATAAAAAATACGAATATTCGTAAATCGAATTTTACGAAGTTCTACGTATTCGCGAATATGGTGCTATACTATATGAATGCACAGGCCTTTGCCTCTCTGTTCTGGGGACAAGTGTAGATATTTGCATTTGCGTTAATAAAATCGCCTTACGAAGATTCGCAGCTCAATTCAATCACTAATGTATGAATGCAAAGCCCTTTGCCTCTGTTCTGGGACAAGTGTAGATATTCGCATGTGCGCTAATAAAATCGCCTTACGAAGATTCGCAACTCAATTCACTAATGTATGAATGCAAAGCCCTTTGCCTCTGTTCTGGGACGTGCCGATATTCGCATGTGCGCTAATAAAATCGCCTTACGAAGATTCGCGCCTCAATCACTTTCTAGGCAATGTGAGTAAGATCTGAGCTGTTGGACCTTTGGGAAACAATCAATTATATGTGTACTGTAATTTTGTGGGGGGGGGGGGGGAAACAAAAAACGAATATTCGTTTTTACGAATATATAGCACTATATTCGAAATATTCGCGAAATCGCGAAGTTGCGATATTCGCGAAAAAAATTTGCTTTTCGAATATTCGCGCTCAACACTACCCAGCACCCAGGCAGAGGAGAGAGGTCCCGTAACAGAGAATCTGGCTTCATGTCAGCAGAGAATCAGTCTTCATATCATAGCAGAGAATCAGGCTTCACGTCACCCACCACTGTAAGAGTCAATTTTCATAAATTTAGGCCCAGAACCCAGGCAGAGGAGAAAGGTCCCGTAACAGACAATCTGGCTTCATGTCAGCAGAGAATCAGTCTTCATATCATAGCAGAGAATCAGGCTTCACGTCACCCACCACTGCAACAGTCAATTGTCATAAATTTAGGCCCAGCACCCAGGCAGAGGAGAGAGCTCCCGTAACAGAGGATCTGGCTTCATGTCAGCAGAGAATCAGTCTGCATGTCATAGCAGAGAATGAGGCTTCACGTCACCCACCACTGCAACAGTCCATTGGCATATATTTAGGCCTAGCACACAGGCAGAGCAGAGAGGTCCCGTAACAGACAATCTGGCTTCATGTCAGCAGAGAATCAGTCTGCATGTCATAGCAGAGAATGAGGCTTCACGTCACCCACCACTGCAACAGTCCATTGGCATATATTTAGGCCTAGCACACAGGCAGAGCAGAGAGGTCCCGTAACAGACAATCTGGCTTCATGTACAGCAGAGAATTAGTCTGCATGTCATAGCAGAGAATGAGGCTTCACGTCAGCCACCACTGCAACAGTCCATTGGCATATATTTAGGCCCAGCACCCAGGCAGAGGAGAGAGGTCCCGTAACAGACAATCTGGCTTCATGTCAGCAGAGAATTAGTCTGCATGTCATAGCAGAGAATCAGGCTTCACGTCAGCCACCACTGCAACAGTCCATTGTCATAAATTTAGGCCCAGCACCCAGGCAGAGGAGAGAGGTCCCGTAACAGACAATCTGGCTTCATGTCAGCAGAGAATTAGTCTGCATGTCATAGCAGAGAATGAGGCTTCACGTCACCCACCACTGCAACAGTCCATTGGCATATATTTAGGCCTAGCACACAGGCAGAGCAGAGAGGTCCCGTAACAGACAATCTGGCTTCATGTCAGCAGAGAATCAGTCTGCATGTCATAGCAGAGAATGAGGCTTCACGTCACCCACCACTGCAACAGTCCATTGGCATATATTTAGGCCTAGCACACAGGCAGAGCAGAGAGGTCCCGTAACAGACAATCTGGCTTCATGTCAGCAGAGAATCAGTCTGCATGTCATAGCAGAGAATGAGGCTTCACGTCACCCACCACTGCAACAGTCCATTGGCATATATTTAGGCCTAGCACACAGGCAGAGCAGAGAGGTCCCGTAACAGACAATCTGGCTTCATGACAGCAGAGAATTAGTCTGCATGTCATAGCAGAGAATGAGGCTTCACGTCAGCCACCACTGCAACAGTCCATTGGCATATATTTAGGCCCAGCACCCAGGCAGAGGAGAGAGGTCCCGTAACAGACAATCTGGCTTCATGTCAGCAGAGAATTAGTCTGCATGTCATAGCAGAGAATCAGGCTTCACGTCAGCCACCACTGCAACAGTCCATTGTCATAAATTTAGGCCCAGCACCCAGGCAGAGGAGAGAGGTCCCGTAACAGACAATCTGGCTTCATGTCAGCAGAGAATTAGTCTGCATGTCATAGCAGAGAATGAGGCTTCACGTCAGCCACCACTGCAACAGTCCATTGGCATATATTTAGGCCTAGCACACAGGCAGAGCAGAGAGGTCCCGTAACAGACAATCTGGCTTCATGACAGCAGAGAATCAGTCTGCATGTCATAGCAGAGAATCAGGCTTCACGTCAGCCACCACTGCAACAGTCCATTGTCATAAATTTAGGCCCAGCACCCAGGCAGAGGAGAGAGGTCCCGTAACAGACAATCTGGCTTCATGTCAGCAGAGAATCAGTCTTCATATCATAGCAGAGAATCAGGCTTCACGTCACCCACCACTGTAAGAGTCAATTTTCATAAATTTAGGCCCAGAACCCAGGCAGAGGAGAAAGGTCCCGTAACAGACAATCTGGCTTCATGTCAGCAGAGAATCAGTCTTCATATCATAGCAGAGAATCAGGCTTCACGTCACCCACCACTGCAACAGTCAATTTTCATAAATTTAGGCCCAGAACCCAGGCAGAGGAGAAAGGTCCCGTAACAGACAATCTGGCTTCATGTCAGCAGAGAATCAGTCTTCATATCATAGCAGAGAATCAGGCTTCACGTCACCCACCACTGCAACAGTCAATTGTCATAAATTTAGGCCCAGCACCCAGGCAGAGGAGAGAGCTCCCGTAACAGAGGATCTGGCTTCATGTCAGCAGAGAATCAGTCTGCATGTCATAGCAGAGAATGAGGCTTCACGTCACCCACCACTGCAACAGTCCATTGGCATATATTTAGGCCTAGCACACAGGCAGAGGAGAGGTTCATTCAACTTTGGGTAGCCTCGCAATATAATGGTAAAATGAAAATAAAAATAGGATTGAATGAGGAAGTGCCCTGGAGTCCAATAATATATGGTTATGGGGAGGTAGTTAATGTCTAATCTGGACAAGGGACGGACAGGTCCTGTGGGATCCATGCCTGGTTCATTTTTATGAACGTCAGCTTGTCCACATTGGCTGTAGACAGGCGGCTGCGTTTGTCTGTAATGACGCCCCCTGCCGTGCTGAATACACGTTCAGACAAAACGCTGGCCTGCCGGGCAGGCCAGCACCTCCAAGGCATAAAAGGCTAGCTCTGGCCACGTGGACAATTTAGAGACCCAGAAGTTGAATGGGGCCGAACCATCAGTCAGTACGTGGAGGGGTGTGCACACGTACTGTTCCACCATGTTAGTGAAATGTTGCCTCCTGCTAACACGTTGCGTATCAGGTGGTGGTGCAGTTAGCTGTGGCGTGTTGACAAAAGTTTTCCACATCTCTGCCATGCTAACCCTGCCCTCAGAGGAGCTGGCCGTGACACAGCTGCCTTGGCGACCTCTTGCTCCTCCTCTGCCTTGGCCTTGGGCTTCCACTTGTTCCCCTGTGACATTTGGGAATGCTCTCAGTAGCGTGTCTACCAACGTGCGCTTGTACTCGCGCATCTTCCTATCACGCTCCAGTGCAGGAAGTAAGGTGGGCACATTGTCTTTGTAGCGTGGATCCAGCAGGGTGGCAACCCAGTAGTCCGCACAGGTTAAAATGTGGGCAACTCTGCTGTCGTTGCGCAGGCACTGCAGCATGTAGTCGCTCATGTGTGCCAGGCTGCCCAGGGATAAGGACAAGCTGTCCTCTGTGGGAGGCGTATCGTCATCGTCCTGCCTTTCCCCCCAGCCACGCACCAGTGATGGACCCGAGCTGCGTTGGGTGCCACCCCGCTGTGACCATGCTTCATCCTCATCCTCCTCCACCTCCTCCTCATCCTCGTCCTCCTCGTCCTCCAGTAGTGGGCCCTGGCTGGCCACATTTGTACCTGGCCTCTGCTGTTGCCAAAAACCTCCCTCTGAGTCACTTCGAAGAGACTGGCCTGAAAGTGCTAAAAATGACCCCTCTTCCTCCTCCTCCTCCTCCTCCTCCTGGGCCACCTCCTCTTCCATCATCGCCCTAAGTGTTTTCTCAAGGAGACATAGAAGTGGTATTGTAACGCTGATAACGGTGTCATCGCCACTGGCCATGTTGGTGGAGTACTCGAAACAGCGCAACAGGGCACACAGGTCTCGCATGGAGGCCCAGTCATTGGTGGTGAAGTGGTGCTGTTCTGTAGTGCGACTGACCCGTGCGTGCTGCAGCTGAAACTCCACTATGGCCTGCTGCTGCTCGCACAGTCTGTCCAGCATGTGCAAGGTGGAGTTCCACCTGGTGGGCACGTCGCATATGAGGCGGTGAGCGGGAAGGCCGAAGTTACGCTGTAGCGCAGACAGGCGAGCAGCAGCAGGATGTGAACGCCGGAAGCGCGAACAGACGGCCCGCACTTTATGCAGCAGCTCTGACATGTCGGGGTAGTTGTGAATGAACTTCTGCACCACCAAATTCAGCACATGCGCCAAGCAAGGGATGTGCGTCAAATTGGCTAGTCCCAGAGCTGCAACGAGATTTCGCCCATTATCACACACCACCAGGCCGGGCTTGAGGCTCACCGGCAGCAACCACTCGTCGGTCTGTTGTTCTATACCCCGCCACAACTCCTGTGCGGTGTGGGGCCTGTCCCCCAAACATATGAGTTTCAGAATGGCCTGCTGACGTTTACCCCGGGCTGTGCTGAAGTTGGTGGTGAAGGTGTGTGGCTGACTGGATGAGCAGGTGGAAGAAGAGGAGGAGGAAGCCGAGAAGGAGGAGGTGGCAACAGGAGGCAAAGAATGTTGCCCTGCGATCCTTGGCGGCGGAAGGACGTGCGCCAAACAGCTCTCCGCCTGGGGCCCAGCTGCCACTACATTTACCCAGTGTGCAGTTAGGGAGATATAGCGTCCCTGGCCGTGCTTACTGGTCCACGTATCTGTGGTTAGGTGGACCTTGCTACAGATGGCGTTGCGCAGTGCACACTTGATTTTATGGGATACTTGGTTGTGCAGGGAAGGCACGGCTCTCTTGGAGAAGTAGTGCCGGCTGGGAACAACATACTGTGGGACAGCAAGCGACATGAGCTGTTTGAAGCTGTCTGTGTCCACCAGCCTAAATGACAGCATTTCATAGGCCAGTAGTTTAGAAATGCTGGCATTCAGGGCCAGGGATCGAGGGTGGCTAGGTGGGAATTTACGCTTTCTATCAAATGTTTGTGAGATGGAGAGCTGAACGCTGGCGTGTGACATGGTTGAGACGCTTGGTGACGGAGGTGGTGGTGGTGGTGGTGTTGGTGGTACATCCCCTGTTTGCTGGGCGGCAGGTGCCAACGTTCCTCCAGAGGCGGAGGAAGAGGCCGAGGCGGCAGCAGCAGAATAGGCCGAGGCGGCAGCAGCAGAAGAGGTAGCAGGGGGAGCCTGAGTGACTTCCTTGGTTTTAAGGTGTTTACTCCACTGCAGTTCATGCTTTGCATGCAGGTGCCTGGTCATGCAGGTTGTGCTCAGGTTCAGAACGTTAATGCCTCGCTTCAGGCTCTGATGGCACAGCGTGCAAACCACTCGGGTCTTGTCGTCAGCACATTGTTTGAAGAAGTGCCATGCCAGGGAACTCCTTGAAGCTGCCTTTGGGGTGCTCGGTCCCAGATGGCGGCGGTCAGTAGCAGGCGGAGTCTCTTGGCGGCGGGTGTTCTGCTTTTGCCCACTGCTCCCTCTTTTGCTACGCTGTTGGCTCGGTCTCACCACTGCCTCTTCCTCCGAACTGTGAAAGTCAGTGGCACGACCTTCATTCCATGTGGGGTCTAGGACCTCATCGTCCCCTGCATCGTCTTCCACCCAGTCTTGATCCCTGACCTCCTGTTCAGTCTGCACACTGCAGAAAGACGCAGCAGTTGGCACCTGTGTTTCGTCATCATCAGAGACATGCTGAGGTGGTATTCCCATGTCCTCATCATCAGGAAACATAAGTGGTTGTGCGTCAGTGCATTCTATGTCTTTCACCGCTGGGGAAGGGCTAGGTGGATGCCCTTGGGAAACCCTGCCAGCGGAGTCTTCAAACAGCATAAGAGACTGCTGCATAACTTGAGGCTGAGACAGTTTCCCTGGTATGCATGGGGGTGATGTGACAGACTGATGGGGTTGGTTTTCAGGCGCCATCTGTGCGCTTTCTGCAGAAGACTGGGTGGGAGATAATGTGAACGTGCTGGATCCACTGTCGGCCACCCAATTGACTAATGCCTGTACCTGCTCAGGCCTTACCATCCTTAGAACGGCATTGGGCCCCACCATATATCGCTGTAAATTCTGGCGGCTACTGGGACCTGAGGTAGTTGGTACACTAGGACGTGTGGATGTGGCAGAACGGCCACGTCCTCTCCCAGCACCAGAGGGTCCACTAACACCACCACGACCATGTCCACGTCCGCGTCCCTTACTAGATGTTTTTCTCATTGTTATGGTTCACCACAACAACAAATATATTATTTGGCCCAATGTATTGTATTCAAATTCAGCGGGATATAAATTTGAGGCCTAGTATTTAGGCGCTGGGTGACCGGTATGGATTTAGTGACAGAATTAGACTTGGAAATGCACAGAAGCGTGTGTGTGTGAAGTTATTCTGAATGACCCAATGTGCACCTTGAATATTATATACCCTTTTAGGGATAGATTTCAAATAGCTCTGATATAGCAGAAACCACTAAATTATGAAATTGCTAAATTGGGAATTGTACTTCAACCCAGAACAAAAAATGTGCTTTGACGGACACTAAATATCTTGCCCAGCAACAACAGTACAGCGGTGGGTAACGAGAGATTTAGAGGGAATTAAATTTGAGGCCTAGTATTTAGGCGCTGGGTCACCGGTATGGATTTAGTGACAGAATTAGACTTGGAAATACACAGTAGCGGGTGTGTGTGAAGTTATTCTGAATGACCCTATGTGCACCTTCAATATTATATACCCTTTTAGGGATAGATTTCAAATAGCTCTGATATAGCAGAAACCACTAAATTATGAAATTGCTAAATTGGGAATTGTACTTCAACCCAGAACAAAAAATGTGCTTTGACGGACACTAAATATCTTGCCCAGCAACAACAGTACAGCGGTGGGTAACGAGAGATTTAGAGGGAATTAAATTTGAGGCCTAGTATTTAGGCGCTGGGTCACCGGTATGGATTTAGTGACAGAATTAGACTTGGAAATGCACAGAAGCGTGTGTGTGAAGTTATTCTGAATGACCCAATGTGCACCTTCAATATTATATACCCTTTTTGGGATAGATTTCAAATAGCTCTGATATAGCAGGAACCACTAAATTATGAAATTGCTAAATTGGGAATTGTACTTCAACCCAGAACAAAAAATGTGCTTTGACGGGCACTAAATAACTTTCCCAGCTACAACAGGACAACGGTAACGAGAGATTTAGAGGGATTTAAATTTGAGGCCTAGTATTTAGGCGCTGGGTGACAGGTATGGGTTTAGTGACAGAATTAGACTTGGAAATACACAGTAGCGGGTGTGTGTGAAGTTATTCTGAATGACCCTATGTGCACCTTCAATATTATATACCCTTTTAGGGATAGATTTCAAATAGCTCTGATATAGCAGAAACCACTAAATTATGAAATTGCTAAATTGGGAATTGTACTTCAACCCAGAACAAAAAATGTGCTTTGACGGACACTAAATATCTTGCCCAGCAACAACAGTACAGCGGTGGGTAACGAGAGATTTAGAGGGAATTAAATTTGAGGCCTAGTATTTAGGCGCTGGGTCACCGGTATGGATTTAGTGACAGAATTAGACTTGGAAATGCACAGAAGCGTGTGTGTGAAGTTATTCTGAATGACCCTATGTGCACCTTCAATATTATATACCCTTTTTGGGATAGATTTCAAATAGCTCTGATATAGCAGGAACCACTAAATTATGAAATTGCTAAATTGGGAATTGTACTTCAACCCAGAACAAAAAATGTGCTTTGACGGGCACTAAATAACTTTCCCAGCTACAACAGGACAACGGTAACGAGAGATTTAGAGGGATTTAAATTTGAGGCCTAGTATTTAGGCGCTGGGTGACAGGTATGGGTTTAGTGACAGAATTAGACTTGGAAATACACAGTAGCGGGTGTGTGTGAAGTTATTCTGAATGACCCTATGTGCACCTTCAATATTATATACCCTTTTAGGGATAGATTTCAAATAGCTCTGATATAGCAGAAACCACTAAATTATGAAATTGCTAAATTGGGAATTGTACTTCAACCCAGAACAAAAAATGTGCTTTGACGGACACTAAATATCTTGCCCAGCAACAACAGTACAGCGGTGGGTAACGAGAGATTTAGAGGGAATTAAATTTGAGGCCTAGTATTTAGGCGCTGGGTCACCGGTATGGATTTAGTGACAGAATTAGACTTGGAAATGCACAGAAGCGTGTGTGTGAAGTTATTCTGAATGACCCTATGTGCACCTTCAATATTATATACCCTTTTTGGGATAGATTTCAAATAGCTCTGATATAGCAGGAACCACTAAATTATGAAATTGCTAAATTGGGAATTGTATTTCAACCCAGAACAAGAAATGTGCTTGAACGGACACTAAATAACTCGCCCAGCTACAGCACTAGGGACAGATTTAGCTGGATATAAATTTGAGGCCTAGTATTTAGGCGCTGGGTGACAGGTATGGGTTTAGTGACAGAATTAGACTTGGAAATACACAGTAGCGGGTGTGTGTGAAGTTATTCTGAATGACCCTATGTGCACCTTCAATATTATATACCCTTTTAGGGATAGATTTCAAATAGCTCTGATATAGCAGAAACCACTAAATTATGAAATTGCTAAATTGGGAATTGTACTTCAACCCAGAACAAAAAATGTGCTTTGACGGACACTAAATATCTTGCCCAGCAACAACAGTACAGCGGTGGGTAACGAGAGATTTAGAGGGAATTAAATTTGAGGCCTAGTATTTAGGCGCTGGGTCACCGGTATGGATTTAGTGACAGAATTAGACTTGGAAATACACAGTAGCGGGTGTGTGTGAAGTTATTCTGAATGACCCTATGTGCACCTTCAATATTATATACCCTTTTTGGGATAGATTTCAAATAGCTCTGATATAGCAGGAACCACTAAATTATGAAATTGCTAAATTGGGAATTGTACTTCAACCCAGAACAAAAAATGTGCTTTGACGGGCACTAAATAACTTTCCCAGCTACAACAGGACAACGGTAACGAGAGATTTAGAGGGATTTAAATTTGAGGCCTAGTATTTAGGCGCTGGGTCACCGGTATGGATTTAGTGACAGAATTAGACTTGGAAATACACAGTAGCGGGTGTGTGTGAAGTTATTCTGAATGACCCTATGTGCACCTTCAATATTATATACCCTTTTTGGGATAGATTTCAAATAGCTCTGATATAGCAGAAACCACTAAATTATGAAATTGCTAAATTGGGAATTGTACTTCAACCCAGAACAAAAAATGTGCTTTGACGGACACTAAATATCTTGCCCAGCAACAACAGTACAGCGGTGGGTAACGAGAGATTTAGAGGGAATTAAATTTGAGGCCTAGTATTTAGGCGCTGGGTCACCGGTATGGATTTAGTGACAGAATTAGACTTGGAAATACACAGTAGCGGGTGTGTGTGAAGTTACTCTGAATGACCCTATGTGCACCTTCAATATTATATACCCTTTTTGGGATAGATTTCAAAGAGCTCTGATATAGCAGGAACCACTAAATTATGAAATTGCTAAATTGGGAATTGTATTTCAACCCAGAACAAGAAATGTGCTTGAACGGACACTAAATAACTCGCCCAGCTACAGCACTAGGGACAGATTTAGCTGGATATAAATTTGAGGCCTAGTATTTAGGCGCTGGGTGACCGGTATGGATTTAGTGACAGAATTAGACTGGGATATGGCCAAAAAATGAACAGACTATTGCTGGTTAAATGCACTTGGTGTGACAGCTTCACCCTGATGTAGGCTTTAGCCAAAAAACAACCACACCATTGAGGGTTAAATGCACTTGGTGACAGGCGCAGCTTGCCCCTGATTTTGTATATGGCCAAAAAATGAACAGACTATTGCTGGTTAAATGCACTTGGTGTGACAGCTTCACCCTGATGTAGGCTTTAGCCAAAAAACAACCACACCATTGAGGGTTAAATGCACTTGGTGACAGGCGCAGCTTGCCCCTGATTTTGTATATGGCCAAAAAATGAACAGACTATTGCTGGTTAAATGCACTTGGTGTGACAGCTTCACCCTGATGTAGGCTTTAGCCAAAAAACAACCACACCATTGAGGGTTAAATGCACTTGGTGACAGGCGCAGCTTGCCCCTGATTTTGTATATGGCCAAAAAATGAACAGACTATTGCTGGTTAAATGCACTTGGTGTGACAGCTTCACCCTGATGTAGGCTTTAGCCAAAAAACAACCACACCATTGAGGGTTAAATGCACTTGGTCGCAGCTTGTGCTGGCGCACCACAAGACACAAAATGGCCGCCGATCACCCCAGAAAAATGAGACTGACAAACGGTCTGTGCAGCCTAAAAACAGTGAGCAATTGAGGATCAGCAGCTCAATGATCCACAGCTGCAGATCGATCAGTTAATCAAGTCCTTTGGAGGAGTTAATCTGCCTAATCTCGCCCTACTGTCGCAGCCGCAACCTCTCCCTACGCTAATCAGAGCAGAGTGACGGGCGGCGCTATGTGACTCCAGCTTAAATAGAGGCTGGGTCACATGGTGCTCTGGCCAATCACAGCCATGCCAATAGTAGGCATGGCTGTGATGGCCTCTTGGGGCAAGTAGTATGACGCTTGTTGATTGGCTGCTTTGCAGCCTTTCAAAAAGCGCCAAGAAAGCGTCACAAAAGCGCGAAGAAAGCGACGAACACCGAACCCGAACCCGGACTTTTACGAAAATGTCCGGGTTCGGGTCCGTGTCACGGACACCCCAAAATTCGGTACGAACCCGAACTATACAGTTCGAGTTCGCTCATCCCTACTCATGACTACTCCTGGATTGACCTCTGTGAGCTATGCTCTAATTATGACTTTGCCTTATCCTTTGGTTAGTTACATCAGGACCACTCTCCTCCTGAAGACCTCAGTCTTTGTTTCTGACTTCTCCCAGCCTCTTCTTCTGTGCTAGACATTATTCTACATTTTGAAAAAGAGAAATCCTGTGCAGAATGATTTTTTTACATAACAAATCATGTCTCTCCTGCTTTTTTATTTAAAACGTACTACACTATATCAGTTACTTAGACTTTCAAATACTACAACATCTTCCATAAATCTGTTAGTATGTATATCATTGTCTTAAGAAGACTCACAATTTTGATACTGAACATGAGTTTTCAGGGTTTTCTGAACCTCGACTTTATCATTTCTGACAACTTCAGCTCACAGTTTGACAAACTCTATAAAAAATATTGTTGCAGTCCTACTATTTCATAACATTAAGATAGTATAATGTTTAACAGTTATTAAATTATCTTGTTTGGTTATACATTCTGAAAACGCACAAAAAGTTTCAATAGACTTTTGTAAAGATATTAACCTGAGGTGTTTGTATGTATACTGATGGCAAGAGGAAAAGTCTATAAATTTCACAAAGATCTGTCGAATGTATTGACATTTTGACAAAATCATACTCTAAAAAGAAGAAGGAAAGAAATTGCCTTCTGAACTCATCAATAACATAGCAAACATAACTGGAAAGAAAAATGAGTGCTGTAAATATCTCCACAGCCAAGGAATAAAGGGATAAATCCAAACAGGAAAATTATATCAGAAGTCCTACAGGCTCAAATGTTGGTTAAAGGGGTATTCTCAACACGCTGTTTCATACTTACCTGCTCCCGGCGTGCTGTCAACTTCCTGGTTATGGCAGGGGGCGGGCTCCGTCTTGATTGAAGTCTTCTCCCGGCCGGGCCGCGCGCTAGACTGAACGCGCACGCCGCGGCGCATGCGCCCTGGTGACTTCTTCCTGGCAAGTATACTATACTGGCCAGGAAGAAATCACCATACCGCATGCGGGTCCTCGGCGTGCACTTTCGGGACTTCGCGTTGCCGGCCGGGAGAAAAGAAGAAGTCGTCTGCGCAAGCGCGGCCACCGCGATTCCGGAGAGGAGCGGTGGCCGTAACCAGGGGAGACGGAAGACAACAGTCAGGTAAGTATATGTTTATTTTCTTCTAAGGGGTGGGAATTAGTTAATTAAATATATTTATAAAAAAAGATCACTGTTAAATCATAAACAGATTTAACAGCGATCATCAAGATCGGAATACCCTTTTAAGGTGTAATTTATCTCCAATGTTCTAAAGAAATGTTTGAAATCAATGACTCCTTAAAACATGCAAGCAGGGCTGGACTGGGACGAAAATTCAGCCTTGGCTGACAAGCCCACTTGCGTTGTGGTGAATGTGAAATATGTTTGTGCGCCCCTCCTCCCATTTCAACATGTATGCCCCCATTGCTAATGGCATATTTAGATAGACATTATATTCAGCGACATTCCTTTTGATGTACACATTCTCTTTCCTATCCTTCTCCATTGTGAGCAGACCTGCATGATGAGGTGGTTCATCCACATCTCGTCTCTGCAGACTATGCCATACAGACATCTTAGATTTCTCACTTTTATATCATCACTCCATTGCTCCAACAGTGTTATTCTACTGCTACCCCAATACTTTGCCAGCTATGCTCCCAAATTAGTGATGAGCGGAATAGGCTATATTCGAATTTGCAATATTTCACAAATATTTGGGTGAATATTCGTTGTATATTTGCGAATTCGAGATTATTTTCTTGATTGCGAAAAATCGGCAATGTCATATTTGCTTAATGAGCGCGAAATACAGGCTTGGGTCACATTTGCGACATTTTACAAGCTGCTAGAAGTTTCCTGAGATTGGAAAAAATTGTTGGCACAGCAGAACCTTAAAAATGGCTTTATATGCAGTTAGAGTGCTCCAATATACTTGCGATTGCGCTAATCGGCACTAATGATGCAAATATTTTGGTGCAATACGTGCAAATTCACATTCTAGCAGGTCTGTATGTACAGTATGTATGGACAGCAGAACCTATCACACTACCTAACACACTGCACTGCAACAGCTACACACCTACACTGACTATCTCCCACTAACTATCTGTAATATATATATATCTACTGTAGTGTGGAAAGCACAGAGCACAGCAATGACACTGCTGTCGGTCTCAGAACTTTAAAAAACTGTAGAAAATGGCTGCTGGGGAGGTTCTTATATAGTAAGGGGTAGGCAACTTTCCTATTGGTTGCTAGGTATGTTGCTAAGCTCAGACAAAGCTATTGCAGCCTTCTCATTGGCCCACAAGCAAGAAAGAAGGTTACTGATGAAAAGAAAATCTAGAATATTAGAAATTACAAATATATATCACTATATTCTAAATATTCGCAAATTCTTGAAGTGCCGATATTCGCGATTCGAAAATATTCGCACCCAACACTACTCCCAATGCCCCCAAATACTATACTGAAATAAAAACAGTACCATACAGATAGTTGTCAGCATTCTAGTAGTGCTTCCAAAAGTCCCGCCATAATTCTCTCCCATTGTGCCTTTATTTTAAATAGTGCCCTCTACAGTGAAAATGCTCCTTTAAGGTACCCCTGTTAGTAGTAGTACCCTTGATATTGTAGCCAATGATAATAATGTTCCCAACAGTACCACCAGTAGGAATAATGCCCCCTAGTTCATTATTAAGTAGTAATAAGGATCCCCTAAAGTACAGCCAGTATAATGTCCCCCTGTATTGCCCCAGTACTTATAGTTCCCTGTAGTGGCCCCAATATTCATAGTGTCCTGCTGTAGTGGGTCCAGTAGTTATAATGTCACCCTGTATTGCACCAATAGTTAGTGTCCCTGTGTTGTGCTCCCAATAGTTATTGTCACCATGTGGTGCCCTCCCAGTAGTTATAATGCCCCCTTGTATTGCTCCAGTACTTATATATAGAGTTGAGCGAACACCTGGATGTTCGGGTTCGAGAAGTTTGGCCAACTCGATCCTGAACTCGACCCAAACTTCGACCCGAACCCCATTAAAGTCATTGGGGACCCGTACTTTTCGGCACTAAAAAGGCTGTAAAATAGCCCAGGAAAGGGCTAGAGGGCTGCAAAAGGCAGCGAAATGTAGGTAAATCCCTGCAAACAAATGTGGATAGGGAAATAAATAAAAATAAAATAAATTCAAATTAACCAATATTAATTGGAGAGAGGTCTCATGGCAGAGAATCAGGCTTCATGTCACCCACCACTGGAACAGGCCACTGTCAGATATTTGTAGGCCCCGGCACCCAGACAGAGGAGAGAGGTCCCATTGCAGAGAATCATGCTTCATGTCATAGCAGAGAATCAGGCTTCATGTCACCCAACACTGGAACAGGCCACTGTCAGATATTTTTTGGCCCCGGCACCCAGACAAAGGAGAGAGGTCCCATAGCAGAGAATCAGGCTTCATGTCATAGCATAGAATCATGCTTCATGTCACCCAACACTAGAACAGGCCACTGTCAGATATTTTTAGGCCCCGGCACCCAGACAGAGGAGAGAGGTCCCATTGCAGAGAATCAGGCTTCATGTCATAGCAGAGAATCAGGCTTCAAGTCATAGCAGAGAATCATGCTTCATGTCACCCAACACTAGAACAGGCCATTGTCAGATATTTTTAGGCCCCGGCACCCAGACAGAGGAGAGAGGTCCCATAGCAGAGATTCAGGCTTCATGTCATAGCAGAGATTCAGGCTTCATGTCATAGCAGAGAATCAGGCTCCATGTCATAGCAGAGAATCAGGCTTCATGTCATAGCAGAGAATCAGGCTTCACGTCACCCACCACTAAAACAGGCCATTGTCAGATATTTAAGCCCCGGAACCCAGACAGAGGAGAGAGGTCCCATTGCAGAGAATCAGGATTCATGTCATAGCAGAGAATCAGGCTTCAAGTCATAGCAGAGAATCAGGCTTCACGTCACCCACCACTGGAACAGGCCATTGTCAGATATTTAGGCCCCGGCATCCAGGTCCCATAGCAGAGAATCAGGCTTCATGTCATAGCAGAGAATCATGCTTCATGTCACCCAACACTGGAACAGGCCACTGTCAGATATTTTTAGGCCCCGGCACCCAGACAGAGGAGAGAGGTCCCATAGCAGAGATTCAGGCTTCATGACATAGCAGAGATTCAGGCTTCTTGTCATAGCAGAGAATCAGGCTTCATGTCATAGCAGAGAATCAGGCTTTATGTCATAGCAGAGAATCAGGCTTCACGTCACCCACCACTGGAACAGGCCATTGTCAGATATTTAGGCCCCAGCACCCAGACAGAGGAGAGAGGTCCCATAGCAGAGATTCAGGCTTCATGTCATAGCAGAGAATCAGGCTTCATGACATAGCAGAGAATCAGGTTTCATGTCATAGCAGAGAATCAGGCTTCATGTCATAGCAGAGAATCAGGCTTCACGTCACCCACCAATGGAACAGGCCATTGTCATATATTTAGGCCCCGGCACCCAGACAGAGGAGAGAGGTCCCATTGCAGAGATTCAGGCTTCATGTCATAGCAGAGAATCAGGCTTCATGTCATAGCAGAGAATCAGGCTTCATGTCATAGCAGAGAATCAGGCTTCATGTCACCCAACACTGGAACAGGCCACTGTCAGATATTTTTAGGCCCCGGCACCCAGACAGAGGAGAGAGGTCCCATAGCAGAGAATCAGGCTTCATGTCATAGCAGAGAATCATGCTTCATGTCACTCAACACTGGAACAGGCCACTGTCAGATATTTTTAGGCCCCGGCACCCAGACAGAGGAGAGGTTCATTCAACTTTGGGTTGCCCCGCAAAATAATGGTAAAATGAAAATAAAAATAGGATTGAATGAGGAAGTGCCCTGGAGTACAATAATATATGGTTAAGGGGAGGTAGTTATAAATGTCTAATCTGCAGAAGGGATGGACAGGTCCTGTGGGATCCATGCCTGGTTCATTTTTATGAACGTCAGCTTGTCCACATTGGCTGTAGACAGGCGGCTGCGTTTGTCTGTAATGACGCCCCTTGCCACGCTGAATACACGTTCAGACAAAACGCTGGCCGCCGGGCAGGCCAGCACCTCCAAGGCATAAAAGGCTAGCTCTGGCCACGTGGACAATTTGGAGACCCAGAAGTTGAATGGGGCCGAACCATCAGTCAGTACGTGAAGGGTGTGCACACGTACTGTTCCACCATGTTAGTGAAATGTTGCCTCCTGCTAACACGTTCCGTATCAGGTGGTGGTGCAGTTAGCTGTGGCGTGTTGACAAAACTTTTTCACATGTCTGCCATGCTAACCCTGCCCTCAGAGGAGCTGGCCGTGACACAGCTGCGTTGGCGACCTCTTGCTCCTCCTCTGCCTTCGCCTTGGGCTTCCACTTGTTCCCCTGTGACATTTGGGAATGCTCTCAGTAGCGCGTCTACCAATGTGCGCTAGTACTCGCGCATCTTCCTATCACACTCCAGTGCAGGAAGTAAGGTGGGCACATTGTATTTGTACCCGGGATCCAGCAGGGTGGCAACCCAGTAGTCCGCATACATTAAAATGTGGGCAACTCTGCTGTCGTTGCGCAGGCACTGCAGCATGTAGTCGCTCATGTGTGCCAGGCTGCCCAGAGGTAAGGACAAGCTGTCCTCTGTGGGAGGCATATCGCCATCGTCCTGCATTTCCCCCCAGCCACGCACCAGTGATGGGCCCTGAGCTGCGTTGGGTGCCACCCCGCTGTGAACATGCTTCATCCTCATCCTCCTCCACCTCCTCCTCATCCTCGTCCTCCTCGTCCTCCAGTAGTGGGCCCTGGCTGGCCACATTTGTACCTGGCCTCTGCTGTTGCAAAAAACCTCCCTCTGAGTCACTTCGAAGAGACTGGCCTGAAAGTGCTAAAAATGACCCCTCTTCCTCCTCCTCCTCCTCCTGGGCCACCTCCTCTTCCATCATCGCCCTAAGTATTTTCTCAAGGAGACATAGAAGTGGTATTGTAACACTGATAACGGCGTCATCGCCACTGGCCATGTTGGTGGAGTACTCGAAACAGCGCAACAGGGCACACAGGTCTCGCATGGAGGCCCAGTCATTGGTGGTGAAGTGGTGCTGTTCTGCAGTGCGACTGACCCGTGCGTGCTGCAGCTGAAACTCCACTATGGCCTGCTGCTGCTCGCACAGTCTGTCCAGCATGTGCAAGGTGGAGTTCCACCTGGTTGGCACGTCGCATATGAGGCGGTGAGCGGGAAGGCCGAAGTTACACTGTAGTGCAGATAGGCGAGCAGCGGCAGGATGTGAACGCCGGAAGCGCGAACAGACGGCAAACACTTTATGCAGCAGCTCTGAGATGTCGGGGTAGTTGTGAATGAACTTCTGCACCACCAATATTCAGCACATGCGCCAGGCAAGGGATGTGCGTCAAACCGGCTAGTCCCAGAGCTGCAACGAGATTTCGCCCATTATCGCATACCACCAGGCCGGGCTTGAGGCTCACCGGCAGCAACCACTCGTCGGTCTGTTGTTCTATACCCCGCCACAACTCCTGTGCGGTGTGGGGCCTGTCCCCCAAACATATGAGTTTCAGAATGGCCTGCTGACGTTTACCCCGGGCTGTGCTGAAGTTGGTGGTGAAGGTGTGTGGCTGACTGGATGAGCAGGTGGAAGAAGAAGAGGAGGAAGCCGAGTAGAAGGAGGAGGCAACAGGAGGCAAAGAATGTTGCCCTGCGATCCTTGGCGGCGGAAGGACGTGCGCCAAACAGCTCTCCGCCTGGGGCCCAGCCGCCACTACATTTACCCAGTGTGCAGTTAGGGAGATATAGCGTCCCTGGCCGTGCTTACTGGTCCACGTATCTATGGTTAGGTGGACCTTGCCACAGATGGCGTTGCACAGTGAACACTTGATTTTATTGGATACTTGGTTGTGCAGGGACGGCACGGCTCTCTTGGAGAAGTAGTGGTGGCTGGGAACAACATACTGTGGGACAGCAAGCCACATGAGCTGTTTGAAGCTGTCTGTGTCCACCAGCCTGAATGACAGCATTTCATAGGCCAGTGGTTTAGAAATGCTGGCATTCAGGGCCAGGGATCGAGGGTGGCTAGTTGGGAATTTACGCTTTCTCTCAAATGTTTGTGAGATGGAGAGCTGAACGCTGCCGTGTGACATGGTTGAGATGCTTGGTGACGGAGGTGGTGGTGTTGGTGGTACATCCCCTGTTTGCTGGGCGGCAGGTGCCAACGTTCCTCCAGAGGCAGAGGAAGAGGCCGAGGCGGCAGCAGCAGAAGAGGCCGAGGCGGCAGCAGCAGAAGAGGCCGAGGCGGCAGCAGCAGAAGAGGCCGAGGTGGCAGCAGCAGAAGAGGTAGCAGGGGGAGCCTAAGTGACTTTCTTTTTTTTTTAAGGTGTTTACTCCACTGCAGTTCATGCTTTGCATGCAGGTGCCTGGTCATGCAGGTTGTGCTAAGGTTCATGACCACTCGGGTCTTGTTGTCAGCACATTGTTTGAAGAAGTGCCATGCCAGGGAACTCCTTGAAGCTGCCTTTGGGGTGCTCGGTCCCAGATGGCGGCGGTCAGTAGCAGGTGGAGTCTCTTGGCGGCGGGTGTTCTGCTTTTGCCCACTACTCCCTCTTTTGCTACGCTGTTGGCTCGTTCTCACCACTGCCTCTTCCTCCGAACTGTGAAAGTCAGTGGCACGACCTTCATTCCATGTGGGGTCTAGGACCTCATCGTCCCCTGCATCGTCTTCCACCCAGTCTTCCTCCCTGACATCCTGTTCAGTCTGCACACTGCAGAAAGATGCAGCAGTTGGCACCTGTGTTTCGTCATCATCAGAGACGTGCTGACGTGGTATTCCCATGTCCTCATCATCAGGAAACATAAGTTGTTGTGCATCAGTGCATTCTATGTCTTCCACCGCTGGGGAAGGGCTGGGTGGATGCCCTTGGGAAACCCTGCCAGCGGAGTCTTCAAACAGCATAAGAGACTGCTGCATAACTTGAGGCTCAGACAGTTTCCCTGATATGCATGGGGGTGATGTGACAGACTGATGGGCTTGGTTTTCAGGCGCCATCTGTGCGTTTTCTGCAGAAGACTGGGTGGGAGATAATGTGAACGTGCTGGATCCACTGTCGGCCACCCAATTGACTAATGCCTGTACCTGCTCAGGCCTTACCATCCTTAGAACGGCATTGGGCCCCACCAAATATTGCTGTAAATTATGGAGGCTACTGGGACCTGAGGTAGTTGGTTCACTAGGACGTGTGGCTGTGGCAGAACGGCCACGTCCTCTCCCAGCACCAGAGGGTCCACTAACACCACCACGACCATGTCCGCGTCCGCATCCCTTACTAGATGTTTTCCTCATTGTTACCGTTCACTACAATAAGAAAAAAATTATTTGGCCCAATGTATTGAATTCAAATTCAGGCCTTTTTTTTACAGACACCTAACACTATCTGGCTATCTATACCGTATTACACTAATACAGGCACAGCAGTAACAACAGATTTAGCTGAATATAAATTGTAGGCCTAGTATTTAGGCCCTGGATGACAGGTATCCCTTTTACACACAGAATTAGACTTGGAAATGCACGGTAGCGTGTGAAGTTATTGAGGATGACCCTATCCGCACCTTCAATCTAATATACCCTTTTATGGATAGATTTTAAGTTGACCTGATACAGCAGAAACCACTGATTTAGGGAATTGCTAAGTTGGGAATTGTATTTCACCTCTCAATAAAATAGCAAGCACAGCCAAGCACCTGATGTAGGATATAGCAAAAAAATAAATAACACTATTGATGGTTAAATGTATTGGTGGCAGCTTGTGCTGGCGCACCACAAGACACAAAATGGTCGCCGATCACCCCAGAAAAAAGTGACGGAAAAACGCTCTGGGCAGCCTAAAAACAGTGAGCAATTAAATAGCAGCAGTTGAATGATCCACAGCTGTAGATCGATCACTTCATTAAGTGTTTTTGCTGAGTAAATCCCCACCCTGCCTAATGTTACCCTAACAGCAGCAGCTGCATCCTCTCCCTACACTGATCAGAGCAGAGTGACGTGCGGCGCTACGTGACTCCAGCTTAAATAGAGGCTGGGTCACATGTTGCACTGGCCAATCACAGCCATGCCAATAGTAGGCATGGCTGTGATGGCCTCTTGGGGCAAGTAGTATGACGCTTGTTAATTGGCTGCTTTGCAGCCTTTCAAAAAGCGCCAAGAAAGCGCCGAACACCGAACCCGGACTTTTACGAAAATGTTCGGGTTTGGGTCCGTGTCACGGACACCGCAAAATTCGGAACGTACCCGAACTATACAGTTCGGGATCGCTCATCCCTAGTCGTGGGCTGTCTTCAGTACAAGTTTCCCTATCTCTTTATGGTTTGAACCTGGCTAGTGTACCTTGTAATCTACTTCTCCAATTTTTTACCAGAGCAAAACATTACAATTGGTGTCTGATGCGGGCAAATGCACTGAGGCAGACCTGAAGGCCAAAACATTTTTTGTTTTTCCCGGGCACAAGTGCATGTCCTATAGTTAAGCCGGCAAGGTTACGACGCCTGTCCCCAGATAAAATGGAGGCAGTCGTGAAAGCCCTCGTGGAGGCTAACTTGCAGCAGTGGGAGGCTAACAAGCAGCAGGAAACTAACCAGCTGCTATTACAACATGTAATGGTGTTTCAAGCGGCCGGAGCATCCCAGAACGTCTACGATGCCCGAAAAAGCTGTCTGTGCGGCGATCCTAAGATGTCCCCCTCAGATGACGTCAGGTCAGGAATCTCGGTGACACATACCTTCCATCAATGACAGCCCCTTGCTCCTTCCTACACCATGTAGTGGGACTATTTGTACACTTCTGCTTAGTATTTGGTGGCTGCAAATATGAGCTGAAGGATTTTTAGGTTTGCCTGCCATTAAAGTGAATGGGGCCGGCCGCGAACTTGCGGTTCGCGAACATTTGATCGCGTTAGCTCGATCGCGTTCGCGAACTGTCCCGGACGATGTTCGTCCATTGCTACTGGTATTGCCAACCACCGCCACACTCTGTTATCGGGTCAATTTGTGGTTTCCTGATGCAGCTGCTGCTTCCATCTCCAAACTATGTCACCTTGCCACTCTGTGGCCTCCTCATGCTGCTGCCATATCCACACTATGTCACTTTGCCACTTTGTGGTCTTCTCATGCTGCTGCCATCTCCATGCTATGTCACCTTTCCACTTTGTGGAATCCTGCTGCTACTGCCATCTCCACACTATGTCACTTTGCCACTCTGTGATATCCTGCTGCCATATCCACAGTATGTCACCTTTCCACTCTGTGGCCTCCTCATGCTGCTGCCGTCTCCACACTATGTCATCTTGCCACTCTGTGGTCTCCTGATACTGCCGCCACCTCCAAACTATGTCATCTTGCCAATCTGTGGCCTCCTCATGCTGCTGCCATCTCCACCCTATGTCACCTTTCCTCTCTGTGGTTTCCTGCTGCTGCTGCCATATCCACACTATGCCACCTTGCCACTCTGTGGCCTCCTGATACTGCCACCACCTCCAAACTATGTCACCTTGCCAATCTGTGGCCTCCTCATGCTGCTGCCATCTCCACCCTATGTCACCTTTCCTCTCTGCGGTATCCTGCTGCTGCTGCCCCATATCCACACTATATCACCTTGCCACTCTGTGGCCTCCTCATGCTGCTGCCATTTTCACACTATGTCACCTTGCCACTCTGTGGTCTCCTTATGCTGCTGCCATCTCCACACTATGTCACCTTGCCACTCTGTGGTAT
This sequence comes from Bufo gargarizans, assembly GCF_014858855.1. Taxonomy (NCBI): domain Eukaryota; kingdom Metazoa; phylum Chordata; class Amphibia; order Anura; family Bufonidae; genus Bufo; species Bufo gargarizans. The sequence continues at coordinate 485,044,375 of NC_058083.1, forward strand.
TCTGCTGCCATTTCCACACTCTGCCACCTTGCCACTCTGAGGCCTCCTGATGATGCTGCCCCCTCCAAACTATGTCACCTTGCCACTCTATGGCCTATTAATGCTGCTGTCATCTCCACACTAATGTCACCTTGTGGCTCTGTGTTATTCTGCTGCTGCCATCTCCAAACTATGTCACCTTGCCACTCTGTGGACTCCTGATGCTGCCGCCACCTCCAAACTATGTCACCTTGCCACTTTGTGGTCTCCTGATTCTGCTGCTTCAATCTCCACACTATGTCAGCTTGCCACTCTGTGGTCTCCTCATGCTGCTGCCATCTCCACATTATGTCACCTTGCCACTCTGTGTTATCCTGCTGCTGCCATCTCCACATTATGTCACCTTGCCAATCCGTGGTCTCCTCATGCTGCGGACTCTATTATTGTGCCACTCTTTCAAAATGTTTTCTTCTTTTTGTAAAAATGATGGCTGACTGAAAAACTCCTTTTGCTGTATGGACTGAATGATGTCGTGTGAGGTCTTATGACATCTGAAAGTGTGAGGAATATATATATTATGAAACAACAAATATACAAAAACTACATGAAAACAATGACAACCTCCTGATGCTGCCGCCACCTCCAGACTCTGTCATTGTGTCACTCAGTGGCCTTTTCATGATGGTGCTGCTGCATCCGCCACCTCCAGAATTAGTCATTTTGCCATTTGGTACCCTTTTCCTGATGTTGCTGCTACATCCTCCACCTCCAGAATCTGTCATTGTGTCACTTGGTGGCTTTCTCCTGATGCCGCCACCTCCAGACTCAGTCATTGTGCCACTCGTTGGCGTCATCATACTGCTGCCATCTACAGACTTTGTCATTGTGCCACTCGGTAGCTTTCTCATGATTGATCAAATATATGCGCTAAGAACTTCCATTGACTCATTTATAGTAGGTATTATACCACTTTTATTTAGAATGATCCCCATTTCTTAGCTCTATTGTTCTATTTTTTTTTTATAATCATGTTTAATACAGTTGACACCCACAAGTGATGACACAGGCTCAGCTACTGTGCCCACACCATCACTGTGCTGGAAACAGCACAGTTCACATAAAATTCTAATATGGAGCAGGAGGGTAAGGGATTAATGGAATGTTTTAACAGTCAATGGGTTAGGAGACACATATACAGTAGCTTTTGGTTCCCCTGCATGTGAATCCACAGCTGTTGCCAACTCCGGATACTATTCTGCACAAGTTGCATCAAGAATATCAAAACGTATCGGTGACAAAATCATATCACTGGTAGTTAATGCCTGTGTGAAATCCATTAATAAGGTATTTAAAGGGGTTTTACAAGACCTATAAAAACTTGGCTCAGCTCAGGGGGCTGTTCATGCACACCTGGACACTGACACCAGTGATTGGCAGCAACAATCATTTTTTTATTGATTTTACACAGACCTCTGCTCTTCAGGAATGTATTTTTAAGAATGTCAGTAAACCCATCTAAGATGTAGGGTGGGTAGATCAGTAGACATTCAATGTGGCACACAAAGTTCTTTTTTTTATATTTTTTACACTTTTTGAATACGCTTGTTCTTGTGGGATATGTCAGATACATTAGGATATGGTATCACCTTTAATATTATATATAACAGTTAAAACTGAAGGTACATGAAGCAAATCATTTTCAAGCTATTTCAATTTTATTAAAGATAAACATATAATCAGAAGTGCCTTATAAACTAATGAAGAGAGAGAGATTTGGTGCTCTGACCTGTGAATGATGAATTCATCTTTATTAGCTCAATTTATTCTGCTTTGTGGATCAGGCTTGATCATTGAATATTATATCTTCATATTTAATAAAATATGACATCTATCCTAACCTGAAGTTTTACTTCACATCTTATTTAATATTATTATCCAGAAACTACAATTATCTGTGCAATGATCATCTGTGCAATGATCACATATATAGCTATGGGTAAGGGTATGGTTGATGGTGTCAACAAACAGCAGTTTAACCCTTTATGGACCCACGGCGTACATCTACGGCGCAGATGTCCTTGACTTAAGGACTAGTGATGTACATGTACGGCGCTGTGATCTGACTGGTGCACGAGATGCGCCCGCCCGATCTGCGGTAGGGGTTCAGCAGTCACTGATAGCTGGACCCCTGCTGCACATGCCGGCATCGGTGAAATCACAGATGCAGGCGCATTAACCCATGATGTGCCGCGGTCAGTGCTGACCGCGGAATGTGCAATGTGAGGAGGGAGAGAGATAGCATCCATCAGGTTCCCACGCTGCTGTGATGGGGACCCGATGGCAGGAATGGCAGGTCGATGCCTTCCTTAGGCAGCCCCCTGGATCTCACAGGCAAACAGGCTGTAAGTGTATTACACTATAAAATACACTTACAGCCAATGCATTACAATACAGAAGTATTGTGATGCATTGTAAAGGGTATCAGACTCCAAAAAGTTGAAGTCTCAGAGTGGTACAAAAAACAAAGTTAAAAAAAAAAAGTAAAAAAATAAAGTTTTATATTTTATTTAAAAAGTCTCAAGTTAAAAAAAAGCGTCCTTTTCCCAAAATAAAGTATAAAAAAATTGTAAAAAGATAGGGAAAAAAAGAAAAGTAGACATATTAGGTATCGCCACGTCATACGCAACACCAAGCAATCAAATAGGTGTATGACCCCAAAAAAGTGTTTTTTATAATAAAAAAAAAAGTTTGAAATAAAAAAATAAAAATTCCCTAAATAAAACACATAAAATTGTAAAAAAAAAAATAAAATAGAACAAAAAACCCCAGACATTGGATAATGCCACGTCTGTAACGACCGGCTCCATAAAAATATCACATGATCTAACCCTTCACCTGAACGCCATAGAAAAAATGAAATAAAAACTGTGATAATACAACCATTTTTTTGTCATCCTTACATTACAAAAAGTGCAATACCAAGCGATCAAAAAGGCGTATGCCCCTCAAAACAGTGCCAATGAAACCGTCGCCTCATCCTGCAAAAAATGAGCCCCTGTATAAAACAATCAGGCGAAAAATAAAAATAAACTATGTCTCTCAGAATATGGAGATTCTAAAACATGATTTGTTTTGTTTCAAAAATGCTTTTATTGTGCTAAAAGTTAAAAAATAAAATAAAAATGGAGACATATTAGGTATCGCCATATTCATAATAACCAAGTCTATTAAAATATCACATGACCTAAGCCCTCAGGTAAACACCATAAAAATAAAAAATATAAATGGTGTAAAAAAATCCAAAAGAGCCCCTACATAAGACAGTCGCCCCAAAAAAAAAAAAAAAACTATGGCACTCATAATATGGAGACATTAAAACATTGTGTGTCAAAAATGCATTTATTGTAGAAAACTCAAATAAATAAAAAAAAGTATACATATTAGGTATTCCCACATCCATAACAACCTGCTGTATAAAAATATCACATGATCTAACCCCTCAGGTGAACACCATAAAAAAAAAAAAAAAATAGTTGTTACAAAAGCAATTTTTTTTGTCACCTTACATCACACAAAGTGTAACAGCAAGCAATCAAAAAGTCATATGCACCACAAAATAGTGGCAATTTAGGCTACTTTCACACTAGCATTCGGGGCTCCGCTTGTGAGTTCCGTTTGAAGGCTCTTACAAGCGGCCCCGAACGCATCCGTACGGCCCCAATGCATTCTGAGTGGATGCGGTTCCGCTCAGAATGCATCAGTCTGGCACCGTTTGTCCTCCGCTCCGCAGGCAGACACCCGAACGCTGCTTGCAATGTAAGTCAATGGGGACGGATCCTTTTGAAGTTGACACAATATGGCTCAATTTTCAAACGGATCCGTCCCCCATTGACTTTCAATGTAAAGTCTGGACGGATCCGTCTGAGCAACTTTCACACTTAGAATTTTTTCTAAACTATAATGCAGACGGATCCGTTCTGAACGGATCCCATCGTCTGCATTATAGGAGCAGATCCGTCTGTGCAGAAACCAGACGGATCCGCTCTGAACGCAAGTGTGAAAGTAGCCTAAACCGTCATCTCCTCCCGCAATTATACCCTATCTAAGACAATCGCCCAAAAAAGAAAAAAAAAAATATGGCTCTCAGACTATGGAGACATTAAAATGTTAATTTTTTTGTTTCAAAAATGATATAATTGTGTAAAACCTAAATAAAAAAGTTGACATTTTAGGTATCGCCGCGTCCCTAAGATCCTGCTGTATGAAAAATATCACATGACATAACCCCTCAGGTGAACATCATACATTTTTTTTTAATGAAAGTGTGTCAAAAAAGCTATTTTTTGTCACCTTACATCACAAAAAATGTAATAACAAACTATCAAAAAGTCCTATGCACCCCACAATAGTACCAATCAAGCCGTCATCTCATACTGCAAAAAAATAGCCACTACATAAGACAGTCACCCCAAAAAATAAAAAAAAATATGGCTTTCAGAATATAGAGTCACAAAAAAGTGCTTTATTATGTAAAACTGAGACACTGGTAAAATGGAATCCAGAAAATTTACTTTTATTTATAAAGAAAATACAAAACTTTCCAAAAATTTTGAAAAATTTGCAAATTTCCACGTTTCAATTTCTCTACTTCTATAATACATAGTAATACTTACAAAAATAGTTATGACTCTACATTTCCCATATGTCTACTTCATGTTAGGATCATTTTGGGAATTACATTTTTTTTTGGGGGGGGGGGGTTGGCTTAGAAGTTTAGAAGTAAATTTCTCAGACATTTTCAAAAAACAACTTTTTAAGGGCCAGTTCAGGTTTAAAGTCACTTTGTGAGGATTACATAATAGAAACCACCCAAAAATGACCTAATTATAGAAACTACACCCCTCAAGGTATTCGAAACTGATTTTTACAAACGTAGTTAACCCTTTAGGTGTTCCACAATAATGAATGGAAAATAGAGATACAATTTCAAAATTTCACTTTTTTGGCAGATTTTCCATTTTAATATTTTTTTTCCAGTTACAAAGCAAGTTTTAACAGCCAAACAAAACTCAATATTTAAGGCCCTGATTCTGTAGTTTACAGAAACAGCCCATATGTGGTCGTAAACTGCTGTATGGACACACAGCAGGGTGCAGAAAGATGTAGCTGTGTTCAGAATTAAGCAATCACATTCAAAATCATGTTAAAGAGGTGTCAGCATACACCTGCCATCATTTAAAGTGCCTCTGATTAACCCAAAATAAAGTTCAGCTGCTCTAGTTGGTCTCTCCTGAAATTTTCTTAGTCGCATCCCACAGCAAAATCCATGGTCCACAGAGAGCTTCCAAAGCATCAGAGGGATCTCATTATTAAAAGGTATCAGTCAGTAGAAGGGTACAAAAGAATTTCCAAGGCATTAGATATACCATGGAACACTTTGAAGACAGTCATCATCAAGTGGAGAAAATATGGCACAACAGTGACATTACCAAGAACTGCACGTCCCTCCAAAATATACGGATAGACGAGAAGATAACTGGCCTGGAAGGCTACCAAGAGGCCTACAGCAACATTAAAGAAGCTGCAGGAATATCTGGCAACTAGTGGCTGTGTGGTACATGTGACAACAATCTCCTGTCAGGCTACATTTGGCAAAACACATCTGAAGTCTCCCAAACGCATGTGGGAAAAGGTGTTATGGTCTGATGAAACCAAGGTTGAACTTTTTGGCCATAATTCCAAAAGATATGTTTGGCGCAAAAACAACACTGCACATCACCAAAAGAACACCATACCCACAGTGAAGCATGGTGGTGGCAGCATCATGCTTTGGGGCTGTTTTTCTTCAGCTGGAACTGGGGCCTTAGTTAAGCTAGAGGGAATTATGAACAGTTCTAAATACCAGTCAATATTGGCACAAAACCTTCAGGCTTCTGCTAGAAAGCTGAACATGAAGAGGAACTTCATTTTTCAGCATGACAACGACCCAAAGCATACATCCAAAAAACAAAGGAATGGCTTCACCAGAAGAAGATTCAAGTTTTGGAATGGCCCAGCCAGAGCCCAGACCTGATTTCAATTGAAAATCTGTGGGGTGATCTGAAGAGGGCTGTACACAGGAGATGTCCTCGCAATCTGACAGATTTGGAGTGTTTTTGCAAAGAAGAGTGGGCAAATCTTGCCAAGTCAAAATGTGCCATGATGATAGACTCATTCCCAAAAAGACTGAGTGCTGTAATAATATTCAAAAGGTGCTTCAACAAAGTATTAGTTTAAGGTTTGCAACACTTATGCCATTATTTTATTTTTATATTTTTTTCTTCTCTCTACCTAAAAGATTTAGTATGTTTTTTCAATTGAGTTGTACAGTCTATAGGTCACATTAAAAGTGGAAAAAGTTCTGAAATGATTTATTTTTTTCTCTTTTTTTTAATTAACAAAAACCTGACATTTTAACAGGGGTGTGTAGACTTTTTATATCCACTGTAGCTCTGAAGGATCAGGACAAGAGCAGCAGTCAATAGTAACGGTGGAGTCTAAGGCCTACACATAACTCAGAAGAATCAGGACAAGACTCTTGTCACAAGAGCAGCAGTCAATAGAAACGGTGGAGTCTAAGGCCTACACATAACTACACATAATAACTCATCTTGATCAGGACAGCTGCAGCAGCTAATGGGAACTTTGCAGTATAAAGCCTACACATAATAACTTAGCTTGATCAAGACAGCAGCAGCTGGTAATAGTAATGGTGTATTATGAGGCCTACACATAATAACTCTCATTAATTAGGACAGCTGCAGCATCAGCTAAAGGTAATGGTGTAGTATGAGGCCTTCACATAGCTACGAAGGATCATTATGACAACAGCAGCAGCAGTGAGATGTTGAAGGAAATCAACTTTATGCTGACCTCACTGAAGGCAGCATTAAATAGTGACAGAAATGCTGATTTCAGCGGTGTGTTACTCATGAGCTAAAATTAATCATTAATCATCATAATCATTACAGCACAGGCCTTGAAAAGAGTCAAATCTACTTGAGAAGAGTCATGGTTTTTCATAATCTCCTGCTCTCCTGCCCATCTGCTGATGATTGGCAGTTCTCTCCAAGAGAAAAAGGGATAAAACTAGGTCGAAGACTGTCAATCATCAGCAGTTGGGCAGGGAGAACAGTAATTCATGAATAACCATGACTCTTCTCAGGTGGCTAGAATAGTTGATGTAGAGCAGCACTCACGGATCATCAAACGACCACACCGTAATGCATCAGCCAAACCATGGCCGCAGATCCTCAGCAGCCCACCGAATAGTATAAACAAACAGGTAACGACAGCATCTCCAGTGACTTCTTTATTGGACAAACTTCACAAAAAGTGTGCCATAAAAATAAACAGCAACGTTTCGGCTACTACATAGCCTTTTTTAAGCCTAATACAGAGTGACACTATCCACCCTTTTAAAGTGCATGCAGCTCCGCCCAAATACTGAGAGAGCCAATACAATACAAATATAGCCCACACAGGTGGCCCTGACTCTTTTCCAGTAGTGATGTGCGGCAGGTGCCATATTAGATTTCAACAAAATTTTTATAGTTATTGCGATTATTATGCGATTTAAATAATCGCGTATTGCGATTGTAACTGAAGGCTACTTTCCTATAGGTTTGATATCTTGAATTAGCGAAGATGACAAATATGACGAATGTATTCGTCATATTCCTCAAAACGAAGATAACGAAGTATTCTCTATCTTTGTTTTAGCTACCTATTCGTCAACTTCGCTAATTCTAGCAATCAAATAGGAAAGTTGACTATAGAGACAGCTAAGTTTAATTCGCTATGCGATTATATTACTTTGCTTTTTTTTAAAATAAATTGAATAATTATAATACTTGATAATTATTATAATTATTCTATTTATATATAAAAAAAGCAAAGTAATATAATCGCATAGTGAATTAAACTTAGCTGTCTATAGTCAACTTTCCTATTTGATTGCTAGAATTAGCGAAGTTGACGAATAGGTAGCTAAAACGAAGCTGGAGAATACGTTATCTTCGTTTTGAGGAATATGACGAATACATTCGTCATATTCGCTAATTCTACCAAGTCAACCATAGTAAACCAGGTCCAAGTTGAAATCGCAATGCGATTAATTCAAGTTATAATAAATGAATTGCAATTTCAACTTGGACCTGGTTTACTATGGTTGGCTTGGTAGAACTAGCGAATATGACGAATGTATTCGTCATATTCCTCACAACGAAGATAATGAAGTATTCTCCATCTTCGTTTTAGCTCCATATTCGTCAACTTTGCTAATTCTAGCAATCAAATAGGAAAGTTGACTATAGAGACAGCTAAGTTTAATTCGCTATGCAATTATATTACTTAGCTTTTTTATAAATAGAATAATTATAATAATGATCAAGTATTATAATTATTCTATTTTTTTAAATTATATACAATAGTTTTACTGGCGGGGGCTGTTATTACTGGCACCTGGGGGCTGTTATTACTGGCAAAGGGGGGCTGTTATTACTGGCAAAGGGGGGCTGTTATTAATGGGGGGTGTTATTACTGGCACAGAGGGTCTCTTATTACTGGAGGCTGTTATTACTGGCACAGAGGGGCTCTTATTTCTGGGGGCTGTTATTACTGGCACAGAGGAGCTCTTATTACTGGGGGCTGTAATTACTGGCACAGAGGGGCTCTTATTACTGGGGGCTGTTATTACTGGCACAGAGGGGCTCTTATTACTGGGGGCTGTTATTACTGGCACAGAGGGGCTGTTATTACTGGGGGCTGCTATTACTGGAACAGGGGGGCTGCTTTTACTGGCACAGGGGGGATATTATTACTGGCACAGGGGGGTCTGTTAATACTGGCACATGATTGGGGCACTATAGGGGCATCTACTGAGGCTACAAAGAAGGGGTATTTTATATGGGCTCTCTGTACAGTACAATTTTATACTGGGACACATTATGGTGGGTACTATGGGGAAGGGGGAGAGGAGTACTATGGGGTCATCTACGGGGGACACTAAGAAGGGGTATTTTATACTTGCAAATTATGGGGGACACTGAGGGCATCTACTGGAGCATTTTATACTGGTGCATTATGGGGGGCACTAGGAGGAAGGAGGGTGTGGAGCACTATGGGGTCATTTACTAGGGGCACTATATAGGGGTATTTTATACTGGCACATTATGGGGGCACTATGGGGACATTAGCTCAACTGGGGGCATTACAAGGGGGTATTTTTTGAACTGTCACATTATAAGGAGAATTATTTCTACTGGGGGGCATTATGGTGGGCTTTATTACTCCCCCATGGTATGACCCCCTAGTAGCAGCACCATCCTCTCCCTGCTCTGCTATCCCTCTGCCCCTTCTCCAAATCCTTATTATGAAATCTTTCTCATTAGGATAAACCACATCAGCTCCGCCGAGGCCCCGGGCCAAAGTGTTGAAGTTGTGTCCGAGATCGCCAAGGGCCAAGTCAAGTAATTGTAAGTTTTCATGTGAAATATGTTTGTTATACACATATAGCCTACACTGTGCCACACAATGTACAGTTTACCGCTACACTGTGTAGTCTGTTCTATAAGCACCATTGTTTTTGTGGTGGCGGACAGAAAATAATCTGAAAGTGCCCCTCCCGAGACCAGGCTCTGGATCCGCCACTGCGGCAGATGTAAATTTTTGGAGCAATTTTTCAACAAGGATCTTCTGGTATTGCACCATTTTGCTCGTCCTCTCAACCAGAGAAATGAGAGATGAGAAGTTCTCTTTGTAGCGTGGGTCGAGAAGGGTGAACAACCAGTAATCATCCTTGTTGTCTAAAATGCACGTGTCGCAGGAAAGGCAGGCTAACATGAAGTCAGCCATGTGTGCAAGAGTTTCAACAGGCAAGACTTCGCTGTTGTAATTAGGAGGATCACTTTCAATCTCCTCATTCTCTTCCTCCTCTTCTGCGCACCCACGCTGAACAGATAAAATTAAACTTCCAATGGTACTACCCTTTGTAGCGGAGTCTCCTGCTCATCATCCTCTTCATCGTCCAATTCGCTCTGAGAAGATGAACTGAGGCCAAGAAAGCCTGTCAAACATGTGGATGTCGAGTTCCAGAGTGTGCTCACGTCACACAACAATTTCAAGCGCTGCTGCAGCATTGACAGACCGGCTGAAGCTGTCGGTGACTTGCGGAAATTTGCACACAAGTGGCTCGCCTTAATTAGTAGCTCATTCAAAGGTAGGTTTTGAGAAACCGCTGAACCACAAGGTTGAACACGTGGGCTAGGCATGGTATGTGTGTGAGCTTGCCGAGCTCAAAAGCAGCCACCAAGTCTGGTCTCTTATCCCCTGCCACAGCTATGCGGTGGTGTGTAGTGTTGAGCTTGAATATTCGAATATCAAATTTTTTTTGCGAATATCGACACTTCGCTAATTCGTGGATATTTCAAATATAGTGCTATAAATTCGATATTTCGAATATTCGTTTTTTTTTTTTTATTGTTATATTTTTTTCTTTCCCACTTCCCTAAAGTTGTTCTTACCTGTCCTTTGGCTTCCTGGCTGCTCCAGTCAGTGCCCGTTGCCTCTTCTGCCGACTTCTGTGCTCATTGAGCGTCCCCATCACCATGGGAACGTCTCTATATACTGTCGAATTTGAGAATGACGTTGAAATCGCTATTCGATTATTTCAAGTTATAATAATCGAATTGCGATTTCAACTTAACACTGCTATATTCCATATTCGTTAATTCTAGTCCAATATGGAATATAGCAGTGCTAAGTTGAAATCGCAATGCGATTAATATAACTCGAAGTAATCGCATGGCGATTTCAACTTAGTACTGCTATATTCCATATTCGTTAATTCTAGCCTAATATGGAATATAGCAGTGCTAAGCTGAAATCGCAATTCGATTAATTCAAGTTATAATATTCGAATTGCGATTTCAACTTGGACCTGGTTTACTATGGATGGCTTGGTAGAATTAGCGAATATGACGAAGGTATTCGTCATATTCCACAAAACGAAGATAACAAAGTATTCTGCATCTTTGTTTTAGCTACCTATTCATCAACTTCGCTAATTCTAGCAATCATATAGGAAAGTTTACTATAGAGACAGCTAAGTTTAATTCGCTATGCGATTATATTACTTTTTTTTTTTTATAAATAGAATAATTATAATACCTATAATTATTATAATTATTATATTTATAAAAAAAGCAAAGTAATATAATCGCATAGCGAATTAAACTTAGCTGTCTCTATAGTCAACTTTCCTATATGATTGCTAAAATTAGCGAAGTTGACGAATAGGTAGCTAAAACAAAGATGCAGAATACTTTGTTATCTTCGTTTTGTGGAATATGACGAATACATTCGTTATCTTCGTTTTGTGGAATATGACGAATACTTCGTTATATTCGTTTTGTGGAATATGACGAATACATTCGTCATATTCGCTAATTCTACCAAGCCAACCATAGTAAACCAGGTCCAAGTTGAAATCGCAATTCGATTATTATAACTTGAATTAATCGAATTGCGATTTCAGCTTGGACCTGCTATATTCCATATTAGGCTAGAATTAACAAATATGGAATATAGCAGTGCTAAGTTGAATTGTGTATGTATGAAATGTATTATAACTTGAATTAATCGCATTGCTATTTCAATAGGAGAGTAGCCTTTAAGTAAAAACCGCAATATGCGATTATTTAAATCGCATATTAATCACGATAACTAGAATAATGACGAATATTCGATTTTGACGAATATATAACGAATATTCTATCGAATATTCGCGAATTTCGTCGAAATCGAATATAGCACCTGCCGCTCATCACTAGTGGTGTGCTATTTGTCCCTTAAGCATATTAGCTTCAGCCTGTTGCCGCTTCCCCATTGCAGTGCTACACTGCTTCCAGCTACCAACTAATGACTGACTAGTGCTGCACACGGATAATTCAGAGGTGGAAGTGGAAGAGGAGGCGGAGGAGGAGAAGCAACTAACGTAGGTGCTGGCGGAAACCTTGATTGACGTAGCGCCTGCAATCCTTGGCGTCGGTAGCACCTGTGCCATCCCAGGGTATGACTAGCTCCCGCCCTCCACAACGTTCCTCAGTGTGCCATCAGGGAAATGTAGCATCCCTGGCCGAATGCACTTGTCTATGTGTCCGTGGTTAAGTGGACCTTCTCAGTAACTGTATTGGTCAGGGCATGTGTGATGTTACGGGACACATGTTGGTGTAAGGCGGAAACGGCACACTGTAAAAAATTGTGGTGGCTGGGGACTGCGTAATGAGGGATGACTACCGACAACAAGCTGCGGAAGACCTCAGTGTCCACAAGCCTAAAAGGCAACATTTCCAGGGCCAGGAATTAGGGAAGTTGCGCATTTAGTGCTATGGCCTGTGGGTGGGTGGCTGGGTATTTGCACTTGCATTGAAATGCCTGGGGTATGGACATTTGTATGCTGCACTGAGACACTGAAGTGGATGTGGTCGCTGATGGTGCTTGCGAAGGTCCAGGTGCAGGGCGGGATGCATCTGGGCCTGCGCCTTCAACAGGGGATTGGCCAGCATGTAACAAAGGGGAAGAGGAGGCAGTGGTGTGACCCGCAGACACAATTTGTGGACCCAGGCGTTCGCCATACTTATTACTGTGCTTGGATGCCATGTGGTGGATCATGCTAGTGGTGAGGTTGCTAGTGTTCACGCCCTGGCTCATTTTCGTATGGCACAGGTTGCAAACTACTATTTTTCTCAAAAAGGCGTTATACTGCGGAACTTCTACTCCTTGGCAAGGGAGATTTTTACAAGGGGTTGCTCCGTGGAACAGTTGCGGGCCTGTGTGGTGAGGCCCACCTTCTCCCTTTTGCCACCTCACTGCTTCTTCCAACCTGTTGCGGTGCTGCAGATCCCTCCCCCTCTGTACTGCTGTCCTCGCTCGGCTTTCCACCTTTCCAGGTTGGGTCAGGGACCTCATTGTCCACTACCTCCTATTCCACTTCCTCATTCTGATCATCCTCCTGATTGACAACTGTGTCTCATCCTCTTCATAAACGTCTTGAGACAGTAATTGGGGTTGACTTATTGGCAACTGTGTCTCATCATCATCCGACTCATTAAACACTAATTGCCGTTCTCCACCATCATGTTCTTGTGGCTGTGGATGTTCAAGAGGTTGGGAATAAGGGCACAAAATCTCATGTCCCTCTTCAAGCGTGCTTGGCGAGAGGCCCAAATCAAGTAAGGGCAATGAAAAGAGGTCTTCAGAATATTCAAGTGTGGGCTCACTTGTTTGGCCAGACTGTAAATGGTGGGGGGAAGGAGGATCAGGGTGAGGATTGTGTTGACCAGACTCCTGTCTACTGAGACTGGACTTTGTGGAAGACAGGGTGGTGCATAACCGACTGGAAGCATTATCTGCTGCAATCCAACCTACCACCTGGTCGCTCTGGTCTGACTTCAAGAGTGGTGTGCCTGCTGCCGCCCTGCAAACTGGGACATGAAGCTAGTTATCTTGGATGATTGTTTATCTTGTGCTCTGGCAGCAGGCAATGTTTCTCCGCGCCCAGTTCCACAGACTTTGCTTGCACCATCAGATCACGGCCAATTCCCCGTCCCTTACTGCTCGCCTTCTTCATTTTAAATATATATAATATATGCTTGAAAGTATGTCACACGTACAGTAGCATAGGATTTGGAAGTGTATGTGCAAAAAAAATTTGAAAGTTATTTGTGATGAGAAAACATTATACAGGACAGGTAATGTCACAGTTCGCAGTGTCTACAGAAAAAGTGTACTGGATGTCATGATATTTTAGAGATGTGCACACTTTAAACAGGAGATGTGACGCCGATAATTTAACTGTCCGCAGGGGACACCATCTATGGAAAAAGTGTTCTGGATGTCACTGATATTTTAGGGATGCGCACACTTTAAACAGGAGATGTGGTGCAGATAATTTAACTGCACGCAGGGGACAACGTCTACGGAAAAACTGCACTGGATGTCACTGATATTTTAGGGATGCGCACACTTTAAACAGGAGATGTGGTGCAGATAATTTTACAGTCCGCAGGGGACACCGTCTACGGAAAACGTGCACTGGATGTCAGTGATATTTTAGGGATGCGCACACCTTAAACAGGAGATGCGGCGCAAATAATTTAACTGTGGTGGTGGCCTACTACACGGTATTTTGCGCAGGATGCGCTAAAATATATATTTCTGCTGTCACACACAATAGTCCTTAAAAGGACTTTTGAGTCTCTGAAAAGTTTTTTGTATAAAAATCTTCCTATTACACTCCCTACACTGTCTGTCCCTTCCTAGCACAGGTTGCTCTACAAACATATATTGCTGCTGTCACAAATAGTCCTTATAAGGACTTTTGGGTCTATGAAACGTAGAAACATTAAATTCAATTACATCCCCTACACTCTCTGTCCCTTCCTATGCTCAGCTCTCCCTGATGTAGAATTAGCCAAACACGCGTCATCGGGTGCTATATAGCACTCGATTACACATTTCGGCCAGCCATTCACTGTAATGCCAGTAGCTAACATGGCTACTGGCATTACAGTGAGGGCAGTACTTACCTGCATGTTTATTGGCTGCTTAGCAGCTGTGAAACGTGCAGGGAAGAGACTCAAGCATTGTGCTCGAGCACATGCGGTAGTAGGCCGAGCATGCTCGCTCAACACTAATAAACAATAAAACATTCAGTAATCAACTATCTTGTCAGATTCTGCCTATATAAAAGCAGTCATTAGTGATTTGTAGCAACAATCACATTTACAGGTATTGAAACTTAGCTCTTTCAAAAGCCGTGTTCCATTGCAGCAATTATTATTTTGATGGAAATGTTAGATCTTTACTGCAGAACTCTTCAAACAGCTGATCGATTAGGTTTGGTAGTAAGGTGGTTCTGTGTCATAGGACCTGATGCTGCTTTAAATTATTATTTTTTTTTATTATATTTTTTGCATCCAGTACAGAAGGAACATTTACATTTATTTTGATGTCTAATGCAGTTTCAATATCGGTCACTCCTTCCTTTCGGCAGTGAGGATTGTCAACAATGATTTGGTTAAAAATAAAATCAGTCCATTTAAAGGGGTTTTTACCCTGACAGAGGAAGAACAGAACTTCTAACAGGATTCAGGATTCTAACTCCTCTTGTGTACTAGGCTCTCTCCATAAGAAGAAATAGTACCCCCTTTGATCCTGACGAAGGCCTCTCACGTGGCTAAGCTTATTCTCTCTATTTCGAAGGGCAATCTAACCTATACTTCAAAACCCGTTTAAAAGGCTAAGCACTGACTTATTGGATTGATACCAAACATCTAATATCATAAGCTTTCAATATTATCAGAGAGGGGAAAATAGATATATTACCAACTAAACACATCTAATCTAAACATATGAAAGGACATACAGTTGGCAAACTGGAAACTCCAATAAACTGGAGAAGACAATTATGCTCAGACAGAAAGACTGAGATGGAAATCACAAAGATGGATGAATCTAATCACAAACAAAGCAAAGAAGTCACAACAGAAAGCAAGATCTTTCTAAAGAATGCACTACATATGTTAACCAGGAGTGACAATGTATAAACTACTACTACTTACATTTTTAAGTAATAATTGCTATCTTACATTGTTTTTATTAAAGGAAACATTAAAACAATGCCCCTTGATTACTGATTCTTTTGCTATATATTGACATGAGTTGAATTTATATATTATTTTTTTGTGCCTGAGATGCATCTGATAATGGTTCAATTGAATAGCTTTTCTGAGCTGGAATAAGGCTAGATTAACATCATGGCTGTGGAAAAGCTTCAATAGCCAGATATATGTCTGTAGCTTGGTCATATGCCATACTGCATTACAAGCTAGTACATATATTGGTATAAAGCTACATCAACTTTATTGAAATAAACTACATTTTTATGGGAGTCAATTGAAGATGTATAAATCTATGTAGTAGTGCTGAGTAAACCTGTTGATGATCAATTCAGGTTCACCAAATTTTTCTAAAAAGTTCAGTTTGGACATGAACCAGCCTGGGCTGAAGCAGATTGGATCCAATGGCCCTAGAAATTGGTATATAACACCATCTAGTATCCTAGGACTCTGAATTTGTCATAAAACACATCTGTTCATTCAATTTTTAGGATTTTTTGCTTTTTCCCTGACCCTCCCTAAGCTCTTGAATGCAATGAGAACAAATCATGCCTGAATGACACTTACATACATAGCTATGGGTAAAAGCACTTTGACTGCGTTAACAAAAAGCATGTTATAACGGAAAACAAAAACGGAATAAATAACGACGATGTGAACCCACCCTAACAAGTGAATAAAGAAAATGACCAGCAATTTTTTTTTAATGCAAGCAAAAAAAATCCAAATCTTTTACAGTTCGATTTGGACGAATGTTTAAAAATAGGGCCCACTATTTTGCAGGTCAGAAGATCAGAAGACAAAGAAGGCATCTATTATTAAAAATAAATTATTTGTGAACTATATTTGAAAATAAAATCTGACAGTGCAGTATGTTATCAAACAGGCTGTTAGCTACCACCGGCTATGCATTTACCCAAATCCATAAGTGTCACTGTCACCAGGTGCGTAGCTATAGGGGGCGCAGAGGTCGCACTGGGCCCAGGAGCCTGAGTGCCACATAAGAAGACACCGGTATTATAGAAAGTGCATGCTGGTCAAGTTACACCTCTGGCTGGAGGGAAGGGGTTAGGTCAAGAATTTGGCATGGGGAGGGTTGCCGTTTCAATTTTTGCCTCAGGCAGCAGGAAGGCTATGTGCTTCCCTGCCCCTGGCCACAAAGCACTGAGGGAAGGGGGCCCAGGATGAACTCTTGCTTCAGGGCCCAAGACCTTTTAGCTATGCCTCTGACTGTCACTTTGACATTACTAATACTATCTTCGCATTAAAGAGCTTGAAATGGGTTGGATACAGAGAAGACCTTTATGACTTTTCAAGGCAACCTGAGTAGTCTTTCATCTCTAGTGGCCAGACTAGTATGCACTAATTTTTAAAAGTCAGTACAATGACTACAAGGTGGGTCATGAAAAATAGACCCGTTTCCCTTGTCTTACTATAAAACTGTCTTACATTAAAAATTAGAGATGAGCTAAATTTTCAAATATTCGATTCGGCAGGTTTGACGAATTTTCTGAAATAATTTGGTTCAATAAGAATTTATTTGCAGTGAATCACATTAAAAAACAGCTATTTCCTGGCTGCAGAGAACCTTTATAGTGGTGTAGAACACTGTGCCTTGCAGAAACACTCTGCTGTGGTACTTCACTTATTTGGGCAGTCATTGGGCCAAAACTGACCAAATAACTAAGAATTCACCCTTTTAGGTTGATGTTAGTGTCAAGAAGAAGCGCACTCCTTTTACGCCGTTGGCAGCTGATTCCAGATAGAAGTCTACAGAACCTGTTCTATTAAACGCTTATACAAGTAGAGCCCCCGACAGAGTGGAGACGGTGTCAGCAGTAAGTTTGTGTAGACGTTACTGATTATTTTGCCCTTCCTCTAAACCGTCAGAACAATAAACCCCCAAAAATTGATCCTGTCTGTGGAGCATCCACCTTCACTCGTTCAGCATTTTGTCAGTAATTCATCAGTATTCAATTGTCCCTGCCGTGAAAGCTGAGGACACGGTGGAGGATGAGGAGGTAGAGGCGGACATTGTCGCAGGACCATAGACGTGAGAACGCAGGACCATAGACGTGACCATGTTGCTGGTGTGGCTGGGCAGGAACCACATTTACCCAGTGTGTCGTACAGGACATATTTTGTCCACTGAATGGCTAATCAACATAATTTGGCCCATACAGAAGAAAGTCTCCAATCACCCATCAATTTTCCCAAAAAAGGCTGTTCCACCAAAATTTTTTCCCAAGGAATGGCTAATTGCCATAATTCAGTCCTACAGCAAAAAAGAGGTCTACAATCACCCATAAATTTTCCCCCCAAAAAGCTGTTTCACAAATTTCACCAATGAATGACAATGTAAATTCACTGCAGAACACCTAATAACACATTTTTTATATTAATACAGCGCAGCAATGCAGAGCAGCTAAAAACACATAATTATTATTCCCATTAATACACCACAACAATGGTAGTATAACAAAAAATAAATATAACAATCACAATTCACAGAGGAACGGCTAATAGGACGTACATATCTATACTATTAATACACCCTATAAATGGCTGTAGTACAATGGAACTTCACCGCTGAATGGCAAATATAATTTTTTGCCACTAATACACACAAAAAAGAGCTGTAATAAGCCCCTTTTTCCCACTAATACAAGCTAAAAAGGGCTTTAGAACATATAACTGCACAGCTGAACGGCAAATATATATATTTTTTTTCCACTAATACATGCCACAAAAGTCTTTAGAGCATATAACTGCACCGCTGAATGGCAAATATATTTTTCCCCTTTTCCACTAATACATGTAAAAAAGGGTTTTAAAACAGATAACTAAATCTCCACAGTCCCTTTAGAGATCCTCGGGATATATATTCATAATGCTGTATTGGTCTGTGGGACCAAAAAATCCCTTTAGGGATCCCTATTAACAGTTAAAAATGTAACTTTATTATTAATGATTTGTACTCACATACATAGAATAGAGAAAATACAAAGAAAAATTTAAAACTCTCAGTTGTAAGGAGTTATGAGACACAATTGAATAGACCTGGTTGCCTGGTTTTTGCAACCTTTTATGACTGTGTCTTTTTATATGGCTGGATACAGTGATGTCTCTTATGTCATAGCGTAGAGGCTGTTGGTGTGCAGCAAACTAGCCTTTATTTGAGATTCACTTGGAATTCTCACTCAAAGTTTAACACTTGTATTGTATGCTTAATTTTATTTTTATTTGGGGTGCAATATAGAGAGCCTTTATTTGAGGCCTCCCAAGCTCAGTTATTGTTATACTGTGATTACAGATTCTTGTCAGTGCCCTATTTGGATAATTTGTATCGGTACTTCAAATATTCAGATTGGCTACAATGTTGCCTCTATTTATATCATAGAGGTCAGTGTAACCTTATCTCTGAGCCAATACACTGCTAAACATTCCTGTCCCTGCAGTGCAGGATGCCTGACACTAGGTGTTGCTCTTCACACCATTCATTGCCTCACTATGCCTCGCTATGCTTATCTAATGTCTCCGTATCTACTAGCCGAAGACTCCTCTCACTCACTTACAAGCTGCCTAAAAACAGGATCGCATAACTACAGATAACTGCACCGCTGAGCTGGCAAAGATATTTTTTCTTTTTTCCACTAATACACGCCACAAAAGGCTTTAGAACATATAATTGCACTGTTGAATGGCAAATATATTTTTTCTTTTTCAACTAATACATGCCACAAAAGGCTTTAGAACATATAACTGCACCACTGAACAGCAAATATATATATATATATATATATATATATATTTTTTTCACTAATCCGTACATGCCACAAAAGGCTTTAGAACATATAACTGCACCACTGAACAGCAAATATATATTTTTTTTTTTCACTAATCCGTACATGCCACAAAAGGCTTTAGAACATATAACTGCACTGCTGAACGGCAAATATATTTTACTTTTGCCACTAATACTCGGCAAAAAAGGGCTGCAATTTTAGCACTTCGCCACACAATTACTAATAATCCCCCTTTTTCCCACTAATTCAAGCCAAAAAATGCTTTAGAATATAAAACTGCACCGCACAAGGGCAAATAAGACATAGAAATATTTCCTTGTAATAAACCCTGTTAATGGCCGTATCAAAAAGCACTTGCACCCTAATAAGAACGGTTTTCTGGAATTACAGAGCTGTATAGCAATTTGGATCCCCAGTCAGTGCAGCAAGGTGTAATAGGATTGTAGCTTTTACCCAGGCTGTAACCTCCCCTACTGAACCCTGTTCAACATAAATGCTGTGGAATGATTCCTTCCTATCCTTTCCTACACCTTGAACAATCTTTCCCTGCACTTGTAAATTGTTTTTTAGCACAATTAAGTTTTTTATACAACTGTCCCTAGTGCCTGCTGACGTCTCTCCTTGCACTAAGTACACTGAAAATGAAAGAATCCAAAATGGCTATTTATAGTGCTGTGATCACAGGGCTGGCTGGCTGCTGATTGGCTGCCTGCATGGCATTATGGGTGATCCCGCGTTCCCAGAGTTCCTTGCTCTGTGTCCTCACACGTGCAGCAGCTATTTTAGTAAAAAATTAAGGAAATTCGGCTTCGGTGCAAATAAATTTTTCCTGAAATTTGGATTGAATTCCACTTTGTCAGCTTCAATTCGCTCATCTCTAATGTCAAAACAATGACATTTGTCTTATATTGAAGTGAAGTTTAACTAAAATAGAAACATTTGTTTCCATTTTAAAGAACAGACTGGTGTATCTGCACTCTACCTTTACTCTCCCTGCAGTCTCCCTGCACTCTCCCTCTCCAATATTATCCTAAACTCTCTGTTAACAGTTTGTGTATGGGCATCTTGTCAAGTCTCTCCTTATGCTCAGCTTACAGGAAAATAGTGGGATCAGGGTTTTATAGGGCTCTGTCTAGCTGTGACATCACAGTGGGATGGCTACCTGGGGATTGGCTGGCTGCACGGCATTATGGGTGATTTTCTGTTCCGGGCTTGTCTCCACTACACTTACTTTCACTTTCTAACACATGCAGCCCCCATTTTTGGAAAACTGATTAGTTACCACAAAGCATCAGGAAATTCAGATTCATTAAGAATTGAAGTTTTCCTAAACTTGCTTTTAATGCTTCGCTTCACTCAATGTTGTGCATAACAATCAAAAAGGTAACCCAAATTTAAAAATGGGGTCATTTATTAAACTGGTATAAAGTAGCAGCCAATAGCAACCATTCATCTCCCACCTTTCATTTTCCAAAGGCGCTGTCAAAAATGAAAGCTGCAATCTAATTGGTTGCTCTGGGCATCAAAGCAAATTCTATTTTGCACCAGTTTGATAAATGACCTCAAAAGTGTCCAGTGAATGGTTCACAAACCATAACCCATTCCCTACATATTACCGGAGCTGCCAGTGTCCTCAGGGAACCTTGTAGTGTTTAATAAAACTGTGGTATCAGAGTGGGCTTGAAAGATCAAGAGACATATTCCTTTTTCTCCAGTCTTATACAATATAAGAAATCTGAAACTGTAGCCATCCAAAACAGTTTAACTGACACTCAAATACCAGGAACCATAGATTGGTCACGTATTCCATTTTATAACTTGATATGAGTGTGATCTTACCATTTTTGATTTAACAACTTATTTTTCCCTGTAACATTTCAAAGTGATCTTTTCTATTTGTGCCATTATGTAACGTGTAGGTGGAATGGTGACAAAAGGACATAGACACATTGCGCAGTTAACTCTTTACTGAAGGTGACAAGAAAATGCATTTCAATAATGCAATTCACAAGTGTGCAAATAGCTACTAGCAGCAGTCACTTTCTCTCTTAATGGTATAGTGGCAAGAAATGAAACTGGGCTGGAGACACTTTTGCCATTTTTATAAGTTTCCTGGAATTTAGTTGTAATGGAACCATCTCTTTCCTGGTACAGTATATGCCTCTCAGCTTCAGATAACTTGTTCTTCTTTTCTCACCCTCCTCTGGTGAGTACTCTCTGGCTGACCCATTCATCTGCACTGCTCTCACATGTGCACTGACGCCGTGGCACTTTAGACTGTGACACGTCAGAGACGAATCTCATCATCCCAGTCAGCCCCTGCTTTTTAGAGATGAGTAAATTGATTCAACTAATTCTGAATTCGTGCACAATTTACTAAAAATTCAGATTCTAACATTCTTGAATTTCTTGTTGTGATACATTTTGAGTAAATCAGAAAGAGAGATAGAGAGACGTGTATGATATGCCACCGGAAATGAGATATGCAAGCCAATTCTCCTTCGAAAGTGACAAAAGTGCTGAGCTTCTCAAGAGAAAATTGACCTGGTTAGAGGAATGGCCTTGGGGGTACTCTCTAAAAAAAGAAAAGAACAGTAAGTCTATCCGATGCCAGCAGATGTGGCTTGAATGTCTCATTTCTAAGGAAGCTTTATACATGGTTTTCTTCTCTTTTTCTCTCCCCCACTCATTTAGGATTTTTATTCATTCTCTGAATCTTTGAGACCATAGACTATAAGATGGCAATTGTCAGAGCTATTGGAACATATTTGATTTGGGTACAATCAATTTGTACCCAAATAGATTTTTTTTTTAATTTGTTGAATCACTCACGGTTCATCACAAATCTTAATTTTTACACTAGAATAGTTGTTTAATGTTTTTTTGGAATTCAAATCAATCCAGTGCTAATTAAAGAACATGCAAATTAACATCTTGCTGTTTTTCATAATTGGACATATCAATACTTGAACATTTTAATAACTCCTCATGCACATGGCTAAATAATAGGCCTATGCAAAGAAAAAGAGGAGGTTTAATATTGTCAGGTTTCTGTAATCTCCTATGATGGGATTCTTTCTGAACATTGGCTCATGTGTAACATCCCAGAGTATGTTACCAAACTCTTTTTATGTAGCAGGACCTTAGCCAGTTTAGTATTGCTAGACTGGCATACATTCCAGTTTAGTCCCCCCCTCTGTGAGCAGAAGTGGGCCGGTCCCATGTCCCGTCTCATGGGGAGGAGAAGGAAGTCTAGTTAGTGTACCAGCCACCCCAGCTAGGGGAAGGTTGTGTTAGTAGGAGCTCCTAGTTCTAGGGATCCCAAACCAGGACCCTGTCTCGCTTGAGACCAGAGAACATTCCCAGCCTGAGCCTTCAGCCTCAGTTGGTTGACGAGCAAGCAGCCACCTCCAGTCCTCCAGGAAGAGCATAGCTGTGAGTTCATATTCAGAGTCCAGGAGGAGCCAAGTTCCTCCTCAGCTAGTCAGGCCCATACCAAGCAGAAGATAGACAGAGCAGAAGATAGATACCTGTTATATTCTCCGGGCATATGATAAGAAGCAGAAGAGATATTGATCCCTGCCACATATTGCCTATACCTGCTGGGACCCAAGACTATTGCTGTAACTCATATGGATTTATGCTGCATCCAGTAAAGACAAGTTGAATTATATTACAAGTCTGGATCTCATTCATTCCTCAATTACTCCTATTAGCAACACTCAATTTATTGCAAGTAAGCCAGGATCCAGGAGTCCAGCCGTACCCAGGTAGGAGACACCGTTGACATTACACAGAGACACTATCAACACTCTGGCATTCCTCACCTGGTACGTGAGTTATTATATCTTAAAGGGCCCTGCAACAATACCCTGCGCACATTGCAATTGGCGTCATGAACAAACCATTGACTTATATACATCTATCCTGACCCACTGCATAGTTGCCCACCGTACCACGGTCCTGCTCATTGCACATGCATAGATTAATATGTCATTGTGTGTGTAACCTACCTCAAAGAGGAAACATTAATTTATTTTAGTTAACTATTCAAGAGGAAATAATGACCAAATTTATATATTTGTATACAACATCAAATGTTAAAGATGTTGCCAGGCTCAAAAGCTGATATCTCCTATGGTTCGACTCCTAAGGTGTGCCCCTGTCCATGGCTCCACAGGTCCAGGAAATGGCTTCTTCCCATAATGGCTGCACCTAGTCAAATGCCACAGTGATCTATCTGCTCAAATGATACTTCACAGTAGAAGCATATTGTTAAAGCAGATGTGACTGCTAAAGCCAATGATTGGCCGCAGCAGTCACAGGACTAAGCCACTTTCTGGACCTGCAGGGACAGGAAGAGCCTGGGAATGAGGCAGTGAGGAGACTGCGGACAGGAGTTTGTGTTTTTTTAATGGGGTACATGTTAGGAGTGGAGTTGCCAGCTCTTAGACCCGATAGACCAGATAACCCCTTTAAACACAACCCTTTTGGGAAGCTGAATACTTTGACTTGATTGTCTAGGGTTTGCAAAACTTTCAGTCAATGAGCATTTGTATAGAGTACAATCATAAAAAATGTTTTGAATGAAAAATGACTGGTGCACTAAGATCAAGTCTCCTGGTGGAGAACAGATGTCTTGAAAAATATCTAAACACTTCTCAATGTGCCCTTTCATATACATGTGTTCAGTTTTCTGTCCTTTTATTCCTTTATATACAATTTGCCCTTTTCTCTTTATATGAAAACTGAACAAGACAGATGTAATCTCATCTAGGTTATGTTGCCGTTTGCTTGTTTTCTCAGATTCAGTCTTGGTTATTTGAGCTCATTTTGTTTTACTGTGTTGTGTCAGTCTTGATAAAGTAATCCAATTTTAGCA
This sequence comes from Bufo gargarizans, assembly GCF_014858855.1. Taxonomy (NCBI): domain Eukaryota; kingdom Metazoa; phylum Chordata; class Amphibia; order Anura; family Bufonidae; genus Bufo; species Bufo gargarizans. The sequence continues at coordinate 485,068,761 of NC_058083.1, forward strand.
CCATAGTGTGTATAGGTAAAGAAGAGATTCTATGTGGTAGAAACAGCAAGAGAGTAATAGTAGGTTTGAAAAAATAAATAAGTCCAGCCCAACCTTTAAACTATAACAAGGAAAAAATAAACTTTTATAAGGTACAGTGGATATAAAAAGTCTAGACACCAGGTCAGGTTTCTGTGATGTAAAAAAATTAGACACAGATAAATCATTTTAAACTAATACTTTGTTGAAGTACCTTTTGATTTTATTACAGCACTCAGTCTTTTTGGGTATGAGTCTATCAGCATGACAGATTTTGACTTGGCAAGATTTACCCACTCGTCTTTGCAAAAACATTGTCAGATTGCGAGGACATTTCCTATACACAGCCCTCTTCAGATCACCCCACAGATTTTCAAGCAGATTCAGGTCTGGACTCTGGGCCATTCCAAAACTTTAATCTTCTGGTGAAGCCATTCCTTTGTTGATTTTGATGTATGCTTTGGGTCGTTGTCATGCTGAAAGATGAAGTCCCCCTTCATGTTCAGCTTTCTAGCAGAAGCCTGAAGGTTTTGTGCCAATATTGACTGTATTTGGAACTGTTCATAATTCCCTCTAGCTTAACTAAGGCCCCAGTTCCAGCTGAAGGAAAAACAACCTCAAAGCATGATGCTGCCACCACCATGCTTCACTGTTGGTATGGTGTTCTTTTGGTGATGTGCAGTGTTGTTTTTGCGCCAAACATATCTTTTGGAATTATGGCCAAAAAGTTCAACCTTGGTTTCATCAGACCATGACACCTTTTCCCACATGCTTTTGGGAGACTTCAGATGTGTTTTTGCAAAATGAAGCCTGGCTTGGATGTTTTTCTTCGTAAGATTGTTGTCACATGTACCACACAGCCAGTACTTGTGAGATATTCCTGCAGCTTCTTTAATGTTGCTGTAGGCCTCTTGGTAGCCTCCCAGACCAGTTTTCATCTCGTCTTTTCATCAATTTTGGAGGGACGTCCAGTTCTTTGTAATGTCACTGTTATGCCATATTTTATCCACAGTCTTCACTGTGTTCCATGGTATATCTAATGCCTTGGAAATTATTTTGCACCATTCTCCTGACTGATACCTTTTAACAATAAGATCCCCCTGATGCTTTGGAAGCTCTCTGTGGACCATGGATTTTGCTGTGGGATGTGACTAAGAACATTTCAAGAAAGACCAACTAGAGCAGCTGAACTTTATTTGGGGTTAATCAGAGGCACTTTAAATGATGGCAGGTGTATGCTGACTCTTATTCAACAAGATTTTGAATGTGATTGCCTAACCGCCTCCGGACCGCCTAACGCAGATTCGCGGTCCGGAGGTGGCAGCTGTAGGCAGAGTGACACATATACGCGTCATCTCGCGAGACGCGAGATGACGCGCTTAGCCGGCCCGCGCATGCGCAATGCTGGCCGGCATTTCTTCAAGGGGGGTCACGTCATCAGCTTGCCAGCCAATGATCGCGGCTGGCAAGCTGATGATTTTTAAAAAAGCCAATCAAAAGCCAGATAACACATCATATTAGTAAAAATATGATGTGTTATATGGCTGCCCTGCTCCTCTGCTGGTCCTTTTGGTCGGTTGGATCCAGCAGAGGAGCAGGCTTCACAGTGAGTAGCACCAACACTACACTTTAGCCCCAGATCACCCCCTGCACCCCAATTAACCCTTTGATCACCCCTTTGATCGCCCCTGTCAATCACTAGTGAAAGGAAAAAAGTGGCAGTGTAAACTTTTCATGGTATTGACTGTTAGGTTTTAGGGATAGTTTAGGCCCCTCGGTTAGGTAGTTTAGGGATCAGTTAGCGCCCAGCCCACCGCACCGCAGTCTCTTATTCGCTGATTAGCGTATCGCTAATCAGCATTTGTACTTTTATAGTATCTGGAAGTGATCAAAACTGATCATGGTCAGATCTAAAATAGTATTAGTGTCACTTTAGTTCGCCCTCCACCCAAAACGCAGTGTTTGCCCGATCAGGCCTGATCGGTCGCCCACACGTGCGTTCGCCCACACCCGCCCTGCCGCAGTGACAACATTTTTTTTTTTTTATATTTTTTTTTAAAATATTTTTTATCAACCGCAGCGGCCTTCGGTACTTCGCTAGCCTCCTATTTGTAAGACAGGCTTGCTTTTTTTATTGGGTAGTCTCAGGGAATACCCCTAAATTAAGTTGCCCAAATGTCAAACAGGGGGTATTCTTCTGAAGAGGCCTACAGGCTTCTGACCCAGTCGGATGAGGAATGGGAACCCTCATCTGATGAATCTAGCGGGTCAGAATATGAACCTGTAGAAAGCAGTGGCACTCTGACCCAAAGTTCGGACGAGGAGGCTGAGGTCACTGATAGCACCACGCGTACCCGGCCCTGTGTCGCTAGACCACAGGTTGCGCAGGATCCGCTTCAAGGGCAGCAGAGTGGGGCTGGCGCTGTCGGATTACGTGGTGAGGCATACACCAGCAGCGCAGCCCTCCCTGGACCTAGTACCAGCACTGCCGTACAACCTGGTGAAGTGGCGAGCACCAGAAGGGTGGTTGAAGCTGGTACGGTGGGAGGTGCATTAGTTATCCCGTCGCAGCCACCGCAAAGACGGGCCCGTAGACCCCCTAGAATCCCTGAGGTGCTGGCAAACCCTGATTGGCAGTCCACAACTTCAGCCGCACCTGTAGTTCCCCCTTTCACCGCCCAATCTGGAGTTTGGGTTGAGACAGCTCAGATCGGTTCGGCCCTGGGATTTTTTGAGCTGTTATTGACTGCAGAGCTCTTAGACATAGTCGTGGCCGAAACAAACCGGTATGCCACACAATTTATAACCGTCAACCCGGGAAGCTATTATGCCCAGCCTTTCCGGTGGAAACCAGTCCAAGTTTCCGAAATTAAAATTTTTCTGGGCCTTCTCCTCCACATGGGTCTAACTAAAAAGCATGAATTGCGGTCATATTGGTCCACGAACCCAATTCATCACATGCCCATGTTCTCTGCTGCTATGTCCAGGGCACGTTTCCTGCACTTTAGCGACAACACCACCTCCCGTCCCAGAGGCCACCCAGCTTTTGACCGGCTCCACAAAATTCGGCCCCTCATAGACCATTTCAACCAGAAATTTGCAGATTTGTATACCCCAGAGCAAAACATCTACGTAGACGAGTCCCTAAAACATTTTACCAGGCGCCTTGGCTTCAAACAATACATCCCAAGCAAGCGCGCCCGGTATGGGGTCAAATTGTATAAGCTCTGTGAAAGGGCCACAAGCTATACCCACAAATTTCGTGTCTATGAGGGAAAAGATCAGACCCTGGAGCCGGTCGGTTGCCCTGACTACCTGGGGAGCAGTGGGAAGACAGTCTGGGACTTGGTGTCACCCTTATTCAGCAAGGGGTACCAACTTTATGTGGACAATTTCTACACAAGTGTGGCCCTCTTCAGGCATTTGTTTCTAGAACAGATTGGCGCCTGTGGCACCGCGCGAACTAATCGCGCGGGCTTCCCCCAACGGTTCATTACCACCCGTCTTGCAAGGGGGGAGAGGGCTGCCTTGTGTAACGAAGAACTGCTCGCGGTGAAATGGAGAGACAAGCGTGACGTTTACATGCTCCCCTCCATTCACGCAGACACGACAATACAAATTGAGCGAGCAACCTGTGTCATTGAAAAGCCCCTCTCAGTCCACGACTATAACCTTCACATGGGAGGGGTGGACTTCAATGACCAGATGTTGTCTCCGTATTTAGTTTCCCGCAGAACCAGACGCTGGTATAAGAAGGTGTCTGTATATTTGATTCAATTGGCTCTGTATAATAGTTTTGCTCTCTACAGTAAGGCTGGGAGAACACGATCCTTCCTCAAATTTCAGGAAGAGATCATCGAGAACCTCCTGTACCCAGGAGGTTCCGTGGCCCCATCCACCAGTGTAGTTAGCCGTCTACACGAGCGACATTTCCCCAATGTCGTTGCCGGTACCTCAACCCAACCGTCACCCCGAAAAAGATGTCGTGTCTGTAGCAGGAGTGGAATAAGGCGTGACACCCGCTATTTCTGTCCTGACTGCCCTGACCACCCTGCCCTATGCTTAGGGGAGTGTTTCCGGAAGTACCACACACAGGTACACCTAGCATAGGGATCACATCTCACCAGGACAGGCACACAGGGCTATTAGGGCCCATTCACACAGAGCTGCTGCAAACTTCTCCTTTCACCTGGGACAAAGTGCATAACGCACTTCGCCACATCTTTGGGCGATTTGCGCTTTGCACATTGTCACATGGGGAAGGAGAGGTTTGTTCTATAAAGGTAAAAAAAAAGTAAGCAAAAAGGTTAATGTTCAGTTCAAAAAGTTAACCCAACCGATCGACTAGCTGCAGCACTGATGTGCATTCTGACAGAAGCATTGCGCTGCTGTCAGATTACACACATGTCGGTGTATGCGGCGCTGCAAGACGAGATTTCTCCTCTGCAGTAAAAGATATGTTTGCCGAGGCATATGACCTGAGGAGGAGGCGGTGTTCCTATGCTTTGTCAAACACTTTGTATATAAAAAATAAATAAAAAAATCCCGGCAATGATTTATTCATCCACATCGATTGATGTGAATGGAGAAATCTGGTTTGCCAGGGCATACGAGCTAAGTGGGTATGGATGTTGGGCGGAGCTCCTATGTCCTGGCAGACGCCTTTCCCCTCCTTTTTTTTTTTGGGCAGAGATTTTTTCATCCACATTGATCGATGCGAATGAAGAAATCTGTGCTGTTCATTTTTTTCTTTCAGCCCGGAGGCTGAACGGAAAAAAAAAATCTCATTACCAGTATGCTCAATATAAGGAGAATAGCAGAAACTCCTAATGCTGGCCATACATGTAATGATTGCGGAGACCCTCAAATGCCAGGGCAGTACAAACACCCCAAAACTGACCCCATTTTGGAAAGAGGACACCCCAAGGTATTCGCTGAGGGGCATATTGAGTCCATGAAAGATTGAAATTTTTGTCCCAAGTTAGCGGAAAGTGAGACTTTGTGAGAAAAAAAACAAAAAAAAAAATCAATTTCCGCTAACTTATGCCAAAAAAAAAAATTCTATGAACTCGCCAGGCCCCTCATTGAATACCTTGGGGTGTCTTCTTTGCAAAGTGGGGTCACATGTGGGGTATTTATACTGCCCTGGCTTTTTAAGGGGCCTAAAGCGTAAGAAGTCTGGGATCCAAATGTCTAAAAATGCCCTCCTAAAAGGAATTTGGGCCCCTTTGCCCACCTTGGCTGCAAAAAAGTGTCACACATGTGGTATCGCCGCACTCAGGAGAAGTTGGGGAATGTGTTTTGGGGTGTCATTTTACATAAACCCATGCTGGGTGAGATAAATATCTTGGTCAAATGCCAACATTGTATAAAAAAATTTGAAAAGTTGTCTTTTGCCAAGATATTTATCTCACCCAGCATGGGTATATGTAAAATGACACCCCAAAACACATTCCCCAACTTCTCCTGAGTACGGTGATACCAGATGTGTGACACTTTTTTGCAGCCTAGGTGGGCAAAGGGACCCACATTCCAAAGTGCACCTTTCGGATTTCACCGGTCATTTTTTACAGATTTTGATTGCAAACTACTTCGCACGCATATGGGCCTCTAAAATGCCAACGCAGTATAACTACCCCACAAGTGCCCCCATTTTGGAAAGAAGACACCCCAATGTATTTTGTGATGGGCATAGTGAGTTCATGGAAGTTTTTATTTTTTGTCACAAGTTAGTGGAATATGAGACTTTGTAAGAAAAAAAAAAATCCACATTTTCCGCTAACTTGTGACAAAAAATAAAAATTTCTATGAAAAATAAAAATTTCTGTGACAAAAAATAAAAATTTATTTTTGTTCAGTTTAAAAAGTTAAAGTTTATATGTTCTGTTCCAAAGTTAATAAAATTATTGCGTTGCGGCCTGGTTTTTTCTTTTTCTTTTTTTTTTTTTACCTTCCAGGTGGACCAACCGATCGACTAGCTGCAGCACTGATGTGTATTCTGACAGAAGCATTGCGCTGCTGTCAGATTACACACATGTCGGTGTATGCGGCGCTGCAAGACGAGATTTCTCCTCTGCAGTAAAAGATATGTTTGCCGAGGCATATGAGCTGAGGAGGAGGCGGTGTTCCTATGCTTTGTCAAACACTTTGTATATAAAAAATAAATAAAAAAATCCCGGCAATGATTTATTCATCCACATCGATTGATGTGAATGGAGAAATCTGGTTTGCCAGGGCATACGAGCTAAGTGGGTATGGATGTTGGGCGGAGCTCCTATGTCCTGGCAGACGCCTTTCCCCTCCTTTTTTTTTGGGCAGAGATTTTTTCATCCACATTGATCGATGCGAATGAAGAAATCTGTGCCGTTCATTTTTTTCTTTCAGCCCAGAGGCTGAACGGAAAAAAATAAATCTCATTACCTGTATGCTCAATATAAGGAGAATAGCAGAAACTCCTAATGCTGGCCATACATGTAATGATTGCGGAGACCCTCAAATGCCAGGGCAGTACAAACACCCCACAACTGACCCCATTTTGGACAGAAGACGCCCCAAGGTATTCGCTGAGGGGCATATTGAGTCCATGAAAGATTGAAATTTTTGTCCCACGTTAGCAGAAAGTGAGACTTTGTGAGAAAAAAAATAAAATAAAAATCAATTTCCGCTAACTTATGCCCAAAAAAAAATTTCTATGAACTCGCCAGGCCCCTCATTGAATACCTTGGGGTGTCTTCTTTGCAAAGTGGGGTCACATGTGGGGTATTTATACTGCCCTGGCTTTTTAGGGGGCCTAAAGCGTAAGAAGTCTAGGATCCAAATGTCTAAAAATGCCCTCCTAAAAGGAATTTGGGCCCCTTTGCCCACCTTGGCTGCAAAAAAGTGTCACACATGTGGTATCGCCGTACTCAGGAGAAGTTGGGGAATGTGTTTTGGGGTGTCATTTTACATATACCCATGCTGGGTGAGATAAATATCTTGGTCAAATGCCAACATTGTATAAAAAAATTGGAAAAGTTGTCTTTTGCCAAGATATTTATCTCACCCAGCATGGGTATATGTAAAATAACACCCCAAAACACATTCCCCAACTTCTCCTGAGTACGGCGATACCAGATGTGTGACACTTTTTTGCAGCCTAGGTGGGCAAAGGGACCCACATTCCAAAGTGCACCTTTCGGATTTCACCGGTCATTTTTTACAGATTTTGATTGCAAACTACTTTGCACGCATATGGGCTCCTAAAATGCCAACGCAGTATAACTACCCCACAAGTGCCCCCATTTTGGAAAGAAGACACCCCAATGTATTTTGTGATGGGCATAGTGAGTTCATGGAAGTTTTTATTTTTTGTCACAAGTTAGTGGAATATGAGACTTTGTAAGAAAAAAAAAAATCATAATTTTCCGCTAACTTGTGACAAAAAATAAAAATTTCTATGAACTCACTATGCCCATCAGTGAATACCTTAGGGTGTCTACTTTCTGAAATGGGGTCATTTGTGGGGGTTTTCTACTGTCTGGGCATTGTAGAACCTCAGGAAACATGACAGGTGCTCAGAAAGTCAGAGTTGCTTCAAAAAGCGGAAATTCACATTTTTGTACCATAGTTTGTAAACGCTATAACTTTTACCCAAACCATTGTTTTATGCCCAAACATTTTTTTTTTTTATCAAAGACATGTAGAACAATACATTTAGCAAAAAATTTATATATGGATGTCGTTTTTTTTTGCTAAATTTTACAGCTGAAAGTGAAAAATGTCATTTTTTTGCAAAAAAATCGTTAAATTTCGATTAATAACAAAAAAAGTAAAAATGTCAGCAGCAATGAAATACCACCAAATAAAAGCTCTATTCGTGAGAAGAAAAGGAGGTAAAATTCATTTGGGTGGTAAGTTGCATGACCGAGCAATAAACGGTGAAAGTAGTGTAGTGCAGAAGTGTAAAAAGTGGCCTGGTCATTAAGGGGGTTTCAGCTAGCGGGGTTGAAGTGGTTAATTCTGAACACAGCTACATCCCCAGTTATAAGAGGGTGTGCACACTTATGCAACCACATTATTTTATTTTTTTGTTTTCTTTCCTCCACCTAAAAGATTTCAGTTTGTTTTTCAATTGAGTGGTACAGTTTATAGGTCACATTAAAGGTGTAAAAAGTTCTAAAATGATTTATCTTTGTCTAAGTTTTTTTTTACAGAAACCTTACATTTTAACAAGGGTGTGTAGACTTTTTATATCTACTGCACTTACAAGTTATCCTAATTACTTAATTTCCCAATTTGACATTATAAATTCCAAGATCATTCACATATTTTATACAATATATTTTATAGAATATAGTCCAAGAAGGCTTAAAGGCCATAGACACCTTTGCACTTTTTTATTGCCCATGTGCTTTCAAATTTTTAAATTAAGCATCTTTGTAAATAGTGTTTGTTAAAAATGTCATACCCTTTTTCTGTTGTGGCTCATGCGTAACTCCTTCATATAGCTGGCTGTCCTGCTGATTCTGACATAGATTAGACAGCATGCAGTGTCCAAAGCATAAGGGAGAAGATACCCCTCATAAGTAGTTGGAGGAATCAGTAAAGGAATGAAGTTGTGCACTGATACATGACAGCTAAGGAAGGCAGCAGTATCCTGAACACACAGAGCTCACATACAGCATGTATTACTCAGAGGCAAATATCGACATAGGAAAAATCTGAAATGAGGGTCAGGTTGTCAGGTGAATATCAAGGGGTCTGAAAATTAATGAAAAATTTAAGATTGCTGTTTTACATTTTTTTTGTTTTTGTTTTAGGGTTGTTGATCCAGGCAGCTAATCTGATTGCCTGAGGTTGTTTTTTTTTTTGCCTTCCTCTGGATCAACTTGCAGAATATCAGGCTGAGATGGATGGGTAGATGTCTTTTTTTCAGCCTTATAAACTATGTTACTATGTAAAGTTATAAACTGACATACTGACATACAGAATGTAATAAACAAGCAAGTGTGTGTTGCTATGGCTGAAAATACTAAAATAAGGCTAGACATTGGATATAAAGATTTGAGGTACTTAACATATACATTTTGATACAAATCATTTGTGCCCATTCTCCATGGCAAGGTGACCTCTTTTAGATGGGCCTCATAATTACTTTTAATCAAAGACAGCTTCTCGCTAGTCATCAAAAATCAATTGTTCACTTTCACCATTATTTAATTTCTACAGAACAGAGTGATAATGGATAACTGTCCAATTACTTATTAAGAAGAACCAACTTAACTTTAATTTTTAGAATATGAAAACTTTTCCTTCTTAGTTACAACATCTAGACACTGACCTGGATAATAATTCTTGAAATACTATGACAAGTCACACTATTTACAGTATGCTGAATCAACATTTTCTTGGTTTTGCTTTGGAAGAAAAAAAAATGTAAAAAGAGCTGTGTCAGAATAAATTCTGAATATTACCTTTCTCATGCCACAAACTTTTATCTAGCATTGTGAGGGTAATTTGTCAATTTTATCCTAAAAGAATTCTGCAAATCATAAAGGATGGCCTCTACTATAGTCTCATTTGTGTTTTCATTGTGTTTTATCTTAATTAATAAATGATGCACAAAATTGTCAGTTGTTTTTAAATGTGGCTTTAATATACGCTTTATTCTCTAATGCCAGCTAGGGTAAAGGTGGCCTTTTATCAAGAACTTTATATAGAACTTTAGATCCCCTGTATAGACATAGATTGAAAATATATTATGCTGGCTCCCTAAAGCGGTCACTAGATAGAGAATGGGAATTTACTGCATACTGTCTTATCATGGAGTTCAGTGAATGACAGTATGCAGCAAGCATCCCTAGCAAGAGCTGTAGCTAGAATTTTTTATATTTTTTTTACCCCGAACAAACAAATGTGGTGCTATCCTCCCCTTCTATAAAATGTAGCTCACTATAAATGCATACTCATTTACAAAGGCAGGACTACAGAAGCTATTTGGATTGAGAATAATACATACAGCACAGTGCGATATCACAAGCGTAAACACTACCACTATACCACACACATACACTGTATCACTATACCTTACGCATGCCTACATCATTCAACTACATCATGCACACATACATACAGTTGAAACCAGAAGTTTCCATACACTATATAAAAATACACACATGCTGATTTTTCTTAATATCTGACATGAACTCAGAATAAAGCTTTCCTTTTTTTGGTCAATTAGGATTACCATAATTATTATTATTTGCCAAATGCCAGAATAATGAGAGAGAATGTTTTAAGGTATTTTTATTACTTTATGCAATGTCAAAAGTTTACATACACTAAGATTACTATGCCTTTAAACAATTCTGAACTGCCCATATGATGATGTCATGTGTTGGAAGCTTCTGTTAGTTTTGTTGATTAGAGACACCTGTGGATGTATTTAAATTCACACCTGTAACATACTTCTTTGTTTAGCATCATGGGAAAGCCTAAAGAAATCAGCCAAGATATCAGGAAGAGAATTGTGGACTTGCACAAGTCTCGCTCAACCCTGGGTGCAATTTCAAGATACCTGAAGGTGCTTTGTTCATCTGTACCAACAATTATCCGCAAGTACAAACAAGATGGGAATGTCCAGCTATCATACCGCTCAGGAAGTAGACGGGTTCTGTGTCCCAGAGATGAACATGCTTTAGTCCGACGTACATATCAACCCATGAACAAAAGCAAAATGCCTTGTGAAGATGATGGCAGAAGCTAGTAAGATTGTGTCAATATCCACAGTGAAACGAGTACTGTATCAACATGGGCTGAAAGGCCACTCTGCCAGGAAGAATCCATTACTCCAAAAGAAACAGAAAAAGCCAGATTAATGTTTGCAAATGCACACAGGAACAAAGACCTACATATTTGGAGACATGTCCTGTCGTCTGACAAAACAAAAATTTTACTTTTTGGCCATAATGACCATTATAACGTTTGGAGGAAAAGGGAGAATCTTGGAAGCCTAAGAACACCATCCCAACTGTGAAACACAGTGGTGGCAGCATCATGCTGTGGGGTTGTTTTGCTGTAGGAGGGACTGGTGCACTTCATAAAATAGATGGCATCATGAGAAAAGATTATGTGGAAATACTAAAGCAACATATCAATACATCAACCAGGAAGTTAAAGCTTGGGCAGAAACGAGTCTTCCAAATGGACAATGACCTGAAGCATACTGCCAAACTGGTTACAAAGTGGCCTAAGGATAACAAAGTCAATGTTTTGGAGCAGCCATCACAAAACCCTGATCTCAATACTATTGAAAATGTATGGGCAAAGCTAAAAAGGCAGGTGCGAGCAAGACGACCAACAAACATGGCTCAGTTACGCCAGCTTTATCAGGAGGAATGGGTCCAAATTCAAACCAACTATTGTGAGAAGCTTGTGGAAGGATATCTAAAACGCTTGACCCAAGTCATACAGTTTAAGGGCAATGGTACCAAATATTAATGAAATGTATGTAGACTTTTGACTTTGCAGAAAGTAATAAAAATGCCTTAAAGGGATTCTGCAGTTTTTTAAAACTGATGATCTATCTTCAGGACCCCTGCCGATTAGCTGTTTGAGAAGGCAGCGGTGCTGGCAGTAGCGCCACGGCCTTCTTGCTGTTTACCGCAGGCCCAGGGATGTCCCGACAAGTATTAATGGCATAGGCGGGGATAAGCTTTGTTCACTTGAATGAAGCTTAGCCACGCCCAGGACAGTATTACTAGTTGTGACGTCACTGGGCCTGCTGTAAACAGCGAGAAGGCAGCAGCACTTCTACCTGGCGCCACTGCCTTCTCAAACAGCTGATTGAAAGGGGTCCCGGGTGTCGGACCCCCTGCCGACCAGATGCTGATGATCTATCCAATTTGATCATCGGTATCTGCATCAAAAAACTGCAGAACCCCTTTAAAACATTCTCTCTCTCTCTCTCTCGTTATTCTGGCATTTGGCAAATAATAATAATGATGGTAATCCTAATTGAACAAAAATAGGAAAGGTTAATTCTGATTTCATGTCAGATATTGAGAAAAACATGCATATGTATCTTTTTATATAGTTTATGTAAACTTCTGGTTTCAACTATAGTACTGCTGTATGAAAACAATTGCATGCACACACACAGATATAAATACACAATATGTATGCTTATTGTGAGATGTTACAAGGAATCATCGTGGATGATATGTACGTGTCACCGAGGTTCCTGGCCTCGGTGGAGTAAGAGACGTTTTTTATGTGTCAGCAACTGCTGACACCTTAATACTTAGTCTGGCTGTATATCTGACCCGGGACAGCTCTTACTGGGAGTAGTCAAAGTGCTGTTTGGGTGACTACTCCCCATGTTCCAGGCCGGGTTTTGCCAGGCCTAAACAACAGCCAGCACTGCCATGTGAGGAGGATTACCTCAGTCTGACAGTGGAGCTCAGGAGGTGTGTGTGCGGTGATATGAGGCTTTTGCCGTGCTGGAGGGCTGAGACCTGTCTGTAAGGGAAACAGGCCCCCTAAAAGCCTGCTATTGACTGCTGGAGGTAGAACTGCCAACAAGGTGATTTTTGCTATATGGACTTTCCATTGTGTGTGAACTAACACCAAGACTGCAAAGTGATGTTTTGTTTTTGTTTTGTGTGAATAAATATGGAAGTTTGATTTAAAAACTGGTAATTTGCCTCAGTACTGCGTCTGCACACCCTGTCTACCAGAGTGAATTCCCACAATATACAATTACCCCTTAGCGCTACACAAGGTACCTGTATGCAACAAAAATTCAATAAGTTGCATAACAAATTATCAAAAAGTCTTACAACTTATCCCAAAAAATGAGGCCTTACACAGCTAAAAAAGTTACATCTGACAGAATATGGAGGTACAACATTTTTTTTAATGTTTTTATTTTTTTTAAGTAGTAAAAAATTATGGAAATTATATTAACTTGGTATTGCTGTAAACATATTGACCCCCAGAATAAGGCTTTTACGTTTTGTGTCATTTTAGTACGCAAGGAATGCTATAAAAACAAAACCCAAAAGACCATGTTGGAATTTAATTTTTTTCAATTTTAGAATAGAAGCTATGGCAAATTAAATGGTGCCTGTGGTGCTGGTGTCCAGTGTTCACCACTGCCCTGCTCATCCTCACAGGCACAGTTGCCACACTACACACCTACTTGGCCCCGCTGTTCTGCCAGCTGCCCAGTCCCAATCTTCTCCCTCCTCCAGACACCAGTGTAGCGGTTACCCCGGAGCATAGAAGGGTTTCCACCGCTAAAGGGTATCCTTTTCCTGATCATTGAGGAGTCTTCTCAGCATCCAGTAGTGATCCCAGTGAGGAAGCTCTTACAAGAGCTAGTGTGATAGCTGTATAAGAGACAAGACTCTAGATTGAGGGTGAAGAAGAATTAACTTTATTGATGGCCACAGCTCGGCCCTTTATGCAGGAACACAAACTAAAGTAACCAATCAATATACAGTAAAAGATAGCACACTCACAAAACAGGGGCTTGGTCGCATAGCTTACAAGCAGACACTGTGTTTAACTAAAACAATGGCCAAGAGTGTTATCTTTTGTATTATAATTAAGTTGGTCAGTCCTGTAATAAGAGTAGACTGAATGTCTGGAAGTGTGTGTACACATATGTTCATGATACAAATAGATGTCTGCGTCCATTGTTAAGAGTAGGTATCCAAGACCCTGGCTAAAACCATCTTTAAAACAGAGGTATCTGTTACAACCAGTCGTCCCAGCTGCCAGCATCTAAAGTTTCTTCTGCAGGCTGCCGGCTATAGCCTACACACTCTGCTTAAAAGCCTCCTGGCCTGTTCTATAGGGCATGTGTGTGCTGGCTCTTGGCCTCATAAAGGGCCAATGCATCTAAATTCTTCCTTAACCCATGGCTGGCTGTCCGTGGGTATATAAGCCACCTTCCCCAGTGTTAAAAAGTCTCATATTTAGGTTGCCAGCTGTCTAGTTTACCAGTAAAAGTGTGATTTTCTGTCTGTCTGCCTGTGTACCATACCTCTGCCTGTTACCAACTCTGCTGCATGCCTTGATCTTACTTTGGCCCTGTCTCCGGTTTCTTGGATACTCCTGAACTCTGGCTCACCTGACCTTTGCCTGTCTCCTGACCATGATTATCACATTGATGAGTCTGATCTCAGTTGGTCAGCTACCAACTACACTGAGACTATCTCAAGAGGTAGTAGTTTGGTGGTTGTCCTGCAGTGATGATAAGATTCATAGGAGTTAAAGAGTGACAACCAAGAGACCACCAGGATAACGCCCTTAGGCATAGCCCTAAGAAAAACTGGTGAGTTGGGACAGTGGGTCCATACCCACTGCCCATTACTCTGCCATTAAAAATGCAACTTGGCCTGGAAAATATAAGCCTCATATGACTATATGAACAGAAAATGCAAAACGTTATGACTCTTGAAAAGTCGGTTAAGAAAATACAAAAATGCAAACTGGGTGCTTAAGTTTTTTTTTTTTAAACACATACGTACAAAGAATAAACACATATATAGAATACAAAAGACACACACTACACACACATTTATATATATATATATATATATATATATATATATATTGCACAGAGATACATACCCTAAAGCATACACATTACACGCAATGGTATCAATAAAAACTACAGATTGTTCCGCAAAACATTAGCCCACACAGATTAAATTTATTTATACACTATTTAGACATTTAAAAAAAAACTATACATATGTGGTATCATTGTAATCATACTGACCCCGAGAATGAAGGGCACAGGTGAACTTTACCACAAATGGAATGCCATGGGAACAAAACCCATAAAATGGTAGAAGAATTGTGTTTTTTATCCAATTCCAACCTTTTAAACATAATCAATGATGACATTAGAAAGTGTCCCACAAAAACTTGTCCCACAAAAAATATGCCCTCATATGGCTATGTGAACGAAAAAAATAAAAAATTTATGGTTCAAGGAAGATAGGGAAGAAAAATGAATAAGAAAAAAAGAAAAAACCTCCGGTATCCTAAGGGTTAATGTGTACTGTGAGACACTCTGTTACCTACCAAAAAAAGACAGTTCTATGCCCGGTGGTGACCATTTGTATGCCTTCAGTAAGTACACTAAGAGTACTGTTGCTGACAACTGTTGAGTACAAGTACCATGTCTGGTTAGAGACTATCTTGCTACTAGTGGCAACAGCCTGTGGATATATTTTGCAAACCATGTATAAAGACTCTTCTGTAGCTATTGATTGTTTCCAAGCCCCTTTGCTTCACATGTACAGGTGTATACTCACCAAATTCCAAAACCGGGAGTGAATTCAAAGAAGATGAGAAATCGCATCTGCCTTTATACTTTCTCTCCTTAATTTCATCAAAAAACTTTGCGTCTGCACCCTAACTGTATATTAATTAACAAAATTTGAATAAAGTGGTGGTCAGGCTAAATCTTGGCGAGTCTGCATAAGTGACTGTGCCATCCTCAATTGATGTACCATGTAATGGTCATATAATAAGCAAAACAAACAAGTTTCTGACCCTCTTACATGGTTCCTGCCTGAGCTGCTCTCTGCACTCCCTCACCTTTTCTATTCTGTTGATCCTGACATAGCTGCTGCCTTACGTTAATTTACAACAGCCAGGAAGAAACAACGACTGTTGTAACTTTCTGGCATTTTAGAAAATTTATCAGAGTAGAATTGTGAACCTAATAATAAAAAAATAAAATATATATATATATATATATATATATATATATATATATATATATATATAAGAATCAAATTTACAGTATCTCACAAAAGTGAGCACACCCCTCACATTTTTGTAAATATTGTATTATATCTTTTCATGGGACAACACTGAAGATATGACACTTTGATACAAAGTAAAGTAGTCAGTGTACAGCTTGTATAACAGTGTACATTTGGTGTGCCCTCAAAATAACTCAACACATAGCCAGTAACATCTAAACCGCTAGCAACAAAAGTAAGTACGCCCCTAAGTGAAAATGCCTAAATTCTTAATATTTTGCGCGGCCACCATTATTTTTCAGCACTGCCTTAACTCCCTTGGGCATGGAGTTCACTAGAGCTTTACAAGTTGCCACTGGAATCCTCTTCCATTCCTCCATGGCGACATCACAGAGCTAGTGCATATTAGAGACCTTGCGCTGCTCCATCTTCCGTTTGAGGATGCCCCACAGATGCTCACTAGGGTTTTGGTCCAGAGACATGCTTGGCCAGTCCTGCATCTTTGACCTCAGTTTATTTAGCAAGGCAATGGTCCTCTTGGAGGTGTGTCGGGGGTCGTTATCATGTCGGAATACTGCCCTGCGGCCCAGTTTCTGAAGGTAGGGAATCATGCTCTGCTGCAGTACATCACAGTACATGTTAGTATTCATAGTTCCCTCAATGAACTGTAGCAGCACTCATGCAGCCCCAAACCATGACATTCCCACCACCATGCTTGATTGTAGGCAAGATACACTTGTCTTTGTACTCCTCACCTTGTTGCAGCCAAATACACTTGACACCATCTGAACCAACTAAGTTTCAGTAATCCATGTCTTTAGTCTGCTTGTCTTTAGCAAACTGTTTGCCGGCTTTCTTGTGCATTATCTTTAGAAGATGCTTCCTTTTCGGATGTCAGCCATGCAGACCAATTTGATGCAGTGTGTTGCGTATGGTCTGAGCACTGACAGGCTGACACCTCAGCCCTTTAACCTCTGCAGCAATGCTGGCAGCACTTATATGTCTATTTTGAAAAGACAACCTCTGGATATGACGCTAAGCACGAGCACTCAACTTATTTGGTTGACCATGGCAAGGCCTGTTCTGAGTGGAACCTGTCTTGTTAAATCGCTGTATGGTCTTGGCCACCATGCTACAGCTCATGTTCAGGGTGTTGGCAATCTTCTTAAAGCCAGGCCATCTTTATGTAGAGCAACAATTCTTTTTTTTCAGATCCTCAGAGAGTTATTTTACATGAGGTGCCATGTTGAACTTTCAGTGGCCAGTATGAATGAGCGTGAGAGCGATAACACCAAATTTAACAAACCTTCTTCCCATTAACACCTGAGACCTTGTAACACTAACGAGTCACATGACACCAGGGAGGTAAAAAGACTAATTGCACACAATTTGGCCATTTTCACTTAGGGGTGTACTCACCTTTGTTGCCACAGACATTGATGGCTGTGTGTTGAGTTATTTTGAGGGCACACCAAAATTACACTGTTATACAAGCCGTACACTGACTACTTTACATTGTATCAAAGTGTTATATCTTCAGTGTTGTCACATGAAAAGATATAATAAAATACATACAAAAATGTGAGGGGTGTACTCACTTTTGTGAGATACTGTACATTTAAGAGTGGAAATTTACTTTAAAGGTAAAAGTTGTAGTTTAGTAAACATATGCACAAAATTCAGAAAGCACAGATTTAATAATTATTTAACACTAATAAATAGATTTAACTTGGCTTTTGAGGTTGAATTGTCTTATATAGTTTTCTCTGCTCATAAAGAGAAATGTTATCCAGCTTGACAGATTCCATATACTTGTCTTCATTTCTGCTGTATATTTTCTCTAAGACAGATGTTTATTTCTTCAGTATCTTTCACTATCTTTTTCGCTGTTGCCTGAAAAATTGCACTGTGCTAATTTACTTTGAAGGACTAGTCATGTTTGTGGTAAGGTACATACGAGTGGTTTAAATCTTTACAAATATCAAGAAAGCACAGCCATATGTAGAAGCAGTAGATGTAGTAGTTGCAGTTAATGCTGTCATGGTCAATATGTTTCCATATACCCTTAAAGGGTTTTCTCATCTGAGACAATGGGGGCATATTGCTAGGATACGTCCCCATTGTCTAATAGGTGTGGGTCCCACAGCTGGGACCCACCCTTGTCTCTTAAATGGAGCCCTGAAAGTGGTGGAGGGCACACTGCGTATGCGCAGCCACCCTCCACATATTCTATGGGCCGCTGAAAATAGCCAAGCGCTGGCCGATTATGCGCAGTGTGTTCCCATTCACTTCTATGGGGACATCGCTTGGTAGTGGTTGGACCGGAGTCCTCCAGCCACCACTTTGCTTACTCCATTCTCGATATAGGTGCGGGACTCACACCTATCAGGCAATAGGGGTATATCTTAGTGATATGACCCCATTGTCTTAAACGAGAATACCCCTTCAAATACCAATAATGCTCCTATAATGCTTAAAGGGGTTTTCTTTGAAAACATGTCCCCCTGCCCCTCTGGCTTTGCAACCAACACTAGAGAAGTGACTATGCATGCAGCACTAGTCTTCTGAGTAGCAGAACAGTTGCTGCTCCAAAAGCAGTTCCTCTGTGCTTGCGCAGCCACTCTGAGCAGCAGCACATGTGTGAGAGTATCAGCGACAGGTGAGATGTCTGGCCCTGTCAATCAAATTGCAGGAATTTTCTAAACTTCAGGGATACAGTAGCTCCCCACAGGTGAAGTTCTCTTGCCAATGAGACAATTTGATTCATTAGAAATAGAATCAATTCACTCATGCCTAATTACTTATCATCTTTATAATTGTGTTAGCTATGATTTATTTTACTTGCATCCAGATCACGCACAGGCACATGCTACACCGCTGTTTTCCAGTAATAATTATATTTCATATAATGTCCCAGCCAGCCTACTATAAAAGAAGATTTATACGTATTTGTTCCCTTTAGCACTGGTCCTCAACTGTCTCCATTTTCCGGTCCCCACTTTGTTTACATCGGGCTGGCCATGGGCACAAGCAGCATATTACTGTTAAAGCCAGTCACTGGCTGGAACGATGCATGTGACCATGTCCCTGGCCATCCGTATGTAAACAGTGCGGGGACTGGAAGATGCAGACAGCGGGGGACTGGAGCGGTGTAGAGCAAGTAGGTATGCATCTTCTTTTTCAGGAGATAGGCTCGGGACATTGCATAAAATACAATTATCACCAGAAAACTCCTTTAAAAAGGACTAGCATTCTTTATGAAAACCAATTCAATACAATATTGCAACTTGTTAGCAAAACCTTTGGCAGGCTGCAATTCACAACACGACCACTGGGTGGATGTACAAATACCTCTGATAGAAATCTTGTGACAGACTATCATAAAATTAGGTTGTTTTGAAAAGCTGAACATCCTGCAGCAAACACCTCAGGACATGTTCCACCAAGAGGAAGGGTAAAGAAGGACACGTTTGAACACTTGCTATATTTTACCAAGGGTGATAAAAGATATAATCTACAGCCATCTGTGAGCTTTTTATTTTATAAATGGCCTATATGATTTTTCCATCAACAGAAAAAAAAAACCTGATAGGATTGAAATACAAGAGTTATTAATCCAAAGCATGGTCATCACATTATCAACAACGTGACGTTGAAACTAAAACATCAGTCATTATCAAATAATTGTCTTTGTAGAGAGTCAGCATCAATCAACTTAAAAGAGATTATCTACACTGCCAGAAGACCTACATAAGAGCAGAGCAGCATCAATCAGCTAATTAAAATAATTACATGTACTAATAATCCACCATTTTTAATCTGTTACTCTTCTCTACACGATTTGGAGCTGAGATGAACAAGCTGTTCCAGGCTCAAATTTCCTACCATACTTTCCAGAGAGCAATGGCTTACAGTATGCCTCGCTAAATCAAGAATACAGGGAAATTGTAACCTGTGGCCTCCTCTGTGGTTCACAAAACTAATTAAGAAGAAGTAGATGAAAACCTGTTAATTAAACTGATACGTAGAGAATATTGTTGTTCTAGGCAAATAATATTTCAGACTGAATAAATTTGTTTTCCAGTAAGTTACTTAAACTAAGGACAAACTGTCAAAAACTAAATTTGTTTGTTCTTCAGCCGATGCAAGGCGCAGATTATATCAACATGTCATTTGAAGCATTTCCCAAACAGTCCCCTTTCTACCATCGTTAATTGAGCATTTAATTTAAAACTATACAATCTTGACTCATTTCCTACCTCACTCTGCCAAAAAAAGACTGTTTTGGAAAGTTGTGCATTACATTAACGCTAATTAGGCCCATATTTCTTGGAACACAAACACCGTATTATTAATGCTAGGTAGGTGGAAAGTAATTTATTAGGTAAATATAAAGATACTTAATTCTATTATTAAACCATCCATTGCCATGAAATATAGATTTACAGAACCACTGTCACTTTTTTCATGCAAATCAGCAATTATAATGAACCATTAACAGACCGTATTCTGTGTCAGACAGGCTGTAGATAAATCAAGATCTGGTGCTCTTATTGATTTTATAGGGGTTGTCTCATCACATTTTCAAAATTTTCAGCAATTAGCCGATCACTGTGATGTCCATATGCTAGAATAGGGCAAATAGAAAAATGCTAGCCTGGTGAGCAAGGGAAATATGTGAACAGATACTGACTTAATGTGTAAATCAAGTTACTTCAAATATTTATTTATGTATTTTATTTTCCATGTTAAAAATCATAAAATACTACTGTTTTCACACTGGATGCTGATCCCCATAGAAGGCTTGCATTTCCTATAAAGATAGTATTAGAGCGTGTGATATGTACACTTAGGGCTAATAGTTATCTCATGACGATCACAAAGCAGGATTGTAAGGAAGGTTAGCACCTCATTATAAAGCCAAAGGTAGATACAGCAGGGTCACAATAATGTGATAGGGCCATGGGAAACATCTCAGCTCCTCCTCCCTTCTCCTTGTACAGTGTGACCTCTGCTCCGGACACAGAGCAGGCTCACAACAGTCTCTCTAGTGATTGCTTTTTATGTTCTTATGTCTAATGACTCCCCATGACCTACAAGATTAACCCAGCTATCAAGATAAAACAAAGTCCACATACTTTATGAAATTATGGTAACTTGAAATTTTAATGAAACAACCACAACAACTTATTGTTAACCACTTCCATGCTCCAGATGCATCACGTATGCGTATCAGAGAGTACCTTAGTCATAGCGTCTATTGGACACACAGCCCACCACCTATCTATATGTTTACAATCCACAACCATAAAGCAGGTAACTTGCAGCTTTGTAATAGGTGGGAAGCAAGAGACTTATCAATGTATTTATGTCAGTTCTTTGACAAATGTGGTGTTCAGAATGAGTGCCATATGTATGAAGCACCTGTTCTACTTTACTGCATAGAAGTTGAAAAGTGGGTGAAGCCAAGTGGGATTTGTTTTTTTATTATTATTTTTCTATTAAAATTCCGATTGTTTAAAAAAATGTATTTATCAGAAATCTAGGCCATGCCCCTTGGATTCTGCATTGCATGGGAGTAATTGACACATGTACTTTGTAACTGGGTGGGTGAGGGCAGATGTGGGTATACTAAGTTTTGCTATGGGGCCCGATGAGATCTTTGTAAGCCCCTGAATGCATAAATACATTGTTGACACTGTACATTCTGTTTACACTTCATGTTTATAAAACTGGAAAACGTCTTTAACCACCTCAGCTCCCCTAGCTTAAACCCCCTTAATGACCAGACCACTTTTTACAATTCTGTACTACACTACTTTCACGGTTTATTGCTCGGTCATACAACTTACCACCCAAATGAATTTTACCTCCTTTTCTTCTCACTAATAGAGCTTTAATTTGGTGGTATTTCATTGCTGCTGACATTTTTACTTTTTTTGTTATTAATCAAAATTTACCTAATTTTTTGCAAAAAAAATGAAATTTTTCACTTTCAGTTGTTAAATTTTTCAAATAAAACTACATTTCTATATAAATTTTTCTCTAAATTTATTGTTCTACATGTCTTTGATAAAAAAATGCTATAATTGTATATTTATTGGTTTGCGCAAAAGTTATAGCGTTTACAAACTATGGTACAAAAATCTGAATTTCCGCATTTTGAAGCAGCTCTGACTTTCTGAGCACCTGTCATGTTTCCTCAGGTTCTACAATGCCCAGACAGTAGAAACACCCCACAAATGACCCCATTTCGGAAAGTAGACTCCCTAAGGTATTTGCTGATGGGCATAGTGAGTTCATAGAAGTTTTTATTTTTTGTCACAAGTTAGCGGAAAATTATGATTTTATTTTTTTCTTACAAAGTCTTATATTCCACTAACTTATGACAAAAAATAAAAACTTTCATGAACTTACTATGCCCATCACGAAATACCTTGGGGTGTCTTCTTTCCAAAATGGGGTCACTTGTGGGGTATTTATACTGCCCTAGAATTTTAGGGGCCCTAATGCATGAGAAGTAGTTTGACATCCAAATGTGTAAAAAATGCCCTGTGAAATCCTAAAGGTGCTCTTTAGAATTTGGTCCCCTTTGCCCACCTAGGCTGCAAAAAAGTGTCACACATGTGGTATCGCCGTACTCAGAAAAAGTAGGGCAATGTGTTTTGGGGTGTATTTTTACATATACCCATGCTGGATGAGAGAAATATCTCTCTAAAAGTCAACTTTTCCCATTTTTTTATACAAAGTTGTCATTTTAGAGAGATATTTCTCTCACCCAGCATGGGTATATGTAAAAAGACACCCCAAAACACATTGCTCAACTTCTCCTGAGTACGGCGATACCACATGTGTGACACTTTTTTACAGCCTAGGTGGGCAAAGGGGCCCAAATTCTAAAGAGCACCTTTAGGATTTCACAGGGCATTTTTTACACATTTGGATGTCAAACTACTTCTCATGCATTAGGGCCCCTAAAATTCTAGGGCAGTATAAATACCCCACAAGTGACCCCATTTTGGAAAGAAGACACCCCAAGGTATTTCGTGATGGGCATAGTAAGTTCATGAAAGTTTTTATTTTTTGTCATAAGTTAGTGGAATATAAGACTTTGTAAGAAAAAAATAAAATCATAATTTTCCGCTAACTTGTGACAAAAAATAAAAACTTCTATTTCAAACTACTTCTCACACATTAGGGCCCCTAAAATGCCAGGGCAGTATAAATACCCACAAGTGACCCCATTTTGGAAAAGAAGACACCCCAAGGTATTCCGTAAGGGGCATGGCGAGTACCTCCTAAAAATTTTTTTTGGTCACAAGTTAGCGGAAAAAGATTTTTATTTGTATTTTTTTTCTTACAAAGTCTCATATTCCATAACTTGTGACAAAAAAATAAAATTTTACATGAACTCGCCATGCCCCTCACGAAGAAGCGGTCTCTTTACCCCGAAACGCGTTTAGTAACAACAGTGAGGGATCATCGAAATAGGAGCGCTCCACATTATTAATTTTGACGTGTATCATTCAACATTTCGAACATTGATCACGTACAAATTCATCAACATCGGATACAGGTGATTTGAATCCCCGCTCAGAAGACGTCAGCGGCACATGACCAAGCAGTGACCACGTGGGATGCCACGTAGGTCCTGGAAGAGAATCCTGTTACAGCGCTGTGTTCCGTGCAGAGGAGCAGGAGATCTCACCTATACGGTGGACTGGTACGAACATCACGCCAGACAAAAGAACCAGTGACTACCGGACAAAGATGTGGTAATGTACAACTAAACAATTAATACAACAGTACCCATCTCTTTTGCTATACACGCTATATATGAGTATGGATGAATTGATGACTCTTTATAGCTCCAATTGATAACAGTTTGATTCAAACCGGACGGACTTGTTATTCGGGTTGTTTTCTCATTCCCCTACATTGCGGCCATCGCAATAACAGATATTGGGACTTAGTGTTAAGTGCGGTATATGAGTGCACATAATTTTAGTATTTTTTTGCAATTGTGTTTTTATGATATGTTTTAATTTGCATGTGATATTGTAGCTTGCTATATTTTATGCCCAACTATATAAAGTTTAGTGTGGATACTAATCTATCATGTGTTTGCCTGATATTTGAGTGACCCCCTATCCAAGTTTTATACAATATCTTATATAGGCGCCATACAATAGCACAGGGGCGGTGCTAGAGTCTCAAAAGATCTGGGGCTTAATATGTCCCAGTTCTCTAAGCCTCACCCCACACACCACAATTTGCTGTACTTGCTATACAGCAGCACATACTTGTCACATCCAGGGCCTCCAGGTGACATCTCCTCTGATGTAGTTCTTCTCTGTCACCATCTTCTCCATTAGGTTCGCATAACTTCTCTCAGCCGTGTCTCAGCTCTGCAGAGTGTGACACACAGACATCTTAGCTTACTCACTTTTCTATCATCACCCCCCAACCTGGAGTCCCCACAGTGTTATTCTGCTGCTTGCTGTGCTCCCCAATACCCAAAAATACTATCCTGAAGAAATATGAGTGCCCCCATCGTAATAGTGCTCCTCATAGTCCCACCAATAGTAATTCCTATCTAGAAGGCCCCCATTAGTAATACTGCCCCCTACAGTGCCCCCAACCGTGATAATGCTCCCCAAGAGTACCCACATTAGCAGAAGAGCCCTCCAGTATTAATAATACACTCACAGAGCCAACAGTAGAAATAAGGCCCCCTATTTTCCCCCCAGTGGTAATTCTACAGACCCCTCAGTAGCCATAAGGTTCCCATAGTGCTCTTAGTAGAAATAAGGCAGATCTATGTCTCTGCTGTAGGGCCCCCAGTAGTAATAAGAATGCCTAATGTCCCCTGGATTTATAATACCCCTACAGTGGCCCCAGTATTTATAATGCTCCCTACTGTTATAATGGTCACCCTGAAGTACTAAAGTACCCCCAGTATTTATAATGCCCCCTGCAGTGCTCCCTGTAATTATATTCATCTCTTCGCCATAGAGTCCCATGTAAATAACATCACACCATCTCTCCAGCCCCCTCCAAAATACAGTCTCATGTAAATAACATAACCTCTTCCCCAGCCGCCTCCAACATGCAATCTCATGTAAACATCGCCCTCAACATTCAATCACATGTAAATAACATCATTCCCCCCACCAGCCACCTTCAACATACATTCCTATGTAAATAACATTGCCCCATCAACATTCTGTCCCATGTAAATAACATCACTCCCTCCCACAGCTGCCATCAACATAAAGTCCCATGTAAATAACATGACCCCCTCCCAAGCCACCGCCAACACATAGTCCCATGTAAATAACATCCCTCTCTTCAGCCCTAATGTATAGTCCAAGTTAAATAAACACAACTCCCAGCATTGCTTTGTTTCTCCCTTCAGTTACCTCTCTTCATGTAGCAGATATCACCATAGCTTCCTCCCTCAGGTCTACTCCTCTTCACTGCCGTCCTCTCCTGCACTGGTTACATGATGGTGACATCATCGCAGGTACTTCTCAACCACTGCCTGTTTTGCTGGTCACCATAGGTCCTTCAGATCTTCCAGTGCATTAGATTCAATTGTATTGCTGTTCTGAGGATGGCAATACAGTTGTATCTAGCAGGCAGGACATTTGGGGCCTGGGACAAAACATCAGGGGCCCAGGCCCCGAATGTTTTAACCTAGCAACGTCCTTGCAACAGTACACAATGGACCTATAGTTGTCTATAATACCAACCAAAGTGCAATCAGTGCTGTGCACAAGGAAGAGCCGTAACCATGAGGTCTAAAGCAGAGTGCCAAGAAAGAATGGAATCTGGACTTTCACATTTCTTATTTTTAGCCTTGTTAATTATAAATAAAAATATATTATTATTATTTAAAACAATAACTGTCATTTTCCTTTTAAGAGTAACATATCTGACAAAACATTGTTAAAATATCTTCAAGACATCTAATCCTGATGCATTTCTAATATCGGATGCACTGGAATTAGTTTGCTGTTAGGAGATTTGCTTTAAATTTATCTGGAGAGTTAAACAAATTAGCCCCTGCTGAACTTTGTCTTTATAGCCAGTCTCCTTCACACAGTGACACGGACCTCTTAAAGTTTCAGAAGGCAATTAAAAGAACCAGTTCTGGTTTTACAATTGATGTACAGTACAGTAAAAAACATATATTCTAATAAAGATACATAAACTTGTACATACAGTGTCTATAGTTATCCCACCCCAACCTTTTCATGTTTTTTGCTTAACATCACTGATGACATCACCAGGGAGTAGTGGTAAAATCAGAGTAAGTTCAAAATTTCAATGTTTTCCTATATAAATGTGGTTTTCTGGCCATCTTGGTTACTGTCCCAATGTGGCAACTTGTCATTTTGCTGTTATAAGAAGAAGAAGAGGGTGTACCTAGTAATCAGTGTTTCAAAAATTTTTAAGGGGTTGGCCATGTTATTTCAACTTTATACCTGGGAATTTTAACATAGACTATATGACACTTACAAATGCATCTTAATTACAGCTTTTGGGACATTTTTACAAGTATTATAGCCACTCCCACTCTGCTCAGCCATCCTCCAGCACCATTTGGATGGGACTTCCTTTCATAAACCGATGCAGCTGTAGGGCGTTGGGACCTCATGCCTCCTCCATTGAAACACAGTCAGGGGTGCACCTAGCCGTTCTGCTGCTTGAGGGAAAATTGAAATGGTGCCTCCATCCCTCCCATGCCAACTTCTTAATTTAGCCTCTTCCCTCCTAACATTACATACAGCATTACAAAACATACAAGGACACACAAGGTAATACAAAGCCACATACTTATGATATCCAGCCAGTGACATCCCCTTTGATGTAGATGTTTATTTTCCTCATCTCCATTGAGACCAGATCGCCATTTTGAATTCAGCCATCTCTTGTCTCTAAAGAGTTTGACAGAGAACTTATTTTCCTACTTTTTCATCATCCTCCCTCCTTTTAAACACCCCATCCTGCCACCCCAATACTGTGCCTGTAGTGCTCCCCAATAATATACTGCAGAAACAGTCCATCTAAAAATAATACCACACAGATAGTGCTCGCTTCAATACTTATTTGCACACAGTGCCCTAAAAATAGCTGCGCCCAACTAATGTTATCCCTGACACTAATATTGTAAATAGAGATGAGCGAATCAAATCAGACAAAGTGGAATTCAAGCCGAATTTCAGGAAAAATTTGATTTGCAACTAATGCGAATTTCCTTGCACTTCGTGGTAACGAATCACAATTTTTCCTAAAATGGCGGCAACACATGTGAGGACATGGGGCAAGGAACTCTGGGAAGGCAGGCTGTCCCATAATGCCATGCATGCAGCCAATCAGCAGCCAGCCCTGTGATGTCATAGCCCTATAAATATGACAGCCATCTGACAGAGTCAGACATTTTCAAGCGTTCTGAGTGCAGGGACAGACATTAAAAGGCACTAGGGACAGGAATTGGAAAAACCTCATTGTGAAAAAATTATGAAAGTGCAGGAAAAGGATAGGGAGGAATCATTTCACAGCTTCCTATTGCAGGGAGAGACGTTAGAAAGCACTAGGAACAGTGCCAGAAAAGCAATTTACAAGTGCAGGGAAAGGATAGGGAGGAATCATTTCACATCATCTTAGTGCAGGGAGAGACGTCAGAAGGCGCTAGGGACAGTGCTAGAAAAGCGATTTACAAGTGCAGGGAAAGATTATTTGGGGATCAAAATTGCCATTATACAGCTCTGTCATTCCAGCAATTTGTTCTTGGGGTGCAAGTGCTATGTTGAAAAGCCTTTAGTGTTTTTTGTTTTTTTTTCTCTTTCTGTTTGACTGATGTCCACTAGAATTGTATCTTGGAATGTCAGAGGGCTCGGGGATAGGGTTAAAAGGCAAGCTATTATGGATGCAGTAAAAAGATACCTTCCAGCAATCATTTGTATAGTAGAAACTCATCTTACTAAAGAAACCCTGCGCCGTCTGGCAACGGGATGGCACTCTCAATCTTATCACTCCACCTTCAGCGGATCTTCCAGGGGCGTTTCAGTACTGATTCATAATTCTGTAGATTTCATCCTTATAAAATCCCATATAGATGATCAGGGTAGATTTATTTTCCTACATGGTAAGCTGTATGGCCACAGTTATATTCTGGCTTTCTTCTATATACCCCCTCCATTTTCAATGTACCCATTGACTCAGTTATTGCTTTTTGCTGAAAATAGATCAGAATGTCGGTTAATCCTGATGGGGGACTTTAATGCGGTTATGGACCCCAACAAGGATAGATTCACTTTAGATGCAGATCGGGGGAGGAACCCTTGTAACTCCTTGTTGCCCCAGTTTTGTTTAGAGGTAGGAGTGGTAGATATATGGGAACACCTCGGCGGAGGAAAGAGAGTATACTCTTGTGTCAGTAGGGGTGGGAGAGCAATGTCTAGGATTGATCTAGCACTCACCAATGAGAGCAACTTGAGTAATATCAGTAAGATACAATACGGAGTAAGAACTGTTTCGGACCACTCACCCGTACTAGTTGAGGTTCGCACTGGGGAGAATAAGGATAGAAGGGGGCTAGGATTCAAGCTGAACCCATATTGGCTCACCATTATGGAGAATCCTCAGTCTATTAAACTACTGATATCCTCCTTTTGGGAGGTGAATTTTCCCTCTGCTAACATCAACATAGTATGGGATGCCCTGAAAGCATATCTAAGAGGGGTCTTTATAAGTGAGATTGCTGCAGCAAGGAGAACATTTAGGGGAAAAGAGGAGGAATTGGTTAAGATCGCTATATCTACAACTGAGCGTTTTACCAGCCAACCCACGGAATACAACAGGAAAGAGATGCAGAAGGCTAGCTGCTTTTTGGAGAAGTATTTAGTAGAGAAAGCAAACCATAGAGTATTCTTTAAGGGGCTCAAATATTTTTCGGAGTCCGGACGCCCTGGTAAGCTCTTAGCAAGAATAATCACACAACAAGATAGGAAAAATCAATCTATCACCTCAATCCGTAACTTAGAGGGGGAAACTATAACAAATCCAGAAGGGATCAGGGATACCTTTCTACAATATTTTGCTCAGATATACAGATCCTCTTCCGGTATGTCACCCGAACTGGCGATGCGGTTCTTGGAGAGGATTCCACTTTCTACTTTGAATGAAGCTCAAATAGAATTTCTGGAAGAGGAGTTGTCTCTCTCTGAGCTGAAGGAGGCTCTGGGGTCTATCTCGGGGAGCTCATCGCCAGGACTGGATGGCCTTCCATACGAAGTTTATCGTAAGTATAGCGAGACGATCCTCCCCCAGTTGCTAGAGGTGTTTTCCCAAGCAATACAGGGAGGGGGTTTACCATGCTCTATGATGGAGGCTCTCATTGTTTTAATTCCAAAAAAGGATAAAGACCCGGCAGAATTGAGCTCCTATAGACCAATTTCTTTATTAAATACCGACGTTAAGTTACTATCAAAAATCTTGGCTAGGAGGCTCTCGTGGGTTATATCCACTATTATCCACTCAGATCAAAATGGTTTTATGCCAAAAAGGGGCACCCATCACAACCTACATAGGCTATTCATGAATATTCAGTCCCCGGGGAGCGGTGCCCGCTCCATCCTGTCGTTGGATGCTATTAAAGCCTTCGACAGGGTGGAGTGGACCTTTCTCTGGGAGGTGATGAAAAAAATGGGCTTTGGCCCAAGATTCTTGGCGATGGTACAGCTTCTATATAACTCCCCAGCTGCCAGGATAAGGATCAATGATATGACAACAGAGAGCTTTACATTAGGAAGAGGCACCCGTCAAGGCTGTCCTCTTTCCCCCCTGCTATTTAATATTTACATTGAACCCTTAGCGGCTAGTATAAGGCAGGATCCGAGGGTGGCTGGTTTTGGCACAATGGGGAATCATGATCGAGTATCACTTTATGCAGACGACATTTTGATTTTTATGCATCAAACAGACACTACTCTTCCTCGCATAATGGACCTGGTTGGTCTCTTTTCCGGTCCTTCCGGTCTGGAGATCAACTGGGAGAAGACCGTCCTCCTCCCTATAGACGAACTGCAGGGCGAATGGGATAACCAGCTAACGATCTCAGATTCAATAAAGTACCTGCGGATAACAGTTTCTGCCAAACCCCAGGAATACCTACAACTCAATCTGCTTCCCCTGCTGATAAAGCTGAGGGCTAAAATTAAGATATGGCAAAAAATCCTGTCAGCGAGAGCGGACAGAATTTCATTAATAAAAATGGTAGTGCTGCCCCAGGTTCTTTATGTCTTGCGCAATTCGCCTGTATGGATTGTAGATAAGTACTTCAGATTGATAGAGTGGATACTTAATGATTTAATATGGGGGAGGAAGCGTGTGAGATTGAAGGTACTCTACTTTTCTATGCCCTATAATCGGGGAGGTCTTAACCTCCCCTATTTTAGGGGCTATATTGTGGCCTCTCAACTTTGCTTGTTTAATGAGTGGGAAAATAGCCATTTCTGCAGTAAGGTGGTGAAAGATTCAGGCTTTGCGGATTTTTTTACAGTACTTGAGCCTGACTATTTATCAAATGCACTAAATGGGTATACACTTTTCTGCAGAATGGCTATAAAGTCTTGGCGAAATATAAGGAACTGGTGTGGAGCTGGGGCATCACTCATTTGCACTCCATTATGGCATAATCCAAAGCTTTTGAATTTAAATGATTTGAGTTGCAGCCAGTATTGGAGGACCAAGAATGTTCAGTACCTGCATCAAGTGGTCAGTGGTGGACACATTTTGCCCCTTGCGGAACTAAAGCAAGGGGCAAATTTAGGTGAGGTGGCTTGGTATGCATATTTTCAACTGAGGTCAGCACTTTCTAGCACTGCGAATCGTTATCTTTTTACTATAGATACTCCTGAATTTTTACATGATTTAATTTGCAAGAAAATTGTCACGAGAATTAAAGTATCACACTGCTATAGACACTTAATGAAAAAGTTTTTTTCGGATGTTTTTTCACCAGGACAGAGAGCCTGGTCATCTTTGCTTTCAGAGACGGGCCCTCCAAACTGGGAGAATATAGGGGAAAGTTTAAAATTGGTCTCGCATAATTTTAACCACACTGTTGTACAATTTAATATTTTGCACAAAATATATGTGACACCTATATGGTTATATAGGAGAGGACTTAGAACCTCCTCTGACTGCCCCCGCTGTGGCGATCCCGAGGCAGATCATTTACATCTGTTCTGGGACTGCCCAATGGTGAGCAGGTACTGGAGATCGGTTCAAACCAATCTGGCTCGTAAACTCAACACTGTTGTTCCTTTTTCCCCCAGGATATGGGTCCTGGGAGATTTATCGGAGGTTAATTACCAACCTACAAATGGCCGATTGTTGATTAAGGTGATGTTTCTGGCTAGGCTTCTTATCTCCAGAGCATGGTTTTGCTCTTCCGCTCCAGACTGTAATAACTGGCTGGGTCTGGTTGAGAAGGTGAGAAGCTACGAGAAGATTTTGTACAAACAAAGAGGATCCTACTTAAAGTGTAATAAACTGTGGAAAGATTGGGACACGATTAACTAACTAGGAGTTTCTTCTTTTTCCCTTTTTTTTTTTCTCTTTCTTTCTTTGGTCTGCAAGGTGGGGGGGGGGGGATGGTGGCGGGGCTTTGGGGAAGATCCAATTAGTCCGGCTTCTTTTTGTATGCAATGTATTAGTGTAGAACGTGAAGTCATAATGGAGTATTGGAGTATCTCTAGAAATGTTGGAGGTTGGCAGGACTCACCGGCATCAGATATTGGTTAATTTTTGACCTACCTAAAATATTGAGTAATGCATGGGCGAGGGTCCGGGGCTCGGGATCTCGGGGGGTCCGGGCATCGGGCGTGACCCGGGATGCGGCTTTTCCTGTCGGACATGAGCCTCAACTACGGGCAGTGATCTGACACATGTGTGGGTTGGGTGCTACTATCTGTCTTCTCTTAATGAAATGGAGTCGGTGTTGGGTTGTGCTCTCTTAATGAGACAGTGCTGGTTGGCTCTGTTTTTGTTTATATTCTCTTCAATTGCCGGAGACCGCTGAGCGACATCTGACTCGAGTCCTTTTTTCACGAGACACCGTGGTAAACACATGCGAGTTATGCTTAAACAGGGCATTAATATTCAACTTAACCACACGGGGATGAGGCAGTAAAACACGTGAGTGGGCTTTACACCACTGTGATAGAAGACTGCTGGACCCCTCCTTTTTTTTTCTTCGGTTCTATGGAAGTGTGCGATTAAAGATCGCTGTGAGCTCGCCCCGCACGGTGTATGTGAGCACCAGATGATTCGCCACACGAGTGTTGATCCTGTCGGTGGTTCTGACTTATGTTTGAGGGAAGCCGTATGCGGTGCGTGTTCGCTGCTTGGCGGGCCGCCCGGGTCGCGGGCCTCTGCTCCCTCCCCGTATAGAGATAATAATATCAAATAAGATGTCTTTGTCTATCTGCATTATTAAAGCTTTTGATGCCGGATGGGTCCTGCTTTCTTCCCAGGAAGTGAGACCTCCATTTGATTTAGATAATATGCATATAATTATGGGCACTTGTATGAAATTATATTTAACTATGGTTAAAAAATTAGAACTGACGGACCTTTGGATTTTATAGTACTGTAAATGTAATATTGGTATGTAGTTTTTGTATGATAATAAAAAAAAGAAAGAAAAGAAAAGCCTTTAGTGGTGTATATATTTTCAAACAAGAAAAATATATACGCAGCTCACTTCTGCAGTTATATGTGTTGAAAGCGTACAGAAA
This sequence comes from Bufo gargarizans, assembly GCF_014858855.1. Lineage (NCBI taxonomy): Eukaryota > Metazoa > Chordata > Amphibia > Anura > Bufonidae > Bufo > Bufo gargarizans. The sequence goes on from NC_058083.1 coordinate 485,101,357, forward strand.
GAAAGAATGCATATATTTCACTGGTGCACTTATTTGTGGCAAAAATGTTTAGTGGCCTATTTCATTATAGAAAGAAAAAAATATACGCACTTCACTAGTGCAGTTATTTGTGGAAAAAGGGTTTAGTGGCCTATTTCATTATAGAAAAAAATATATACGCACTTGACTGGTGCATTTATTTCTGCTGAAAGCATTTATTGGCATTTACTGGCCTATTTCAGTACAAAAAGAAAAAGATATTCTCAGTTCACTTTTGCACATATGTGTTGAAAGCGTACAGAAAGAAAAAAAATATACGCACTTCACTGGTGCACTTATTTGTGGCAAAAGAATTTAGTGGCCTATTTCATTATAGAAATGAAAAAATATACGCACTTCACTGGTGCACTTATTTCTGGCAAAAGCGTTTAGTGGCTTATTTCATTATAGAAAGAAAAATATATACGCACTTCACTGGTGCGCTTATATGTGGCAAAAGCGTTTAGTGGTTTTGCAGCAGTCTACCTACCCGGGAAGTAGTGGTGCAGGTGTTCACGGAAGTAGCGGCGGTAGCAGTCAGTCAGTGCGGCTGTTATATGTGTTATTTTGTATTTCAGTACAAAAAGAAAAATATATTCTCAGTTCACTTCGGCAGTTATTTGTGTTGAAAGCGTTTAGTGGCCTATTTCAGTACAAAATGAAAAATATATTCTCAGTTCACTTCTACAGTTATATGTGTTTAAAGCGTTTAGTGGCCTATTTCAGTACAGAAATAAAAATATATACGCACTTCATTGGTGCACTTATTTGTGGCAAAAGCATTTAGTGGCCTATTTCAGTACAGAAAGAAAAATATATACGCACTTCACTGGTGCATTTATTTCTGGAAAAAGAGTTTAGTGGACTATTTCAGTACAAAAAGGAAAAATTTATTTCTGCATCACTTCTGCAGTTATAATTATTTCAGTGCAAAAACAAAATATATTCAGTGTTCAGTTTTGCAGTTATATGTGGTAAAACTTTTAGTAATGTATTTCGGCAGAAATACAACATATATTAAGCGTTCACTATTGCAGTTATATTTGGCAAAACTTAAGTGACGTATTAAGGTAAAAAAACAAAATATATTCAGTGTTCAGCGCTGCAGGAATATTTGTGGTAAAATCTTTATTGACATATTTTGGTCGAAAAACATTTTATTCAGCGTTTAGTGCTGCAGTTATGTGTGGTAAAATCTTTATTGACCTATTTCGGTCGAAAAACATATTTTATTAAGCGTTCAGCTCTGCGGTTATATGCGGTAAAATCTTTATTGAAGTATTTTGGTCAAAAAACTAAATTAATTCAACGGTCAGCTCTGTGGTTATATGTGGTAAAATATTGAAGTATTTTGGTCGAAAAACAAAATTTATTCAGCGACTAGCGCTGCGGTTATATGCGGTACAATCTTTACTGAAGTATTTCAGACGAAAAACAAAATGTATTCAGCGGTTAGCACTGCGGTTATATGCGGTAAAGTCTTTAGTGACGTATATTCATGAACTTTGCGGCTCAAAGCTATTTGACTTCTCATTGTCTGTAGCTACTATAGGCCTGTTCATGCCAGGCAGGTTCCCCCAGAAGTATCGATGAGCAGCCGATACCGCACTTGCATCAACCTTGACAGGATTCGTCTCCAGGTGGAGAGAAATCGTTATTATGGAATGCTTTCTTCATCGTAACCACATCGTTGAATAAACTGAAGATTGGCGTATTCTCTACTGTCTTAGGCAACACTTAATTTTCATTATTAAATTGATTTAATATTGAATATTAAATTGAACCAAAACTTGATTAAAAGTATAAAAAGGAAAACTTAAATTAGCCAATATATTATCCCAGACTTCAAGGGAAATTCACGGACAATCAATTTGCCAAGCCTTTTGTGCCGGAGAACGTGTATTATTAACCCCTTAAGGACACATGACGTATCAGTACGGCATGTTTCCCGAGTCCTTAAGGACACATGACGTACCGGTACGTCATGTGTTGTTCCGATCACTGCCGTGCGGCCGGCTGTGATCGGAACAAGGTGCCTGCTCAAATCATTGAGCAGGCACCTCGGCTAAATGCGCGGGGGGGTCCCGTGAGCCCCCCATGTCCGCGATCGCAACAAACCGCAGGTCAATTCAGACCTGCGGTTTGTTGCGCTTTCTGCAGTTTCTGATCGCTGCGGTCCCTGACCGCGGCGATCAGAAACTTTAGTGTGGCGAAAATATATATTTATCACCCCCCCTGCACCTCTGAATGATTTTAGCCCGGTGGGAGGTGCAGGGGGGGTGTTGCGGGCGGTGGGGGCGGTGCGGGAGGCGGGCGGTGCGGCAGGCGGGATCGCGATCCCCCGCCCGCATCCTATTGCGTAATCGTTGGTGTACAGTGGGTATACCAGGGTGCCAGCACATTGCTGGCACCCTGGTATAAACGGCTGACATCGGTGATGCGATGTCAGCCGTTTAACCCTTTCCATACAGCGGTCCGTACGGACCGCTGTATGGAAAAAGTTAACAGTAAGAGGGAGCTCCCTCCCTCTCCGATCGGGGGGCTGCAGTGCATTTGCAGCCCCCCGATGGAGAGGGAGAGAGCCCCCAGACAGCCCCCCAGAGCCCCGTCCTTACCCTTCCCCGTCTGCGCAGTTCTGACCATAACTGAGCAGACGGGGAAGGTTCCCATGGCAACAGGACGCCTGCTCAGGCGTCCTGCTGTCCATGGTGCTGAACAGATCTGTGCTGAAAGCATAGATATGTTCAGTGTAAGTAAAATACAGTACAGAGCCCTATATAGAGTACAGTACTGTATTATACAGACATCAGACCCACTGGATCTTCAAGAACCAAGTGGGTCTGGGTCAAAAAAAAAGTGAAAAAAAGGTAAAAATCAAAAAACACATTTATCACTGATTAAAAATTAAAAAAATAAAATTCCCTACACATGTTTGGTATCGCCGCGTCCGTATCGACCTGATCTATAAAACGGTCATGTTACTTTACCCGAACGGTGAACGCCATAAAAATAAAAAATAAAAAACTATGATGAAATTGAAATTTTGTCCACCTTACTTCCCAAAAAAAGGTAATAAAAGTGATCAAAAAAGTCGCATGTACGCCAAAATTGTAACAATCAAACCGTCATCTCATCCCGCAAAAAATGAGACCCTACTTAAGATAATCGCCCAAAAACTGAAAAAACTATGGCTCTTAGACTATGGAAACACTAAAACATCACTTTTTTTGTTTCAAAAATGAAATCATTGTGTAAAACTTACATAAATAAAAAAAAAGTATACATATTAGGTATCTCCGCGTCCGTATCGACCGGCTCTATAAAAATATCACATGACCTAACCCCTCAGGTGACCACCGTAAAAAAATAAAAATAAAAACGGTGTAAAAAAAGCCATTTTTTGTCATCTTACGTCACAAAAAGTGTAATAGCAAGCGATCAAAAAGTCATATGAACCCCAAAATAGTGCCAATCAAACCGTCATCTCATCCCGCAAAAAATGAGACCCTACTTAAGATAATCACCCAAAAACTGAAAAAACAATGGCTCTTAGACTATGGAGACACTAAAACATTTTTTTTGTTTTAAAAATGAAATCATTGTGTAAAACGTACATAAATAAAAAAAATTGTATACATATTAGGTATCGCCGCGTCCGTGACAACCTGCTCTATAAAATTACCACATGATCTAACCTGTCAGATGAATGTTGTAAATAAAAAAAAAAAAAACGCTGCCAAAAAAGCTATTTCTTGTTACCTTGCCGCACAAAAAGTGTAATATAGAGCAACCAAAAATCATATGTACCCTAAACTAGTACCAACAAAACTGCCACCCTATCCCGTAGTTTCTAAAATGGGGTCACTTTTTTGGAGTTTCTACTCTAGGGGTGCATCAGGGGGGCTTCAAATGGGACATGGTGTAAAAAAAAACAGTCCAGCAAAACCTGCCTTCCAAAAACCGTATGGCATTCCTTTCCTTCTGCGCCCTGCCGTGTGCCCGTACAGCGGTTTACGACCACATATGGGGTGTTTCTGTAAACTACAGAATCAGGGCCATAAATAATGAGTTTTGTTTGGCTGTTAACCCTTGCTTTGTAACTGAAAAAAAAATTAAAATGGAAAATCTGCCAAAAAAGTGAAATTTTGAAATTGTATCTCTATTTTCTATTAAATCTTGTGCAACACCTAAAGGGTTAACAAAGTTTGTAAAATCCGTTTTGAATACCTTGAGGGGTGTAGTTTCTTAGATGGGGTCACTTTTATGGAGTTTATAATCTGGGGGTGCATCAGGGGGGCTTCAAATGGGACTTGGTGTCAAAAAACCGGTCCATAAAAATCAGCCTTCCAAAAAACAAACGGCGCACCTTTCCCTCTACGCCCAGCTGTGTGGCCGTACAGTAGTTTACGGCCACATATGGGGTGTTTCTGTAAACAGCAGAGTCAGGGCAATAAAGATACAGTCTTGTTTGGCTGTTAACCCTTGCTTTGTTAGTGGAAAAAATGGGTTAAAATGGAAAATTAGGCAAAAAAATGAAATTCTCAAATTTCATCGCCATTTGCCAATAACTCTTGTGCAACACCTAAAGGGTTAACGACGTATGTAAAATCAGTTTTGAATACCTTGAGGGGTGTAGTTTCTTAGATGGGGTCACTTTTAGGGAGTTTCTCCTCTAGGGGTGCATCAGGGGGCTTCAAATGGGACATGGTGTAAATAAACCAGTCCATAAAAATCAGCCTTCCAAAAACCAAACGGCGCTCCTTTCACTCTATGCCCCGCTGTGTGGCCGTACAGTAGTTTACGGCCACATATTGGGTGTTTCTGTAAACGGCAGAGTCAGGGCAATAAAGATACCGTCTTGTTTGGCTGTTAACCCTTGCTTTGTTAGTGGAAAAAATGGGTTAAAATGAAAAATTAGACAAAAAAATAAAATTCTCAAATTTCCTCCCCATTTGCCAATAACTCTTGTGCAACACCTAAAGGGTTAACAACGTATTCAAAATCAGTTTTGAATACCTTGAGGGGTGTAGTTTCTTAGATGGGGTCATTTTTGGGTGGTTTCTATTATGTAAGCCTCGCAAAGTGACTTGAGACCTGAACTGGTCCCTAAAAATTGAGTTTTTGTAAATTTCTGAAAAATTTCAAGATTTGCTTCTAAACTTCTAAGCCTTATAACATCCCCAAAAAATAAAATATCATTCCCAAAATAATTCAAACATGAAGTAGACATATGGGGAATGTAAAGTCATCCAAATTTTTGGGGGTATTACTATGTATTACAGAAGTAGAGAAACTGGAACTTTGAAATTTGCAAATTTTTCCAAATTTTTGTTAAATTTGGTATTTTTTGGTGCAAAAAATAAAAACATTTTGACTTCATTTTACCAGTGTCATGAAGTACAATATGTGACGAAAAAACAATCTCAGAATGGCCTGGATAAGTCAAAGCGTTTTAAAGTTATCAGCACTTAAAGTGACTCTGGTCAGATTTGCAAAAAATGGCCTGGTCCTTAAGGTGAAATAGGGCTGTGTCCTTAAGGGGTTAAATCGTGTTTTAAGCAACACTTTATAAAGTTAAGAAATGTAAACATTCTGTTCTGTCCCATATTCCCTATAAATGATTAGACGAAGTGGACACACTGTGGCCTCCTCATGCTGCTGCCACCTCAACAATCTCTTGTCGTCATGCCACTCTGTGGCCCCCTCATGCTGCTGCCACCTCCGCAATCTCTCGTCGTCGTACCACTCTGTGGCCTCCTCATGCTGCTGTCACCTCCACACTATGTCAACTTGCCACTCTGTGGCCTCCTGATGCTGCCACAACCTCCACACTATGTCACCTTGTCACTTTGTGGCCTCCTGATGCTGCCGCCACCTCCACACTATGTCACCTTGCCATTCTGTGGTCTTCTGATGCTGCTGCCACCCTCACACTCGGTCATTGTGCCAACCTGTGACCTCCTCCTGAAGCTGCTGCTGCCGCCACCTCCACACTCTGTTATTGTAAAACCCTGTGGACTCATCCTGATGCTGCTGCTTCCACCTCTACACTCTGTCGTTGTGCCACTTGGTGGCCTCCTCATACTGCTTTCACCTCCACACTCTGTCATGGTGCCACTTGGTGGTCTCCTCATATTGCTGCCAACTCCAGACTCTGTCATTGCTGCCACTATGTGGCTTCCTGATGCTGCCACAACCTACAGACCCTGTCATTGGGCAACTCTGTGGTCTCCTCGTGCTGTTCCCACCCTCCCCACTTGATGACTGGGCCACTATTTTGCCTTTAAGCCTAGCTGACATCATTTGTTTGACCGTTCTTCTGATCTGTCAGAGGGAAGAAAAAATGAGACGCACAACGGATCCTGTCTGTGTAGCAGCTGTAAGGCCTGTATGGTCCCATCAGAATTGGCTTATGATTTTGTAGCCAAAAGCAGGAGTGGGTACAAAACACAGAAGACATGCAAATATTTCATTCACGTGTCATCTCTGTTTTGGATCCAGTTCTTTTTTTTGGGCATTAGCAATATTGATGGATTATTGAGCAAATGCTGACCGAGTGAATCAATAACATCTATGTGGAATCAGTTGGCGACGGTGTAAAAAGATTACGCTTCTTCTTGGCACTAACATCGACCTGTAAGGTTGAGTTCATACTTGAATTATTTGATCAGTTTTGGCCCCGTGACTGCCCTAATAAGTGAAGCATGCAGTGATTCTAAGAGCGACGCCTGTCATCTGCATGTCAAACGGACTCACAGTATTATTTCACTACCAAAGCAGACTTCCTATGCATGTTACTACAGGGCACAGTGTTCTACACCACTATAAAGGCTCTCAGCAGTCAGGAAATAGCTGTTTCTGAATATAATTCTCAAATTTTTCCCCAAAACTTTGGCGAACTGGCAAATCGAGTTTTTGAAAAATTTGCTCATCTCTGATTGTAAATATAATGTCCCCAAAAATAATTGAGCTAAGCTGATACTGTACCAGGTTGCCCCCAACAGTAATAATGCTCCTAAAAGTTGTACCAATAGTAATAATTCTCTGCCAGAGTGCACTTATTAGTAATAGTGCCCCCAACAATACAAACGCCCCAAATGTGTCCGATAAAGAATAATACTCCCATAGTGCACATACTAGTAATCATGTTTTCCATAGTCCCCCAGTAGTAATAAAGCTTACCATAATGCCCAGAATAGCAATAATTCTCCTTATAATGTGTGACAGTAGAAAAATGCCCCCATGATGTGTGCCAGTGCAAAAAGTATCCTTTTATAATGTGAGCCAGAACAAAAAATTCCCCCTCTATTGTGTGCTAATACAAAAAATACCCCCTTATAATCTGTGACAGTGCAACAAATGCCATCTTAAAATGTGCATTAGTGCAAAAAATGCCCCCTAAAAATGTCCACTAGTACAAAAATGCCCCCTAAAAATGTCCGCTAGTACAAAAATGCCCCCTGTAGGAAGGCGCAAGGTAAGAGCCGGTAATTTCATGTGTCAGCGACAGTTAGTGCCGTGTGACATGATTTTTACTATTTAGTATGGCTGTAAAGCCGATCCAGGCTGGCTCTTACTGGGAGCAGCCAAAGTGCAGGGTGGTTGGCTGCTCCCCACGTTTACAGGCTGGGTCTTGGTTTGGGCTATAAAACACAGGCAGCACTGTCAGGTGGTAGGAATTTACTACTCTCTGACAGTGAAGCTCTGTCAGTCTCTGTGTTGGGACCTTGGAGTTTGAGCCTGGGTAAAGGCCTGCAACCTTGTTGGCGTGAGAGCAGGTGGTTTCTGCTATGTCCAAGGACTTCTGCATTGCTGCACGGTGTGAACAAACACCAGACTCAAGGTGAATGTTTTCCTTGAAACTTACTTTTTGTTTTGCTTATCCTTATGTGTGAATAAACACCGAACTGTTTAAGTTAAAGACGTTATTGTTGCCTCTATACTGCGTCCGCAAGCCTGTCTACCAGAGCAAATCCCTACGATCCTTATGTGTGGCAGTACAAAAACACTACCTTATAATGTGTGCCAGTGCAAAAAATACTCCTTTATAATGTGTGCCAGTACAAAAAATGTTCTCTTATAATGTGTGCCAGCACAAAAAATGCCCCCATATTATGTGCCAGTACAAAAAATACCTCCACTAAGTGCCCCCAGTATAGCTAATGTCTCCTTAGTTCCGCCAAAATGTGTGCATAGCGCTCTTGTGTGTGCCACTACAAAACTACCCCCTCTTAGTGCCCTCAGTTTAGCTAATGTCCCCATAATGTGTGCCAGTATTCCATAATGTGTGCCAAAATACCCCTATAGAGTGCCCCCAGTATATACCACCATAGTGCTCCTTTCCCCATCTTCCCCATTGTGTCCCCCATGATGTGTGCCAGTATAAAATGCCGCTATTTAGTGTCCCCAGTAGTTGCCTCCACAGTGCTCATCTCCCCCCACTTTCCCATAGTGGGTCAAATGGTGCCAAATGAAAATAATTAAACACTAATACTTACCTCCATGGCACTTTCAGCGATGTAATGCGGGTCTATACCGGCCTGTGTCCTGCGCTGTGCCCAGCTCAGGTGGCACGATGATGATGACAAAATATCACCGCCTGTGCAGGCTTATCAGAAATAGTGGGACAGGGAGATGTTGCTCCCGTGCCCCATTGCAGCATATAACAGTAACGCCGTCCTGAGGATGGCAAAACATTTGGATATAGAGACGAGCGGTTCCACAATGGAAGCGTTCATCTTCCATGGCCCTGCCACCGCCTCTATTTATTTCCAGGGCCACACCACCTGAGGCGATCATCTCACCTTGCCTAATTGGCGGTGCGTCCCTGAACACAGTGGGTACTTTTTTTAACGTTTTACTTTACTTTTGTGGTGGAATAATGTCACAAATTATGGCATTCACTATATTTGCTGGATAATTTGAGACTATACAATGTTCATGTAAATTTTAAAAAGTGGTGAGAAAAGAGTGTGGGGCTTGGTGGGAGGGGGTATTGCCTACCGTGGTTCATCACAAAGTTGCTATAATTTATGCCAAAAACAGCTCTCAGCTGGTGTAGGTTTGACTTTCTGGCTCATGGAATGCTATTATATGCACCCCATTTATGAAAGGACATGTGTCTTTTAATAGCAAATTTTACACCAGTATGTGGGAATGAGCTCTGCAGTGCTGGGCAAAATGGGATCAAATGCAGAGACACAAAAGTCCATTTTAAATAGAAATTTTCCTGTTTATTTTGTCTCACGAAATAAATGTATAGCCTAAAGGGAGCATGGCCTGAGCATGCTGCTGTAAGCACGCAACTTTCAGAGCTCCTGAACCCTGGGTTATCACTTTACCTAATTGAAGAGGAATTTGCCTACTTACATGCCGTAGGAAGGATGGTTAGATGTTCTGGATGTCAGGACTCCAGCTTCTTGGCTTCAAAACAAAGGTTTGACAGGTATTTCCACTCCTCCACTGTACCGCCCACCCTGCTGCAAGATCCAAGATGGTGCCGACTGGAGTTTCTCCAGCATCTCCCTCAGTTCCTGGCCTCACTTACCTTGCTCCCTGTTTCCCGCGTCACCCCTGCTGCTTCTCCCTGTGCGCGAATGAAAACATCCGGTGTCAGGGGGGTGGGGGGGACAGCCAATGGCAGGTGGTCATGGGGACGAGTGTTCTAGCATCGCAGGTGACACTAGGGAGACTCACCCTCGTCACAGGATGTTTTCAGGAGAAGCAGCTGGGGCGGTGCGGGGATCAGGAGTAGCGCAGGAAGCACAGAACCAGGAAAGTAGATTCAATGTCAGGGGCCAAGCCATATGGGGGACATTTTTTTGTCTCGGATAACCCCTTTAAGCACAAGTGATGTTGAAAAAAAGTCGCAAACAGCATTTTGTGACTTTTTAATGTGAGAAAACTGACAAAAATGTATGATAAATCGGGCCCATAGTATCTAAAAACTGCAGACCACAGTGATGAATGAATAGCACACACAATAGGGCAGACAAACACATGCGAATATTTCCCTTGTTCAGACAGCTTGTAAGCTGCAAGTGTAAGGACTACTGAAAATGGCTATTATGTCAGCGAGACTTCAATCACTCAAGGGCTCTCCACTGATTCTCCTTCATTCATTTGTGCTCCATGTCCAATGTTTTCAACAGCTTCTCAATTGCTAATAAACAGACCCCAATCAAATGGTGACCCGCTTCATTCCTATACAAATCTACACATGATTATTGTACTTCTCTCTACAAGTGGGTTTTATATCAGAGACTTTATACTTCTGCAAAATGAAGTCATGTTTGTCAAGGAGAGGGCTGCATGTGGTACGAATAATAACTCACCATTACATTCACGCATGTTATTTTATTATTTAGCCATAATGTTGTGTTATTTTTCTAAAATGCCATTATTTTAAGCCATGACTGACGTTTACTCACAGGGCTACTGATCATAAATACAATGCTGATCAAAAAATATTTATGCAATATTTATATTCATGCAAATATTGCTGATTAGACAGCAATATTTAATCTGTCTAATCAGCATCTTGATATGCCACACCTGTGAGGTGGGATGGATTATCTCGGCAAAGGAGAAGGGCTCACTAACACAGATTTAGACAGATTTGTGAACAATATTTGAGAGTAATGGGTCTTTTGTGTATATAGAAAATGTTTCAGGAAATGAGTTCAGTTCATGCAAAATGGGAGCAAAACTGAAAGTGTTGTGTTTATATTTTTGTTCAGTGTGTGTGTTTATATATATATATATATTTATTGTAGGAAGGCGCAAGGGTCCATCATTGACGGAAGGTATGTATCGCCGAGATTCCTGGCCTCGATGAGGTAAGAGCCGGTAATTTTAAGTGTCAGCAGCAGCTAGTGCTGAATGACACTATTTGTTATTTAGTATGGCTGTAGAGCCGATCCGGGCCGGCTCTTACTGGGAGCAGCCAAAGTGCAGGGTGGGTGGCTTCTCCCCACATTCCAGGCTGGGTTTTGGTTTGGAATATAAAAACCCAGCCAGCAGTCTCAGTTGAGGGATTTATACTCCATTTCACAGAGAAGCTGTGGAGACGTTGTGGTTTTGGGATCTGCATGAGGTATGCCGTGCCAAAGGGCTGAGAGACGCATTGTTAGAAAACAGGCCCCCTAAAGCCTGCAGTGATTGGCTGATAAAAAACTGCTAACCAGTTTCTGTGGACTTTCCATGGTGTGAACATACACCAATACTGCGAACTGTTATTTTGTTTTGCCTTTTGTGTGAATAAACACTAAACTATTTAAGTTAAAGACTTTGTGATTGCCTCTATACAGCATCCGCAAAGCTGCCTACCAGAGCAAATCCTCACAATATATAGAACACAAAACTAACTAAAGAACCAAGAGTATGTAACTGGGCTTCTTAATGAATAAAAAAAAACAAAAAAAAAACAAAAAAAAAACGTATAGACATATGCAACCCAAACATATGCTCACAGTACATTTTTGTATACAGTGGGCCCATTACAGACTATGAACCTGTTGGCTTTAGCATCATTAGAATTTTCAATATATACAGTATATGGCAAATCTACACTATATACTGTAGCCTTAAAATGATGTGCATTCTCTAAAATTGCTTGCACTGCATATCTCTACAAAACATATAGTTTACTCTGTCAATCCTGACACCTTGGGGGTGTCAGAACTTTTTTACATTTTTTAACCTGTTTAGAACATAGGGCGTACAGGTACGCCATCATGTCCTGGTACTTAAGGACACAGGGCGTACCTGTACGTCCTATGTAGTTCCGATCACTGCCGCGCACAACATATCTTGCCCCCTGGAGGCCCCTTCAAGATGTTCACATAGAACCGCTGACTTGGAAACCCTTCCAGTGGACCAGCTAAGTATATTTCTTTCTGGTGGGGAGTCTGTCCATCTGAACATAGCCGCGCACGGACTCTTTTATAGTCAGTTATTTGGTTTTTGGTTGTGGCCTCCAGATTCATGATCCATCTGCATGGATATCTGTTGAACACTTTATATGTTTGACTGACATTGTTTTTGTCCCCTGATGAACCCCTTCAATGAGAGGAAGGGGGGAAACGCGTCGGGACACGTGATTGTACAACCGATATCTTTCTTATACTATTACCCGGATATCCATATGGGATAGTATATTAAGGGCATCATAAGGATAGACAGCATAGGTACGTAGACGGAGTGTGCCTACCATCAAGACACATCTCCGGGCTGAGGAGTCTTAAAGGGATACCGTAGGGACAGACAGTGGTGGGGCACGGGTTGCCCCGATGCGTTCCTCCCCTTTCTCTCTCTCATATTGATCTGCTTGTCTGATCCTGCTCGTCCGTGTGTTAATTGTATTGTACTGTATTTGTGTTGTGTTTTGTTGCACTAGTTGTTCCTCATTCAGAGAATTTTAACTGACCAAAATAAAGGTTACATTTTAGGTAGTCGTACCTCAGTGATAAGATTGAATAACTCTATGACCACCCTCTTTATCTAGTATTAGAGCATTATTACACTTGTTAAAAACAAGTATAAAATACTTCAATAATTTTGGCAATAACCTTTATTTTAGGCCTCTTCGGCATTAGTCAGTATGCTATTTAAGCTAGAAATACAGCTATAATTTTTATGGTTTTAAAAAAACACCCTTTTTGTGCAAAATACACAATTTTACAGCCCTTGCTGCATCTGCATGTGTGAAATTCAAGCGCTATATACTGCTGTCATATTCTGTTATTAAAAAAACACAATTTTTGAGCAAAAACACTTAATTTTGAAGCCCTTGCTGCATCTGTGATTGTTAAAAACAAGTTTGAAATACTTCAAAAATTTTCTGGCTTTGAAAAAACACCCATTTTTGGCAATAGCCTTCATTTTGGGCCTCTGCCACATTAGTCAGTGTGCTGCATCAGCACGTGTGAAATTCAAGCGCTATATACTGCTGTCATATTCTGTTATTAAAAAAACACCAATTTTGAGAAACAAAAGCGTAATTTTGAAGCCCTTGCTGCATCTGTGATTGTTAAAAACAAGTTTGAAATACTTCAAAAATTTTCTGGCTTTTAAAAGACACCCATTTTTGTCAATAACCTTCATTTTGGCCTCTGCTACATTAGTCAGTGTGCAATTTAAGCTAGAAATACAGCTATAATTTTCTGGGATTTACAAAAACACAGTTTTTGTGCAAAATACACAATTTTACAGCCCTTGCTGCATCTGCCCATGTGAAATTCAAACGTGATATACTGCTGTCATATTATGTTCTAAAAAAAAAATATGGGACAAAAAAATTAATTTTGCAGCCTTTGCTGCATATGTCATTGTGAGATACACCCTTTAGATACTGTGGTTCTATGCTGCTATTAATAAAACACAAATTTTGGACAAAAATCTTTAATTGTGGCCTAGTCTGGATCTGTACATGTGAGATACACACTTTAGATACTGTGGTTCTGATCTGCTATTAGAAAAACAACAATTTTGGGCAAAAATATTTAATTGCGACCTAGTCTGGATCTGTATGTGTGAGATACACCCTTTAAATACTGTGGTTCTATTCTGCTTTTAGCAAAACAACCATTTTGGGCAAAAATCTTTAATTGCGGCCTAGTCTGGATCTGTATGTGTGAGATACACACTTTAGATACTGTGGTTCTATTCTGCTATTAATAAAACACAGTTTTTGGGCAAAATACACAATTTTACAGCCCTTGCTGCATCTGCACGTGTGAAATTCAAGGGTTTTATACTGCTGTCATATTCTGTTATTAAATAAGCACCCATTTTGGACAAAAAAATAAATTTTGCTGCATATGTCATTGTGAGATACACCCTTTACATAGTGTGGTTCTATTCTGCTATTAATAAAACACCCATTTTGGGCAAAAAATCTTTAGTTGCGGCCTAGTCTACATCTGTACGTGTGAGATACACCCTTTAGATACTGTGATTCTATTCTGCTATTAATAAAACACCCATTTAGTGCAAGATCCTAAATTTGAGAAATATGAGGAGAGCGTCAAATAAGGAATGTGGCCCAGGTCGTGGTGCTGCTAGTGGAGCTCCTGTTGCAGGGAGAGGATGTGGTCAATCTGTGCCAGCTACACACACAAGTGAAACCCCTTCCTCAGGTGCGAGTAGGCGACAGAACCTACAGCGGTATTTGGTTGGACCTAATGCGGCTCTACAAATGGTGAGGCCAGAACAAGTACAGGCGATAGTAAATTGGGTTGCTGACAGTGCCTCCAGTTCATTCACATTGTCTCCCACCCAGTCTCCTGCGGAAAGATCAGAGTTGGCACCTGCAGCCGATGTCCATCAGTCTTCCACCTCACCCCCATGCAAATCATCCAAGCAGTCTGAGCCCCAAGTCATGCAGCAGTCTCTTCTGCTTTTTGATGACTCTGTTAGCAGGGTTTCCACCAATGCCTACACCGCTACGTCCACCGCCTCCTCAAACTACTACTCCATATAGACCTCCACCTCATAAATCAATTTATTTATTTTTTGTACGTATTTTATTTTATGTCATTTCACTAATTTGTCTGTTACATTTTTGGGTGAAATTCACCAATTTTTGGGTGTGCTATACCATTGCTATACTTAGTAAACAGGTTAAAAAATTCCCTAATTTGTCTGTTACATTTTTGGGTGAAATTCACAAATTTTGGGGTGTGATATACCACAGCTATACCTAGTAGACAGTTAAAAAAAAAAAAAACACTATTTCATCTGTTACATTTTCCAGTGAAATTTACCCATTTTTGGGTGTGAGATGACACTGCTATACATAGTAGACAAATAAAAAAAATCCACTAATTTGTATGTTACTTATTGGGTGAAATTCACCAATTTTTGGGTGTGATATACCACTGCTCTACCTAGTAGACAGGTTAAAAAAATTCACTAATTTGTCTGTTGCATTTTCGGTTAAAATAACCAATTTTTGGCTGTCAGATACCCCTGCTCTACCTAGTTGACAGCTTAATAAATTTCACTAATTTTTCTTTTACATTTTCGGATGACTTTAAACAATTTTTGGCTGTGATAGATCCCTGCTGTACCTAGTTAGACAGGTTAATAAATTATACTAATTTTTCTTTTGCATTCTTGGGTTGACATTTTACAAATTTTGATGTGAATAAACCCCTGCTCTGCATAGGTGACAGAGACCACAATTTTTAAAAATAATCTGTTACATTGGTGGGTGACAGTAACCCATTTCTGGCGATGGAAATTCCCTACTCTGCATAGGTGACAGGGACTTAAATTTCTAAAATTAATCTTTAATTGGCCCTTTCCTTCGATCCTTCTGCTTTAATAACTTTTCCCATTTTTCCACTCGATCAAAATTACATTTCATCCATTTATCTCCCTTGGATGTGGTCTCTCTTTCTCAAGCTCTCTCTCCGGCATGGAACATTGATTAGCCGATAACCGTGATCAACATGGTAGGCTCAGAAAAGAACATTGAAAGTTGATAGAGAAGATATCCAAATGGATGGTGGACGTCACGGGGGCACCTCTGCATAGGTGACAGGAACATAAAATTAAAAAAATCGTCTGTTACATTGTCAGGTGACATTTTACAAATTTTGCCGGATAGAAACCCCTGCTCTGCATAGGTGACAGGGAATTAAACTTCAGAAATTCTTCTTTAATTGATGCGTGCAACCTCCTTTCATTCAATGCTTACACTTTAACAAGTTGTCCAACATTTACGCTTCAATAGTTCGTCCCACATTTTCGCTCTATCATATTTAATTTGAAACAATTAACCTCCCTTGGATGTGGTCTCTTTCTTTCTCACGCTCCCTCTCTGGCGTGGAACCCCGATTCGCCGATAACCGTGATCAACATGGTAGGCTCAGAAAAGAACATCGAAAGTTGATAGAGACGATATCCAAATGGATGGTGGACGTCATAGGGACATGCGATCAGGCAGAAGTTATCTAGAGTCAACAAAGCGGCAGCAGGGCCTCTTCTGTCTAACGTTTCCTAATACAAAGTGATATTCCCTGTAATTTTAAATTAATCATTCAAATAACAGGGCATCTTAAGAGTCCTGTATTGTTATTTATCTTCACTACTTCACCGAGTTGGGAGTGGGTAATTGCCGCGCGCCCCCTCCTTTCCTTCAATTCTTCCGCTTTAATAGCTTCTCCCACATTTCCGCTCAATCGCAATTAAATTTCATCCGTTGATCTCCCTTGGAAGTGGTCTCTCTTTCTCACGCTCCCTCTCCGGGGTGGAACCCTGATTCGCCGCTAACCGTGATCAACATGGTAGGCGCAGAAAAGAACATCGAAAGTTGATAGAGCAGATATCCAACTGGATCGTGAACATCACGGGGACGTGCGACATGGTGGGGCAGTATATTTGCACACACCTACACGAAATGACTGATGGTTCTGCCCCCTGCAACTTCTGGGTCTCCAAATTGGGCACATGGCCTGAGCTTGCCCTTTACGCCTTGGAGTTGCTAGCCTGCCCTGCAGCCAGTGTTATGTCTAAATGTGTGTTTAGCACGACTGGAGGGGGTTATCACAGGTTATATTTCCCAATGTTTTAGGGTGTACCCTAATAAAAATAAAAAATAAATACATTTAAAACCAAAAAGCAGTGTAGGCTATCTCCTCCTCATCCACCGCCGCTTCCACCTACACCGCCACATCCACTGCCTCCACAACCTCCTACTCCATATGGACCTTGTCCTCCTAGATCAAGTTTATTATTTTTTATTTTTACGTATTTTAGGTTATTTAAAGTCATTTCCCTATACACTTTTGTTTGCAGAGTACTTTTGCTCTTAACCAAATGTTGATGCAATTTGCAGCCCTCTAGCCCTTTCCATGACATTTTTACAGCCATTTTAGTTCTAAAAAGTTCGGGTCCCCATTGACTTCAATAGGGTTCGGGTTTAGGGTCAAGTTCAGGTCATGTTCGGGTGCTGAACTCAAACTTTTTTGTGAGGTTTGGCCGAACCTGTCGAACCGGAACAACCAGGTGTCGACTCAACTCTAGTGAAGATTGGTCCAGTCGATTGGTCACACTTAAAGAACAGACAGACAGAAACTCATTTTTATATATATAAGAGACTAGCAGAAGGACCCGGGTTCGCACGGGTATATTTCATCTATCTAATTTAATGTTTGTGTGTGTCATTAAAATATATCGACAGTATTACCCCATAACTGTGACCTCTACAGCACTCTGTCCCTTTAATAGTGAACTCCACAGTCCCCTACTTCTTAACATTGACCCCTCCATGGCCTAATAGCTCTTAGTACCTTATTTCAAAGATGTGCCTTTGTTTAAAATGGTACTTCCACAGTGCCCGCCGCTTTAACAGTGACATTCACAGTGCCCACCTCTTTAACAGTGACCTCCAGAGTGCCTGCCCATTTAACAGGGACCTCCACAGTGCCCTGCGCCTTTAACAGTGACCTCCACAACGCCCGGCTCTTTAACAGTGACCTCCACTGCACCCACCCCTTTCACAGTAACCTCCACAGTGCCCTGCCCCTTTTATATATATAAGAGATATAAAGCTGAGTGTGTGTGCATGTGTATGTCCACCATCGCATTACAATCACAAAATTTGGCACATAGGTACAGCAGATGTCCGGGAAGGTTTTAGACCCGGTCTCAGCTCTCTAGGACGTACCGGTCCTGAGATATTCCCAAAAAATGCATTAGCCAATAGAAGCTTTGTCACATGACCCTTATCAGCCAATAGAAGCCTCCACATACACAGTTTTACTCCAGGTTTCCATAACAACGCAGCCATTTTTCTTCACTGCTGTAGGTGAGCTTTAAATGAAATCTGTCACTAGGATAATCGTTATTAAAGTAAAGCCATGGCCTAATAGCTCTTAGTACCTTATTTCAAGATGTGCCTTTGTTCCACCAATAGATATTTTTATCCTCTGAAAATCCAGTTTTCTTGGTATGCAAATGAGCCAGTAATGTGCCCAGATGGGCGTCACTCTTGCAGGAAGGAGCCCAGACACGCCCCCTTGACACAATGTGTCCACCCTTAAAAGACAAACTTAAAACCCCATCCCCAGGTCCCGATAAGCCACGCCCATGATCTGGTTAGACCACGCCCCCTCCCCCTACTCAACGCCTCAGCTGATGGGAATTGAAAAAATGAAGCTAAAAATCTACTTCTGTCAGCTGCAGGGGTGGGAGGGAAGGTGACTTTCTCCCTGCAGCTCACACTCAGACAGCACTGTGCTGCTGTCTAAGAGTGAGCTGTTCAAAAGGACTTCCTTGTGTCCGTCCAGGACCTGCTCCATATAAGTTAAATCCACGGCACTCCAAAAGTTTTTTTGCAAAATAAAGTTTCACATTTTAATTTTCAGTATACAGAATATCGTTCATGTACATCCAGTGCAATTCATAGTGCAATTCATTTATGAATAATAAGTATGTGCCATATCAGAAATTTCCCGGACGTTTCGGTCTGTACGACCTTCTTCAGCGGGCTCTAGAGAAATATACAACGTGCATATGATATAATTACAATAAATTCTGGAGTATGATAGATATTCTGTAGGATCATAGTCATTAGGGAGAAGAAAAGGGAATTATTTAATTCGTTTGGGTCCTAAAGGGGAATATATAATGGAAAGAAGGGGGTATAGAGATCACAGAGAAAGGGTTAAAAAGCGAAAATCCTATTGCCCAGTTGATTGGCCATGAGAGATATGGTGAGGCCGGTGCCATAGTTTAGACAAAGTCTGGTCCAAGGGAATACATGTCACTAGTAGCGTTTCAGTCATATATAGTAATATTTTCTAAGTCTAATGGGTATGTACATACTGACATATCTATAGGCAGGGTCAGGAGGCCGGTGCAGGGATATCTTTAGATAGATGTCATAGTAGAGATAGGCATATCATTAAAAGCATTTAGATCAGATTGGCTTACTGGCATACCTGTAGGCAGGGTCAGGAGGCTGGCGCTGGATGTCAGTGTCTCAGAGTTTTGGCGCTCTATTTATAGTGCTCAACGGCGCTGTAGTGTGACGTGCTGGGAGGTGGATGCACGCGCCGGAGGTGAGCAGTCAGGCCGGGGCGCTCAGTGATGACGTGAGCATGTCACGTTTGTATGAGGTGAGCGCTCCTAACAACGCGGCCTATCGCGAGGGGGTGCGTGCGTCATGACGTAGTTTGCGCGCGCATGCGCTCTCTGCCTGTAGTTCCGGTGATGGCAAAGATTGTGGGCAAAAAGGTGAATGAAGTGCTAGGGGGGAGGGAAGCACAAACAGGGGTGGTATATGTCAGAGGATGATTGCGATGTTCTGAACAGATGAAGGTGGTTTATAGGGCATTGCTCAGTTAGATATATACAATTCTGCAGTGTACAATCTGGTGTTACATCATGCGATAATGATAACAAAAGGTCATTAGTAAGAAGGCATCAGAGTAAAAAAGGGCATATAAATGAATAAATACAGAAGAGATATCATGGTGAGCAATGATAGATAGCGAATCAATTGAACTTGTGATCCAGAATTAAGATTCTAGAAATTACTTGCAAGCATGGGATGAGATGGGATGGGGGGAGGTAAGGGTAGGGAAAGGTTTAAGGGAGGGAGGGAGGGTAAAGGGGGGGAAAAAGGGAGGGTTGAGGGTTTTTTTGAATCTCACCCATGTTCGCCTAGTCCTCATTAGCGAGCCTGGAACGGAGAGACAAACAGTAAATTATAATCATGTTAATATACGAAAGTCACATTCCCTATTGAGACCTTTCGGTTCGAGTGTGTCCAGTTTATGGATCCAATAAGATTCTCTTTGTTGTAGAAGTGCAATTCTGTTCCCGCCGCGTCTTGGTTGGTGTACCTGTTCAATGACCTGGTACCGGAGTTGTGCGATTTGATGTTTGCATTTTTCAAAATGTGCCGGTAGCGGTAAAAGTAATTGTTTGGTCCGTATTGTCGATTTATGTTTACAGATGCGATCACGGATGTGTTGGGTGGTTTCTCCGACGTAAACTAAGCCGCATGGGCATTTTATCATATAGACGACAAAGGATGAGTCGCATGTAAAGTAATCCTTAATGTAAAACTGTTTACCCGTTCGTGGGTGTGTGATCCGGTCGCCTTTCAAGATATTGGAGCACTGACCGCAGTGCAAGCATGGGAAGGTTCCGAATTTTGGGTTCTGTAGGAAGCGTTGTTTGGGGGTCTTTTGTGTCCCTCCGAAGTCCGCCCGAATGAGTTTATCCCGTATATTGGGGCTTCTTTTGTAACACGTCCGTGGGGGATTTTTGAATTCTTCTACTGGACCTGCTCCAGACGGAGGACTGGGAATCTAAAAGCCTAAAACTGGACCTTTGGCCACCATAGGGGCAGGCTGCTGTGGAGGTCACAGTTAAGGGGATGGTCCGCTATGGAAGTCGGTGTTAAGGGACAGATTGCTGTAAAGGCCACTGATAGAGGGGTGGGCCCCTGTGGAGGTCACTGTCAAGGGGGTCGTGTGCTGTGAAACTCACTGCTAAAGGGGAAAGCTGCTACAAAGGTCAACGTTAAGGGGGTGGGCTGCTGTGAAGGTCCAATTTTAAGACACGGGGCACTGTGGGAGGGACAGTGTTAAGGGGTGGGGGCTGTGGAGGTCACTGTTAAGGGGGTGGGGTGTTGTGGAGGTCACTTTTAAAGGGGTTGTCCAGGTTCAGAGCTGAACCTGGACATACCTCCATTTTCACCCCGGCAGCCCCCCTGACATGAGCATCGGAGCAGTTCATGCTCCGATGCTCTCCTTTGCCCTGCGCTAAATCGCGCAGGGCTAAGGCATTTTTCTGAGTTCCGGTGACATACCGGGCTCTCTATGGGACTGACAGGCAGCCCGGTGACGTCACCGGCACTGATGGGCGGGATTTGGCTCTGCCCTAGCCAGTAAAACGGCTAGGGCAGAGCTAAAGCCCGCCCCTCAGAGCCGGTGACGTCACCGAACACACTGCTGGGTGCAAGTTACCGCCCGGCAGTGTGTTATTGAAAACACAAGAGCCTGTGCTCTGCGCGATCTAGCGCAGGGCACGGGAGCGCATCGGAGCATGAGATGCTCCGATGCCAGGCTCAGGAGGGCTGCCGGGGTGAAAATAAGGGTATGTCCGGGTTCAACTCTGAACCCGGACAACCCCTTTAAGGGGGCGGGGGGCCGTAGATGTCACTGTTATATAGTGTTGATATCTTTTAACAACACAAATAAACATTAAATGAAATAGATGAAATATTCCAGTGCAAAGCCGGGTCCTTCAGCTAGTAATATAATATTATTAAACTCCAGAAATGTATCCAGACCCCTCTTGGACTCTTTTAGTAAGTTTACCATCACCACCTCCATCCACCAGGTTGGTGTAGAAACTTTCTTTCCTCTAGATATAGAGGATGTCCCCTTGTCAAAGTGACGGTCCTAGGAATAAATATATGATGGAAGGGATTTCTGTACTGACCCCTGATATATTTATACATATTTTTTTAGATCTTCCCTCGTTCATCTTTTTTCTAAACTGAATAACCCTAGTTTTGATAATCTTTCTGGGTACTGAAGTCTATCCATTCCAGTTATTGCTTTAGTTGCCCTCCTCCTTGCCCTCCTCTGAACCCTCT
Organism: Bufo gargarizans; assembly: GCF_014858855.1. Classification (NCBI taxonomy): domain Eukaryota; kingdom Metazoa; phylum Chordata; class Amphibia; order Anura; family Bufonidae; genus Bufo; species Bufo gargarizans. The sequence continues at coordinate 485,122,997 of NC_058083.1, forward strand.
CTAGCTCTACTATGTCTACCTTGTTCACAGGAGTCCAGAACTGTACACAGTATTCCATGTGTGGTCTGACTAGTGATTTGTAAAGTGGCAGAACTATGTTCTCATCAAGGGCATCTATGCTCCTTTTGATGCAACCCATAACATTATTGGCCTTGGCAGAAGCTGCCTGAAACTGGTTTCTACAGCTTAGTTTGCTGTCCACTAAAATTCTTAATTCCTTAGTGTTATTGTCACGACCATGTTCATGGTCGTGACTCCTTGGGAGCCGCATGCAGTTGCCCGCGGTCCGGTGTTGTGTCAACCGCAGCTGGGGGCACTTAGTTGTTTGCCTCAAGTGCGGTTGCTGCTGACAACAGGTATGCGTGCGGTTGCCTTTGGCTATGTGTGTGTGTTTGTATGCACTTTGAATGTCTGGTGTGCACTGTGTTTTATGTTATGGGTGCACTCTGACATTTTCCCTTCGCCTGTGGCTGCCCGTGGCAACGTGTGGTGTTTTGTACATGTGGTGGCAGTGTCTCGGCCTTCTGGCCGGCTCCCAGGACACGTTTGCCACGCATGTCGTTGTCGACGGTAACAGCTGCAGTGAGAGTTGCTTTGCGTATTCCCCTTTATGTGGTTTCACTACACTCCCTGGTTATGGAAGGGTTAACTCCCTTAGTGTGTGTGCACTGGGTGTGTCTGATTGTGGGTGTGACTACATGGGCTATAAAGCCTCAGTTAAGACCTGATGTCTGAGGGGTACTCCAGCCTTGTAGTAAGCTGGAGGCACTCTCCTGGTCCCATATACCATCTGCCAGTGAGGGCCACCCTTGTGGTCATAAATTGTGATACTATATGTTTATGTGATGTTAAAGGGGTTATCCCATCTTAGACAATGGGGGCATATCGCAAGGATATGCCCCCATTGTCTGATAGGTGCGGGTCCCACCTCTGGAACCCGCACCTACAACGAGAACGGAGCCGGAGAGAGTTGTGGCTGGAGGACCCCGGGTTTCCCAGGGTCCGACCACCACCAGACGCAGCTCCCCGCCTCTCCCATTGAAGTGAATGGGAGCGCACCGCACATGCGCAGCCAACGCTCCCATTCATTTCTATGAGGCTGACGGAAATAGCCGAGCCAGCGCTCGGCTATTTTCGGCGGCTTCATAGAAATGAACGGAGGGCGGCTGCGCATGCGCAGTGCGCCCTCCTCCACTTTCTCTGCTCCGTTCTCCTTATAGGTGCGGGTCCCAGCGGTGGGACCCGCACCTATCAGACAATGGGGGCATATCCTTGCGATATGCCCCAATTGTCTAAGATGGGATAACCCCTTTAAGTTTATGTCTATGTGGTGTCTGTTATTATTGCAGCTATGGTTCTGGGTCCCTGTGTGTTTATGTGTGCTGTGTCCTTTTATGTTTGTGTGTGGACAGCCAGCACTTGTGTCCAGGGTTCCAGTCAGTGTGTATGTGGCAGGTAGAGGTGGAAGTCTTTCACTCTCCTGCCATATCCATAGTCTGTTTATGGTTACATCCCATTGCAGCTCGGCCAGTTTTAGACTCCTGTTTCTCCGCATCCAGGAGGAACAGGTGGTCTACCCAGCTCCTAGTTCAGGGATCGGCGGAGGGTGAGTAGGGATCCGAGGTTCCTGAGCATGGGCCCTCCTACCTTCAAGGTCGGCTCATGCAGCTAGGAGTTAGGGTCGGATTAGGGATGCGTTAGGAGGCGACCTGCTCCCTTATTCTGTTGTCCTGGCCGAGCAGCGACTAACATCTCATGGCATCACACGGCTGAGGGTTTTCCCCATCCTCAGCCGTGACAGTTATTCATTGTTATACCATTTACTATGTACAGATGACTTGCATTATTCCTTCCTATGTCCACAACCTTACATTTATCCGTTCTTATCTACCACTTCTCTGCCCAAGCCTCCAATCTATCCAGATCCCTCTGTAGCAGTATACTGTCCTCTTTCATGTTAGTTACTTTACACAGTTTAGCATTGTCAACAAAAACCAAGTCTTCTATAAGATCATATATTGAAGAGAATAGGACCCAATACTGTTGAAGGTGACCGAATCTAAGGCCTCATGCACACGACCGTGACGTTTTTTGTGGTCCGCAAACTGCGGATCCGCAAAACACGGAAGCCACCTGTGTGCCTTCCGCAATTTGCGGAACAGAATGGGCGGCATGTTGTAGAAATGCCTATCCTTGTCCCCAAAACGGACAAGAATAGGACATGTTTTATTATTTTTTTGCGGGGCCACGAAACGGAGCAACGGATGTGGACAGCACACAGAGTGCTGTCCACATCTTTTGCGGCCCCATTGAAGTGAATAAGTCCGCATCCGAGCCGCCAAAACGACAGCTCGGATGTGAACCCAAACAACGGCCGTGTGCATGAGGCATAAGTGTGTATTGTTAATAACCACCCTCTGTTTTATACCACTGACCCAGTTACTTACCCACATACATGCCTTTTCCCCAGTCCAAGCATTCACATTTTATGTACTAAGTTTTTATTTGCCACAGTTTAACCACTTCCCATCTGGGCCATTTGCCCCCCTTCCTGACCAGGCCTAATTTTGCAAAACTGACATATCTCACTTCATGTGGTAATAACTTTGGAACGCCTTTATTTATCCAAGTCATTCAGAGATTGTTTTCTCGTGACACATTGTACTTCATGATAGTCATAAATTTGAGTCAAAATATTTCACCTTTATTTATGAAAACATCCCAAATTTACCCAAAAATTTGAAAAATTCGCAATTTTCTAAATTTCTATTTCTCTGCTTTTAAAACAGAAAGTGATACCTCATAAAATATTTATTATTTAACATTCCCCATATGTCTACTTTATGTTGGCATCATTTTGGAAATGTCATTTTATTTTTTTAGGACGTTAGAAGGCTTAGAAGTTTAGAAGAAATTCTTCAAATTTTTAAGAAAATTGCCAAAACCCACTTTATAAGGACCAGTTCAGGTCTGAAGTCACTTTGTGGGGCCTACATAGTGGATACCCCCATAAATGACCCCATTGTAGAAGCTACACCCCTCAAGTTACTCAAAACTGATTTTACAAACTTTGTTAACCCTTTATGCGTTCCACAAGAATTAAAGGAAAATGGAGATCAAATTTTTTAATTTCACTTTTTGGGCAGATTTTCAATTTTAATCCAATTTTTTCTTTAACACATTGATGGTTAACAGCCAAACAAAACTCAATATTTATTACCCAGATTCTGCGGTTTACAGAAACACCCCACATGTGGTCATAAACTGCTGTATGGGCACACGGCAGGGCGCAGAAGAAAAGGAACTCCACATGGTTTTTAGATGCAATGTCCCATTTGAAGCCCCCTGATGCACCCTTACAGTAGAAACTCCCAAGAAGTGACCCCATTTTGGAAATTAGGGGATAAGGTTCCAGTTTTATTAGTACTATTTTTGGGTACATATGATTTTTTGATCATTCATTATAACACTTTATGGGGCAAGGTGACCAAAAAATTGGTTGTTTTAGCACAGTTTCTATTTATTTATTTTCACAGCGTTCACCTGAGGGGTTCAGTCAAGTGACATTTTTATAGAGCAGATTGTTACGGACGTGGCGATACCTAATATGTATACTTTTTCTCATTTATTAAAGTTTTACACAATAATAGCATTTTTGAAACAAAAAAATTATGTTTTAATGTGTCCATGTTCTGATAGCTATAGTTTTTTTATTTTTTGAGAGATTTTCTTATGTAGGGGCTCATTTTTTGCGGGATGAGGTGACGGTTTTATTGGTACCATTTTGTGAGACATACGCGTTTTTGATCACTTGGTGTTGCACCTTTTGTGATGCAAGGTGACAAAAATTGCTTGTTTTGACACAGGTTTTTTTGTTTTTTTTTTACGGTGTTCACCCGAGCCATTAGCTCATGTGATATTTTTATAGAGCTGGTTTTTACGGATGCAGCAATACCTAATATGTATACTTTTTTTTATTTGTTTCACTTTAACACAATAATAGCATTTTTGAAACCAAAAAATGATGTTTTAGTGTCTCCATGTTCTAAGAGCTATAGTTTTTTTTATTTTTTGAGAGATTTTCTTATGTAGGTGCTCATTTTTTGCGGGATGAGGTGACGGTTTTATTGGTACCATTTTGTGGGACATACGCATTTTTGATCACTTGGTGTTGCACCTTTTGTGATGCAAGGTGACAAAAATTGCCTTTTTTGACACATTTTTTTTTGTTTTTTTTTACGGTGTTCACCCGAGCCATTAGCTCATGTGATATTTTTATAGAGCTGGTTTTTACGGACGCAGCAATACCTAATATGTATACTTTTTTTTTTTGTTTCACTTTAACACAATAATAGCATTTTTGAAACCAAAAAATGATGTTTTAGTGTCTCCATGTTCTAAGAGCTATAGTTTTTTTTTATTTTTTGAGAGATTTTCTTATGTAGGGGCTCATTTTTTGCGGGATGAGGTGACGGTTTTATTGGTACCATTTTGTGGGACATACGCATTTTTGATCACTTGGTGTTGCACCTTTTGTGATGCAAGGTGACAAAAATTGCCTTTTTTGACACATTTTTTTTTGTTTTTTTCTTACGGTGTTCACCCGAGCCATTAGCTCATGTGATATTTTTATAGAGCTGGTTTTTACGGACGTGGCAATACCAAATATGTAGATTTTATTTTATTTTTTCAATTTTTAATTTTTTTTTTTTTATTCCTTACTTGGGGACCTTTTTTTTTTTACATGTGAAACTTTTTTTTATTTTTTTATTTTTTATTTTTATTTACACTTTTCGTCCCCCATAAGGTCATACAAGACCTCTGGGGGACATTTGCTTCACTTTTTCTTTTTTTTTCACTGTTGATTTCTCCTGTAACTGGGGCTGACATAGTAGCCCCAGTTACAGAAGAAATGCACCCTCCAGAGAGGCTGTACAGCGTGATTCTGCGCTGTACAGCCTCAGAGCAGGGCTGATCGAGTTCTGTGAGAGACCTCACACAGCTCCTGAACCCTCCGGTCCCGGCGATCACATGACCGCCGGGCCGGAACAGGAAGCGCATAGCGCTTCCTGCTCTGCATACACAGCGCTCGGTGAGCGCTGTGTCTGCAGCGATCCGGAAGGCAGGGACACCTGGGCACTGTCCCTGCCTTCTCTCTGGGTTGCCCTGCTGTCACTGACAGCGGGCAACCCGATCAGCAGCTGCACGATTAGCGTGCAGCTGCTATTTCTGAAAGGACGTTTTAAAACGTGCTTTCAGAAATAGAGGTCCACCCATAGGACGTTTATATCCTATGGGCGGACTTAAAGCGGTTAAATAATTTTGACAAAGTCAAAATATACGACATCCATTGTCTCACCCCGAGTCTAAAACTTACCAGTAATTGTTTACCCATAACAGATGTGACTTACAGGCCTATAGTTTCCAGACTCTGTTTTTGACCTTTTTTTGAATATTGGCACCACATTTGTTTAGTGCCAATCGTGTGGAATGTGCCCTGTCATTATAGAGTCCTTAAATATCAGAAATAAGGATCTGTCTATTACATTAATTATTTATCTTATGATACGAGGTTGTATGCCATCTGGAGCTAGTGATTTGTCTATTTTAATCTTTTTAAAATGCCTCTACACTTCTCCCTGGGTCAGACAGGCCACATGGAAATTGTATTTTGACACTCTGCATTTCGTCTGATATTTCATTTTCCTAAGTGAGTACTGTGGAGAAAAAAAAAAAGTATTTAATAAATTAGCTTTCTTCTTATTGCTCCTTAAAACTCCTCCCTCATCACTGTTTAATGGGTGTAAACTTTTTACTATATACTGTATATAATTGAAGAACATTTTAGGGTTAGTTTTACTCTCTTTGTCAATGGGTCTCTCTGTCGCCAGCTTAGCTGCCTTTATCAGTATTTTACATAATGCACTTTTTTTTCCTATTATTTTTTTAAGTGCTTCTTCGCCACCTTCCTTCCTAATTTTTTATGTGTTTTTCATCATCTTTTGCCCCCTTTACATTTCTACTTATCAGTATTGTTCTTTTTTTTCTTGTTACTGACCCTTCTATTCCCATAATGTATGAACCTCTCATAATTTTTAGGATGTTTTTTTAAATATCCCAAATTTAGGTACATTTTAAGAAATCTCATCAATCCTCTGCAAAAAAAAACTAAAAAAAATAATTTAAGTTAAAATTTTCAACATCTCAATATATGCCTCGGATTTCTAACATGGATGTAACCTAGTGTTGGGCGAGCATGCTTGGGCAAAAACGTGCCGAACACAGCGTGTGCTCGAGCGCGATGCTCGAGTCTCCTCCCTGCACGTTTGTTGGCTGCCAATAAACTGCCAATAAACATGCGGGGAGGTACTGCCACTCACTGTGGTGCTGTAGCCATGTTGGTTACTGGCATTACAGGGATTGGCTGGCCGGAACGCGTCATAGGGTGCTATATAGCACCCGATGACACGTGGTTCGGCTCAGTCTTAGTCAGGACGAGAAGCAGCAGAAGGGACAGATAGTGTAGGGACAGGAATTTTTTTTTAGGCAGTGTTTAGTCTTGAAAGTTGTTAGAGACCCAAAAGTATTTTTAAGGACTATTGTTTTATCTGGCTGCAATATTTATTATTAGCAAAACCTGCGCTAAATTGCGTGCAATTGTTTAGCCGCTGCTGACAGTGACACAACCTCTGCTACATCTGTTGTGTTACATTTGCACATCCTAAATATCTGTGACATTCAGCGTAATTGTTTGGCCGCTGCTGACAGCGACATTACCTGCGCTACATCTCCTGTATAACGTTTGCGCATCCTAAATATCTGTGACATTCATTGTAATTTTTTATTAGCCTCTGCTGACAGCGACATTACCTGCGCTACATCTGTTGTACAACGTTTGCACATCCTAAATATCTGTGACATTCAGTTTAATTTTTTCGCCGCTGGGGACAGCGACATTACCTGCGCTACATCTCCTGTATAACGTTTGTGCATTCTAAATATCTGTAACATTCAGTATAATTTATTTGCACATACACTTACAAAACCTGCGCTTCTGTACGTGTGACATACTTGCAAGTATATAAACCATTTGATATGCTCAAGGTGATCAGTAAGAAACGGGGAAGTGGCTGTGCTGCTGATGGTGCACGCAGAGGCCGTGGCTCTGGGCATCGTGAAATTGTGCCTGCTGCCAGAGCATAAGAAACACACTCATCCACGATACCTAGCTTCATGTCCAAGTTTGCAGGGCGGCGCAGGACACCACTCTCAAAGCCACACCAATGCAACCAGGTGGCTTGCAGCAGATAATGCTTCCAATCGGCTAAGCAGTCTCAGTAGCCAAGAGTCTGGTCAACACAATCCTCACCCTAATCCACCTTTCTCCCTCCATGGAGAGTCTTGGCAAACAAGTGATCCCACACTTGGATTTTCCAAGGAGCTCTTTTTATATCCATTCCTTGATTTGGCCCTGAGAGGGTCATGAGAAGATCTTGTGCATTGATTCTCAAACTCTTGAGCATCCACAGTCAGAAGATGATGGTGGAAAACAGCAAGTAGTGTTTTACAAGGTGGATGATGATGATGAGACGCATTTGCCAATAAGTCAACGGCAATTAGAGTCTCAAGAGGTTGATGAAGAGGATGAGACACAGTTGTCAATAATTGAGGTTCTTGTTAGGTCAACAAGTCAGGAGGATGACCAGAGTAAGGAAGTGGAGGCGGTGGATGATGAAATCATGGACCCAATTTGGGAAGGTGGCAGGCCGAGCGAGGACAGCAGTACAGAGGGTGAAGGATCCGCAGCACCACAACAGGCTGGAAGAGGTAGTGGGGTGGCAAAAGGGAGAAGGCGGGCCACACCAAACAGGCCCGCAACTGTTCCCTGGAGCACCCCCTTGCGGCAATCTTCCTTGCCAAGGGGTAGGTGTTCTGCAGTCTGGCGCTTTTTAGAGGAAAGTACGGACGATAAAAAAATTGTCATTTGCAACCTGTGCCATACCAAAATGAGCAGGGGCGTGAACACTAGCAACCTGACCACCACCAGCATGATCTGTCACATGGCATCAAAGCGCCCTAATAGGTGGGCCGAAAGCCTGGGTCCACATTCAGTGTCTGCGGGTCACACCACTGACTCCTCTTCCCGTGTGTTACGTGTTGGCCAATTCCGTGTCTAAGACGCAGGCCTGGATGCCTCCTGCCCTGCACCTGGACCTTTGCAAGCACCATCAGCTAGCACATCCACTTCTGTGTCCCAGCGCAGTGTACAGATGTCCATACCCCGGGTCTTTGAACGAAAAGTGCAAATACCCAACCACGCACCAACAGGCCATAGCACTAAATGCGCACCTTTCAAAATTGCTGGCCCTGAAAATGTTGCAATTTAGGCTTGTGGACACTGAGACTTTCTGCAGCCTGATGGGGAAGTGAGTCATACCCTGGGATGGCACAGGTGCTACCGACGCCAAGGATTGCAGGCCCTATTTCCATCAGGATTTCCGCCACTACCTACCTTAGTGGCTCCAAACCCCCTTTCTTCTCCTCCACCTCCTCCTCCACTACCACCTCTGAATTATCATCTTGAAGCACCGGTCAGCCATCAGTAATTAGCACTTTATATACAAATAAATGTACAGGAAAGAATGTTTCCTAAAATTTTTTCCTCTAAAATCGATTTTATCTTCGGTTTTGTGCGTATTAGTGTCAGTCTTTAAAAGTGGCGTGCTACTCGGACAACATCATTCCCAGCAGCAACCTGGAAGTCCAAGATGCATCCAGACATCATCCCCATGCTGTTCCCAAACCATAACAGTGATGTTTCCATCAATTTCTGACCTTTTCCGATGAACCAGACACCCTCCCCTCTTCAGAGCAGGAGGTGCCTGGTTTAATGCTGTGGTTCTCCCATTGACTTCCATTGTGCTCTGGTGCTCTGTAGAGCACCCGAGCATCCCAAAGTGTTCTACTCGAGCACCCGAGCACTTTGGTGCTCGATCAACACTAATGTAACCCTTTTTAGATCTTAGGGTGAAATCAGTAACAAAATCCATAAGTAACATGTGCAGATTTATACTCTAAAACCTATTTCTAATACAGTAGACAATACATATCTTGACTTTATCTAATATATGAAGCTGAGTGTATGTGTGTGTATGTGTGTACGTCTGGTAAAGGAATCCGCACCTTTGCATTTACAATCACGAAATTTGGCACACAGGTGCATCAGGTGTCCGGGAAGGTTTTAGACCAGGTCTTAGCCCTCTAGCACATACCGTTCCTGAGATATTCCCAAAAATGCATTAGCCAATAGAAGCCTGGTCACATGACTCTTATCAGCCAATAGAAGCTCACAGTCCCTTAGTTTTCACGTACACACAGTTTTATACCAGGTTTCCATAACAACCCAGCCATTTTTCTTCTCTGCTGTAAGTCAGCTGTAAAAGGCAAGGGCTCTGTGGATGACACTGCTAAGGGAGCGGAGTGCTGTGGAGATTACAGTTAAGGGGGCCACCCTCAAAAGACAGTCTTAGAAACCCTGCCCCCAAGTCCCGCCAAGCTACGCCCCTGACCAGGTTAGGCTATGTCCCCTCCCACTCCATAGCCGAAGGAGACTGAAAAACTGGAGGTAAAAATCTACTTCTGTCAGCTGCAGCAGTGGAAGAGTGGGTGACTTCATCCCTGCAGCTCACGCTGAGACAGCACAGTGCTGCTGTCTGAGAGTGAGTTGTTTAAAAAGACATCCCTGTGTCCGTCCAGGCCCTGCGCCGGACGGAGAACAGGAAGTCTGAAAGCCGGACTGTCAGGCCTAAAACTGGATCTCTGGCCACCCTAGGGGCAGGATGCTGTGGAAGTCACACTTAATGGGATGGTCCGCTATGGAGGTCAGTGTTAAAGGGCAGATTGCTATAATGGCCACTGTTCAGGGGAAGGGGTGTTGTGGAAATCACACCTTAGGTTGTGCATGAGTCATGGAATAGGTTTTTTATGACAATGACCTCCTTGGAAAACTAAGTTTTTAAATTGATCGGGGCCATGTACTAATGTCAGGGGCAGTGAATGCAGCATTAGAGAAGATATGTAGACAGTAGAGCTTTGTTTAGTAAAAAAAAAAAAAAAGGCAACACTTTTAAGGAAATCTGAAGAAGTTACAATAGTGCCTGATAGTGTTCAACCTTTGAACAGACTAGGGTTCTATTGTCTGTTATCAAAATGATAAATCTAATTTTGTCTGGGAAGTGTGGGAAAAATAAGATTTATATAAAGGTTTTATAATTAGGGTAAATCCGTAAAGCAGAAAGTGACAATAATGACTAGGAAATGTATCCTTTGTGGGTGCACAGATTATATTCTCTGGCCCAAATTATTTAATTTAGCTGATTTGCACAATATGGAAGCTCATAAACTAAAATGGACTCTATGCATTCACGTCATGAACATTGTCTAGGTTACTAACCCTATCATAACCTCCATGTGAGGTCAGGAACAAAACATTGATAACTGGAGCATAACTTTAATAAAGCCTGTAGTAAATGGCAGATTATTAAAATATAAGAAACTTTTTCAGTTTCACGATTGGCTTCACTATCATTATGCTGGTTACACTCTGTTAGGCACTGGTTTAATTAATTAAGACTGGGATTTTTTGTTAAAGAGGAGGAATCATTAGAGTGACATTCATAAACTGTCCAGAAATGTAAAGAAACCTACATTTGTTTCCTTTACTGTATTAATTTGTATATTTTTGATAAAAAAATACAATAATTCTTTCAGTGTTTTCTATTAACCTCATGCAGTAAGATATGTAGCTAATTCATACAGTACTGTGCAAAAGTGTTAGGTAGGTATGGGAAAATGTTGCAAAGTAAGAGTGCTTTCAAAAATAGAAATGTTAATAATTTATATTTATCAATTAACAAAATGCAAAGTGAATGAACATGAGAGAAATCTAAATCCTATCACAATTTGGAGTGACCACCCTTTGCCTTTAAAACAGCATCATTTCTTCTAGGTACACTTGCACAAAGTTTTTTAAAGAACTTGGCAGGAAGGTTGTTCCAAACATCTTGGAGAACTTACAACTAGAGTTGAGCGAACACCTGGATGTTCGGGTTCGAGAAGTTCGGCCGAACATCCCGGAAATGTTCGGGTTCGGGATCCGAACCCGATCCGAACTTCGTCCCGAACCCGAACCCCATTGAAGTCAATGGGGACCCGAACTTTTCGGCACTAAAACGGCTGTAAAACAGCCCAGGAAAGGGCTAGAGGGCTGCAAAAGGCAGCAACATGTAGGTAAATCCCCTGCAAACAAATGTGGATAGGGAAATGAATTAAAATAAAAATTAAATAAATAAAAATTAACCAAAATCAATTGGAGAGAGGTCCCATAGCAGAGAATCTGGCTTCCCGTCACCAACCACTGGAACAGTCCATTCTCAGATATTTAGGCCCCGGAACCCAGGCAGAGGAGAGAGGTCCCGTAACAGAGAATCTGGCTTCATGTCAGCAGAGAATTAGTCTGCATGTCATAGCAGAGAATGAGGCTTCACGTCAGCCACCACTGCAACAGTCCATTGGCATATATTTAGGCCCAGCACCCAGGCAGAGGAGAGAGGTCCCATAACAGACAATCTGGCTTCATGTCAGCAGAGAATCAGTCTGCATGTCATAGCAGAGAATCAGGCTTCACGTCAGCCACCACTGCAACAGTCCATTGTCATATATTTAGGCCCAGCACACAGGCAGAGGAGAGAGGTCCCGTAACAGACAATCTGGCTTCATGTCAGCAGAGAATTAGTCTGCATGTCATAGCAGAGAATGAGGCTTCACGTCAGCCACCACTGCAACAGTCCATTGGCATATATTTAGGCCCAGCACACAGGCAGAGGAGAGAGGTCCCGTAACAGACAATCTGGCTTCATGTCAGCAGAGAATTAGTCTGCATGTCATAGCAGAGAATGAGGCTTCACGTCAGCCACCACTGCAACAGTCCATTGGCATATATTTAGGCCCAGCACACAGGCAGAGGAGAGAGGTCCCGTAACAGACAATCTGGCTTCATGTCAGCTAGAGAATCAGTCTGCATGTCATAGCAGAGAATCAGGCTTCACGTCACCCACCACTGCAACAGTCCATTGTCATAATTTAGGCCCAGCACCCAGGCAGAGGAGAGAGGTCCCGTAACAGACAATCTGGCTTCATGTCAGCAGAGAATCAGTCTGCATGTCATAGCAGAGAATGAGGCTTCACGTCAGCCACCACTGCAACAGTCCATTGGCATATATTTAGGCCCAGCACACAGGCAGAGGAGAGAGGTCCCGTAACAGACAATCTGGCTTCATGTCAGCAGAGAATTAGTCTGCATGTCATAGCAGAGAATGAGGCTTCACGTCAGCCACCACTGCAACAGTCCATTGGCATATATTTAGGCCCAGCACACAGGCAGAGGAGAGAGGTCCCGTAACAGACAATCTGGCTTCATGTCAGCAGAGAATTAGTCTGCATGTCATAGCAGAGAATGAGGCTTCACGTCAGCCACCACTGCAACAGTCCATTGGCATATATTTAGGCCCAGCACACAGGCAGAGGAGAGAGGTCCCGTAACAGACAATCTGGCTTCATGTCAGCAGAGAATTAGTCTGCATGTCATAGCAGAGAATGAGGCTTCACGTCAGCCACCACTGCAACAGTCCATTGGCATATATTTAGGCCCAGCACACAGGCAGAGGAGAGAGGTCCCGTAACAGACAATCTGGCTTCATGTCAGTAGAGAATCAGTCTGCATGTCATAGCAGAGAATCAGGCTTCACGTCACCCACCACTGCAACAGTCCATTGTCATAAATTTAGGCCCAGCACCCAGGCAGAGGAGAGAGGTCCCGTAACAGACAATCTGGCTTCATGTCAGCAGAGAATCAGTCTGCATGTCATAGCAGAGAATCAGGCTTCACGTCACCCACCACTGCAACAGTCCATTGTCATAAATTTAGGCCCAGCACCCAGGCAGAGGAGAGAGGTCCCGTAACAGAGGATCTGACTTCATGTCAGCAGAGAATTAGTCTGCATGTCATAGCAGAGAATGAGGCTTCACGTCAGCCACCACTGCAACAGTCCATTGGCATATATTTAGGCCCAGCACCCAGGCAGAGGAGAGAGGTCCCGTAACAGACAATCTGGCTTCATGTCAGCAGAGAATCAGTCTTCATATCATAGCAGCGAATCAGGCTTCACGTCACCCACTACTGTAAGAGTCCATTTTCATAAATTTAGGCCCAGCACCCAGGCAGAGGAGAGAGGTCCCGTAACAGAGGATCTGGCTTCATGTCAGCAGAGAATCAGTCTGCATGTCATAGCAGAGAATCAGGCTTCACGTCACCCAACATTGGAACAGTCCATTGGCATATATTTAGGCCCCGGCACCCAGACAGAGGAGAGGTTCATTCAACTTTGGGTAGCCTCGCAATATAATGGTAAAATGAAAATAAAAATAGGATTGAATGAGGAAGTGCCCTGGAGTCCAATAATATATGGTTAAGGGGAGGTAGTTAATGTCTAATCTGGACAAGGGACGGACAGATCCTGTGGGATCCATGCCTGGTTCATTTTTATGAACGTCAGCTTGTCCACATTGGCTGTAGACAGGCGGCTGCGTTTGTCTGTAATGACGCCCCCTGCCGTGCTGAATACACGTTCAGACAAAACGCTGGCCGCCAGGGCAGGCCAGCACCTCCAAGGCATAAAAGGCTAGCTCTGGCCACGTGGACAATTTAGAGACCCAGAAGTTGAATGGGGCCGAACCATCAGTCAGTACGTGGAGGGGTGTGCACATGTACTGTTCCACCATGTTAGTGAAATGTTGCCTCCTGCTAACACGTTGCGTATCAGGTGGTGGTGCAGTTAGCTGTGGCGTGTTGACAAAAGTTTTCCACATCTCTGCCATGCTAACCCTGCCCTCAAAGGAGCTGGCATTGACACAGCTGCCTTGGCGACCTCTTGCTCCTCCTCTGCCTTGGCCTTGGGCTTCCACTTGTTCCCCTGTGACATTTGGGAATGCTCTCAGTAGCGCGTCTACCAACGTGCGCTTGTACTCGCGCATCTTCCTATCACGCTCCAGTGCAGGAAGTAAGGTGGGCACATTGTCTTTGTAGCGTGGATCCAGCAGGGTGGCAACCCAGTAGTCCGCACAGGTTAAAATGTGGGCAACTCTGCTGTCGTTGCGCAGGCACTGCAGCATGTAGTCGCTCATGTGTGCCAGGCTGCCCAGGGTTAAGGACAAGCTGTCCTCTGTGGGAGGCGTATCATCATCGTCCTGCCTTTCCCCCCAGCCACGCACCAGTGATGGACCCGAGCTGCGTTGGGTGCCACCCCGCTGTGACCATGCTTCATCCTCATCCTCCTCCACCTCCTCCTCCTCATCCTCGTCCTCCTCATCCTCCAGTAGTGGGCCCTGGCTGGCCACATTTGTACCTGGCCTCTGCTGTTGCAAAAAACCTCCCTCTGAGTCACTTCGAAGAGACTGGCCTGAAAGTGCTAAAAATGACCCCTCTTCCTCCTCCTCCTCCTCCTCCTGGCCCACCTCCTCTTCCATCATCGCCCTAAGTGTTTTCTCAAGGAGACATAGAAGTGGTATTGTAACGCTGATAACGGCGTCATCGCCACTGGCCATGTTGGTGGAGTACTCGAAACAGCGCAACAGGGCACACAGGTCTCGCATGGAGGCCCAGTCATTGGTGGTGAAGTGGTGCTGTTCTGTAGTGCGACTGACCCGTGCGTGCTGCAGCTGAAACTCCACTATGGCCTGCTGCTGCTCGCACAGTCTGTCCAGCATGTGCAAGGTGGAGTTCCACCTGGTGGGCACGTCGCATATGAGGCGGTGAGCGGGAAGGCCGAAGTTACGCTGTAGCGCAGACAGGCGAGCAGCAGCAGGATGTGAACGCCGGAAGTGCGAACAGACGGCCCGCACTTTATGCAGCAGCTCTGACATGTCGGGGTAGTTGTGTATGAACTTCTGCACCACCAAATTCAGCACATGCGCCAAGCAAGGGATGTGCGTCAAATTGGCTAGTCCCAGAGCTGCAACGAGATTTCGCCCATTATCACACACCACCAGGCCGGGCTTGAGGCTCACCGGCAGCAACTACTCGTCGGTCTGTTGTTCTATACCCCGCCACAACTCCTGTGCGGTGTGGGGCCTGTCCCCCAAACATATGAGTTTCAGAATGGCCTGCTGACGTTTACCCCGGGCTGTGCTGAAGTTGGTGGTGAAGGTGTGTGGCTGACTGGATGAGCAGGTGGAAGAAGAGGAGGAGGAAGCCGAGAAGGAGGAGGTGGCAACAGGAGGCAAAGAATGTTGCCCTGCGATCCTTGGCAGCGGAAGGACGTGCGCCAAACAGCTCTCCGCCTGGGGCCCAGCTGCCACTACATTTACCCAGTGTGCAGTTAGGGAGATATAGCGTCCCTGGCCGTGCTTACTGGTCCACGTATCTGTGGTTAGGTGGACCTTGCTACAGATGGCGTTGCGCAGTGCACACTTGATTTTATCGGATACTTGGTTGTGCAGGGAAGGCACGGCTCTCTTGGAGAAGTAGTGGCGGCTGGGAACAACATACTGTGGGACAGCAAGCGACATGAGCTGTTTGAAGCTGTCTGTGTCCACCAGCCTAAATGACAGCATTTCATAGGCCAGTAGTTTAGAAATGCTGGCATTCAGGGCCAGGGATCGAGGGTGGCTAGGTGGGAATTTACGCTTTCTCTCAAATGTTTGTGAGATGGAGAGCTGAACGCTGGCGTGTGACATGGTTGAGACGCTTGGTGACGGAGGTGGTGGTGGTGGTGTTGGTGGTACATCCCCTGTTTGCTGGGCGGCAGGTGCCAACGTTCCTCCAGAGGCGGAGGAAGAGGCCGAGGCGGCAGCAGCAGAAGAGGCCGAGGCGGCAGCAGCAGAAGAGGTAGCAGGGGGAGCCTGAGTGACTTCCTTGGTTTTAAGGTGTTTACTCCACTGCAGTTCATGCTTTGCATGCAGGTGCCTGGTCATGCAGGTTGTGCTCAGGTTCAGAACGTTAATGCCTCGCTTCAGGCTCTGATGGCACAGCGTGCAAACCACTCGGGTCTTGTCGTCAGCACATTGTTTGAAGAAGTGCCATGCCAGGGAACTCCTTGAAGCTGCCTTTGGGGTGCTCGGTCCCAGATGGCGGCGGTCAGTAGCAGGCGGAGTCTCTTGGCGGCGGGTGTTCTGCTTTTGCCCACTGCTCCCTCTTTTGCTACGCTGTTGGCTCGGTCTCACCACTGCCTTGTCCTTCGAACTGTGAAAGTCAGTGGCACGACCTTCATTCCATGTGGGGTCTAGGACCTCATCGTCCCCTGCATCGACTTCCACCCAGTCTTGATCCCTGACCTCCTGTTCAGTCTGCACACTGCAGAAAGACGCAGCAGTTGGCACCTGTGTTTCGTCATCATCAGAGACATGCTGAGGTGGTATTCCCATGTCCTCATCATCAGGAAAGATAAGTGGTTGTGCGTCAGTGCATTCTATGTCTTTCACCGCTGGGGAAGGGCTAGGTGGATGCCCTTGGGAAACCCTGCCAGCGGAGTCTTCAAACAGCATAAGAGACTGCTGCATAACTTGAGGCTGAGACAGTTTCCCTGGTATGCATGGGGGTGATGTGACAGACTGATGGGGTTGGTTTTCAGGCGCCATCTGTGCGCTTTCTGCAGAAGACTGGGTGGGAGATAATGTGAACGTGCTGGATCCACTGTCGGCCACCCAATTGACTAATGCCTGTACCTGCTCAGGCCTTACCATCCTTAGAACGGCATTGGGCCCCACCATATATCGCTGTAAATTCTGGCGGCTACTGGGACCTGAGGTAGTTGGTACACTAGGACGTGTGGATGTGGCAGAACGGCCACGTCCTCTCCCAGCACCAGAGGGTCCACTAACACCACCACGACCATGTCCACGTCCGCGTCCCTTACTAAATGTTTTCCTCATTGTTATGGTTCACCACAACAACAAAAATATTATTTGGCCCAATGTATTGTATTCAAATTCAGCGGGATATAAATTTGAGGCCTAGTATTTATTTGGGTGACCGGTATGGATTTACTGACAGAATTAGACTTGGAAATGCACAGTAGCGTGTGTGTGAAGTTATTCTGAATGACCCTATATGCACCTTGAATATTATATACCCTTTTAGGGATAGATTTCAAATAGCTCTGATATAGCAGAAACCACTAAATTATGAAATTGCTAAATTGGGAATTGTATTTCAACCCAGAACAAAAAATGTGCTTTGACGGACACTAAATAACTTTCCCAGCCACAACAGGACAGCGGTAACGAGAGATTTAGCGGGATATAAATTTGAGGCCTAGTATTTAGGCGCTGGGTGACCGGTATGGATTTACTAACAGAATTGGACTTGGAAATGCACAGTAGCGTGTGTGTGAAGTTATTCTGAATGACCCTATGTGCACCTTGAATATTATATACCCTTTTAGGGATAGATTTCAAATAGCTCTGATATAGCAGAAACCACTAAATTATGAAATTGCTAAATTGGGAATTGTATTTCAACCCAGAACAAAAAATGTGCTTTGACGGACACTAAATAACTTTCCCAGCCACAACAGGACAGCGGTAACGAGAGATTTAGCGGGATATAAATTTGAGGCCTAGTATTTAGGCGCTGGGTGACCGGTATGGATTTAGTGACAGAATTAGACTGGGATATGGCCAAAAAATAACCACACTATTGCTGGTTAAATGCACTTGGTGTGACAGCTTGACCAACCACACTACTGAGGGTTAAATGCACTTGGTGACGGGCGCAGCTTGCCCCTGATGTAGTATATGGCCAAAAAATGAACAGACTATTGCTGGTTAAATGCACTTGGTGTGACAGCTTGACCAACCACACTACTGAGGGTTAAATGCACTTGGTGACGGGCGCAGCTTGCCCCTGATGTAGTATATGGCCAAAAAATGAACAGACTATTGCTGGTTAAATGCACTTGGTGACGGGCGCAGCTTGCCCCTGATTTAGTATATGGCTAAAAAATGAACAGACTATTGCTGGTTAAATGCACTTGGTGTGATAGCTTGACCAACCACACTACTGAGGGTTAAATGCACTTGGTGACGGGCGCAGCTTGCCCCTGATGTAGTATATGGCCAAAAAATGAACAGACTATTGCTGGTTAAATGCACTTGGTGTCACAGCTTGACCAACCACACTACTGAGGGTTAAATGCACTTGGTGACGGGCGCAGCTTGCCCCTGATGTAGTATATGGCCAAAAAATGAACAGACTATTGCTGGTTAAATGCACTTGGTGACGGGCGCAGCTTGCCCCTGATTTAGTATATGGCCAAAAAATGAACAGACTATTGCTGGTTAAATGCACTTGGTGTGATAGCTTGACCAACCACACTACTGAGGGTTAAATGCACTTGGTGACGGGCGCAGCTTGCCCCTGATGTAGTATATGGCCAAAAAAAGAACAGACTATTGCTGGTTAAATGTACTTGGTGTCACAGCTTGACCAACCACACTACTGAGGGTTAAATGCACTTGGTGACGGGCGCAGCTTGCCCCTGATGTAGTATATGGCCAAAAAATGAACAGACCATTGCTGGTTAAATGCACTTGGTGACGAGCGCAGCTTGCCCCTGATTTAGTATATGGCTAAAAAATGAACAGACTATTGCTGGTTAAATGCACTTGGTGACGGGCGCAGCTTGCCCCTGATTTAGTATATGGCTAAAAAATGAACAGACTATTGCTGGTTAAATGCACTTGGTGTGATAGCTTGACCAACCACACTACTGAGGGTTAAATGCACTTGGTGACGGGCGCAGCTTGCCCCTGATGTAGTATATGGCCAAAAAATGAACAGACTATTGCTGGTTAAATGCACTTGGTGACGGGCGCAGCTTGCCCCTGATTTAGTATATGGCCAAAAAATGAACAGACTATTGCTGGTTAAATGCACTTGGTGTGACAGCTTGACCAACCACACTACTGAGGGTTAAATGCACTTGGTGACGGGCGCAGCTTGCCCCTGATGTAGTATATGGCCAAAAAATGAACAGACTATTGCTGGTTAAATGCACTTGGTGTGACAGCTTGACCAACCACACTACTGAGGGTTAAATGCACTTGGTGACGGGCGCAGCTTGCCCCTGATGTAGTATATGGCCAAAAAATGAACAGACTATTGCTGGTTAAATGCACTTGGTGACGGGCGCAGCTTGCCCCTGATTTAGTATATGGCTAAAAAATGAACAGACTATTGCTGGTTAAATGCACTTGGTGTGATAGCTTGACCAACCACACTACTGAGGGTTAAATGCACTTGGTGACGGGCGCAGCTTGCCCCTGATGTAGTATATGGCCAAAAAATGAACAGACTATTGCTGGTTAAATGCACTTGGTGTCACAGCTTGACCAACCACACTACTGAGGGTTAAATGCACTTGGTGACGGGCGCAGCTTGCCCCTGATGTAGTATATGGCCAAAAAATGAACAGACTATTGCTGGTTAAATGCACTTGGTGACGGGCACAGCTTGCCCCTGATTTAGTATATGGCCAAAAAATGAACAGACTATTGCTGGTTAAATGCACTTGGTGTGACAGCTTGACCAACCACACTACTGAGGGTTAAATGCACTTGGTGACGGGCGCAGCTTGCCCCTGATGTAGTATATGGCCAAAAAATGAACAGACTATTGCTGGTTAAATGCACTTGGTGTGACAGCTTGACCAACCACACTACTGAGGGTTAAATGCACTTGGTGACGGGCGCAGCTTGCCCCTGATGTAGTATATGGCCAAAAAATGAACAGACTATTGCTGGTTAAATGCACTTGGTGTGACAGCTTGACCAACCACACTACTGAGGGTTAAATGCACTTGGTGACGGGCGCAGCTTGCCCCTGATTTAGTATATGGCTAAAAAATGAACAGACTATTGCTGGTTAAATGCACTTGGTGTGATAGCTTGACCAACCACACTACTGAGGGTTAAATGCACTTGGTGACGGGCGCAGCTTGCCCCTGATGTAGTATATGGCCAAAAAATGAACAGACTATTGCTGGTTAAATGCACTTGGTGACGGGCGCAGCTTGCCCCTGATTTAGTATATGGCCAAAAAATGAACAGACTATTGCTGGTTAAATGCACTTGGTGTGACAGCTTGACCAACCACACTACTGAGGGTTAAATGCACTTGGTGACGGGCGCAGCTTGCCCCTGATGTAGTATATGGCCAAAAAATGAACAGACTATTGCTGGTTAAATGCACTTGGTGTGACAGCTTGACCAACCACACTACTGAGGGTTAAATGCACTTGGTGACGGGCGCAGCTTGCCCCTGATGTAGTATATGGCCAAAAAATGAACAGACTATTGCTGGTTAAATGCACTTGGTGACGGGCGCAGCTTGCCCCTGATTTAGTATATGGCTAAAAAATGAACAGACTATTGCTGGTTAAATGCACTTGGTGTGATAGCTTGACCAACCACACTACTGAGGGTTAAATGCACTTGGTGACGGGCGCAGCTTGCCCCTGATGTAGTATATGGCCAAAAAATGAACAGACTATTGCTGGTTAAATGCACTTGGTGTCACAGCTTGACCAACCACACTACTGAGGGTTAAATGCACTTGGTGACGGGCGCAGCTTGCCCCTGATGTAGTATATGGCCAAAAAATGAACAGACTATTGCTGGTTAAATGCACTTGGTGACGGGCGCAGCTTGCCCCTGATTTAGTATATGGCCAAAAAATGAACAGACTATTGCTGGTTAAATGCACTTGGTGTGATAGCTTGACCAACCACACTACTGAGGGTTAAATGCACTTGGTGACGGGCGCAGCTTGCCCCTGATGTAGTATATGGCCAAAAAAAGAACAGACTATTGCTGGTTAAATGTACTTGGTGTCACAGCTTGACCAACCACACTACTGAGGGTTAAATGCACTTGGTGACGGGCGCAGCTTGCCCCTGATGTAGTATATGGCCAAAAAATGAACAGACCATTGCTGGTTAAATGCACTTGGTGACGGGCGCAGCTTGCCCCTGATTTAGTATATGGCTAAAAAATGAACAGACTATTGCTGGTTAAATGCACTTGGTGTGATAGCTTGACCAACCACACTACTGAGGGTTAAATGCACTTGGTGACGGGCGCAGCTTGCCCCTGATGTAGTATATGGCCAAAAAATGAACAGACTATTGCTGGTTAAATGCACTTGGTGTGACAGCTTCACCCTGATGTAGGCTTTAGCCAAAAAACAACCACACCATTGAGGGTTAAATGCACTTGGTGACAGGCGCAGCTTGCCCCTGATGTAGTATATGGCCAAAAAATAAACAGACTATTGCTGGTTAAATGCACTTGGTGTGACAGCTTCACCCTGATGTAGGCTTTAGCCAAAAAACAACCACACCATGGAGGGTTAAATGCACTTGGTCGCAGCTTGTGCTGGCGCACCACAAGACACAAAATGGCTGCCGATCACCCCAGAAAAATGTGACTGACAAACGGTCTGGGCAGCCTAAAAACAGTGAGCAATTGAGGATCAGCAGCTCAATGATCCACAGCTGCAGATCGATCAGTTAATCAAGTCCTTTGGAGGAGTTAATCTGCCTAATCTCGCCCTACTGTCGCAGCCGCAACCTCTCCCTACGCTAATCAGAGCAGAGTGACGGGCGGCGCTATGTGACTCCAGCTTAAATAGAGGCTGGGTCACATGGTGCTCTGGCCAATCACAGCCATGCCAATAGTAGGCATGGCTGTGATGGCCTCTTGGGGCAAGTAGTATGACGCTTGTTGATTGGCTGCTTTGCAGCCTTTCAAAAAGCGCCAAGAAAGCGACGAACACCGAACCCGAACCCGGACTTTTACGAAAATGTCCGGGTTCGGGTCCGTGTCACGGACACCCCAAAATTCGGTACGAACCCGAACTATACAGTTCGAGTTCGCTCATCCCTACTTACAACAGATATTCTGTGGATGTAGGCATGCTCATATTTTTTCAGTTTTTTCATGTAATTCCAGACACACTTGACGGTGTTGTGATCAGGACTCTGTAAGGACCATATCATCACTTCCAGGTCTCCTTGTTTTTCTTTATACTGATTAGTAGAGATGAGCGAATCGAAGTTGACAAAGTAGAATTTGATCCTAATTTCAGGAAAAATTAGATTTGCACCGAAGTCGAATTTCCTAACGCTTCGTAGTAACAAATCGTCTTTTTTCCTTGATGGGGTTCAGCAGTTTGTTTAAACTGATGATCTATCCTCTGGATAGATCATCAGCATCTGATCGGCGGGGGTCCAACACCCAGGACCCCTGCCGATTAGCTGTTAAGGCAGCGACGCTCCAGGAGCACCGTGGCCTTCTCACTGTTTACCGCAGGCCCAGTGACGTCAAGACTTGTATCAACTGGCAGCTGCAGCTGCAGCTAAGCTCTGTTAACTTGAAAGGAGCTTAGACGCGCCCAGGCCAGTTGATACAAATCGTGACGTCACTGGACCTTCGGTAAACAGTGAGAAGGCCGCGGCGCTCCTGGAGCTGATCGGCAGGGGTCCTGGGAGTCGGAGCCCTGCCGATCAGATGCTGATGATTTATCCAGAGGATAGAGCATCACTTTAAACAAACTGCTGAACCCCATCAAGGAAAAAAGACGATTCGTTACCACGAAGCATGAGGAAATTCGACTTCGGTGCAAATCAGAGGATAGATCAACAGTTTAAACAAACCGAAGAACCCCTTTAAATGGCTGCTGCACATGTTAGGACATGGAGAAAAGAACTCTGGATCACCCACAATGCCATGCATGCAGCCAATCAGAAGCCAGCCAGCCCCTGTGATGTCACAGCCCTATAAATAGCCTGAGTCATCTTGGATTCAGCCATTTTCCAGTATACTTAGTGGAGGGAGAGACATTACATGCGCTAGGGACAGTAATAGGAAATACTTTATTGTGCTGAAAAAAATATTTATACGTTAAGGGCAAAGATCATTCAAGGTGTAGGGAAAAGACAGGGAGGTATTATCTACACTATAAAAGGAGAACAGGGTCCAATAGGGGAGTGAATAGCCTGGGTAATAGGAACAATTCTACACCTTGCTGCACTAATTGGGGATCCAAATTGCTGTTATACTGCTGCTTTTAGGGTTGCACTATATGATCCCTGCGAAAGGTGCACCACAATGATATGCAACTGACAACACTGGCTAACCCCTCAAGCTGATGTTAAGAACTGAGACTTTAGCCAATGTATTCCAGTCAGAAATCCCCCCCGGAGCCCATTTGCACCACAATCAAGCTTTCTCAGCATTGCATGGGTTCCTACCACTAAGCTACCTACGGTGTGTGAACACGGTCTGAGAGGTGCTAAGATACAACTTACAGCCAATCTCCCACATACCTCCATAGTGAGATCACTTAGGCAGTGGGAGAGATGATAAGGCTGTAAGCCCCACCCGTAACAGGCCATCCACACATTATCCCATCTTGTATAGGATGCCCTTGTGGTGCATGAGGTCCGCTTCCGACATTCTCCATTGTATGCATTTTTGCTGGGGATTGCCATTAGCAACGGATCAAATGCAGAGGAATTACTCCCCCGGTAATAAACATGCTGCAGTGTTTGGGGTTTTTGAACATTTCCTCCCATGGCCACTTTATTTCAGTTATTTTTCTTGAATTGTTTAGAATGCGCCATTGTGTACTGCTGGTAGCATTCTGTTGCACCTGGTAGCCTGTGTCACATGACCTGTTATGGGTGGGGCTTACAGCCTTATCATCTCTCCCACTGCCTGAGTGATCTCACTATGGAGGTATGTGGGAGTATGGCTGTAAGTTGTATCTTAGCACCTCTCAGACCGTGTTCACACTCCGTATGTAGCTTAGTGTTAGGAACCCATGCAACGCTGAGATACCTTGACGGTTGTGCAAAAGGGCTCCGATGTGTTCCTGACTGGAATACATTGGCTAAAGTCTCAGTTCTTAACATCAGCTTGAGGGGTTAGCCAGTGTTGTCAGTTGCATGTCATTGTGGTGCACCTTTCGCAGTGATTTATGTATTTTTATATTTGCATCCACACATTATTCCATCTTGTGTAGGATGCCATTGTGGTGCATTTGGTCCGCTGCCGACATCCTCCATTGTATGCATTTTTGCTGGGGATTGCCATTAGCAATGGATCACATGCTGAGAAATTGCTCCCCCAGTTATAAACATGCCACAGTGTTTGTTAGTTTTTTTAGCATTTCCTCCCATGGCCACTTTATTTCAGTTATTTTTCTTGCACTATATTATAGCACAGTAATTCCAACTAATATTTCTTGTTATTAAGGTGCAACTGCTGTGTGATACAGCCATTTACGTGGTGTATGAATAGGACCTATACATAACGTCTTTTAAGCTGTTTTGTGGTGAACATGCATTTCTTTACAGACTTTTTGTGGTGTATTAATAAGAAAAAATAGTATGTCTTATTAGCCGTTCAGCAATAAACATACATGGTTTTATAGACATTTTTGTGGTGTATTAATAAAAAAAAAGTGTGTCTAATTAGCCATTCAGCGGTGAACATACATTGGTTTATAGACATTTATGTGGAGTATTAATAAGAAAATAAAGTGTGTGTTATTAGCTGTTTTGCGGTAAACGTACATGGTTTCATAGACATTTTTGTGGTGTATAAAAAAGAAAAAAACTATGTCTAATTAGTCGTTTTGTTGTGAATGTGCAGCTCTTTGTAGACATTTTTCTGGTGTATTAAAAAGAAAAAAATACTACCTTTTATTAGCCGTTCAGCGGTGAGCGGTACTTGTTTCATACACATTTTTATGGTGTAGTAATAAGAAAAAAACTATGTTTGTTATACTGCTGCTTTAGGCTGCTTTTAGGTTTGCACTATATGATAGCTCAGTAATTCCAGCAGAAAACCTTGCTTGTTATTGGGGTGCAAATAATGTGTGATACAGCCATTTACGTAATGTATTAAAACTAACTATACTTAAGTCTTATTAGCAGTTTTGCGGTGGCATGCATTTCTTTATAGATATTTTTCTGGTGTATTAATAAGAAAAAAATACTACCTCTTATTAACCATTCAGAGGTGAGCATACATTGTTTTATAGACATTTTTGTGGTGTATTGATAGGAAAATAAAAAGTTTCTCTAATTAGCCGTTCAGCAGTGAATGTACATTGTTTTATAGACATTTTTGTGGTGCATTAATAAGATAAAAAAGTGTGTGTTATTAGCTGTTTTGCGGTGATAGTACATTATTTCATAGACATTTTTCTTGAGTATTAATAATAAATAATAGTACGTCTTATTAGCCTTCAGCGGTGAACGTGCATTGTTTTATAGACATTTTTGTGGTGTATTAATAAGAAAAAAAGTACATCTAATTAGCTGTTCAGCGGTGAACATACATTGGCTTATAGATATTTTTGTGGTGTATTAATAAGAAAAAAAAGTGTGTGTTATTAGCCGTTTTGCGGTGAACGTACATTGTTTCATAGATATTGATGTGGTGTATTAAAAAGAAAAAGAAGTACATCTAATTAGCCGTTCAGCGGTGAAGGTACATTGGTTTATAGACATTTTTTTGCTGTATTAATAAGAAAAAAAACGTCTTATTAGCCGTTCAGCGGTGAACATACATTGTTTTATAAACATTTTTGTGGTGTAGTAATTAGTGTTGATCGAGCACCAAAGTGCTCGGGTGCTCTGGTGCTCGAGTAGAACATTTTGGGATGCTCAGGTGCTCTACAGAGCACCAGAGCACAATGAAAATCAATGGGATAACCAGAGCATTAAAACAGGCACCCCCTGCTCTAAAGAATGGGGGGTCATGCAAATGTACTGGTTCATCGGAAAAGGTCAGAAATGGATAGAAACACCACTGAAATGGTTCAGGAACAGCATGGGGAGGATCTCTAGATGCATCTTGGACTCCCAGGTCACAGTCTGACACTAATACGCACAAAACCGAAGATAAAATCGATTTTAGAGGAAAAAAATTTAGGAAACATTCTTTCCTGTATATTTACTTGCAAATGCTGCCAAAAATTAGAATCACATAAAGGAGGGCCTCATTCACAATGTGGTACAATTGTTCAGGTAGTGGGACTCCTACACTCATAAAGCCTATGAACTTAGTGAAAGGGCTGCCCAAAATTTCTAGGAACCGCCACTCCAATACACCCTTTATTACGCATGAAGGAGGCCATCATACACACCCTTGAAATGAGAGATGAGAAGTTCTCTTTGTAGCAAGGGTCGAGAAGGGTGAATAACCAGTAATCGGTGTTGGCCAAAATGCGTATAACGCGAGGGTCAAGGGAAAGGCAGCATAACATAAAGTCAGCCATGTGTGCCAGAGTTCCAACAGACAATACTTCGCTGTCCTCATAAGAAGGATGACTCTTAATCTCTACATACTCTTCCTCATCTTCGGCTCATCCACGCTGAACAGATGGAATAAACCCTCTGTAGCTGACTGGGGAGGCGACGACCATGTTGCAGCTGGTATTCCACTACTGCCCTCTGCTGCTCACAAAGCCTGGCCAACATGTGGAACGTGAAGTTCCAGCGTGGCAACATCTCAACTGGCATATCGAATAGGGTCTAAGGAGCTTAGGGGGTGCAGCGGAAGAAGCAGTAGCAGTGGAAAATGAGGAGTCAGCCGAGGAAGAGACGGAGGATAGAGTAGGAGGAGTAGAAGAAGAGGCAGACCTGCATGCAATTATTGGCGTTAACACAAAATCCATGGGTTACATGCATGAAGGCCGTCAGAAGGGTCACCCATTGGGCAGAAAAAGTTATGTACCTTCCATGCCCGTGTTTGCTAGACCACGTGTCTGTGGTCAGATGTATCTTAGCACTGACACTGTGTACCAGATACAGTTGCAAGAAAAAGTATGTGAACCCTTTGGAATGATATGGATTTCTGCACAAATTGGTCATAAAATGTGATCTGATCTTCATCTAAGTCACAGCAATAGACAATCACAGTCTGCTTAAACTAAAAACACACAAATAATTAAATGTTACCATGTTTTTATTGAACACACCATGCAAAGATTCACAGTGCAGGTGGAAAAAGTATGTGAACCCTTGGATTTAATAACTGGTTGAACCTCCTTTGGCAGCAATAACTTCAACCAAACGTTTCCAGTATTTGCAGATCAGACGTGCACGACGGTCAGGAGTAATTCTTGACCATTGCTCTTTACAGAACTGTTTCAGTTCAGCAATATTCTTGGGATGTCTGGTGTGAATCGCTTTCTTGAGGTCATGTCACAGCATCTCAATTGGGTTGAGGTCAGGACTCTGACTGGGCCACTCCAGAAGGCGTATTTTCTTCTGTTTAAGCCATTCTGTTGTTGATTTACGTCTATGCTTTGGGTCGTTGTCCTGTTGCAACACCCATCTTCTGTTGAGCTTCAACTGGTGGACAGATGGCCTTAAGTTCTCTTGTAAAATGTCTTGATAAACTTGGGAATTCATTTTTCCTTCGATGATAGCAATCCGTCCAGGCCCTGACGCAGCAAAGCAGCCCCAAACCGTGATGCCCCCACCACCATACTTCACAGTTGGGATGAGGTTTTGATGTTGGTGTGCTGTGCCTCTTTTTCTCCACACATAGTATTGTGTGTTTCTTCCAAACTCAACTTTGGTTTCATCTGTCCACAGAATATTTTGCCAATACTGCTGTGGAACATCCAGGTGCTCTCGTGCAAACTGTAAACGTGCAGCAATGTTTTTTTTTGACAGCATTGGCTTCCTCTATGGTATGCTCCCATTAAATCCATTCTTGTTTAGTGTTTTACGTATCGTAGATTCGCTAACAGGGATGTTAGCATATGCCAGAGACTTTTGTAAGTCTTTAGCTGATACTCTAGGATTCTTCTTCACCTCATTGAGCAGTCTGCGCTGTGCTCTTGCAGTCATCTTTACAGAATGGCCACTCCTAGGGAGAGTAGCAGCAGTGCTGAACTTTCTCCATTTATAGACAATTTGTCTTACCGTGGACTGATGAACAGCAAGGCTTTTGGAGATACTTTTATAACCCTTTCCAGCTTTATGCAAGTCAACAATTCTTAATCATAGGTCTTCTGAGAGCTCTTTTGTGCGAGGTATCATTCACATCAGGCAATGCTTCTTGTGAAAAGCAAACCCAGAACTGGTGTGTGTTTTTTATAGGGCAGGGCAGCTTTAACCAACACCTCCAATCTCATCTCATTGATTGGACTCCAGTTGGCTAACACCTCACTCCAATTAACTCTTGGAGATGTCATTAGTCTAGGGGTTCACATACTTTTTCCACCTGCACTGTGAATGTTTACACAGTGAGCTCAATAAGAACATGGTAACATTAAATTTTTTGTGTGTTATTAGTTTAAGCAGACTGTGACTGTCTATTGTTGTGACTTAGATGAATATCAGATCACATTTTATGACCAATTTGTGCAGAAATCAATAAAATTTGAAAGGGTTCACATACTTTTTCTTGCAACTGTATATTCACTTGCCACTGAACGTGGCCATATAGCTCTAGGATGCCCTTCTGAGAGAAATATTTTTTTCCAGGGACATTCCATTGCAGTGTGAGAATGGCCACAAATTTTATAAAGGCCTCTGAGTCCACCAGTTTATATGGCAGTAGTTGGCGGGCTAGCAGTTCCGTCAAGCCAGCGGTCAGACGTTGGGCAAGAGAGTATCCGGCGTCATCAACTTTTTATGCTCAAACATTTGGGCCATGGAAGCCTGCCTTCTTACACATAAACGGGACGACAGCACGGTGGAACGTGGAGTGGAGGATAAATGGAAAGAGAAAGGTGAAGGAGAAGAGGCAGGACATGGAGCGCCGGGAGTGAGGCATTGTGGTTTCTGACGGTGTTGCTCCCACTTTGCTCAAGGATGGGAGGCCACGTGCTTTCTTAAGGCTGTCATCCCTAGGTGAGTGTTGGGCTTACCGTGACTTATTTTTCACAGCACAGTCTGCAGATGGAAACACTATTTTCAGCAGCTGACACGTTAAAAAAAAAAAACACACTGTGCAGCCATGTGCCAGTGTCCTGGGAGCGCCAGACATGACCATGCATCGTGGATTGCTCGCTCCAGATAAATTTGCAGTCAACTTCTTTGCCTCCTTTGCCTTGCGAGCTCTGTCTGCCTTTTCTCCTTTTCCTCCCTCTCTGCTACTCCATCTCTCCCTCTGAACTCCCCTCCTCTTCCTCTCTTGTGGGTACCCTTGTGACGTCCATCGACACAACATCATCGTCACCTTCACCACCACTGAAATTTGGGATATCGGACTAGGCAGCAGCAGCGGGGACCTCCCTTCTTTGGGCTGATCTGGGTACTGTCGTCAGACCATTGGGTGGTGGTCGTTGCTACCTCCTCTTCCTCATCCGATGTCAAGAATGGCTGCGCATCGGTAAGGTCTGGGAATGGATGGGAAAATAATTCCTCTGACTCAAGTGGAAGGGCTATGGTGGTGGTGGTAGTGTTTTTGGTAGTGAGGAGAGTGCAGATACAGAGGATGAGGAGGGTGCAGAAGCGGAAGGCTGAATGAGCCACTCAACCAACTCTGGTGCATTCTTTGAAGTAATCGCAAGCACCTTCTCCAACTTCCCACTTAGGCTCCGGCCTGGTGCACCTGTCCGACCCCTACCACCCCTGGGGAACTGCCTGCCTCTTCCTCTGCCTGTCATTTTCAAAATGACCCTGTGCCTAAGTCCCTAGAGAAGAGCAGTATTTGTGGAAGCAGGTATATCGCAGGCATCTATCAATATTTTGTGGAAACAAGTATATCAAACCCCTTATTTAGTATTTTGTGGAAGCAGGTATATCGCAGGCCTCAATCAATATTTTGTGAAAACAGGTATATTAAACCCCTTAATCAGTGTTTTGTGGAAGCAGGTATATCACAGGCCTTAATCAATATTTGGTGGAAGCAGGTATATCAATCCCTTTAATCAGTATAATGTGTAAGCAGGTATATCATATCTCTCAATCAGTATTTTGTGGAAGCGGGTATATCAATCCTCTTAATCAGTATTTTGTGGAAGCAGCTATATCGCAGGCCTCAATCAATATTTTGTGAAAGCAGGTAAATCAATCCCCTTAATCAGTAATTTGTGGAAGCGGGTATATTGCAGGACTCAATCAATATTTTGCTGAACCTGGTATATCAAACTCCTTAATTAGTATTTTGTGGAAGCAGGTATATCGTATCCCTCAATCAGTATTTTGTGGAAGCAGGTATCTCGCAGGCCTCAATCAATATTTGGTGGAAGCAGGTATATCAATCCCCTTAATCAGTATTTTGTGGAAGCAGGTATATCGTATGCCTCAATCAGTAATTGGTGAAAACAGGTATATGAAACCCCTTAATCAGTATTTTCTGGAATCAGGTATATCGCAGGCCTCAATCAATATTTGGTGGAAACAGGTATACGCTGGATGGACAAATGTCTTTTTTCGGCCTTAAGTACTATGTTATGAACTATGTTACTCACCTAAAGAATTATTAGGAACACCATACTAATACAGTGTTGGACCCCCTTTTGCTTTCAGAACTGCCTTAATTCTACATGGCATTGATTCAACAAGGTGCTGATAGCATTCTTTAGAAATGTTGGCCCATATTGATAGGATAGCATCTTGCAGTTGATGGAGATTTGAGGGATGCACATCCAGGGCACGAAGCTCCCGTTCCACCACATCCCAAAGATGCTCTATTGGGTTGAGATCTGGTGACTGTGGGGGCCATTTTAGTACAGTGAACTCATTGTCATGTTCAAGAAACCAATTTGAAATGATTCGAGCTTTGTGACATGGTGCATTATCCTGCTGGAAGTAGCCATCAGAGGATGGGTACATGGTGGTCATGAAGGGATGGACATGGTCAGAAACAATGCTCAGGTAGCCCGTGGCATTTAAACGATGGCCAATTGGCACTAAGGGGCCTAAAGTGTGCCCAGAAAACATCCCCCACACCATTACACCACCACCACCAGCCTGCACAGTGGTAACAAGGCATGATGGATACATGTTCTCATTCTGTTTTACGCCAAATTAAGACTCTACCATTTGAATATCTCAACAGAAATCGAGACTCATCAGACCAGGCAACATTTTTCCAGTCTTCAACAGTCCAATTTTGGTGAGCTTCTGCAAATTGTAGCCTCTTTTCCCTATTTGTAGTGGAGATGAGTGGTACCCGGTGGGGTCTTCTGCTGTTGTAGCCCACCTTTCTTTCCCATTCTGACATTCAGTTTGGAGTTCAGGAGATTGTCTTGACCAGGACCACAACCCTACATGCATTGAAGCAACTGCCATGTGATTGGTTGACTAGATAATAACATTAATGAGAAATAGAACAGGTGTTCCTAATAATTCTTTAGGTGAGTGTATATCGATTCCCTTGATCAATATTTTGTGGAAGCAGCTATATCGGAACCCCTAAATCAATATTTGGTGGAAGCAGGTATCTCACAGACTTCAATCAATATTTTGCGGAAGCAGGAATATCAATCCACTTAATCAGTATTATGTGGAAGCAGGTATATCACAGGCCTCAATCAGTATTTTGTGGAAGTACAGTACAGACCAAAAGTTTGGACACACCTTCTCATTCAAAGAGTTTTCTTTATTTTCATGACTATGAAAATTGTAGATTCACACTGAAGGCATCAAAACTATGAATTAAAGGGGTTGTCCAAGTTATATTTATTGATGACCTATCCTCAGGATAGGTCATCAATATCTGATCGGCGAGGGTCCGACACCCCCTCCAATCAGCTGTTTGAAGAGAAGGCGTGCACGGTGTCAGCGCTGCCTCCTCTTAACTGTTTACCTTCTAGCCGTTGCATCTGCAGTGGTGAGCAGGTGTAATTACACCCAAGCCTTCCTATTGAAATGAATGGGACGGCTTGGGTGTAATTACACCTGCTCATCACTGCAGATGCAATGGCTAGAAGGTAAACAGTGAAGAGGAGGCAGCGCTGACACCGCACACACCTTCTCTTCAAACAGCTGATCGGAGGGGGTGCCGGGTGTCGGACCCCCGCTGATCTGATATTGATGACCTATCCTGAGGATAGGTCATCAATAAATATTACTTGGACAACCCCTTTAACACATGTGGAATTATATACATAACAAAAAAGTGTCAAACAACTGAAAATATGTCATATTCTAGGTTCTTCAAAGTAGCCACCTTTTGATTTGATTACTGCTTTGCACACTCTTGGCATTCTCTTGATAAGCTTCAAGAGGTAGTCACCTGAAATGGTCTTCCAACAGTCTTGAAGAAGTTCCCAGAGATGCTTAGCACTTGGTGACCCTTTTGCCTTCACTCTGCGGTCCAGCTCACCCCAAACCATCTTGAATGGGTTCAGGTCCGGTGACTGTGGAGGCCAGGTCATCTGGCCCAGCACCCCATCACTCTCCCTCATGGTCAAATAGCCCTTACACAGCCTGGAGGTGTGTTTAGGGTCATTGTCCTGTTGAAAAATAAATAATGGTCCAACTATACGCAAACCGGATGGAATAGCATGCCGCTGCAAGATGCTGTGGTAGCCATGCTGATTCAGTATGCCTTCAATTTTGAATAAATCCCCAACAGTGTCACCAGCAAAGCACCCCCACACCATCACACCTCCTCCTCCATGCTTCACGGTGGGAACCAGGCATGTAGAGTCCATCCGTTCACCTTTTCTGCGTCGAACAAAGACACGGTGGTTGGAACCAAAGATCTCAAATTTGGACTCATCAGACCAAAGTACAGATTTCCACTGGTCTAATGTCCCTTCCTTGTGTTCTTTAGCCCAAACAAGTCTCTTCTGCTTGTTGCCTGTCCTTAGCAGTGGTTTCCTAGCAGATATTCTACCATGAAGGCCTGATTCACACAGTCTGATCTTAACAGTTGTTCTAGAGATGTGTCTGCTGCTAGAACTCTGTGTGGCATTGACCTGGTCTCTAATCTGAGCTGCTGTTAACCTGCTATTTCTGAGGCTGGTGACTCGGATGAACTTATCCTCTGCAGCAGAGGTGACTCTTGGTCTTCCTTTCCTGGGGCAGTCCGCATGTGAGCCAGTTTCTTTGTAGCGCTTGATGGTTTTTGTGACTGCACTTGGGGACACTTTCAAAGTTTTCCCAATTTTTCGGACTGAGTGACCTTCATTTCTTAAAGTAATGATGGCCACTCGTTTTTCTTTACTTAGCTGCTTTTTCTTGCCATAATACAAATTCTAACAGTCTATTCAGTAGGACTATCAGCTGTGTATCCACCTGACCTCTCCACAACGCAACTGATGGTCCCAACCCCATTTATAAGGCAAGAAATCCCACTTATTAAACCTGACAGGGCACACCTGTGAAGTGAAAGCCATTTTAGGTGACTACCTCTTGAAGCTCATAAAGAGAATGCCAAGAGTGTGCAAAGGAGTAATCAAAGCAAAAGGTGGCTACTTTGAAGAACCTAGAATATGACATATTTTCAGTTGTTTCACACTTTTTTGTTATGTATATAATTCCACATGTGTTAATTCATAGTTTTGATGCCTTCAGTGTGAATCTACAATTTCCATAATCATGAAAATAAAGAAAACTCTTTGAATGAGAAGGTGTGTCCAAACTTTTGGTCTGTACTATATATATATATATATATATATATATATATATATAAATATATATATATATATATATATATATATATATATACACACACACACTGTTTGTCATGTAACATGATTGATAATGCTCTGTGCCTCTCTGTGACCTTTTTACTACAAAATCACAGTGAGATAAAGTTGTCACTGTGATTTTGCAGTAAAAAGGTCACGGAGAGGCACAGAGCATTATCAATCATGTTAATGCTGTGTGTCTCTGCTGTCCAGAATGGGGCTTGACACTCTTTCACACAGCGGATTCCACACACAGGATCGGGTCATGTGAAAGACCCCTTACATGCTCAGATTATCAGTAACAAGCATCCTCAGTAGGGTTGAGTGTACTTATCTTCGAAGCCAAAATCCAAAGTCAATTTGCTTGAAACGTCATTATTGCCGAAGTCTTGGGAGACTTCGGTCAATAACTTCGGTATCTGATTATTTAACTTATTACAGATTTTAAACAGTATCTGAAGTTGGCTTCAAAACCAAGGTACCAGTCAGTACCGAAGCCGACTTCTGATACCTATTTTAAAATCGGTTTTAAAAAAAACACAAAACACTGATTCTGCACTAGTGCGTGCTGTCCTTTTTTGTCCTATCCTATCCTCCCGTGGAACCGCCATCCGGACATACAGGCATGTAATGCACTTTGTGTCATTTTCATTTCCCTAGCAACTGCATTCACTTTAATGGGACAGCTCCTTCCTGTCCAAGTGAGTAGTAGGGTAATGTCCCATAGAAGTGAATGGGGATGCCATAGTTGCAAGTACACTGCTCTTCACTGCAGTCGGTAAGTAGGTTAACAATGAGGAGAAGGCAGCGCTTGCATGAATACTGCCTTCTCTTCAAACAGCTGATCGGTGGGGTTGTCTGGAGTTGCCCCCTCCACCCATCGATCTGGATAGAAGAAAAAACTGACAAAGCCTTTAAGGAGATTCTCTTAGTAGTCTGCTGCTGCCCTCCTCCAACACCCTGCACATTCCAAGTCCCACTCGGTGTAGCTTGGTGGCCAGTGCCAGATGCCACGGAAGTCCATCCTTTTCCTCCTCTAATTTTACTAAGATGTAGTGGCTGACAAGGAGACACTTAGGTCCACAGCACTGAAGCCAGCCATACTCACCCTTTTTGGGATCTTTCTCATTGAACTGCAGTCTTCACTGACGTGCTCTTCTCCTCTTCAAGTTCTGCCGACTCACTGTTCCAAGCAATGAAATCTAGAAGGTAGAAATAAAATCTTTTGTAATATACTATTAGCCCAAGAGGTAGAAAATGTACGATGAGGGTAAGAAAGTCATTGAATCCTAGACATGACCTGA
This sequence comes from Bufo gargarizans, assembly GCF_014858855.1. Lineage (NCBI taxonomy): Eukaryota > Metazoa > Chordata > Amphibia > Anura > Bufonidae > Bufo > Bufo gargarizans. The sequence continues at coordinate 485,158,031 of NC_058083.1, forward strand.
GCAGTGCACTTAGCTACTTTCAGTTTGGTGTTTCGTTATAGAGATAAGTGTGGGGCCCACAGGTGGGACCCGCACCTAACTGACATTGGTGGCATTTTGTAGCAACATGCCACCAATGTCTAAGATTACAAAATCCCTTTAATACTTAATTATTTTTTATTTTTTATTTCCTTCTTTGCCTCCAAGATCAGGAACTTTTTAATTTACACAGTCCTTTTTTTCAATATGTGCTTCAGGTAATGCTCTGGATCCCTCGTGTGGCGATCAGAGGAGCAGGAGCTTGTGTACCGCAGCCCCTGTAATAGTGAATGACAGGAGGCTGCGCTGCGATTGGACAGAGATACAGCCAGGGAGAAGGAATGCCCATTGAGAAAAAGGGCAGTCTGCTCCTCCCTGCTCCGATAGTAGCAATTATCATACAGCGCGGGAGAAAGTAATGGGGGCCACAGCGGGCGAACGGAGAGGTGCCCAGATACAATAGTAAGTGCAGGGAGATCCCTGGGTGCCGCTCTACATGTCCTGCTACTTAACAAAGTCTGGACCCATAAACGGTCCTAGTCTTTAAATAATCTGACTGACACTCTGCCGGGCCCCTTGTCAGCCCGGGCCCCATAAGCAGTCACTTCCCCTGCTTCCCCGGTAGTTACACCACTAGTGAAATCACATGTTATAAAGACAGAGCATAGCGCAACATGATTGTGAGATACAGACCAGTGTGCATCCCCCCGATGTACGTTTTGCTACTCAGGTTCCTCAGGGGATCAAAGGAAGGTAAAAAATAATCTGTGAAGTAAAACCCAATTTACTGCTGACACCCTCTCCACTCTTTCAGGACGGCTCTACTTGTCTCAACGTTTACTATAACAGGTTCTGTAGAAATCTATGTGGAATCCGCTGACAATTGTGTAAAAGGAGTGCACTCTTTTACCTTACAGTGGAATCTTGGGCCACTGCACGGTTCTTTATACATGGCACTAAAATTGACATGTATGGCTGAGGTTCTCACTTGAGTTATTTGGTCAGTTTTGGCCCTGTAATTGACGAAATGAGTGAAGTGATTCTAAGAAAGACGCCTGTCATCTCCGTTTCCTACTGACTCACAGTATTATTTTACTACCACAGCAGACTCCCTATCCATGTTTCTGCAGCATGGAAATAGCTGTTTTTTACCGCAATTCGTCACAAATAAATTCAGATCAAATCAAATCTTTTTGGAAAATTTGGCGAACCGACCTAATCGAATTAAAGGGCTTGTACTGCCATTTAGGCCTCTTTCACACTACCGTTTTTTGTTTCCCATTTCAATGGGTCTGCAAAAAAAACAGAATATACTCCTTATGAATTCCATTTCTGTATTTCCGTTTTTCCGTTTCGTTGAAAGATACTGTAGAACATGTCCTATATTTGGCCGCAAATCATGTTCCATGGCTCCATTAAAGTCAATGGGTCCGCAAAAAAAAACGGAATGCATATGTAAATGCATCTGTATGTCTTCCGTATTCGTTCTGTTTTTTGCAGGAACCATCTATTGAAAATGTTATGCCCAGCCCAATTTGTTTTATGTACTTACTGTATACTGTATATGCCATACAGAAAAATGGAACGGAAAAACTGAACCGAAACGGAAACACAACGGAAACAAAGAACGGAACAACGGATCTGTGAAAAACGGACCGCAAAACACTGAAATAGCCATACTGTAGTGTGAAAGAGGTCTTACATTGATTACTTATCATCAGGATAGGTCATCAATTATCTGATTGGCGGAGGTCCGACACCCAGCACCTCTTCTGATCAGCTGTTTGAAGAGAAGGCAACTTTCCATGCTTCCTGCTCATTACACTGCCCGTTGTCTCAAAAGAGCTTAAGGGTACTATCACACTAGCGTTATTCTTTTCCAGTATTGAAATCTGGTAAAGGGTCTCAATACCGGAAAAAACGCTTCCGTTTTGTCCCAATGCTTTCTAATTGGAAAGCAATCCATTCAGTATGCATTCAGGATGTCTTCTGTCTCGTCTCTTGTATGGTATTTAACCGGACAAAATACCACAGCTTGCTACAGTATTTTTTCCGGACACTACCGCACTTGCCGAATCTGTCATTAATTTCCATTGAAATGTATTAATGCCAGATCCGGTACCAAGTTTTCTTAAAATTACTGCATCGCCGATTCCGGTTTTCCAGTCTGCGCATGCGCAGTTCTTCCTAGCTTTGAAAAAATGAAATACCGGATCCATTATTCCGTATGATACCGGAAAGACGGATCCGGAATTTCAATAAATAAGTCTATTGGATCCGGATCAGGAAAAAAAGATATCCGTTTGCATACGGATTTCCGGATCCGGCAGGCAATTCCGGCAACAGAACTGCCTGCCGGATTCTAACATTAGTGTGAAAGTACCCTAAAAGGGTCTCCAGTATTTTGAAGCACAACTGAAGTAATCAATTCTGTCCACTACAAAATGAACAGAATGGTGCTGGAACTACAAGGAAACATTAAATTGGGTGGGGGTGGGGTTGGCAGTTGGGCATGTTTGAACTTGCAGATCTGATATTCATGGTCTATCCTAAAATAGGTCATCAATATCTAGGAATAAATCTAGGAATACCCCTATAATGAATATACAGTACATCTTGAAAATTATTGATGTATTGCTTGTTGTCTTTCTGCCCTTTACTCAAATGCATTTTCTTTTTTTTACTGGCCCTTCGACGGAAATCTGTGAGACTGCTCCAGTAATCTTACTACAGTCTGTGTCTTAAAAGAAAAATCACAATTGCACATTTTTGTTTTTCTGTTCTGCTCGCTAATCTCACTGTATGATCATAAGGGCTCCAGTTCTAGGGAGTTTCAAAGAAAAGTGCTCCATTAATTAAAATACAATAGAAAGCCTTTGTACACTTGGTTCAAACAAATTTTTGTGTTGTGTCCTCCAGAACTTTGCAGATCTTCCTTATCAAAATGTCACACAAGATTTCAAAGACTCACATATATTTAATCAATAAAAACTACCTAAAACCTGTGCCTATGGACATAAACATCTATTCAAAAATATGTTTATATGCACTTTGTATAAAACATATTGCATATAATGCATTTAAATTATATCATTTAACTTCAAAATTGAGCGGGGTGTTGATTATAATAAATTAGACTGGGCTTGACACATTTCCCTACAAATGTACAGTAGTTAGTTGCTTTCGGGCATTGGTACAAAATCCATCAAAAACCTTATATTCTCTGACATTTGCCTTCATAGGGTCTTTAAATAGAGTACTTCAGCTTTCTTAAAGGGGTATTCCAGTGGTAGGAAATGATTGTGTGTCCTAGAGATATGGCATCACTTGATGATTGTGAGGTTTTGACTGCAGAGACTTCATCAAAGGAATGGAAAGGTCAAGTAAATGAGTCTGAGTTCAAGTGTCTAGAAGACAGTAGCACCCTGCAGAGAAAAATTCAGAAGTCGCAGTACTCCACAAATGGTAGTCCTGTGGTTGAAATATCATTAATTAGCAAGTGACCACATATCTTAGTTATATACTGTCATTTGTTATCACTGTAAAATTCCTTTAAAAAGTAGCAATAAAACTAGAATTTCTAAACGTAAACATGGGATATAATTGCCCCTATCCTGGAAATCCTGCAGATAACAAAGGGGTTAATCTGTTTCATCTTTAGCTGGAGAATGACTGAGTGAGGAGTCTTCTGCTCCATCCACTTGTCTTACAGCTTGTCATATGACAATGAGGACAAGGGAAGACACAGCTAATCTCCCGTGAAATACAGACGTGGACAAAATTGTTGGTACCCTTTGGTCAATGAAAGAAAAAGTCACAATGGTCACAGAAATAACTTTAATCTGACAAAAGTAATAATAAATTAAAATTCTATAAATGTTAACCAATGAAAGTCAGACATTGTTTTTCAACCATGCTTCAACAGAATTATGTAAAAAATAAACTCATGAAACAGGCATGGACAAAAATGATGGTACCCCTAACTTAATATTTTGTTGCGCAACCTTTTGAGGCAATCACTGCAATCAAACGCTTCCTGTAACTGTCAATGAGACATCTGCACCTCTCAGCAGGTATTTTGGCCCACTCCTCATGAGCAAACTGCTCCAGTTGTGTCCGGTTTGAAGGGTGCCTTTTCCAGACTGCATGTTTCAGCTCCTTCCAAAGATGCTCAATAGGATTGAGGTCAGGGCTCATAGAAGGCCACTTTAGAATAGTCCAATTTTTTCCTCTTAGCCATTCTTGGGTGTTTTTAGCGGTGTGTTTTGGGTCATTGTCCTGTTGCAAGACCCATGACCTGCGACTGAGACCAAGCTTTCTGACACTGGCTAGTACATTTCTCTCTAGAATTCCTTGATAGTCTTGAGATTTCATTGTACCCTGCACAGATTCAAGACACCCTGTGCCAGACGCAGCAAAGCAGCCCCAGAACATAACAGAGCCTCCTCCATGTTTCACAGTAGGGACAGTGTTCTTTTCTTGATATGCTTCATTTTTTCGTCTGTGAACATACAGCTGATGTGCCTTGGCAAAAACTTCGATTTTTGTCTCATCTGTCCACAGGACATTCTCCCAGAAGCTTTGTGGCTTGTCAACATGTAGTTTGGCATATTCCAGTCTTGCTTTTTTATGATTCGTTTTCAACAATGGTGTCCTCCTTGGTCGTCTCCCATGTAGTCCACTTTGGCTCAAACAACGACGGATGGTGCGATCTGACACTGATGTTCCTTGAGCATGAAGTTCACCTTGAATCTCTTTAGAAGTCTTTCTAGGCTCTTTTGTTACCATTCGGATTATCCGTCTCTTAGATTTGTCATCAATTTTCCTCCTGCGGCCACGTCCAGGGAGGTTGGCTACAGTCCCATGGATCTTAAACTTATGAATAATATGTGCAACTGTACTCACAGGAACATCTAGTTGCTTGGAGATGGTCTTATAGCCTTTACCTTTAACATGCTTGTCTATAATTTTCTTTCTGATCTCTTGAGACAGCTCTTTCCTTTGCTTCCTCTGGTCCATGTCGAGTGTGGTACACACCATATCACCAAACAACACAGTGATTACCTGGAGCCATATATATAGGCCCAATGGCTGATTACAAGGTTGTAGACACCTGTGATGCTAATTAGTGGACACACCTTGAATTAACATGTCCCTTTGGTCACATTATGTTCTGTGTTTTCTAGGGGTACCATCATTTTTGTCCATGCCTGTTTCATGAGTTTATTTTTTTACATAATTCTGTTGAAGCATGGTTGAAAAACAATGTCTGACTTTCATTGGTTAACATTTATAGAATTTTAATTTATTATTACTTTTGTCAGATTAAAGTTATTTCTGTGACCATTGTGACTTTTTCTTTCATTGACCAAAGGGTACCAACAATTTTGTCCACGTCTGTATATAGAAGATTTCTGTTATACCAGCAGCCACCTGCTCTTTGGAGGTCTGGGACTGCTGGTGTCTTGATGATTTCTCCCAGCGGTTCTGGCCACCAATGCAGCACTTCATTGTCTATGCCATGCAGGCTGAGGCCTGCCTTTCATATGCGCTGCCTCTATCTGCCTATAGGGCACACATATTCTCACAAGCTCTTAAAGGACCAACACTAACCTTATTCAAGCTCAATCTATGGATAGCTTTTTCAGGGTATTTAAATGGTTTGTCCGGGCTTTTACATTTGATGACCTATTCTCAGGAAAGGTCATCAGTATCAGATTGGCAGGGGTCCGACACCCGGGACACCCGTCGATCAGCTGTATGAGGAAACAGCGAGCGGTGGGCATGTGGCATCTCCCATCTCTCTTCCTGTTCACCGCTGCTGTCTATGGTCTTTGCGTGTGCTGTCTCCTCATACAGCTGATCGGCGGGGGTGCCGGGTATTGGACCCCCGCCGACCTGATATTGATGACCTATCCTGAGGATAGACATCAATAATAAAAGCCAGGACAACCTCTTTAAGGCACTTTCCTGTGGCTCTCTTCTGCCTGCCTTCGGATTTGAAACTTTGCTGCTTGAACTCTACCTGATCCCTGTTCTGACCGTGAGATGCCTGCTGTCAGGTAGGGAACCTCCCTGTCACGTGACCTGCGTGCGACTGCAAAGGGTCGATCTAATTCACACACTCAATCTCTAACGCCCCTACACGAAGGCCTCAGATTGAGCCTTGATCACACCCCGACACAGCCTTTAATGCACCCCAACACACTACCACCATCTATAACATTTAAATCAATACACCGATTAATAGAAAACCCCACAGCACCCCACTCGACAAGCAGGCTCACAGTGGCACACACATATGGCAAATATATGGTAACGCAAACCGCACTCATACACTTAAGAAATTGAGGTTACTGGGCTTGTTCAGGGCACAAGCCAAAACCATTAAAAATGTGCTTTAATGTACTAAAAAGGTATAGTACTTAGTTACAAAAAGTTGCAAGAAATAAGACATACATAACTGTGCACTAAACAGTATAAAAATAAAAAGATATAAAGCAGAAAGGTTCTTACTTAACAAATTGTATGGTCAGAGTCCATTCTGGTTTTCCTGGGGACAGGGGGAAAGTGAAACACAACCCAATGTTGATCGGATCCCCATCATGACAGAAAGGAGTCCATTCTGGTTTTCAATGTCACAAGATGAAAGCGCAACACAACCCAATGTTGATCTGAACCCTATACAGGGAGTGCAGAATTATTAGGCAAGTTGTATTTTTGAGGATTAATTTTATTATTGAACAACAACCATGTTCTCAATGAACCCAAAAAACTCATTAATATCAAAGCTGAATATTTCTGGAAGTAGTTTTTAGTTTGTTTTTAGTTTTAGCTATTTTAGGGGGATATCTGTGTGTGCAGGTGACTATTACTGTACATAATTATTAGGCAATATAACAAAAAAACAAATATATACCCATTTCAATTATTTATTTTTACCAGTGAAACCAATATAACATCTCAACATTCACAAATATACATTTCTGACATTCAAAAACAAAACAAAAACAAATCAGTGACCAATATAGCCACCTTTCTTTGCAAGGACACTCAAAAGCCTGCCATCCATGGATTCTGTCAGTGTTTTGATCTGTTCACCATCAACATTGCGTGCAGCAGCAACCACAGCCTCCCAGACACTGTTCAGAGAGGTGTACTGTTTTCCCTCCTTGTAAATCTCACATTTGATGATGGACCACAGGTTCTCAATGGGGTTCAGATCAGGTGAACAAGGAGGCCATGTCATTAGATTTTCTTCTTTTATACCCTTTCTTGCCAGCCACGTTGTGGAGTACTTGGACGCGTGTGATGGAGCATTGTCCTGCATGAAAATCATGTTTTTCTTACCTTGCAGACTTCTTCCTGTACCACTGCTTGAAGAAGGTGTCTTCTAGAAACTGGCAGTAGGACTGGGAGTTGAGCTTGACTCCATCCTCAACCCAAAAAGGCCCCACAAGCTCATCTTTGATGATACCAGCCCAAACCAGTACTCCACCTCCACCTTGCTGGCGTCTGAGTCGGACTGGAGCTCTCTGCCCTTTACCAATCCAGCCATCTGGCCCATCAAGACTCACTCTCATTTCATCAGTCCATAAAACCTTAGAAAAATCAGTCTTGAGCTATTTCTTGGCCCAGTCTTGACGTTTCAGCTTGTGTGTCTTGTTCAGTGGTGGTCGTCTTTCAGCCTTTCTTACCTTGGCCATGTCTCTGAGTATTGCACACCTTGTGCTTTTGGGCACTCCAGTGATGTTGCAGCTCTGAAATATGGCCAAACTGGTGGCAAGTGGAATCTTGGCAGCTGCACGCTTGACTTTTCTCAGTTCATGGGCAGTTATTTTGCGCCTTGGTTTTTCCACACGCTTCTTGCGACCCTGTTGACTATTTTGAATGAAACGCTTGATTGTTCGATGATCACGCTTCAGAAGCTTTGCAATTTTAAGAGTGCTGCATCCCTCTGCAAGATATCTCACTATTTTTGACTTTTCTGAGCCTGTCAAGTGCTTCTTTTGACCCATTTTGCCAAAGGAAAGGAAGTTGCCTAATAATTATGCACACCTGATATATGGTGTTGATGTCATTAGACCACACCCCTTCTCATTACAGAGATGCACATCACCTAATATGCTTAATTGGTAGTAGGCTTTCGAGCCTATACAGCTTGGAGTAAGACAACATGCATAAAGAGGATGATGTGGTCAAAATACTCATTTGCCTAATAATTCTGCACGTAGTGTACTGTGTCAAAGAAATGTTCCCAATAGTTCATTTTTATCCCCAGGTGGCAGAGGGGGGAGCTGAGAGAAGTCCCCATCCTATTCTGTCCCAGGCTTCAGGGTTTACCTGTGCATGCTCCACCTCTCTTACTCAGCTGGCAGGCATGAAATATTAATAAAACATTCAGGTGGTAAACTGATTTCCTCCAAAGGCAGTGCTATTCCACCTGCAGACCCAGACGGAACGGGAATGGCCTGAAAATATAAGGGATCACACGACAGGTATAAAAACATACACAGATCATAAAAGTTCTGAAAAATGTTGTCCATTTCTCACACCTGCCCTAACCCTCAAACTGACATTGGATTGCATGAACTCTGCATGCCCTGAATTTGGATTATTCCTGACCTCAGTTTTGTCTGACCCTTTGGTGTTTCACAGTGATGTGTTTTGAAAAAAGACTACTAAAAGAGGTAGAGGTCTTGTGGTTCCCCTGCTGTGGAGTTTAAATCTCTGTATAGGGGTTTAAAGGGTACAAACTTGGGCAGCACTTAGATATAGTAGCTCCAACTCAAATCTATTTAGTAGACACAGCGTATCCCCATTAACTTTTGTAACAATTGTTTAAAGATATCTTTTGCATCCTCAATAATCTTAGTTGTTTCCCTTCTCTTTCCTGTTCTTCTCTGAAAGGCAGACACTCTATTATGGTAGAAAGCTCTACAGTGAATGTGGCTTTTCCAACAATGTTCTGATTATGAGGCAAAACTGAAAGTGTACATTTGAACAAATTCCTTTAATGAAAATCTTGATGTAAGTCCAAATGAATGGGTTCCAAAAATGCTATCATTTTTCTTGATGAAAAATTCAAAGACTTTAGTAATTGAGAGTAGAATTTGCTAGAAGACAACAATATAGTTTGAGAGACTACAATTGCTTAGTGGTTTGTCAGTTTGCCAGAAAATATGAAACATTACAGAAATCTTCTCATAGTAGGCTATCTCTACTTTTGTGATGTTTTAAACAGGTAAATGGTTATAATGTGGCAAAAATATTTTATATGTAATGAGAGTCAATTGTGCAAGATTTTTGTGGCTCCAAGAACCTCTGGAGGAATTATACGGTCCAGAAGGATCTTGTGACATTTTTTTATATGGAATCTCACCTTTTAGTATGCAGGCAAAGAATAACAATCAATTGCATTTACATTCATTTATGTCAATGGACAAGAGAATACAAACCATAGAGACAAATCAAGCAGCTGCTGTGGAACCCTTGGAGATGGGACCCAACTCTAGTTGATTACAGCCTCTATACTACTCTGTACTACTTTGTACTATCCTCAATCTATCTATCCTCACCCTTTCCTGGATACAGGATATTACATGTTTAATCTGATCAATCAGATATCTTCCACCGCATAGCAAATGTTTAGGGTGGCCAATTTTTTTAATTTTAATTTTATTTTGGGGTCACAGTCTTTCATGTAGAGGTATAGGAAAATAGTATATGCTATATTGAAGCCCATGATTTACATTATATTCTTATAGAATGGCAAATTACTATTGGTGTTCGTAGAACAGAGCCTATAACATTATTACTGTTTATCTACTAAATAAGAAAGTAGCACAACAGGACATGTATTATAAAAATTGTAAGAATCAATAATTAATAGAGTAATTAAAAAACAATAAATATACATTTTGACTGTCACATACAATGCTTTGACTATTTTCTTCTGCAATTAAAATGCAATTATATTCCGTGAATTGTATTATGATAACCTTCACAATTGCAGTAAGGATTTTAAGGGAGATTTATTATATTCTTGGACCTGTTTTCTCAAGGAAAAAAAGCTGCAAACCACTGGTGCAGTATGGTTGAAATGGCATGGCGCCTAAACCTAGGCACAAGGCGTGTTTTAACATTACCCTCGCCACTTTCTTAAAATGGGGTGGGGCGTGGTCATTGGCCCCGGCACATTTATTATCATTCAGGGCAGCTTTTTGGCGTCAATGATTACGAAAAGTGGTCCCAGTTGTAGGGTCCACATTGAAGAAAGATTGGGCCTCAGGATGCACCATCAATATATATATATTTTTTTTTCTTTTTTTTTATTACTTTACTTTCCCTTAACCAAATAAATCCCTCCCTACCCTCCCTCCCCTTGCTATGCATCTTCAGCAAAAAAAGTAAAGAAAAAACAACCAGAAAAAAAGTAAAGAAAAAACAAAAAAGTTTAAAACTTCCAAGCCTCCCATATCTTAATCCACTTTTCCTCAATATTTCTTTGCTTATACAGAATATTTATATATGTTTTTACTTTATTAACCAACTCTACCCATGAGTTCAGATTTGGAGAGTCAAATGAAAACCTAACTCGTGTAATCAAGAGTCTTGCCAAAAACATTATTCTGGTTAGAAGAATCTTTTTATATTTCTGACAATTTACCTTAGAGAGATCACTCAATATCCAACATTCAGCAGTAAATGGGACCCTCCGTTTCAATTTGAGCATAATAAAGTTATCAATCGCCTTCCAGTATTCTTTTAGTTATATATAAGACCATAGCATATGTATGTGATCCACCCCAGGTGTATCACACCGTGTACAATTACAGCTCTCTCTTAATCCACATTTATTTAGTCAAACTGGCTTAACATAAACTCTCTGCAAAATATAAAATTGTACCAATATGTGATTAAAATTATGAGATATAAATCTGAAGTTTGCAAGAATGTTTCCCCAATCATCTAATTAGATCGTTGAACAGTCAGTACCCCAAGCCCTTTCTCCTGGTAAACAAAAATTAATAGTGCCTTAAGTAAAGATTTATATAGTTGTGCAATCTTAACCCTTTGATAGGAATTCTCCAACAAATCATTCAAAATTGTAGAAGCGTCTATCTCCAATAGTGATCTTTCCTTTACACTAATAAATACCGAACGCAAGTGAAAATATCTAACCCATGATAGATTACCCATATTCTCCCTCTGTGCTAACCCCGCAATCAGAAGTATTTCTCCGTTCCTCATCACCTGCTCAACATATAAAATATTCTTTTTTTGCCAATGTTGATCCCCAGCTAACTTGTCCAGAACCTGTAAGTGATAATTATGCCAGAGGGGAGTACACAAAAGAGATCCCTTTACACCCAACCATCGTCTAATGGTATCCCATGATTTGGACAGTAACTTTCTAGCCTCTCTATAATCCAGATTTATTAGCTTACCAGATTCCAATAATGTATATATGTTTTTATACCAAACTCGTACAAAGTAAACTTTTTTTCTCATAGCCATAGCTGGCTAGCTATGAAATAGCCCTTGAAATAGGGAAGGTTCAACTCTCCCTGTTCCACCGGCTTATATAATTTTTCTAATTTAGGCCTTACCCGCTTTCTTCCCCACAACAAATCATTAATGATTCTCTCTAATAATTTGAAAAACTTATCCTCAATCCATATAAGTGAATTCCTAAGGAAATAAAGGAGTTGGGGTAGAATCACCATCTTCACCAAGGATATCCTGTCAGCTCTAGATAAAGGAAGTAGGAGCCATATCACGATTTCAGACCTCAGTTTACTTATCAATGGGATCAAATTAAGCTGTAGGAAGTCTTCAATCTTGGGAGATATCATAATACCCAAATATTTAAAGGACTCAGAGACCTTAAGCATACTCAAGGGTCCCTCCCTAGAAAGATCAAAACTATCATGAGAGCAGTCTCTGACCAATTTATATCAAGGCCCGAAACCTTACCAAAAGAACTAACTATTTGGATAACTCTTGGGAGCATTATATTAGTATGATCAATAAAAAATAGAACATCATCCACATATAAAGAAATGCGGTCATCAACCCCCAATGTTCTAAACCCTTCAATCTTAGAGTCTTGCCTAACAACCAAAGCTAAGCGCTTAATATATATATATATATATATATATATATATATATCAAATAATAATGGAGAAAGAGGACAACCTTGACGGGTACCTCTATTCAAAGTAAAGCTTGTTGTCAAAGCCCCATTAATATTCAATCTTGCCATTGGAGAGTTATACAAAAGCTTAATCATATTCATAAACATATCTCCAAATTTCATTCTCTCCAAGACCCTCCAGAGGAATGTCCACTCCACCCTGTCAAAGACCCCCCCAGAACACTGTATATTTGCAAATAAACAATGGAGATTAAAATGAGTGCCCTTATTTGGAATAAATCCATTCTGATCTGGGTGTATAATTGATGGAATAACCTTAGAGAGCCTTGTAGTCAGAATCCTTGAGAGCAGCTTTACATTCATGTTCAATAAGGATATCAGTCTATATGACCCCAGATCTAAAGGGTCTTTGCCCTTTTTCAATATTAAAGATTTTACAGCTTCTGTCATTGACTCCGACAAATTACCATCTTCTGATAAGTCAGAAAATACTCTCAGGAGTCGAAGGAAGATAACCTCCCCATATTTACGATAAAATTTGTAAGATTTGTAAGGGAGTCCATCTGACCCAGGTGAAGAATTTCCTGAACAAGCTTTAATTGTGACCTCTATCTCCTGTAAAGAGAAGTCAACTTCCAGCGATTCCCTTTGAGTTTCTGTGAGGAATGGGAGAGAGATGGAATCCAAATAGGAGTCCATCATTTCATCCGTGATAGTATTATCTGCTTTATACAATTCCAAAAAATACTTCAGAAAAGTTCCCTTGATAATTGTACCCTCTGTAGAACAAATATAAAGTATCTGTTTTCTTTGATTTTGACTAGAAATCACCCTAGACTAAAATTCAATTAAGTACTTTTAACCCTTAAAAAACTGCCTCTGCTGGGCTATATCCAACATAAAATCAGAGTATGCTACGCTTGCATTCTGGATAGCTTTTCTATTTTCTTCTGTCTCATTATTAGCAAACTCATTCATACCTGCCAGCGCTGCTTCCTTTAAATCTCTTGCCTTGATACCATACCCCTTTCTTAAATTAGAAATATTACTAATAAATACCCCCCCTCATATAGGCCTTAAATGCATCCCATAACAGTTTGGTATTTGCAGGATTATAATTAATATCCCTAAAATGCACAATTTCCTGTTTAATCGACTTATGATTATCCATTATCGATATCCAATAGGTATTTAGTCTAAATGGAGGTCTTGCCCTACCTAGGTCATGCCCCATACAAAGCTCAAGGGAAAAGGGTACATTGTCCGAGAGAGATCTGGCCTCATATTTCATATTTTTTATATATCTCAGATATTTTTCATTTATTATGGCCAGGTCTATCCTAGACATAGAATTTCCAGATCTACTTACACAGGAATACACTCTTTTCCCCCACCCCAGACATCCCCAAACACCCACAAAACCTGATTTCTGACAAAAACATGCTAAAGGAGACCCCTGGGCAGAGATATAAATATCACCCCATAGAGGCCCTATCTGTGGTAGGGGTGATAACAGAGTTAAAGTACCCATTAATAGGTTTGAGCGAACCCAAACTGTAAAGTTCGGTGTTTGGTACTTTCTTGGAGCTTTTTGAAGAGCTGTAGAGCAGCCAATTGCAAGCGTTTAACTCTGTGACCTTAGAAGCCATCACAGCCATGCCTACTAATGGCATGGTTGTGATTGGCCAGTGCAGCATTTGACCCAGCCCCTATATAAGCTAGCGCTGCACGTCACTCTGCTGTTACTAGTGTCTGATGAAGGGAAAGAGTATTCCCGAAACGCGTTTGGGCTGGATCGCACACCTGTAAGAAAAGTACCTTAAGCATGGCCATGCTATACAACTAGATCACAGGACTTTGATATTTATTGCGACGATACCAAAGGCATACTATATTCCCTCGAAGACGGTAATCACGCTTGGAAATCTCGTGAGATTTCGGGTAAGCCAGCTGCAGCTGAGTAAGACGCCGGAAACATCCCGCGCTGCCCGACTCACGTTTGAAAGCGATCAGAAACCACCGCATACAACGAGGGAGGTAAGGAGTTATTTAACTCAAAAGCCAAGTTAATATACTAGCTACGGGACTGTCGACTACCACACTATTAGGTGCACAAGATCTGCACCCAACGATTTTACATGCGTTTTCTGAATCAATCCAAGCAATCCAGTTGACCAGAGACTGAATTGTCCTGTATACCTTTATATAATCATCGATAGTTGTTGCTGGATTAACGCTATTCTAACATCTGTGGATCGGATAAGACATTAATGCTGTTTAGCACTCTGGCCATACCAGAGTGACAGGGTATATGACTCAATTGCCCTTTGTACTATCCTCATCTGTGCATGAATGAATTGGTATTAACAGTGTATTTTATTGTATTTTATTGAATTAGACTGATACGTTTGAACATTGTGATTTAATTAAATTTTACTTTATGATCCAAATGAAGTGTGCTCGCCCATCACTTTAATTTCTTGAATCTATTTTGCTCTAGAGGGTGGGTGTCCCTCATTTTGGGCTAGTAGCACCTGTTCCTGAGTTCCGTCCACAGTGAGCCACCGCCCTACTTTATATAATTTCCAGATCTACTTACACAGGAATACACTCTTTTCCCCCACCCCAGACATCCCCAAACACCCACAAAACCTGATTTCTGACAAAAACATGCTAAAGGAGACCCCTGGGCAGAGATATAAATATCACCCCATAGAGGCCCTATCTGTGGTAGGGGTGATAACAGAGTTAAAGTACCCATTAATAGGTTTGAGCGAACCCAAACTGTAAAGTTCGGTGTTTGGTACTTTCTTGGAGCTTTTTGAAGAGCTGTAGAGCAGCCAATTGCAAGCGTTTAACTCTGTGACCTTAGAAGCCATCACAGCCATGCCTACTAATGGCATGGTTGTGATTGGCCAGTGCAGCATTTGACCCAGCCCCTATATAAGCTAGCGCTGCACGTCACTCTGCTGTTACTAGTGTAGGCAGAGGATGTGGCTGGTGATTTCAGGGAGAGAATAGGAGTTAATCTTTGGTTCAGAACGTGAATCTAACTCAGCGATCGACATACATTTAGTTGTGTGGGTGCAGGGCACAACCTTTTTACCCTGCCCTGAGCCCAGTGACCAAACAAAAATACATTTTATCTGTCTGTTAGTTTGGTGGGTGGCGGCGGCCATTTTATGCAAGCTCAGTGCACCAGCACTGCATCTGAGCTTTTGTGACATTGAAATCCAATCTTGGAAAACTGAACTAATAATCTGGTTGTAAAAAATCTCCCTTTTTTGGCAATATACAAAATCTGGATGGATTGCAGGATTAGATAGTGTGCAATTTAAGCTAGAAATACAGCCATAATTTTCTTTTTTTTTAAAACACCCTTTTTGTGCAAAATACACTATTTTACATCCCCAGCTGCATCTGGACGTGTGAAATTCAAACGTTATATACAGCTTTCATATTCTGTTAGTAAAAAAATAAAACACACTTTTTTGGCAATATACAAACTCTCGATTAGTCAGTGTGCAATTTAAGCTAAAAATACAGCCATAATTTTCTGGGTTTTTAAAAACACACATTTTTTTGCCAAAATCCACTATTTTACAGATCTGCAAGTGTGAAATTCAAGTTTAATATATACAGCTTTCATATTCTGTTAGTAAAAGAAAAAAATTATTTTTGGCACTATGCAACATCTGCATTAGTCAGTGTGCAATTTAAGCTAGAAATACAGCCATAATTTTCTGGTTTAAAAAAACAACACTTTTTTGCCAAAATACACCATTGTTCCGCCCTTGCAGCATGAAGACATTTGAAATTCCAGGGTTATATACTGCTGTCATATTAAGTTATGAAATAAACACCCATTTGGGCAAAAAAAATAATATTTGGCAGCCTTTGCTGCAGATGTCATTGTGAGATCCACCCTTTAAATACAGGGGTTATATTAAGTTATTTGAAATATATCCATTTTGGGCACAAATCTTTAATTGCAGCCTAGTGGTTAAAAAATAAGAAAATTGTCAGTTACATTTTCAGGTGAAATTCACAAATTCTTGGTTGCCCTGCCTTCTTTTCACTTTACTCCTCCCCAGCCTCTGCCTTTGCCCTATCGATGAGGCAAGAGACTTGGAGGGCGGGCAAAGGCAGAAGCTGGGGAGGAGTAAAGTGAAAAGAATGCAAGGCAGCCTGGGCACCTAACACACTGAACACTTGCGAGTGCTCATTTGCATATGAATTAAACTTCGTTTTTCCTGCTTGTGCAAGTCTAAAGAAAATAACAAAGGTACCGTTACAATCCTGTATAGGTGTGCTACAGAGCCATATAAGCACTGTATATGGCCATATGGAGGTGACAGGCTCCCTTTAAACTTTAACAAGTTGTACCACATTTGCGCATCAATAATTTGTCCCACATTTGCGCTTTACTCATTTGTCCCACATTTGCGCTTCAATAATTTGTCCCATATTTCTGCTTTAGTAATTTGGACAACATTTGCACTTCAGTAACTTTTCCCACATTTGCGCTTCTGCAATTTGTTCCACATTTGCGCCTCAATAACTTTTCCCATATTTCCACTTGATCCAAAACATTTTTTATAAATTTATCTCCCTTAAATGAGGTCTCTCTTTCTCACACTCCCTCTCCGGCGTGGAACCCTGATTCGCCGATAACCGTGATCAACATGGTGGGCTCAGAAAAGAACATGGAAAGTTGATAGAGAAGACACCTCTACATAGGTGACAGGAACATAAATAAATAAAAAAAATCATCAATTACATTGTCAAGTGACATTTTTCAAATTTTGCAGGATAGAAACCTCTGCTCTGCATAGTTGACAGGGAATAAAGTTTAATAAATTCTTCATTAATTGATGCGCGCCACATCCTTTCATTCAATGCTTAAACTTTAAAAAGTTGTCCCACATTTACGCTTTAATAATTTGTCCCATAATTCTGCTCTATAATTTTAAATTTGAAAAAATTAATCCTCCCTTGGATGTGGTCTCTCTTTCTCACGCTCCCTCTCTGGCGTGTAACCCTTATTCTCCGCTACCAGTGATCACCATGGTAGGCGCATAAACGAACATCGAAAGTTGATAGAGAAGATATCAAATTGGATCGTGAACATAACGGGGACGTGCAACATGGTGAGGCAGTAAGTGCAACCAATTTTTATGCCATTTGCAGCCCTCTAGCCTCGGGTACTTGATGCACCCTTTCCACCAAAAATAATGAAAAAAAATGTTCCTTTCCAAACTTCTCCAAGATCAAAGTCTGTATCATTTGAAAATAATATTTTCTCTCTGTGCCCAAGGGTAACCTCAAAATTCTCACATTACATCTCCTTGATCTGTCTTCTAGATCTACCACTTTTTTTATGATGTTAATATCCATCTTCAGTGTGTGGGTTTCAGTTTTAAGCATTTTAACTTAATTTTGCAAAAACCTCACAGATTTCTCTATGGTTACGACTCTATCATGCATCTTTGAAACATATTCCCTTATAAGGTCCACATTCGCCAATATTTATTTTAAAGTGAGAGATTCGGCATTGGACAGATCACTTTCAACAATCCTCTCCGCCCCCTCAGCCTGGGAAAAATCATCCAGTGTTTCTTCCACTGTAGATCCAACATTATTATTTTTCTTAGAATTAATATCAGGCATCCCCCTTTTGCCCTGCCTTGTAGTGAACTTTGGAGATTTCAAAAATGGGTACATTTTTCCCAGTTCAGAAGATCTCTGCCCAATTTTTGGGACAGAGTATTCAGCTGATTGCCTATTTTGTTTAGGGCCCATTCCCCCCCTTCCCTTCATCTCTCTCTGTCTTTAAATTTTGTGTCCCCTTTCTTTTTCCTTATCTTCCCTTATCTCTTGTCCTTATTTTCTCCTTTTTTTCCCTTTCTTTTTTATTCTTTTTCTTCCCCCTTTCCTTTCCCCTTTTCTTGGTCCTTAGTCCTAAGTTCTTTAATAGGAGAATCCATTTTTGCAGATCCGCAAAACACGGACACCGGCAATGTGCGTTACGCATTTTGCAGACCGCACTTGTCGACACTATAATAGAATATGCCTAATCTTGTCCGCGGACAAGAATAGGAGATGTTCTATTTTTTTCGGTAACGGAAATGTGGACCCGGAAGTGCAGATCCGCATTTCCGGATCCAGGCAGCACATCGTGCGGCCCCATAGAAATGAATGGGTCCGCAATACCATTCTGAAAAATGCGGAACAGAATTGCGGACGTGTAAATAGACCCTAACAACGGAGTCAACAGGCTCCAGAAAAGCAGAGACAAAAAGAGACTGTAGCAGAGGGATCAACCTAGGCGGTATGAGATGCAGAGGTTCTCGGGACTCCAGAGCACCATTCAAACCAGGGGAACAGGGAAACAGTCCATCAGACCTCACACCACGAAAGACAGCCACAGGGGATCAGCTGGACTCTTGGGTTCTCCACGTGGCATCAGTTAGGTTTCTCCTTCAAGCAGTCAGCAGGCTCGGCAGTCACACAGCTCCACTCTAGAGCTCGGTAGCAGTCCCAGGAAATGGGAGCTAGAGACATGGTGAAAAGCGATGCAGCATGGCAGGAGGGGGCGGAGGGGGGTGTGAATCAACCCACTTACATCATCACGTCGACTCTGGTGCCATCAATATTTGATCAACTGGCATCCAACACCTCACACCCTTGCCAATTAGCTGTTCAGCCATATCTCAGATGCCATAAGTGCAATGCTGCTCCCATTCACTACCATGAAAAAAGAGCTGCAGAAGCCAGCTCCATCCACTACATACAATGGGCAGAACATAGTTCTGTGACGACTTCCTGCACAGGTGCTACTGCAGAACAGCTGACTATGTAGCAAGGATGCAGGGTATCTGTCCTCCATCAGATATGGATGACTTATCCCAGTGATAGGTCATCAATATATAGGCACTGGAAAACCCCTTTAAATGAATTCAGACTCCAAACTAGATATCTAAATTAATGAGATCCCATCCATTTAGATACCCTACTTGCTTCTGAGTTCCTTTTGTTAGCTTCAGTTTCCTCTCCCCACAGGTTCTTGACTCCTAGAGCTGAGTAGGACCCAGAAGTGTGAAGTATGTTGTAATAATCTGAGTAATCTTCACTCTGTACTTTTGGATCAGCGAGATTAGTGCACTTACCATTGACTCTGGGCTTATATAGAAGTCTTATTTGTAAGCATACCGGTTTAGTGCCAGTGTGTATATTTAAGTATGTTGGGATAACAGACACTGTTACTTGTATTTCTATACCTGCTCACTTGATATTTCATGGCGGACCTTTTGCATATGCGCTTGGCAGCTTAAGGCATCTGTACTGGTCCCATGTGCATACCTGCCCACATTGCTGTAAAAAAAATGAAGGTTTAATATACAGGTCCTTCTAAAAAAATTTGCATATTGTGATAAAGTTCATTATTTTCTGTAATGTACTGATAAACATTAGACTTTCATATATTTTAATTCATTACACACCAACTGAAGTAGTTCAAGCCTTTTATTGTTTTAATATTGATGATTTTGGCATACAGCTCATGAAAACCCAAATTTCCTATCTCAAAAAAATAGCATATTTCATCCGACCAATAAAAGAAATGTGTTTTTAATACAAAAAAAGTCAACCTTCAAATAATTATGTTCAGTTATCCACTCAATACTTGGTCGGGAATCCTTTTGCAGAAATGACTGCTTCAATGCGGCGTGGCATGGAGGCAATCAGCCTGTGGCACTGCTGAGGTGTTATGGAGGCCCAGGATGCTTCGATAGCGGCCTTAAGCTCATCCAGAGTGTTGGGTCTTGCGTCTCTCAACTTTCTCTTCCCAATATCCCACAGATTCTCTATGGGGTTCAGGTCAGGAGAGTTGGCAGGCCAATTGAGCACAGTAATACCATGGTCAGTAAACCATTTACCAGTGGTTTTGGCACGGTGAGCAGGTGCCAGGTCGTGCTGAAAAATGAAATCTTCATCTCCATAAAGCTTTTTAGCAGATGGAAGCATGAAGTGCTCCAAAATCTCCTGATAGCTAGCTGCATTGACCCTGCCCTTGATAAAACACAGTGGACCAACACCAGCAGCTGACATGGCACACCAGACCATCACTGACTGTGGGTACTTGACATTGGACTTTAGGCATTTTGGCATTTCCCTCTCCCCAGTCTTCCTCCAGACACTGGCACCTTGATTTCCGAATGACATGCAAAATTTGCTTTCATCCGAAAAAAGTACTTTGGACCACTGAGCAACAGTCCAGTGCTGCTTCTCTGTAGCCCAGGTCAGGCGCTTCTGCCGCTGTTTCTGGTTCAAAAGTGGCTTGACCTGGGGAATGCGGCAC
Organism: Bufo gargarizans; assembly: GCF_014858855.1. Lineage (NCBI taxonomy): Eukaryota > Metazoa > Chordata > Amphibia > Anura > Bufonidae > Bufo > Bufo gargarizans. The sequence goes on from NC_058083.1 coordinate 485,178,568, forward strand.
CTGTAGCCCATTTCCTGCACACGCCTGTACACGGTGGCTCTGGATGTTTCTACTCCAGACTCAGTCCATTACTTCCGCAGGTCCCCCAAGGTCTGAAATCGGTCCTTCTCCACAGTCTTCCTCAGGGTCTGGTCACCTCTTCTCGTTGTGCAGCGTTTTCTGCCACACTTTTTCCTTCCCACAGACTTCCCACTGAGGTGCCTTGGTACAGCACTCTGGGAACAGCCTATTCATTCAGAAATTTCTTTCTGTGTCTTACCCTCTTGCTTGAGGGTGTCAATGATGGCCTTCTGGACAGCAGTCAGGTTGGCAGTCTTACCCATGATTGCGGTTTTGAGTAATGAACCAGGCTGGGAGTTTTTAAAAGCCTCAGGAATCTTTTGCAGGTGTTTAGAGTTAATTAGTTGATTCAGGTGATTAGGTTAATAGCTAGTTTAGAGAACCTTTTCATGATATGCTAATTTTTTGAGATAGGAATTTTGGGTTTTCATGAGCTGTATGCCAAAATCATCCATATTAAAACAATAAAAGGCTTGAACTACTTCAGTTGGTGTGTAATGAATCTAAAATATATGAAAGTCTAATGTTTATCAGTACATTACAGAAAATAATGAACTTTATCACAATATGTACATTTTTTTAGAAGGACCTGTATGTAAGTGAGCCTCTAGGAGCAATGGGGCATTACTATTACACCTAGAGGCTAAGCTCTCTCTGCAATTAGGGCCGGCGTCACCCATAAGCAGAGAAGGCCACCGCATAGAGCGCACTCTTGCTGGGGGCGCCAGCGCTCTGGAGTCTGGCCATCAGTGGCGTTGCAAGGTGGGTGTGGCGGGTGTGGCGGGTGTGGGCCGCACCGGGTGACACTAGTCTGATGGGGTGTCACCCGCCAGACCCAAGTTCCCAACACCACTAGCACCCGCCCCCTTGTACTTGTGTCGCTGATCTGATCCTGTACTTGCACGGGCATGAGTTCAGTCACTTTGGCACACAATCCCACGAAACCCGTGACCTCCTGAGGTGGGTCTCGCGGGATGACACGCCGCAGGACGGGATTGCACCGAAGACACTGAAATTAACTGAACTCATGCTCGCGCAGCTGGCAAATACAGATTGTACAGGATCAGTGACACAAGTATGGGGGGGGGGGGCAAACTACATAATGGAGTGAAGTCTGGGGGCAAAATTAACTTGTGTGGGGGCAAAATTACTTAGTGGGGGGAAAATTACATAATGGAGGGCAGTGTGGGGGCAAAATTACTTGGTGTGGTGGAAAAATTACTTGGTGTGGGGGCAAATTACTAGTGTGGGGGCAAATGGAGGGCAGTGAGGGGGCAAACAACATAATGTGGGGCAGTGTGGGGGGAAAAATAATGTGAGGCAGTGTGGGGGGGAATTACATAATGTGAGGCAGTGTGGGGGGGGGGCAAATTACATAATGTAAGGAAGTGTGGGGGCAAATTACTTTATGTGAGGCAGTGTGGGTGGCAAATTACACAATGTGGGGCAGTGTGGGGGCAAATTACTTAATGTGAGGCAGTGTGGGTGGCAAATTACATAATGTGGGGCAGTGTGGGGGGCATATTACATAATGTAGGGCAGTGTGGGGGCAAATTACTTAATGTGGGGCAGTGTGGGTGTGCAAATGACTTAATATGAGGCAGTGTGGGTTGCATATTACTTTATTATTTCTTCAGGATAGTATTTGTGGTATTGGGGCCGGGGCACAGCGAGCAGCAGGATAATACTGTGGGGACTACAGGTTGGGGGATGATAGAAAAGTGAGGACACTTGAGGACAAGATGTCTGTGTGTCACACTCTGCAGAGAGGAGGCGGCTGAGAGAAGTGTCCAGACCGAATGGAGAAGATGATGACAGAGAAGATCTACATTGGAGGAGATGTCACCTGGAGGCCCTGGATGTGAGAGGTACGTGCTACTGTATATCTGCAATGCTGCTATTTTATGTTTTGCATATGAGAAAATGTTTACAATTAAAATGTTTTAATTAAATGTTCTAGTTTACTATTTTTTATTATTTGGTTGAAAGGCTGATGGGGGAGGGGGGATTGTAACAGGACTGCTATTGAATATCTAAAATTAGCTGTTCAAGAAAAATGTTGCATGCAACAATCATTAAATAGGTAGCCGACAAAAAAGGGGCGGATCAAAGGGCGTCATCAATGGGCGGAGTCAAGGGGGCTGAAAAATTAGCTTTTGCCTAGGGAGGCAAAAATCCTTGCACCAACCCTGTCTGCAAGTGCTAAGCCCTCTGAACTTTGATTAAAAGGGCCAGGCAGCTGTGATCACATTTACACTGCCTGCCCTGTCAATCAAAGTGCAGAGGGTGCGGCAGTTGCAGAGAGAGCTGAGCCTCTAGGTGTAATTTCAATGCCCCTGTTGCTCCTAGAAGCTCATTTGCGTATATTAAAACATAATTTTTCTCTGCACTGAGGGCACATATGAACATGGGACCAACACAGATGCCTTCAGCTGCCAAACAGTTTCATAGGTAGTGTTGAGAGTGAATATATTCGAATAGCGAATATTAATCACGAATATCACAACTTCGCTAATTTGCGAATATTTTGAATACAGTGCTATATATTCGCTATTTCGAATATTCGTCATTTTTTAACATCTGAAAAAATTATCTTTTTTCTGCTTCTTTTATGTGGGTTAACATTGGTCCACAAGCAACTTAAGCAGGAAGGAATCTGAACTTCAGATTTTGAAAAAAATTGCACTATTAAAAAAAATACTATAGCACTATATTAACTAAATTGCAGTCTATATGTGTATTTTACGAATATTCGCTATATTGCTATGTATTCTTGTTTTAGAATATTACGAATATTCTAAAAAACAGTTATAGCAATATAGCGAATAGTGGTAAAATACACATATAGACTATAATTTAGCTAATATAGTGCTATAGTCTTTTTTATTGTCTTTTCTTTGTCTCTTCTGAACTGCAGATTTTGAAAAAAAAATTACACTATTAAAAAAAAATACTATAGCACTATATTAGCTAAATTACATTCTATGTGTATTTTACAAATATTCGCTATATTGCTATAACTTAGTTAGTTAGAATATTCGTCATATTCTAAAACAAGAATAGATAGCATAGCAATATAGCCAATATTCTTAAAATACAGTTAGTGTATGTTCCACATAATGGAAACTTCTACTTAAAAACCCAATAGGTTCGCCCTTACGCGAATCTATTTAAGCAAATATTCAGTACCGATTTTTGGCATAAAACTTCAATGTCAGTAAGTACTGAACGGTATTTTATTCAAATTCAGTCAGTACTGAATGGTATTTTAGCTGTCAATGAAAGTGACAGCTAAAATACCGTTCAGTACTTACTGACTTTGAAGTTTTATGTGAAAAATCGGTACTGAATATTCGCTGATAATCGATTCGCGTAAGGGTGTTAAGCAATTTTTCTATTGGTTTTTATAGTAGTATTTTCGAATATGTGGAATATAGCGATATAGTCACAATTCGAATATTCGTTTTTCAGTTTTTTTTTACAGTACATGAGCTGACTCATAATCCCTCCCTTCTCCTAGCTGGAATAGCCAATGTGAGAAGGCTTTGTCGCAGCTTAGCAACATCCCTAGCAACCAATCAGAAACTAGCCTACCTCTTCACTATATAAATGAAGGCACTCCCCAGCAGCTATTTTGTGGTGTTGTTTTTGAGAGAGAGAGAGGAGCTGTGGTGTGCTTGTGTATTTGAAATAATCTTTTTTTTTTGTATAACCTTTAATATTGTTATTTAGTGTTAGTTAGGGATTAGGGATTAGTGAATAGTGCAGTTTTATAGTTGATAGGGTCTGAATAATTTTAGATAGTTTAGAATAGTATTAGTTAGCTGAAAAATCTAGTTAGTGACAGTGTTAGGGCATAGTGTTGCAGATATGGTTCAGTGCAGGGTTTACTGTAGGGCATTAGGGAGCTTAAATATATAGATAGATAGTGATTCATAGTTTAGTTTAGGGCTACAGTTAGGGAATAGTACAGTTTATATTTTTCACAGTAAGGTGTATTTTAGGTTAGTTAGGGAAATAGTGTTATTAGTGTAGGGTCTGTCTGTCTGCTTTGTCTGTCAGTTATAAAAAAAAAAGGCTTTGTCTTATTGTCCGTCCAGCTAGTGTTCTATAATTTTTTTTATTTGTTTTTGGCATTTGGCAATTTAAAAAAGTATTGCCTTTGTGGTTTAGGTACTGTTTGTGGTTTAGGTTTAAAAAAAAAAAGCAAAATAAAAAAAAGTTTAAAGGTTTACGTGTTTAGTGTACAGGTTAGTTTTTTGCGTCATTTGTTAAAACGTCTTTTTTTCTCTGTGTTTTGGTTAGTGTTTGTGTTTTAGGTGTAAATAAAAAAAGGAAAAAAAACTTTATAGGTTTATGTGTTTAGTGTATAGGTTAGTATTTTGCATCCTTTGTTAAATTGTTTTTTTGTCTCTGTGTTTTAGTTAGTGTTTGTGTGTTAGGTGTCAAAAAATTAAAATTAAAAAAAATATAGGTTTACGTGTTTAGTGTATAGGTTAGTTTTTTGCGTCCTTTGTTAAATTGTCTTTTTGTCTCTGTGTTTATAGTTAGTGTTTGTGTGTTAGGTGTCAAAAAAAAAGTTATAGGTTTACACATTTTGTGGTTAGGTTAGGTTTTTGCGTCCTTTGTTATATCTTTTAATTCTTTGTGTTTTAGTTTGTTCCTGCTTCTGGTCTGTGTCTACCCTTGATTTAATTTAGTTTTATTGTTTTTCTCCCCCAAAAAAATAAATAAAAAGTCCTTTTTATTAAGGTTACTATTTAGGTAGTGTCTGAATAATTAGAAGTTCAATACTACTATTTAATTTAGTTCTACAATTTTTTTTTTTTTTTGGGGGTTACACATTTCTCGGTTTATTTTTCTCCCATCGTCCCCACAACAATAAAGTTTTCACCTTATAACTTTTTATTTATATTAATTTTTTTCTATTTGCTAAAATAATCATGAGTGGACTGGGCCATGCAGGCAGCCTCGTTCGAAGTAAGGTTTTCCAGTACTAATACAGAAACTGGGAAACTGATCCAGAAAGAAGAAGAAGCACTTGGAATCTTAGAGAGCTTGCAATTGGAGAGCGAAGGCTTTAGTATGGACATTATACCACCATTGACAGACCTCAAACCTAGGTCCAAATGGACCCCTCCCTTCTCACAGTTTAAGAAGATCGACACCTTTGTGCAATTGGTTTCACAGGACATCAATAAAGTTAAAATAAAAAAGGATTTGGCCCCTGTCAACATGACAGAGAATGAACTAAATTCATTGGATGAATTGAGAACTAATAAAAATATAGTTGTGAAACCAAGTGACAAAGGGGGAAATATAGTGATTCTGGATAGGGAGGACTATGAAGGGATGGTGAATAGGTTATTAAGTGACAACAAAGTCTATCAGATATTGAAGGAAAATCCGACTAAGAGATACTTGGAGGATCTCAAGGTTATTTTGAGATCAGCGAGAGAGAAGAACCTTATATCAAAGGATGAATTTGATTTTCTATTTAATAAAAGCCAGACGATCCCGACCTTTTATGCACTGCCGAAGGTGCATAAGAGGAAGACCCCAATACCTGGACGCCCGATAGTCTCGGGAAATGACTCTCTTAGCCAACCTGCCAGTGAATATGTGGATGAAATATTGAGACCATTTGTGTCATCTCTCCCCTCATATATTAAAGATACAACGGATGTACTAACAAAAATAAGGGGGATTGCATTGTCTCCATCCACTTTCCTGGCTAGCTTGGACGTTGAAGCCCTCTATAGCAACATTGATCATGAATTGGGCATCAAAGCTACTAAATTCTTTCTGGACACGAAAAGCACTAATTTTCACGAGCACAATGATTTCATTCTGAATCTATTAAGATTTATCTTGACTCACAATTATTTTCTCTGTAACGGTACCTTCTATCAACAGATGAAGGGTACCGCGATGGGGACCCCCTGTGCACCGACTTTTGCTAATCTGTTTTTAGGGTGGTGGGAAGACACTATTGTTTTCATTGACACCATGGCACATTTTACTAGTCACATTTTATTTTGGGGTAGATTTATTGACGATGTTCTGTTATTTTGGGAGGGGGAGGAACGTGAATTTGTCACTTTCGTTGACCAGTTGAACCACAACGATATAGGTATGCACTTTACCTGTGAAATTCATTCCAAACAAATATGCTTTCTGGACCTTTTGATCCAGAAGGATGATGATGGACAGATCCTTACGGAAATCTACAGAAAACCCACCTCCACAAACAGCCTCCTACACTGGACCAGTTGGCATCCAGTGGCATTGAGAAAAGGTATACCAGTGGGGCAGTATTTGAGAGCGAGGAGGAATTGTACTACAGATGAGATCTTTTTAAAAGAGGCTGGTGAACTCTATAATCGCTTTAGAAGTAGGGGCTATCCCAGAAAATGCCTGAAAAGGGCCTTCAATCGTGCCAAAAGTACAAATAGGGAAGATTTAATTTCACAGGACCAGAGGAAAAATCAGCAAAAACAGGATCATAGGATTAGATGCATAGGAACTTATGATTGTGGGAATCAACAAGTCATGAATATCCTCAAAAAACATTGGAGATTACTTACCAGCGATGACAAACTGAGAACGGTACTACCGCCATATCCCAGCGTTACATACAGGAGGGGTCCAAATTTAAGGGACAAGCTGGTCCACAGTTTTCTTCCTGAAAATATGACAAAAAATCCTAATTGGTTAAAATCCACTATCATTGGCTCTTTCCCCTGTGGAAGTTGCATTTTCTGTAAGTACCTCCCCAGGGTTAAAAAATTCAATAACCCCATGGATGGACGTGAATATACAATAAGAGAGTTTTTTAACTGCCGTAGTAGTGGCATTGTGTATATTGCCTCCTGTAATTGCCCGAAGTTGTATGTGGGCAAGACTACACAGGAGTTGAGACGAAGAATATCTGGCCATATCAGTGCTAATAACACCGGTAAAGACACATCGCTCTACAGGCATATCTCATACACCCACGGGGGAAACGTGGAGGTCCTGAAATTTTGGGGATTGAAGAAAATAACCCTGGGACCAAGAAGAGGCAACTTGGATGTTAAACTTCTACAGGAGGAGGCCAAATGGATACATCGACTTCAGACTCTTAGTCCAGGAGGCCTAAATGAAGGCTTCTCGTATGCTGCGTTCATTTAAGCTGAATATACATTAATAAAAGAAAGTTTAACCACTGAATTATTACGGAATTAAAAAATCATACTAAGCAAGGAGAGTAAGCCAGTGATGACCCGACTGTGTATCGTCTATACGTTCCCCCCCCCCCCCCCGTGATAAATTAAGTACCATCTCTACCATACAAGATGGTTAATCAGCAGTTAATGCGGGCATAGGTCAACCGCATTAATAACTTCTTTAATAACTGCTAAATATGGCATTAAATTGCGGACCCCAAGTTCATGCAACGATCTAGTGTGAGATACATCATGTACCGATCAAGTGCTGATGTTATAATTTGTCTGCTCGACTCTAGAAGTGGTTTGGTCCAGATAATGGCATATAGAAAAGAATATCTCTCTATCCCTGTGGAACTGACTATATTTAATTTTTCCCTATGGGTGTGTAGACAGGAATAATTATCTGCTCTTTTGGCAAATTTTGAATAGAAGCCATAAATGGTTATTTGATTGGCTGTTATCTTATGTCAGAAGACTTGAGGGACATAGAGTCCCACTGACACTCTAGCTACTGCTATTCATTCTACACCCAGACACTGGTGACCCCGAAAGGGTTAATAAACAGTGCGACTGGACGGGAGCCTTGGAGGCAGACTAACTGACATCGATACCTCTCTCTTTTTTAAAGAGATTTTACTGAGGGATAGAGAACGTCCTAGCTACTCGATCTAGTGCTATCGTCTTTACATTTTAGATACTGGTAACCCTGAAGGGGTTAATAGAGAGCGCGATGGGTCGGGAGTATCGGAGACAGAGGGGCGTATATTTACCAATGACAAGCCTGCAGATGAGACCGGACGGACCAATGAAACGGCAGAGTCGTCTGTTGTGTACCGGCGTGTCCCAGTGACGTAGGAGCAGGAATGCGCACAGGATATGCGTCATCAGACTTCCCTGGTCACCTTGGGACTCCTGATTGGCGGCATAGAGTTGCGAGTGGCCGCGATTGACAGGGGGGCGGGATACTAAACGGTATATAGCGGGGGCATGACTGGCGCGCACGCATATATACCCCATTTCCCCTGACGAAGCCACCTCTTGTGGCGAAACATGTCGGGTGGGGTGGTATAGCGTGTTTTAGGTTTTAGACAGTGTATGGCAGTGAGGATCGGATAAAGTTAGTACGAGGGACAGCAAGTGTATAAGGAGTGTTTTAGACTGAGGGAGTAAGCCACTGTGAGACCTCTATCAATAGTAATAGAGGCAGGCCCTCAGCGAGGGTTAGCTCAGGACCAACTCAAGTGCAGATAGTGGCGAGATGCAGTAACAATGTTGCAGTACTTCTATCCCTGACGAGGAATAGAGACTGTGGGCCCAGATAAGAGTGTACGCTTGTTGCAAGTGGCGCACCCTGGCTGACGATCGTTGTAAAATAGCAATTTAGTATCTCTCAAATGGTTGTGACAGATGGGTGGATGAGACCCGTACTGCCTACCTGGAAATGAGTGTGATAAATGTGGCAAACACAAACACGACTTCCAACAACACACCCACCACCTAGTTGTCCGTGAACTGATATATTTAATTAGTGACCGTGGCAGTCACTATAAGAGGATTTAGCTCACTTGCCATTAGACACTGATAATTTTACAAACTTCTACTTTTCTTGTGTGTGTGAAGTATAATCTTCTTTTAATATATATCAATAAAATTATAATTTTAACATTAGTTAGAGACCCCTAAAGGGATTCTAGGTCTATACTGACCATTGAAATTGAAATATATCTGATATCCCGAGGGTCTCTATAAGGGACTTAGTTTATTACAAGGTTACTAGGGGAGTTGGTTCCGGTGCTGGACTGCTGCCAGCACGGGGTCGCTTATCTAGCCACGGATAGGCGGGCGCAGGTGGCAGGGGCATCCGCTTAATCTGTGACTTTTTCACTTTTGGCAAAAGGACATTAACATCACAAGATGCCGAGGCTGTGGTGGCTCTCGTGGCTGATTCTAGTGCCACGGAGTCCTCAGCCCCGACTCGCAGCAGCTGTAGCACTCTGCCTCCTGTAGGACCAACCCCCAGCCCCCAAAAATTGTCCCCGCTCATGTTCGAAGACCAGGGCACAGAGCTGGACATCTTGGGAGAGGAACAGCAGGAGGCGGATTTACAGTTCAGCCCTCAAGATGGGCAAGACTTGTTGAAAGGGATGGGGGATGATGATGAGGAGGGGTTAACACCAAAATATACACCCTTGAAATCCCCTCCAACAGGTGCGGGTGGTGTCAGCCACACAACCCACGCACCTAGTCAGACCCAGTCGTCAGCGAGGGGACAGCGGAGCCCGATCAGGGGCTCCATGTCTGCTGTTCACCTCAGTCCACCACTAGTTGGCCCTGGGTCTGACATTATAGAAGAAGAGGAGGGTGATGCCGAATGGGTGCCACCTACTTTGTCAGGTGACAGCAGCACCGATGAAGGTAGGCACCCAAGGCAAACGGTGCGCAAGGTCACCAGGGAGCAGAGCAGCAGGGGCTCCACTGGTAATGGCAGCAGGATCAGGCAGCACCCGCAGCAGCCAGCTCCACCTGTACGCACTGAGCCCGAACAGGCGCAATCCATCACCTCCCCAGCTGACAGGAGGTCGGTGCGGAAGTCGCCTGTTTGGGCTTACTTCACCCTGGCAGAAGATCATGCTACAATTGTAATTTTTTAACCTTTGCTATGCCAGGGTGAGGAGAGAGAGGTCGGTGGCTTGCCTGGGTACCACTGCCCTCACCCAGCACATGCAAGTCAACCACTGGCGGGAGTGGGAACAGATGAAGGGTGGTCGCAGCAGCAGCACCACCACCAGTGTGCAGGGGACAGTAGCTCCTGCCACTATACTGCAGCCACCCCAAACCCTTCCAACAATTGATTCCCACTCCCCCGCTCCCTCTAGTAGAGGTACTGGTACCGGTATGCAGAAATATAAAAAAAATAGACCACTATCCGGCGCTGCAGGCATAGACTTGAGTCCGATTGTTTCCTATCAAGGCAGCAGCATTGGTATATTTTGTTTATTCCAGTAGTTTTAAAGTGACCCTTGTGTCCTTGGGGATGCCAACAGCAAGGGGCAACAGGCAAAAGGTGGCAGCACACATCAGCCACCCGGCCACCTTTTGCCTGTTGCCCCTTGCTGTTGGCGCCTCCAAGGACACAAGGGTCACTTTAAAACTACTGGAATAAACAAAATATACCAATGCTGCTGCCTTGATAGGAAACAATCGGACTGAAGTCTATGCCTGCAGCGCCGGATAGTGGTCTATTTTTTGAGATTTCTGCATATCTATTTACCTGGACCCCTCGGGACAGGAACAGACCCAGGCAGCAGCACGGAATCTCCCTTATGCTGGTGGGGAAATATACCAGCTAAGGCTCATCTAGCTGTTGTGACTCCTCACAACAGAATCCGGTAAGCGAAATACGCACCATACATTTATTTTGTCTATAAGGCGGTACCGCACATGAGGCGCTGTGTTTTTTGTTTCCTTTCTTGTCTACTGGTACCGGTAGCCATACCTCTGCCACCACTGCACCCTCCTCTATCCACTCCTCCTCTGTCGTCCGGCACCAGCCTACAGTTACAGACACTTTTGAACGCACCACGCCCTACGCCCCTGGGGACCGACGTGTGCATTCACTCAATGGGCTCCTGGCAAGGGTTATCACCCAACATCTGCTTCTGTACAATCTGGTGGACAGCTATCCATTCAGGCAGATGTTGGAGCAAGCACAACCCAAATGTTGTGTCCCCAGCCGCCATTACTTTGCCAGGACTGGCGTCCCTGGCATACACCAGCACCTTGTACAGAATGTATCCCGGTTGCTGGATCATGCTGTCAGCGACAGGGTGCATCTCACAATGGATGCTTGGATCAGCAGGCATGGGCAGGGGCGATACATAAGTTTTACTGCCCATTGGGTGTCCCTCTGAGGCGCATTAGAGTTTGTGTTGCCGCCCCGGGGTGTCCAGGGGAGAACTGCTGCTCTCCTGCAAGCCACTGTATCAAGCCTCACAGCTACATCCTTATTCTTCTGCATGGCCTGCAATAGATGAACCAGGCTGCGCACTAGAGGCAGCCGATGAAGAACAACTACAGTAGATGGGGACTATGACAGAGTCATGAACGAGGGGAAGGGGAACTGACCCAGGTGGCAAAGACGGTGACACTAACACATGTGGCCCGGGGCAAGCAACTTTTTCACTTCTGGGCTCTGAAGATCAGAGGACAGTGTGGTCGTGCCCATGTCCTGGGTGTCAGCAGCGCCGATCGTGTATGGGTCTGGCGACCTGTGTTACACATCCCTCCTCACAGACAAATGGAGGACAACAGAGACACTACTAAACCCTTGCAGTCCTTCATCCCTCTGGCTCGGGGGAATCAGATCACGGTGGGGTCAGGCTGCGTAAACGCAGTTGTCTGCTACAGAATTGATGTGCCTTAGGCTACTTTCACACTAGCGTTCGATCGGATCCGTTCTGAACGGATCCGATCATAATAATGCAGACGGAGGCTCCGTTCAGAACGGATCCGTCTGCATTATTTTTAGCATATAACAGCTAAGTGTGAAAATAGCCTCGTACGGATCCGTCCAGACTTTCAATGTAAAGTCAATGGGGGACGGATCCGCCTGAAGATTGAGCCATATTGTGGCATCTTCAAACGGATCCGTCCCCATTGACTTACATTGTAAGTCTGGACGGATCCGCACGGATCCGCACGCCTCCGCACGGCCAGGCGGACACCCGAACGCTGCAAGCAGCATTCAGCTGTCCGCCTGTCCGTGCGGAGGCGAGCGGAGCGGAGGCTGAACGCCGCCAGACTGATGCAGTCTGAGCGGATCCGCTCCATTCAGACTGCATCAGGGCTGGACGGCTGCGTTCGGGTCCGCTCGTGAGCTCCTTCAAACGGAGCTCACGAGCGGACCGACGAACGCTAGTGTGAAAGTAGCCTTATATGGAAAATTACAGCTGAATGTTGTTAGCGTCGAGGATAGCTTATTGATTACTTAAAAATAGAGTGTGTTCAAAAGGTAAAATTGCTTTACCTAAAAAATGTATAATTAAAATATTTTATAAATTATACGTTACCACATTACTGTTTTACACTCTCAAACTGCTACTGTAATGTGTGTTTAAATAATTTTTGGTTGTGGTCCTGGTCTGATGGTGGTCCATTCATGATTTCACATTCCTGCTGCAAAGTTAGAAACTGATGCAATCTGAGGTGCAGTCTTTTAGTGTTGGTGTTGCCCCTGTTTGGTGGTGGGGACATTCCAGGTAACATATTCCTGCTGCACATTTAGCTGCTGCTGCCTGTCCTGCTGAGTTGGTCCGAGCTATATGTGGGCCTCATTCTAGACCATTTCAAAAAATCCTGATGCTGATGCTGATGCTTGTCCTGATCTAGCTGAGTCATCTAGGGGCCTAATAACACTAGATTACCTGCTGGTGCTGCCTGTCCTGCTGAGTTGGTCCAAGCTATATGTGGGCTTTATACTAGACCATTTCAAAAATCCTGCGGTGGATGCTGCTACCTGTCCTGATCTAGCTGAGTCATCTAGGGACCTAATAACATTAGATTACCTACTGGCACTGCCTGTCCTGCTGAGTTGGTCCAAGCTATATGTGACCCTCATACTAGACCATTTCAAAAATCCTGCTGTTGATGCTGCTGCCTGTCCTGATCAAGCTGAATTATCTAGAGAACTAATAACACTACATTACCTGCTTTGTTGAGTCCTTTCACTACATAGTTGACATTTCAATGCTGTCTTACATGATTATATTTTGTTTTTGTGGTACATTTTTAAGCCTTAAATTGTAGCTTTACTACAATGGCTTTCGTACACTTAAAAAAAATTAAATACGTGATTTCAATAAGATAATAGTTCTGAGCCACCTATTAGAAAATTATTGCATGTGTTATTATATTTCTGCTCCGTATTCATATTCTTTTTATTTTACAAACAACCATGTTGAAATACATATCTTCTGCTTGGGTAAAAAATATGTTTGTCATTTAGAGAAAGGTCAAAACAGTGGCAAGTATGAAGCAAAGAGCAAACAAATAAAGAGATTGACTTGAGTCCTAAAATTGGTGTAATAAATGTCCTAAACACTGTTAAAACTTGAGGTCTAGAAGGAACACGTAAAAAGCTGAATATTTAAGATAGCTGGAAATATATACTTTATTATCCTGCCAGGCAATAACTAAAACATTTTGTGAAATAAAATCTTACTAAAACAACAGTCCAACTCAGGGCTATGTTTACTAATGAAAGTAAGTGCTTTTTTAACCGCCTCCCGACCATGTAACACACGGATGCGTCCGGGAGGCGGTAGATTCATTCCTCCTGGACGCATCCGTGCGTCATCTCGCGAAACGCGAGATTTCGGACAGAGCCGGCCCACGCATGCGCATCGCGGGCCAGCAAATGAACGAGAACAATTTCGTCACCAGCCTGCCAGCCAATGATCGTGGCTGGCAGGCTGGCGATTTTTAAAATGTCAAATCACAAGCCATCTAACACATCATATTAGTAAATATGATGTGTTAAATGGCTTCCCTGCTCCTCTGCTGGTCCTTTTCGTCGGTTGGTCTCAGCAGAGGAGCAGGCTTCACAGTGAGTAGCACCAAACACCACACATAGCCCCAGATCACCCCCCTGCACCCCAATTAACACCTTGATCACCCCTTCTTGCCCCTGTCAATCACTAGTGAAAGGGAAAAAAGTGATCAGTGTAAACTGTCACTTTTTTTTTCAATGGTATTGACAGTTAGGTTTTAGGTATAGTTTAGGCTCCTTGGTTAGGTAGTTTAGGGATCAGTTAGCGCCCAGCCCACCGCACCGCAGTCACTTATTCGCTGATTAGCGTATCGCTAATCAGCATTTGTACTTTTATAGTATCTGTAAGTGATCAAAACTGATCACAGTCAGATCTATAATAGTATTAGTGTCACCTTAGTTCGCCCTCCACCCAAAACGCAGTGTTTGCCCGATCAGGCCTGATCGGTCGCCCACACATGCGTTCACCCACGCCCGCCCCGCCGCAGTGACAAAAAAAATATATTTTTTGATCACTGCACATTCACTTCACAAGCGCTGCGGCGATAAAAAAATCAGTTTTGATATTTTTTATCAACCGCAGCGGCCTCCGCTAGCCTCCCATTTGTAAGACAGGCTTGCTTTTTTTCTTGGGTAGTCTCAGGGAATACCCCTAAATTTAGTAGCCCAAATGTCAAACAGGGGGTATTCTTCTGAAGAGGCCTACAGGCTTCTGACCCAGTCGGATGAGGAATGGGAACCCTCATCTGATGAATCTAGCGGGTCAGAATATGAACCTGTAGAAAGCAGTGGCAGTCTGACTCAAAGTTCGGACAAGGAGGTTGAGGTCCCTGATAGCACCAGGCGTACCCGGCCCCGTGTTGCTAGACCACAGGTTGCGCAGGATCCGCTTCAAGGGCAGCAGAGTGGGGCTGGCGCTGTCGGATTACGTGGTGAGGCATACACCAGCAGCGCAGCCCATCCTGGACCTAGTACCAGCACTGCCGTACAACATGGTGAAGTGGCGAGCACCAGAAGGGCAGTTGAAGCTGGTACGGTGGCACGTGCAGTAGTTACCCCGTTGCAGCCACCGCACAGACAGGCCCGTAGAGCCCCTAGAATCCCTGAGGTGCTGGCAAACCCTTATTGGCAGTCCCCAACTTCAGCCGCACCTGTAGTTCCCCCTTTCACCGTCCAGTCTGGAGTTCGGGTTGAGACAGCTCAGATCGGTTCGGCCCTGGGATTTTTTGAGCTGTTCTTGACTGCGGAGCTGTTGGACTTAGTTGTGGCAGAAACATATCGGTATGCCACACAATTTATAACCGTCAACCCGGGAAGCTTTTATGCCCAGCCTTTCCGGTGGAAACCAGTCCAAGTTTCCGAAATTAAAATTTTTCTGGGCCTTCTCCTCAACATGGGTCTAACTAAAAAGTATGAATTGCGGTCATATTGGTCCACAAACCCAATTCATCACATGCCCATGTTCTCTGTTGCTATGTCCAGGACACGATTTAAGACCATCCTGCATTTCCTGCACTTTAGCGACAACACAACCTCCCGTTCCAGAGGCCACCCAGCTTTTGACCAGCTCCACAAAATTCAGCCCCTCATAGACCACTTCAACCAGAAATTTGCAGATTTGTATACCCCATAGCAAAACATCTGCGTAGACGAGTACCTAATACATTTTACCGGGCGCCTTGGCTTCAAACAATACATCCGAAGCAAGCGTGCCCAGTATAGGGTCAAATTGTATAAACTCTGTGAAAGGGCCACAGGCTATACCCACAAATTTCGTGTCTATGAGGGAAAAGATCAGACCCTGGAGCCGGTCGGTTGCCTTGACTACCTGGGGAGCAGTGGGAAGACAGTCTGGGACTTGGTGTCACCCTTATTTGGCAAGGGGTACCATCTTTATGTGGACAATTTCTACACAAGTGTGGCCCTCTTCAGGCATTTGTTTCTAGAACAGATTGGCTGCTGTGGCACCGTGCGAACTAGTCGCGCAGGCTTCCCCCAACAGCTCGTTACCACCCGTCTTGCAAGGGGGGAGAGGGCTGCCTTGTGTAACCAAGAACTGCTCGCGGTGAAATGGAGAGAAAAGCGTGACGTTTACATGCTCTCCTCCATTCACGCAGATACGACAATCCAAATTGAGCGAGCAACCCGTGTCATTGAAAAGCCCCTCTCAGTCCACGACTATAACCTTCACAGGGGTGGACTTCAATGACCAGATGTTGTCTCCGTATTTAGTTTCCCGACGCACCAGATGCTGGTATAAGAAGGTGCCTGTATATTTGATTCAATTGGCTCTGTATAATAGTTTTGTTCTCTACAGTAAGGCTGGGAGAACACGATCCTTCCTCAAATTTCAGGAAGAGATCATCGAGAACCTCCTGTATCCAGGAGGTTCCGTGGCCCCATCCACCAGTGTAGTTAGCCATCTACACGAGCGACATTTCCCCAATGTCGTTGCTGGTACCTCAAACCAACCGTCACCCCGAAAAAGATGTTGTGTCTGTAGCAGGAGTGGAATAAGGCGTGACACCCGCTATTTCTGTCCTGACTGCCCTGACCACCCTGCCCTATGCTTAGGGGAGTGTTTCTGGAAGTACCACACACAGGTACACCTAGCATAGGGATCACATCTCACCAGGACAGGCACACAGGGCTATTAGGGCCCATTCACACAGAGCTGCTGCAAACCTCTCCTTTCACCTGGGACAAAGTGCATAATGCACTTCGCCACATCTTTGGGCGATTTGCACTTTGCACATTGTCCTATGGGGAAGGAGAGGTTTGTCCTATAAAGGTAAAAAAACAAAAACAAAAAAAAATCACCAGTAAGCAAAAATGTTAACGTTTAGTTCAAAAAGTTAAAGTTTATATGTTCTGTTCAAAAGTTATTATAAAGTTAATAAAAATTATTGCGTTGCGGGCTGGTTTTTTTTTTCTTTTTTTTTTTTTTTTACCTTCCAGGTGGACCAACCGATCGACTAGCTGCAGCACTGATGTGCAATCTGACAGAAGCATTGCGCTGCTGTCAGATTACACACAAGTCGGTGTATGCGGCGCTGCAAGACGAGATTTCTCCTCTGCAGTAAAAGATACGTTTGCCGAGGCATATGAGCTGAGGAGTTGGCGGTGTTCATATGCTTTGGCAAACACTTTGTATACAAAAAAAAATAAATCCCGGCAATGATTTATTCATCCACATCGATTGATGTGAATGGAGAAATCTGGTTTGCCAGGGCATACGAGCTAAGTGGGTATGGATGTCCTGGCAGACGCCTTTCCCCTCCTTTTTTTTTGGGCAGAGATTTTTTCATCCACATTGATCGATGCGAATGAAGAAATCTGTGCCATTCACTTTTTTTCTTTCAGCCCAGAGGCTGAACGGAAAAAAAAAATCTCATTACCTGTATGCTCAATATAAGGAGAATAGCAGAAACTCCTAATGCTGGCCATACATGTAATGATTGCGGAGACCCTCAAATGCCAGGGCAGTACAAACACCCCACAAATGACACCATTTTGGAAAGAAGACACCCCAAGGTATTCGCTGAGGGGCATATTGAGTCCATGAAAGATTGAAATTTTTGTCCCAAGTTAGCGGAAAGTGAGACTTTGTGAGAAAAAAAAAAAAAAAAATTCCGCTAACTTATGCCCCAAATTTTTTTTTTCTATTAACTCGCCAGGCCCCTCATTGAATATCTTGGGGTGTCTTCTTTCCAAAGTGGGGTCACATGTGGGGTATTTATACTGCCCTGGCTTTTTAGGGGCCCTAAAGCGTGAGAAGAAGTCTGGGATCCAATGTCTAAAAATGCCCTCCTAAAAGGAATTTGGGCACCTTTGCGCATCTAGGCTCCAAAAAAGTGTCACACATGTGGTATCGCCGTGCTCAGGAGAAGTTGGGGAATGTGTTTTGGGGTGTCATTTTACATATACCCATGCTGGTTGAGAGAAATATCTTGGTCAAGTGCCAACTTTGTATAAAAAAAAAGGGAAAAGTTGTCTTTTGCCGAGATATTTCTCTCACCCAGCATGGGTATATGTAAAATTACACCCCAAAACACATTCCCCAACTTCTCCTGAGTACGGCGATACCACATATGTGACACTTTTTTGCCGCCTAGGTGGGCAAATGGGCTCACATTCCATAGAGCACCTTTACAGAATTTGATTTCAAACTACTTCTCACGCATATGAGCCCCTAAAATGCCAGGGCAGTATAACTACCCCACAAGTGACCCCATTTTGGAAAGAAGACACCCCAAGGTATTCCGTGAGGGGCATGGCGAGTTCCTAGAATTTTTTATTTTTTGTCACAAGTTAGTGGAAAATGATGATTTTTTTTTATTTTTTATTTTTTATTACAAAGTCTCATCTTCCACTAACTTGCGGGAAAAAAAAAAATATTCTAGGAACTCGCCATGCCCCTTCCGGAATACCTTGGGGTGTCTTCTTTCCAAAAAGGGGTCACTTGTGGGGTAGTTATACTGCCCTGGCATTTTAGGGGCCCATATGCGTGAGAAGTAGTTTGAAATTAAAATCTGTAAAAAATGCCCAGTGAAATCCGAAAGGTGCTCTTTGGAATGTGAGCCCATTTGCCCACCTAGGCGGCAAAAAAGTGTCACATATGTGGTATCACCGTACTCAGGAGAATTTGGGGAATGTGTTTTGGGGTGTCATTTTACATATACCCATGCTGGGTGAGAGAAATATCTTGGTCAAGTGCCAACTTTGTATAAAAAAAATAGGAAAACTTGTCTTTTGCCGAGATATTTCTCTCACCCAGCAGGAATGGAAGAATGTTATGTTGTCAGATGATTCCAGATTTACCATGTTCCAGAGTGATAGGCTCAACAAGAAGAGAGGCAGATGAAGTGATTCACCCATCATGCCTAGTGCTTACTGTACAAGCCTGTGGGGACAGTGCTATATTCTGGGGTTGCTGCAGTTGGTTAAGTCTATGTTCAGCAACAGTATGTTTTCAAAGAATGAGGTCACATGAGTAATTGAACAGATAGAGTGACCAGGTTATTAATACATCAATGCATTTTTTCTTCCATGATTGCAGGGGCAG
Organism: Bufo gargarizans; assembly: GCF_014858855.1. Taxonomy (NCBI): domain Eukaryota; kingdom Metazoa; phylum Chordata; class Amphibia; order Anura; family Bufonidae; genus Bufo; species Bufo gargarizans. The sequence continues at coordinate 485,197,451 of NC_058083.1, forward strand.
TGTTGAAGATGACAATGCCATCATGCATCGTGTATAAAATGTGAAATAGTTATTCAGGGAGCATGAGACATAATTTTAACCCAGGTGCAAACCACAGAGTCCAGACCTTCACCACTTTAGGCTCTTTTTTTAATATTTTTAAGTAGCAATGTACTTAATGGTTATTTTCTGCCGTTATTCTGCATAGTTATGAGTCATATTAGTTACCACTCAAAACTTACAAGTCGGCATTCTACAACAGTGTTAACTGTACAACCTGAATATCGTACGTAGACAACCAGCATGGATCACTTTTTCTACTTTGCACTTTAACAAATATAGAATGTGGAATTCTCTTAACATGGTTTGCATGTTTGATATTCATGCATGTGCTTTGTTAATTATGTATTGTCAATATTTAGACACTTAAATATGTATATAAATAATATTAAAAAAATAAATAAATCCTGTGTTGTTTGGCTTCATTCACAAATTAAATGATTTTACTTTATTTTATTATGTTTTATTTTAAAATAGGTTGGGTTTGGTGCGGCCGTGTTGTGATTCACGCTGTAGCAAGTTGTGGACCGCATGTGGGCTTCCCTTGTCAAAATGTCTTGTGCAGTAAACATTGTACTGGACTTATTGATGAACCTAATCTCATTTTTTTTATTTCTTTTTAATTTAGATACGGATTTTGGTTCGAACATGGTGTTGTCTGTTGTCCTGGGAGGGATGGCTGACTTCCGTGTTGACCTATCTACATGGTTGGGTATGACTGGCGTTATACTCATCCTTGTTGAAATCCTGTTTTGTGAATGAAGCCTGATTAACACATGTATATTGTATATGAATAGTTATTTTTATATTTTTTGTTAATTATTGACAATTATTTAATGCTAATTTGCACATGCTAAGTACATATAGACACAAGTTAATTTTTTTGTTGTTGTAAAAACTGTGTATTGTATAATGTTCTGGAAGCCATGTCATCAATTAGAGAATTCTTATACTCAGAGTCATGTAGTCAAATTTTTCGGTCTGTTTAGCGGAAGCAATGCTCGGACATTAACAATTTAAAAAAATATGCGCTATCAAGGATCCGTGCTGTTTAGTTTTTACCCCATGCCTTTACATTTTTGCATATTATTACAAATCTTATTTTTTGGGGGGGAAACCGGCATTAATTCTAAATAAATTTGTTATTATTTGTCACTCTTATGAATTGAGCTCTTTTAATAATAAAAACGTTTTTGTTCCTAATCAGCTCACTGACTGGATACTAATATAAAAAAATGTATTCTTAGACTAACAAATATTAGTATTATATTTGAAAATTTAGAAATCATTTTAATTTATGCTAATATAAAAAATAATGTATTTATGTTCTAAATAGCTAATTCTTGTATTTAAACATTTAACTTGTTGTATTTGATTTACACTTACCGCTACAAACTAATAACATTTTGGTGTCTGTTCCTGCAGAGTGAGGCCTCATGCACACAACAGTATTTTTTCACTGTCCGCAAACGGGGTTTCGTTGGTCCGTGATCCGTGACCGTTTTTTCGTCCATGGGTCTTCCTTGATTTTTGGAGGATCCACGCACATGAAAAAAAAGTCGTCCCCATTGACTTTCAATGTAAAGTCAGGAGTCCCTTTTATACCATCGGATCGGAGTTTTTTTTCCAATCCGATGGTATATTTTAACTTGAAGCATCCCCATCACCATGGGAACGCCTCTATGTTAGAATATACTGTCGGATATGAGTTACATCGTGAAAACTCATATCCGACAGTATATTCTAACACAGAGGCATTCCCATGGTGATGGGGACGCTTCTAGTTAGAATATACTACAAACTGTGTACATGACTGCCCCCTGCTGCCTGGCAGCACCCGATCTCTTACAGGGGGCCGTGATCAGCACAATTAACCCCTCAGGTGCTGCACCTGAAGGGGTTAATTGTGCGTATCATAGCCCCCTGTAAGAGATCGGGTGCTGCCAGGCAGCAAGGGGCAGTCATGTGGCAGCGGGGTTCCGATCGGAGTCCCAGTTTAATCGCTAGGGCTCCGATCGGTAACCATGGCAACCAGGACGCTACTGCTGTCCTGGTTGCCATGGTACTTAGCAATAGTAGAAGCATCATACTTACCTGCTGGCTGCTGCGATGTCTCTGTCCGGCCGGGAGCTCCTCCTACTGGTAAGTGACAGGTCTGTGCGGCGCATTGCTAAATGAACTGTCACTTACCAGTAGGAGGAGCTCCCGGCCGGACACAGACATCGCAGCAGCCAGCAGGTAAGTATGAGGCTTCTACTATTGCTAAGTAACCATGGCAACCAGGACAGCAGTAGCGTCCTGGTTGCCATGGTTACCGATCGGAGCCCCAGCGATTAAACTGGGACTCCGATCGGAACTCCGCTGCCACCAATGATCGGGGGGGAGAGGGTAAGCCGCACACTGGCCACCAATGTTACTAATGCAATAGAGGGAGAGAGGGGGCGGGCGCACACTGTGCCACCAACGTATTAATACAAAAGAGGGAGGAAGGGGGGGCGCACACTGTGCCACCAACGTATTAATACAATAGAGGGAGGAAGGCGGGGCGGGGGGCGCACACTGTGCCACCAATGTTATTATTACAAAAGAAGGAGGGAGGGGGGCCCGGGGGGCGCCCACTGTGCCACCAACGTATTAATACAATAGAGGGAGGGAGGGGGGGGCCGCACTGGCCACCAATCAAATTTAAACTGGGGAGGGAGGGGGGTCTGCCCCCTGCTGCCTGGCAGACCCAGATCTCTTACAGGGGGCTATGATACGCACAATTAACCCCTTCAGGTGCAGCACCTGAGGGGTTAATTGTACGGATCACAGCCCCCTGTAAGAGATCGGGTGCTGCCAGGCAGCAGGGGGCAGTCATGTACACAGTTTGTTGTATATTCTAACTAGAATCGTCCCCATCACTATGGGAACGCCTCTGTGTTAGAATATACTGTCGGATCTGAGTTTTCACAAAGTGAAAACTTAGCTCTGAAAAAGCTTTTGTGCAGACGGATCTTCGGATCCGTCTGTATGAAAGTAACCTACGGCCACGGATCACGGACACGGATGCCAATCTTGTGTGCATCCGTGTTCTTTCACTGACCCATTGACTTGAATGGGTCCATGAACCGTTGTCCGTCCAAAAAATTGGACAGGTCATATTTTTTTGACGGACAGGATACACGGATCACGGAGGCAGTTGACAAACTGTGCATTTTCAGAGTTTTCAATGGACCCATTGAAAGTCAATGGGTCCGCAGAAAATCACAGAAAACGGAACAACGGCCATGGGTGCACACAACGGTCATGTGCATGAGGCCTGAGTCAGGGCTATGTGTAGACTTTAAACTACAACGTTAACTAACCATCTGCCTGCTGCTTTGTCAAGATGATTCGGAGATTGGTGTAGGCCTTATAATCCACCGTTAACAATAGCTGCTGCTATTATCCTGATCCTAATGATTATGTGTAGGCTATATACTCCACCATTATCAATGACTACTGCTATTATCAAGATCCTTTGGAGTTGTGTAGGCCAAGTCCTCCCCTTTTTCTATGTACCTGCAGCTGCTGTTTGTAAGGATACTGATGAGTTTGGGATAGAGTATAGGGGCCTTACTTTACTCTAATGTTTAGAAATTAAAAAAGAATCCTTCAATTTAAAAAAATAAAAACAAACACCCAATATAAGTTAAATATTCAAACATCATAATTATATAAAAGAAAAAAATTGTTAAATTAACAATTCCCATTAGGGAAATGATTGGAGTTTGTCGTGGAGGTTTAACAGTTCCTCCACAGCCTTGTTGTGTTGCTCCTCCAATAGGGCCATTCTGTGGGAGAATTGGAGCCTTATCTCCCGCAGTTTGCGATTATGGAGCTCCTAGAGGTCCCACAGATCCTTTATGTGGTCTAGCTGAAGGGCCACATTTTTTATTTTATTTCTTTCAGTACTGTTAAAAAAAGAAAAGAAAAAATGCTTTATTATTTTTTCATCTGATTTAGTTAATATTGTATAAAGCTGTTGACTAATGGCGATTGTAGTAGAAACACAGACTGTGAAGAAGAACTTTTTCATAGGTTCTGTCTACATAAACTCAGATTGTTGGATGTATAACCTGCCATTGGGCCAGAAATAGTCTTTGGCATTGAGGTCATAATTTACATCTGCTATTTAAGTTGTATCAGAAATTTTGAATTATTGGTATGAATGGTTAGGGTCTTGTGATTTTTTTCATTTTAAAATCTGACAATTTTTTACAATTATTGGCTCAACGAGATTCCAAAGTGTCACAACTATAAACTAATTAATTAATCTAAATCATAACCATTATCTTAACTACTAAATAACTATAGACTATAATGAAGTATTCCGACATAAACAACTACCTATATTTAATTCATTGAAATGTAAATAGTATTCTATCATATTTTGCGACAACAAACAAATCTTAAATGTAAACTGTGCTCACAGTGGATTCACCTCCATAAGTCTTTACTCTCGAGTGAACGAGCCATGTATGGCAACTGTGGCAAAGTACGACGGGATTGGCGGGTGGTTGGCACAAAAGTGTTCTTGTTATAACTTCATCTTTGCCATAATTATTAAAATTTATATTTTACCACTATTACATTTTGAAACTAATGATTGATATTGCTGTGTGCACTGTAATAGCCCAAAGGGTAGAATCAGGGATGCTTGGTATGTCTCAATGGGAATGTATGCCTCAGTGAGATAATTTACGTGAATCAGTACGCCTGTAACATTTGGTTTCTGGGGTTTTGTCTTTAATATGGATTTTGGATCTGGGTTTTAATAGTGAACAGAGACTTTGGGTGGGACAGGTCTCACCCGTACTACATCCTGGGTTCTCATAATGGTGTGGTTAAAAAGGATCTTAAGATAAAGTGTGTACAGGCCATCCAAACGCAGAACAATCTGAGAGTTGAACCAGACCTGTGACAGACTGAAAAGAGTGTGGTATTGTACTGTTTTGCTACCCTGCTTGGAATGAACTGTAAGTGTGGGACTTTATGTCCAATATGACTAAACTGACACGTGTGTGTGTGTGTGTGTGTGTGTGTGTGTGTGTGTGTGAATGAGTAAAAACAGCAAAAGCACATATTTACCCTCCTTGTGTGGTGGTCACTAGTCCATCCTCCTCCGCTTCCCCCTCGTCCTCCTCGTTAAAAACTTGGGGGGATGAAGTGGGTTGGGGTTAGGGTCCAGCCTCTTGCTCCTCCCTTAACTTCCCCTCCTGTGGTGGGGTAGGGGCATTTGGTTGAGTCCTGGCTGCTCTTCCTCCTCCTCAGATGCAGAGACCTCCCACAAATCCCTTCTGGAAGTCCTGCATCTGACAGGGATGGCGAGCACCTATAATAACAAATTAGACTTATTTAATAATAAATAAATCACAAAGCATAAATGTACATAAGCATTCCATTACTTTTTGTATCTTTCACCAACACTCAGTAATCATTGTACCTGGACAGTGTTGGTCCCGGATCTGGCAGATTCGGTCAAGATGCCTCCGCTTGAGGTCTGACCATTTTTTTTTTATGGCCAGATGCCTGTGCTGTCCACCGTGATCCCTCCACAGTTCAAATCGTAGACAACAGGCTATAGTTTGTTTTTGTTTCTGGAATGGGGTCTCGTCGTACCCATTCTCCAACTGCACTGCCGGATAAAAAAAAGGAAGCATTTAATCCAAAATATTTAATAAAGCTATTCCAGGAAGGTGAACAGCCGGTCAGATCTGTCCTGCCGCTAGTTCACCTATGCCCCAGACAGTGGCATAGCCAGAAATGACTGGGCCCCACAGCAAATTTTTTAATGGGGCCACCCTACCCCAGTAATTTTTTCACAACCCATTCCTTTCATGCCACCCCCATTCCAGTGGCTAGTAAAGATCGCTCTCTCAGACCAGGCCCGGCAGCTGTTCCATCCGTTTTCTACACTGTCTACACTGTCACTGTATATAATTTCATTGTGTAATACTGTTGAGGGGGCCCTGACAAAATCTTTTCGTCCTCCTCCTCCTGGAATGGCCCATTCTGGGTCAGGGCCCCAAAGCAGCCACTACCCCTGCATCCCCTGTAGCTACGCCCCTGCCACCAGAATGACGATCCGTCCACATTTACTATAATGGTGGCGGGCAGGGGCGTAACTCTGTGGGTAGCAGGGGAAGCGTCTGCTTTGGGGCCCTGACCCAGAAGGGGCCCATCCAGGAGGAGGAGGAGGACTAAAAGATTTGGTCAGGGCCCTCTCAACAGTATTACACATTTAAATTATATACAGTGACAGTATAGACAGTGTAGAAAACGGATGGAACAGCTGCCGGGTCTGCAGCTACACCACTGGTGGTGGGGGAAAAGTTCCAGGAGCAGCAAGGCAGCATGCGGCGAGAGGAAGTCTAACTAAAAGCTAAGCATTGTGTAGTTTAAGTACGGGTAACGGCTCGCCGTGCGCTGCCTTGATGCCTCCGTAACTAACCCATAGCCACCACCATGTCATCATCATCTGAACCACCAAACCAAAATGTATTATTGTTTGAAAGTGAAATATTAGATTTAAAGTTAACATTAATTTATAACATCTGATTGTATTGAAACTATATGTGTGGGGGGTATAAGCTATTGGATATTGGCCATCCGAGGAGAGGTGTACCTGTCTAGCAACGTGACCGCATAGTATGGGGTGTAAAGTTGGTTCGCCTCCCTGTGGTGCACCTTGGGTAACGGTAAATGAACCAGCAAATACTGAATGTCAAAAATTACTTCTCCTGACCAACAGGACACTTATTAGAATCTTTAGACAAGGCATCCTCACACTGCGGCCCTCCAGCAAACTGTGGCCTTCTAGCTGTGGCAAAAATACAACTCCCATAATTCCCTGACAGCTTACAGCTATTATCCTATAGAAGGGCATCATGGGAGTTGTAGTTTGACAACAGCTGGAGGACCGCAGTTTGAGGATGCCTGCTATAGACTGTCTGTGTGTGTGTGTGTTTGTGTGTGTGTTGGGGTGGTCGGAGGGGGTGTGGGTTTGAGGGGGGGTTTGGTGGTATGTAGTGTGGGTATATTGTGTGAGGCAGGAAATTAGATGTGCAATGTGCATCTGATATATATTTGTCTGCTATCCATAAATAATGACACGTCGGCCACATTTATGTATGGATAGCATGTAAATATATAGCAGATGTCAGTGAGATATTGCTTTGATGGCACACCACCCGTGTATTGTCATATCGAAAATACCTAACTATTAATTTTAAGAATACAAATAAAATCACATTTTATATTGTATGAGTAGATGTTAAAGATTAGGTGAAATAAATATTGATTTTGAATGTGAACAGTACTTGTTTCCATAAATCATTTATATCTAATCAAAGTATGTGCAATGCGAATTTAAATGTCATGCGAAAATAGTTTTCACATATGTAACATCCCAGAGTTATGTTACGAAACTCTTTTACCCCGCTACAACCTGTTAAGTGTATTTGTACTGTCATCTTGTGTAATTTAACATCTCATCCTCAATAATGTGCATTTTCTAAGCCTGTTACATGTATTTGCTGTAATTTCCATGTACACCAGCAGGTGGCAGCAATATGTCAGCAGGGCCTTATTTCAGTTTAGCATACCTAGACTGGAATAGTTTATTCCAGTTTAGCTCCCCCCTCTTTGAGCAGAGTTGGCTGGCCCATGTCCTGCCTCATGGGAAGGAAAGGAAGTTATAGTTAGTGTGCCAGCCACCCCTGCTAGGGGAAGGCTGTGCTGGTAGGAGCTCACAGTTCTAGGGATCCCAGCCCAGGATCGAGTCTCGGTTGAGACCAAAGATCACCATTCCCAGTCTGAGCCTTTCAGCCTCAACTGGTGACAAGCAAGCAGCCATCTCCAGAACTCCAGGACGAACCATTCCCTGTGAGCATAACTGTGAGTACTATCCAGAGGAGTCAAATTCCTCCTCAGCTAGTCAGTCCCCAACACAGCAGAAGATAGACAGAGCAGAAGACAGATTCCTGCCATATTCTCCAGGCACATGATAGGAGCAGAAGAGATATTGATCCCTGCCATACATTGCCAATACCTGCTGGGACCCAAGACTATTGCTGTAACTCATATGGATTAATGCTGCCTCAAGTAAAGACAAGTTGAATTATATAACAAGTAGGGATCTCAATTATTACTACCAAAATCCTCAATTACTCCTACTAGCAACACACTCATTTATTGCAAGTGAGCCAGGATCCAGGAGTTCAGCCGTATCAAGGTAGGAGACACTGTTAACACTATTACTACTGCTACACAGAGACATTATACCACTCTGGCATTCCTAACCTGGTACGTGAGTTGCAACACCTTAAAGGGCCCTGAGACTGTACCCTGCGCACGCTGCAATTGGCGTCACAAACAAAAACTATAGACTTATATACCCATATCCGGACCCACTGCATAATTCGGCGTCCGCGTAACCGTACCACGGTCCTGCTCATTGCACATACAAGGATATTAGTAAGCTAACAGTAAACAAGCGTGTGAGTTGTAATGTTAATTTCCTTACTATGACGAGGATCTCTTCCTCCACTTGTGAGAATTTGCTTGCCACCATCTTTCGATTCGCATCCACAAGTCAACTCAATAATACACTTTGCTCAAGATGAAACTGGTTCCTTCCTACTAGGAGGGACTCACGACCATATGTGTGCATGCGCATATGAACATTTCATTGCCGTTTCCGCAATGTGTATGTTACGAATATTCGCTATATTGCTATAACTTTGTTTTTTAGAATATTTGTAATATTCTAAAACAAGAATATACACTCACTTAAAGAATTATTAGGAATACCTGTTCTATTTCTCATTAATGTGATTATCTAGTCAACCAATCACATGGCAGTTGCTTCAATGCATGTAGGGTTGTGGTCCTGGTCAAGACAATCTCCTGAACTCCAAACTGAATGTCAGAATGAGAAAGAAAGGTGGGCTACAACAGCAAAAGACCCCACCGGGTACCACTCAGCTCCACTACAAATAGGAAAAAGAGGCTACAATTTGCACAAGCTCACCAAAATTGGACTGTTGAAGACTGGAAAAATGTTGCCTGGTCTGATGAGTCTCGATTTCTGTTGAGACATTCAAATGGTAGAGTCTGAATTTGGCGTAAACGGAATGAGAACATGTATCCATCATGCCTTGTTACCACTGTGCAGGCTGGTGGTGGTGGTGTAATGGTGTGGGGGATGTTTTCTGGGCACACTTTAGGCCCCTTGGTGCCAATTGGCCATCGTTTAAATGCCACGGGCTACCTGAGCATTTTTTCTGACCATGTCCATCCCTTCATGACCACCATGTACCCATTCTCTGATGGCTACTTCCAGCAGGATAATGCACCATGTCACAAAGCTCGAATCATTTCAAATTGGTTTCTTGAAGATGACAATGAGTTCACTGTACTAAAATGGCCCCCACAGTCACCAGATCTGAACCCAATAGAGCACCTTTGGGATGTGGTGGAACGGGAGCTTCGTGCCCTGGATGTGCATCCCTCAAATCTCCATCAACTGCAAGAGGCTATCCTATCAATATGGGCTAACATTTCGAAAGAATGCTATCAGCACCTTGTTGAATCAATGTCACGTAGAATTAAGGCAGTTCTGAAGGCAAGAGGGGGTCCAACACTGTATTAGTATGGTGTTCCTAATAATTCTTTAGGTGAGTGTATAGCAATATAGCGAATATAAAATACACATATAGACTGCAATATAGTTAATATAGTGCTATAGTATCTTTTTTTAATAGGGTAAATTTTTTCCAAATCTGAAGTTCAGAAGAGACAAAAAAAATTTGACTATAAAAAAAAGATTTTAGCACTATATTACTTAAATTGCAGTCTATATATGTATTTTATGAATATTTGCTATATTGCTATAACTTCGTTTTTTAGGATTTTAGTCATATTCTAAAACAAAAATATATAGCAATATAGAGAATATTCGTAAAATACATATACCATTAGCAAACCAATAGGAAAGTTGCACTATACAGTTAAAAATCGCAATATGCAAATAATTAAATCACATATTAATCACGATAAATAGAAAAATTATGAATATTCGATTTCGACAAATATAAGACGACTATTCAATTGAATATTTGCGAAATATTGCAAAATCGAATATGGCACCTCACGCTCATCACTATTCATAGGTACAAATCTGCTGACAGATGCCCTTTAAGATTAATTTGGAAAAGACCAATGTTGTTGGGTTGTCTGGTTGTCTGGTCTCGTGCAGAACCCACTGTCCAGCCATTCAGAATCTGTTAACCAGGCCACAGAACAGGTACAAAGAGCATTTTTTTCTCCGAAAGACAACCTAATCAAAAGAACTGTGTAATATTGTATTTTTCCTTTGGAGGAATTGAAGTGGAACTGAATACTTGCTGCTGGGATCCTCCACAGATTATGGCTGACAACAGGACACCCGTGATCATTTTATTGCCAGGCGAACCTTCTAAATGTGGAAAAAAAACTTTAAATGTATGCATTATTATTATAATTATTATTATTATTATCTTACAATGTATTTTTATGTTACATAAACTAGCAATGCAAGAGTGTTTCAGGTCAATAAAACAAGATAAAATAAACTTGCTGATATAAACATATACTTGGTAACTTTAAAAGATTATAGCCTTGCGGGAATCTGATAAATGGCTTATTTTTAGAGTTCACAGTGTCTCTGTCCTCAGAATCTGATTCACAATGTGATAAATATCTTGAGATGCAGTTTCTACCACATTAAATGAACCACTGTACAATATAAACACCAGCAGACATTAAGGGATGGAAGAAAACAGTAATCACGATTAGAGATGGCCTTGCGGTTCGCCCTGGTGGTTGTTTCGCGGCAAACTTTGCGCGTTCACGATTCGTCGAACATACTAGCATATGGCGATGTTTGCATGCGCCATATTCTTTTGCATTGCGCAGAACTTTGACCTATGACACATTCATCAGGTGGGACAGGACAGCCAATTGAGATGTTTCAGCACATGGACACCCCCCCACCCTATAACAGAACCCAAACTGGTGGCCATTTTACATTCTGTGTTTTGCCAGTGTAGGGAGACGTTGCTGTGTGAAGTAGGGACCGACTGTTAGGGACATCAAACGCTAGCTAATAGGGCAGCAAAAGTCCTTTTAAGTACTGGTATAGGTGTGATATCGATAGGTGTGACTTACTGAGGGGTGTAATATACTTTCTAACATAGAAAGTATATTATAGTGCATTTGTATTGTGCAGCAATCGTGTGCGGTTTTGCTGCGATACTGCAGCTATACAGAGGGACAAACGCTATTGGAATTACTAATTGCAACTGGTGTGATATACCTGTTGCCCCCCAAAAAAATGATTGAGGGGTGTGATATATTTAAAATATACTTTCTAACATAGAAATTATATAGTTCATATGTATTGTGCAGCAGTTGTGTACAGTTCTGCTGCGATACTGCAGGTATATAGAGAGACAGGCGCTATTGGAACAACTATTTGCAATGGGTATGATATACCTGTTGCCCCAGAAAAAGCTGATTGAGGGGTGCAATATACCTGCTTACACAAAATACTGATTAAAGGGTTTGATATACCTGTTTCAACAAAATACTGATTGAGGCCTGCAATATACCTGCTTCCACAAAATGCTGATTGAGGGGCTCAATATACCTGCTTCCACCAAATGTTGATTAAGGGGTTCTATATACCTGCTTCCACAAAATACAGATTGAGGGGTGCAATATACCTGCTTTCACCAAATATTGATTAAAGGGTTCTATATACCTGCTTCCACAAAATACTGATTGAGGAGTTTGATATACCTGCTTCCACAAAATACTGATTGAGGGGTGCGATATACTTGCTTCCACAAAACATTGATTAATGGGTTCTATATACCTGCTTCCACAAAATACGGATTAAGGGGTTTGATATACCAGCTTCCACCAAATACTGATTGAGGCCTGTGATATACCTGCTTCCACAAATACTTCTCTTCTCTATGGACTTTGGCACAGGGTCAATTTTAATTCTTGTAGGCCAGTACAGGCCCCAGGTGTTGAATTCCTCCAAGATCCATGCCTCAGCACACCCACCGGCGCCTCAGGCCTGAGCCGGCGACGGCTGCAAAACCCCAACCCCTGCTAAAAAGTTGATTAAGCCTCCCAACAGCTGGCCTAAACCTCTCCCTAAATCCCCAGACCCAATACCAACTCCGCTGTACCCCAAACCCGCCGACCACGGCGATAATTGACCCATTGTGTACTCACCAAGCCAGGGATGGACTGACAATTTGGGCACTCGGGCATGGACCGAGGGCCTGCGGCCACTAGGAGGCCCTGTCAGTGCTGTCTTCTGCACTTACATGCAATGAAGTGCTCTGACGGGGCCCGGCATGAAGTACTTTGACCATGCCGGACCCCGTCAGAGCGCTCATCAAACATGTATAATATGAGAAAAGGAATCGCGCTCCTGGCTGTGGGAGGAACGCTGAAGGCTCGGAAATCGGCCTCCAGCACAGCCAGCAGTGCGATGTGACTTGTGAGCGTGGGAGTGCGTCATCAGGAAAAAAGGTAAGTATGTTTTACTTTTTTTTTATTTTTATAAAGCTGCAGACTGGGGGCAACAACTACTTTGAAGGGGCTATGGGCATAACTAATTTGAGGGGGCACATATCTGGCCATAACCACTGTGAGAGGACACATAATCTGGCATAACCACTGTGAGGGGACACATATCTGGGCATATCTACTCCGAGAGGCACATAATCTAGCATAACTACTGTGAGTGGGCACATAATCTGGCATAACTACTGTGAGGAGGTACATAATCTGGCATAACTACTGTGAGAGGGCACATAATCTGACATAACTACTGTGAGGGGGCACATATGTGGGCATATCTACTGTGAGGGGCACATATCTGGGCATATCTACTGTGAGGGGCACATATCTTTGCATAACTACTGTAAGGGGGCACATAATCTGTCATAACCACTGTGAGGGGGCACATATCTGGGAATATATACTGCGAGAGGCACATAATCTAGCATATCTACTGCGAGAGGCACATAATCTAGCATAACTACTGTGAGTGGGCACATAATCTGTCATAACTACTGTGAGGCGGTAAATAATCTGGCATAACTACTGTGAGGGGGCACAAATGTGGGCATATCTACTGTGAGGGGCACATATCTGGGCATACCTACTGTGAGGGGCACATATGTTTGCATAACTACTGTGAGGGGGCACATAATCTGGCATAACCACTGTGTGGGGGCACATAACCTGCGCATATACAGGTCCTTCTCAAAAAATTTGCATATTGTGATAAAGTTCATTATTTTCTGTAATGTACTGATAAACATTAGACTTTCATATATTTTAGATTCATTACACACCAACTGAAGTAGTTCAAGCCTTTTATTGTTTTAATATTGATGATTTTGGCATACAGCTCATGAAAACTCAAATTTCCTATCTAAAAAAATTAGCATATTTCATCCGACCAATAAAAGAAAAGTGTTTTTAATACAAAAAAAGTCAACCTTCAAATAATTATGTTCAGTTATGCACTCAATACCTGGTCGGGAATCCTTTTGCAGAAATCACTGCTTCAATGCGGCGTGGCATGGAGGCAATCAGCCTGTGGTACTGCTGAGGTGTTATGGAGGCCCAGGATGCTTCGATAGCGGCCTTAAGCTCATCCAGAGTGTTGGGTCTTGCGTCTCTCAACTTTCTCTTCCCAATATCCCACAGATTCTCTATGGGGTTCAGGTCAGGAGAGTTGGCAGGCCAATTGAGCACAGTAATACCATGGTCAGTAAACCATTTACCAGTGGTTTTGGCACTGTGAGCAGGTGCCAGGTCGTGCTGAAAAATGAAATCTTCATCTCCATAAAGCTTTTCAGCAGATGGAAGCATGAAGTGCTCCAAAATCTCCTGATAGCTAGCTGCATTGACCCTGCCCTTGATAAAACACAGTGGACCAACACCAGCAGCTGACATGGCACCCCATACCATCACTAACTGTGGGTACTTGACACTGGACTTCAGGCATTTTGGCATTTCCCTCTCCCCAGTCTTCCTCCAGACTCTGTCACCTTGATTTCCGAATGACATGCAACAGTCCAGTGCTGCTTCTCTGTAGCCCAGGTCAGGCGCTTCTGCCGCTGTTTCTGGTTCAAAAGTGGCTTGACCTGGGGAATGCGGCACCTGTAGCCCATTTCCTGCACACGCCTGTACACGGTGGCTCTGGATGTTTCTACTCCAGACTCAGTCCACTGCTTCCGCAGGTCCCCCAAGGTCTGGAATCGGTCCTTCTCCACAATCTTCCTCAGGGTCAGGTCACCTCTTCTCGTTGTGCAGCGTTTTCTGCCACACTTTTTCCTTCCCACAGACTTTCCACTGAGGTGCCTTGATACAGCACTCTGGGAACAGCCTATTTGTTCAGAAATTTCTTTCTGTGTCTTACCCTCTTGCTTGAGGGTGTCAATGATGGCCTTCTGGACAGCAGTCAGGCCGGCAGTCTTACCCATGATTGCGGTTTTGAGTAATGAACCAGGCTGGGAGTTTTTAAAAGCCTCAGGAATCTTTTGCAGGTGTTTAGAGTTAATTAGTTGATTCAGATGATTAGGTTAATAGCTCGTTTAGAGAACCTTTTCATGATATGCTAATTTTTTGAGATAGTAATTTTGGGTTTTCATGAGCTGTATGCCAAAATCATCAATATTAAAACAATAAAAGGCTTGAACTACTTCAGTTGGTGTGTAATGAATCTAAAATATATGAAAGTCTAATGTTTATCAGTACATTACAGAAAATAATGAACTTTATCACAATATGCTAATTTTTTTAGAAGGACCTGTATATACTGTGAGAGGCACATAAACTAGCATAACCACTGTGAAGAGGCACATAATTTGTCAGAACTACTGTGAGTCGGAACATAATCTGGCATAACTACTGTGAGGGGGAACATAATCTGACATAACTACTGTAAGAGGCAAATATCTGGGCATATCTACTGTGAGAGGCAAATAATCTAGCATAACTACTGTGAGTGGGCACATAATCTGGCATAACTACTGTGAGGAGGTACATACTCTGTCATAACCACTGTGAGGGGGCACATATCTGGGCATATCTACTGCTAGAGGCACATAATTTAGCATAACTACTGTGAGTGGACACATAATCTGGCATAACTACTGTGAGGGGGCACATATCTGGGCATATCTACTGTGAGAGGCACATAATCTATCATAACTACTGTGAGGGGGCACATAATCTGGCATAACTACTGCGAGGAGGTAGATAATCTAGCATAACTACTGTGAGTGGGCACATAATCTGGCATAACTACTGTGAGGAGGTAGATAATCTAGCATAACTACTGTGAGTGGGCACATAATCTGGCATAACTACTGTGAGGGGGCACATATCTGGGCATATCTACTGCGAGAGGCACATAATCTATCATGACTACTGTGAGTGGGCACATAATCTGGCATAACTACTGTGAGGAGGTAGATAATCTAGCATAACTACTGTGAGGGGGCACATATCTGGGCATATCTACTGTGAGGGGCAGCACATTACCTGGCATAACTACTGTGAGGGGCACATAATCTGGCATAACTACTTTGAGGAGGTACATAACCTGGCAAAACTACCATTAGGGGGCACATAACTTTGCATAACTACTGTGAGGGGGCACATTATCTGGCAAAACTATCGTTAGGGGGCACATATCTGGGCATATCTACTGTGAGGGGCACATAATCTGGAGACTGAGAGGCATAATGGGGCTGATGAGAAGCATAAGGGCTGATAATGGGGGCTGATGAGAGGCATGGGGCTCTCATCTGTGGTCTGGGGGTAATTTACATTGGGGTCTGAGCTAAGATCTGATTTGAGGTCTTATTTGGGTCCTTTTTACATTGGGGGTCTAATTGGGTCTGTCAGCTGAGGTCTGATTAACATTGGGAGTCTGATTGGTGGTCTTACCTAAGATGTAATGAAAAATATGTTTTTGTTATTGTCCCCCTCTAAAACCTAGGTGCCTCTTATAGGTCTCCTGAACTGCAGAGCGGTGCCCACTTCCAGCCCTGAGCTCAGCTGCCCCCTGCCCAGAGCACTTATCCTGAGCCTGCTGGAGTCTTCAGAACTGAAAGTATTTACAGTAATTCTATATATTACTTGTTTTATGTGAGTAAGGGTGCTGGGTGGTTAGAAAAGGTGGGGGGCAATGATAAAGAGAAGTTCTGTACCAAGTATAGGTGATGTGGGTGGCACAATATGTGGGTGGGGCTGTGTGTGGGTGTGACTTGAGGGTGGGCAGGACACAGGGACCCCATAATCTCGTGTTGCCCGGGGGCCTCATGAGTTGTCAGTCCGCCCCTGCACCAAGCTGCCTGGGAGCTGTAAACTCAGCAGCGGCAATGCCTGAATCCGGCCGCATCTCCCCACCATCTTCTCCGCTTACCACTGTTGAGCTCTCAGGGGATCCCGTGACTTCTCTTGATGGATGCTGTGCAGACCTCACATGGGAAGAAGATCCACTGCTGGAAACTGTCACCACAGGGACTTGGGAAACTGAAGACTGCCCTACCGTAACTGAACAGCAGGGGGCACTGAAAAGCATCTGGCACACATCTCGCAGTGCAGGCTGAGTTGGGCCAGCCACATGCTGCCCGTTCTCTCCACAGGATTAACCAGGATGGTCCCTTGCATCCCTACTGCCTCCTGCCTGGTCACAGGCAGCAGCAGCGATGGAATCCCTGCTCCCACTCTGACCAGGCTCACCTGGAGAGAAGCCTGCCACCCCTGGACCTGACTCCCCGCTAATAGCAGCTCCGGAGAGGGAGGAGGATACCTTCCCCCTCACTGGGTCCTGCAGCACTACAGGATTCCTCCCACGCTGGGGAGGCTGTGAAGGATGCAGTTTCCCAGCCTCCTGGTGCAGAGGGTCCCATGGAGGGGCTCCTCACCCAATGCTGGACCCTGGGGGGTGACCTCTGGGCTTAAGCGCGCTTAAGGAAAGGACCTACGTGGCCGTTGCACCCCCCGCTGCGGTGTAGCATCCTCCTCAGCAACCCACAGCAAACTCCGCACTTGCACTTGTAGCCATTCCAGACTCCAGGCCTCTGCTGCCGCCCTCAACTGCTGTAGGATAACTTCCAAGTCCGCCATGGAGAAAGGTAGGTGGCAAGATGTAGCAGAGCAGATGGGTTCCCTGCCTTCTCCTCTAATATGGCTCCCCTTTCTTCCCCATAAGCCTCTCTTAAAGCCCAGACCCTTCCCACCAAATTACTAACCTCCCGCAGCAACTTAAACTGCCCAATACCCATTCCTGCTTCCCTGAACCACCCCCTGTCATGCCGACCTCCCCGGAAGGCTACACCTCCAGTCTGGCCTCACTTGATTATGGTTTACCATAATGCCTAAAAAAATTATAAGATCATGGCTTCAAGTCAAGTTTTCAGCAGGACTATAAAAAAAATGCTATAAAAAAAGCCTAAAAAAATGAATAAATCAATTTTGTAATTAAAATTTTTTATTGTTTAGAAATAGTTTACCATGAATATAAATATTTAGTGCTATAGACATAATAGTAAGAGCTAGAGATGGCCTTGCGGTTTGCCCGGCGGTCGTTTTGCGGTGAACTTTGCTCGTTCGCGGTTCGCTGAACAGACGTACATATGGTCATGTTCTTTTGCATTGTGCCACACTTTGACCCATGACACATTCATCAGGTGGGACAGGACAGTCAATTGAGACGTTTCAGCACATGGACACCCCCCCTACCCTATAAATAAATTCAATCTGGCCGCCATTTTACATTCAGTCTTTTGCCAGATAGGGAGAGGTTGCTGTGTGGAGCAGGGACAGACTGTCCTTTTAAGGACTGGTATAGGTGTGCTGTTGATAGTTGTGACATACTAAAGAGGTACGATATACTTATAATATACTTTCTAACATGGAAACTATATTATAGTGCATTTGTATTGTGCAGCAGTTGTGTGGGGTTCTGTTGCGATGCCACAGCTATACAGAGGGACAAACGCTATTGGAACAACTAATTGCAACTGGTTTGACATACCAGTTGCCCCCCAAAAAAACTGATTGAGGCAGGGGTGTGATATACCTATAATATTTATATGGAGGAGAAAAAAGAGCTGGGTCGCACATCCACAGTGCTTGGCTTTGACCTAAAAAGTGTACAGCCCCCCGTATTGCATGCTGTACAAGAGGCATTAGTGTACATTTTGATCAAAAGGCATAAGCCCACTCACCACGTCAAGGAAGCCTCTATTGAGTGGGACCTACTTTGACAAAAGGGCGCAGCACGGTGCGATGACAAAGCGGCGATATCCTGGTAGGCGGCGGGACCCAGGAGTCAAAGCAGCAACCATGCTGTCTGACGATGCCACCCAAGGCACTGGGTCCCACCAACCCACCAGAACAGCACCACAAAAACAAAGGCCACCGCACAGTACTGCACCATGTGAACAGCTGTCTAACACAGCATGTCCATTACTATCAGAAGCTACAGGTCAATGACCACTATATGCAATCCTGTGTGATTAAAACCACCTGTGCCGAATGGGAGGAGTGCTGACACCAGTAATAAAGAAGAAAGATTCAATAACAATTATATGGAGGAGAAAAAAGAGCTGGGTCGCACATCCACAGTGCTTGGCTTTGACCTAAAAAGTGTAC
The DNA here is from genome assembly GCF_014858855.1 of Bufo gargarizans. Taxonomy (NCBI): domain Eukaryota; kingdom Metazoa; phylum Chordata; class Amphibia; order Anura; family Bufonidae; genus Bufo; species Bufo gargarizans. Next base: position 485,216,258 of record NC_058083.1, read on the forward strand.
AGCCCCCCGTATTGCATGCTGTACAAGAGGCATATAATATACTTTCTATATAGTGTATGTGCTGTATTTGTGTGCGGTTCTGCTGAGATACCACAGCTATACAGAGGGACAAACTGTATTGGAACAACTAATTTCAACTGGTGTTACCTGTTGCCCCCCAAAAAAACTGATTGAGGCAGGGGTGTAATATACCTATAATATAATTTATATATAGTGCATGTGCAGCATTTGTGTGCGGTTCTGCTGAGATACCGCAGCTATACAGAGGGACAAATGCTACTAGAACAACTAATTTCAACTGGAGCAATATACCAGTTGCCCCCCCAAAAAACTGATTGTGGGGTGTGATATACCTATAATGTACTTTCTATATAGTGCATGTGTAGCATTTGTGTGCGGTTCTGCTGAGATACCACAGCTATACAGAGGGACAAATGCTATTGGAACAACTCATTTTAACTGGTATGACATACCAGTTGCCCCCCCCCTCAAAAAAAAAACTGATTGAGGCAGGGGTGTGATATACCTATAATATAATGTATATATAGTGTATGTGCAGCATTTGTGTGCGGTTCTGCTGAGATACCGCAGCTATAAAGAGGGACAAATGCTACTAGAATAACTAATTGCAACTGGTGTGATATAGCAGTTGCCCCCAAAAAAGACTCATTGAGGCAGGGGTGTGATATACCTATAATATACTTTCTATATAGTGCATGTGCAGCATTTGTTTGCAGTTCTGCTGAGGTACTGCAGCTATAGAAGGACAAACGCTATTGGAACAACTAATTGCAAATGGTGAAATATACCAGTTGCCCCCCAAAAAAACTGATTGAGGCAGGGGTGTGATATACCTATAATATACTTTCTATATAGTGCATTTGTATTGTGCAGCATTTGTGTGCGGTTATGCTGAGATACTGCAGCTATACAGAGGGACAAACACTATTGGAACAACTAATTGCAACTGTTGTGATATACCAGTTGCCCACCCCAAAAAATTATTGAGGCAGGAGTGTGATATTCCTATAATATAATTTGTATATAGTGTATGTGCAGCATTTGTGTGCGGTTCTGCTGAGATACCGCAGCTATAAAGAGGGATAAACGATACTGGAACAACTAATTTCAACTAGTGTGATATACCAGTTGCCCCTCCCCCCAAAAAAAAATGATTGAGGCAGGGGTTTGATATACCTATAATATAATTTTTATAGAGTGCATTTGTATTGTGCAGCATTTGTGTTTGGTTCTGTTGAGATACTGCAGCTATACAGGGGGACAAACGCTATTGGAACAACTAATTGCAACTGTTGTGATATACCAGTTGCCCCCCCAAAAAAACTGATTGAGGCAGGGGTGTGATATACGTATAATATAATTTATATATAGTGTATGTGCAGCATTTGTGTGCGGTTCTGCTAAGATACCACAGCTATTCAGAGGGACAAACGCATCTGTAACAACTAATTTAAACTGGTCTTATATACCAGTTGCCCCCTAAAAAATGATTAAGGGGTTTGATATACCTGCTTCCAGTAAATAATCATTAAGGTGTTCTACATACCTGCTTCCACAAATACTGCTCTATAGTGTCTTTGTCACAGGGTCATTTTGAAAATGACAGGCAGAGGAAGAGGCAGGCCATTCCACAGGGGTGGTAGGGGTCTAGCAGGTGCACCAGGCCGGAACCTAAGTAGGAAGTTGGAGAAAGTGCGTGCAATTACGTCAAAGGATGCACCAGAGTTAGTTGAGTGGCTCACTCAGCCTTCCGCTTCTGCACCCTGCTCATCCTCTGTATCAGCACCCTCTCCTGAAAATTGTAGGCTTAGGTAAGTCCAAGAGAGGCAGTATATTAGTGTTAGGGACCCATCTGCGGAAGCCACCTTAACGCCTGGTAGATGGGCCCGACACACGTTTGATCAAATATGTGCGCTAAGAGCTTCTATTGACTCATTTAAAGTAGGTATGATACCACTTTTTTTTAGAATGATCCCCATTTATTAGCTTTATTCTTTGTATGTATAATGGTGTGCAGCCATTTTCTTTTTTATCAATCATGTTTGCTTGATGGCAGGGGCGTATATAGAAATCATTGGGCCCCATAGCAAGAATCTGTATTGGGCCCCCTAACCCCACCCACTACTTTGGCCCATCCCACCTCCTGCCCTGGCTCCTCCCCGGCCACACCCCCATTTGCCAATAAAGAAATGTATACATGACCTACTGAGGACTCCAGCATAAGGCCCTAGACTTCTATTATAACAGAATGAATAATGGAATGCCTATAAAGCTGCCTATAAAGGCATTCAGTTCTGCATTCCATCATGGAATTGCATTATGGTCCGTGGTAACGGAATCCATAATGCAATTCACCTTTTACCACCAAACGAAGCGTGAACGAATTTTAAAATATGAAATTTGCTCATCTCTAATTATAAACAGACTGGGGACGACTAATGCTGGCGGTTTTATTTGTGTTTTTGAGGTGACAGGTTCCCTTTAACAGCAAGCAGAGTTCATGGGGGGGCGATGGGGGGGGCACTGTCCTGAGTCCTCTATGAGCCTACAGTACCACCCACCCCCACAGGAACTTTGCTTGCTGCTGCCCTCAGAAAGTCCCATTACCCACCCTGTCCTGGCTGTCTCCCTCCCCACCCCTCCTCTCTTTTGCTGCCTGGCCATCTGACATTATCATACCTAGTCTCTGCTGACTGAGTCTGCTCTCTCTCAGTCTCACTCTTAGGAAGCCAGGGCCAGGCAGTGACACAGCAGCCTTCAGGACGAACGGTTCAGGCCAGGTACAGGGTGCTTCTTCGTCTCCTCAGGCACACTGGCGACGGCCGACGGCGAACCGATTCTCCCGCCTCCCTTGCGCACACTGGCCAATCAGCAGCTGCCTCAACAGAGTTGCCTTGTGCTGATTGGCCAGCGAGTGCTACTTGCAGGGTGGCTTGATCCTGATTCTGCAGCAGTCAGGATCAGGTCAGACTCCGGGCGGGGGGTGGCTGGTGGCGGAGATTGCGGAATAAGAGTTGGCTGAGAAGAAAAGCAGCCGCATAGTCGCATGTCATGAGTGGGCGGGGCCAAACAGTGTTGGCGGGGCCTTATCTGCACTCCGGGCCCCCCAGTGCCGTGGGCCCCATAGCAATGGCAAGGTCTGCCTCTACGGGCGGTACGCCACTGCTTGATGGATATGCACCTGTGAGTCTGAATGTTCTAGTCAAAATTTTCTTGTAATATAAACTGCTGAACTCGGAGGCCTTTAGAAAATTTGTGGCCATTGTCACACCGCAATGGAAGGTCCCCGGAAGGAAATATTTCTCCTAGAAGGGCATCCCAGAGCTATATGGCCATGTTCAGCGGCAAGTGAATGTATCTCTGGCACACAGTGTCGGTGCTAAGATAAATATGACCACAGACATGTGGTCTAGCAAACACGAGCAGGGAAGGTACATAGCCTTCACTGCACACTGGGTGAACCTTCTGACGGCCTCAAGCATGTAACCCGTGGCACCCGTTTGGATTTGGTGTTAACGCCACAAATTGCATGCAGGCCTGCCTCTTCTTCTCCTCCTACTCCATCCTCCATCTCCTCCTTGGCTGACTCCTCCTTTTCCACTGCTACCGCCTCTTCCGCTGTTCCCTCAAAACTCTCCGGCACCTATTCGATGTGTCGGGTGAGATGCTGTGCTGCGGCTGTTGTGCCTGGAAGCCAAGAGCCACACCGGTCCTGCACTCCTTTCAGCTCTGCGGTCACAGGCCGATCAGTGGCTAACCTCGCTCAATTTGACAGTTGGTAAAGTGGTGTGCGACAATGGTGCTAATCTGATGAGCGAGGCTGAAACAGAGCAAAATGACACACATGCCGTGCATGGCACTCGTCCTGAACTTAGTCGTGCAGCGATTCATTGCCAAATACCCCGGGATCCAGGACGTCTTGCAGCAGGCCAGGAAAATCTAGAAGATCTTACATGGCCATGGCTCGCCTTGCTGATGTTTAGCGGCAGCACCACTTGCCCGTCAGATGTCTGATTTGTTACAGCCCGACACGCTGGAACTCCACCTTGCATATGCTTGATAGGCTGCTCCAACAGACACGTGCAATTAACGACTACCTATACGAACTCTGTGGCAGGACAGTTTCTTGGGAGCTTGTTTTTTTCACCGCGCCAGTGGCTGCTCATGCGCAATGCATGCAGACTTCTGCGGCCATTTGATGAAATCACCAAACTGGTCTGTCGCAGCCAGGGCACCATTATTGACATCGTACCTTATGCCTTCTTTCTGGAGCATGCATTGCATCGTGTCATTGATCGAGCCGTGGAGGAGCAGGAGGATGTCGCAATGCTGAATGAATTCCATGGGGGGGCTACTCCATCTGAGATAAGTTAGCAGGAGTCTGAAGAGGAATCAGGGGAGGATGGTGCATGGGGGGAGGAGGAGGAGGAGGAGCAAGAAGAGTAGGCTTTAAACTTTTCTGGGATCCCTGGTGTTGTCCATGGATGGGGGGAGGAGACCGAAGACGACATTCTCCTGGGCGATGAGCAGGACCCAGGCCGCTCCACCGCTTCTAATTTAGTGCAAATGGAGGCTTTCATGCTCCAGTGTTTGAAGAGGGATCCCCGTGTAAAAAGCATAAAGGTCAAGGACCAGTACTGGGTGGCAACATACTTAGACCCCGGGTACAAACACAAAATGGCGGACATGTTACCAGCATCACAAAGGGCTGTCAGAATGCAGCATTTCCAGGCCTTGCTTTGAGAGATGCTACATTCTGCTGTTGCGGGCGCTGGCAGAGGAATTTCCACCCACAGAGAAACAGTTGGGAGTACCAATCCTACAGCGCATGCAAGAAGAGGACGGTTTGAAGATGTGTTGGTCACTTTGGATATGTCAAACCATCGACAGCCGCCCTCCGGATCCAGCCTCAGGGAACGCCTAGACCGACAGGTGTCCAACTACATCGGGTTAACGGTCGATGTGGACGCTCTGAGAAGCAAGGAACCCCTTGACTACTGGGTGTTCAGGCTTGACCTGTGGCCAGAGCTGGCCATGGAACTCTTAGCTTGCCCCTTGTCAAGTGTCCTGTCCGAAAGGACGTTCAGCGCAGCAGGGGGGATTGTGACCGATAAGCGCACTCGCCTAGCTCACAACAGTGTGGACTACCTTACATTTACAAAATGGCAGCTCGGTGCTTAGACTACCCTGGTTACTGGGAGAACCGAGGACACCGGCCGCACTGAGAAGACTTGCGCGTCCGGGTCCATCCCGCCCCCTATCACCTAGGAGAAGAGGACGCTGCATGCGTCTTCACTCCTGCACAGAGGCGGGACGCCGACGGCGCTGTGGAGAGCGAGCACCTCGCTGGCGTCCCGTGACAATAATTTTTGGGGCCTGTACGCCACTGGCCTACAGTAAAATTGTTATTCAGTGACCGCCTAATGTACCTCCATCCACATAATCACTTGTTCTTTTCTGTCAGGTGAATGCCTAATTTTTGGGGGCCTGTACTCCCGTGGCCTAAAATAACATTTTTCGAGGCACCAGAAGGGCACATTTTTGAGAGTTTAAAATACATATTTTTTGCGGGAATTTTGGCCATTGATCCGCCTCTGGTATGTCACTGTCCATGTTGTGGGATGATTTGTGCACTTCTTGTAAGTATTTGGTGGCTATATACGATGATATGCCAAAACTTGCATTGAGGTTGGCATCATCCTGGCTGCATACACCATGGGTAATGTTAATTCATTCTTACTATAAAGTGTAACTGCCATTTCACTACCAAAAATGAAATTCCTAAAATATTTGATGCTGAAGGGAAGATATTCATTAAGCTTTATTTTTCAGTTAATTTTACCTTTCTGATGTCTGTATTCAGCCCTTAGCAACTCTATATATCTGTGCCTCTATTTTAGCATCTTCCTAAAATGACCTCTGCTGCACTTTTTGTGGTGATCTTTACCCTGTTCTTGAGGCCATCCTGTATTTCCTTCACTTCCCATAAGCCTTTGCTCTCCTCACATGAACTAGCAGATAAGCAAGATCAATAAGAATGCAGATACCCTCCCCTACTACCCCATAACAGTGTGTATCCTCTAACATACAGTTAACCAGAGATAGACAAGACCAATAAGAATTCAGATAACCTCCCCCACTACCCCAGAGCAATGTGTATAATCTCACATACAGCTAACCAGAGACAAGCCCTGCAATTACATGAAATCAGTAAGCATTTGTTTTTAGCCTTAATAGTCACCTGTCAGCTCTGCAGATGCTCCTTCATTCTCTTCCACACTGACAAGGAGGGTGGATACTTTAGATGTTCATGTCTCTGGTTTGGTACCAGGTAGATATATGTATTGTAAAATATTGGTTAAGGCTGACCACTCACCACCTGGGCCATAGATGACAAAGGAGATAAAAAATCGCCTGAATAGTAGGTGAACATCTAAGTAGTTTATTATTTAAAAAATGTGGATATATGCCATAAAATAGTATTAAAAAACATATGGTACAAAAAGCACAAATAAAATTAATAAAGTGCAATATAAAATCACGGATATGGCTGAGGTAGTTACATATAGCAGCAGTATAAATTGACAGTATAGAGTTAATGCACATTAATTAAGTCACTGCCTCAATATGGAGCAGTGCATGTCGTCCAATGTTAGTGTTGGATTGTCCGATTCTGAGATATAAATGCTGGATGGTGATTAAAATTGTGACTTGTATTATCACCTATAATAATCCCAGTTTTCTCCCATCAATTTGAAAGCAATATTATTGCAATGGAGGGTTAGGCAAAAAATTGCTGACTTGTATATTGTAGTTACAAATCACTGCATATGTAACCTTGTTGCAAAGTTAAAAGTAATTGAAGTGCCGTACGACTTGCGCACACAGTGGCGTCCCACGTGGCTGCAATGTCGGATTCAGCGGTACCTCGTTACAAGTTGTCAGCTGGAACGGCATGGGCGATTTAGCGGTCACTTGTCTGTACAATCTCTGGTTGCCTTATGGACAGTCTGCGACCGTAGGAGTTATTCAGGTGATGTCTCCAGATAGTTGTCAGGACCGGATGTTCCAATCATAGCGTTCCATATATGCCAAGTGGGAGTTAGAACTGGCCTCTATAGTGTTGGACCGTGTGTAAATTAGAGTCCAAATCCAGGGTAGATGCCAAAATGGATTTCAATCAGCTGATGTGCGGGGCTCATATCAACCAGATACCTTTCGGGGTCTATTCCTGGTCCCTTCCTCAGTGGTAACCCGCAAGGGTGATCTGTCCCCTTTTATATCCAGCGTTCATTACATTCAGTGGACCCTAAGTTGAAGAGTAGAGTCAGGTTAAAGGTAAGCTCGGACATGGATTCTTCAAAATTCAGAAAGGACATATAAAAATAAATGAAAGTATGTATAATTGCATAGATACAGTCCGGTCCATAAATATTGGGATATTGACACAATTCTAACATTTTTGCCTCTATACACCACCACAATGGATTTGAAATGAAATGAACTAGATGTGCTTTAACTGCAGACTGCCAGCTTTAATTTCAGGGTATTTACATCCAAATCAGGTGAACGTTGTAGGAATCACAACAGTTTGCATCTGTGACTCCCACTTGTTAAGGGACCAAAAGTAATGGGACAATTGGCTTCTCAGCTGTTCCATGGCCAGGTGTGTGTTATTCCCTCATTATCCCAATTACAATGAGTAGATAAAAGGTCCAGAGTTCATTTCAAGTGTGCTATTTGCATTTGAAATCTGTTGCTGTCAACTCTCAAGATAAGATCCATGAGCTGTCACTATCAGTGAAGCAAGCAATCATTAGGCTGAAAAAAAAAAAAAAAAAACATCAGAGACATAGCAAAAACATTAGGCCTGGCCAAAACAACTGTCTGGAACATTGTTAAAAAGAATTAACACACCAGTGAGCTCAGCAACACCAAAAGACCCGGAAGACCACAGAAAACAACTGTGGTGGATGACCAAAGATTTTTTTCCCTGGTGAAGAAAACATCCTTCACAACAGTTGGCCAGATCAAGAACACTATCCAGGAGGTAGGTGTATGTGTGTCAAAGTCAAAAATCAAGAGAAGACTTCACCAGAGTGAATACAGAGGGTTCACCACAAGATGTAAACCATTGGTGAGCCTCAAAAACAGGAAGGTCAGATTAGAGTTTGCCAAACGACATCTAAAACAGCCTTCACAGTTCTGGAACAACATCCTATGGACAGATGAGACCAAGATCAACTTGTACCAGAGTGATGGGAAGAGAAGAGTATGGAGAAGGAAAGAAACTGCTCATGATTCTAAGCATACCACCTCATCAGTGAAGCATGGTAGTGGTAGTGTCATGGTGTGGGTATGTATGGCTGCCAATGGAACTGGTTCTTTTGTATTTATTGATGAGGTGACTGCTGACAAAAGCAACAGGATGAATTCTGAAGTGTTTCGGGCAATATTATCTGCTCATATTCAACCAAATGATTCAGAACTCATTGGACGGCGCTTCACAGTGCAGATGGACAATGACCCATAGCATACTGCAAAAGCAACCAAAGAGTTTTTTAAGGGAAAGAAGTGGAATGTTATGCAATGGCCAAGTCAATCACCTGACCTGAATCCGATTGAGCATGCATTTCACTTGCTGAAGACAAAACTGAAGGGAAAATGCCCCAAGAACAAGCAGGAACTGAAGACTTGCAGCAGAGGCCTGGCAGAGCATCACCAGGGATGAAACCCAGCGTCTGGTGATGTCTATGCGTTCCAGACTTCAGGCTGTAATTGACTGCAAAGGATTTGCAACCAAGTATTAAAAAGTGAAAGTTTGAGTTATGATTATTATTCTGTCCCATTACTTTTGGTCCCTTAACAAGTGGGAGGCACATATGCAAACTGTTTTAATTCCTACACCGTTCACCTGATTTGGATGTAAATACCCTCAAATTAAAGCTGGCAGTCTGCAGTTAAAGCACATCTTGTTTGTTTCATTTCAAATCCATTGTGGTGCTTTATAGAGCCAAAAATGTTAGAATTATGTCAATGTCCCAATATTTATGGACCTGACTGTATGTATTTTTTGAAAGCTGACATTCCAAGTATTCAGACAATACCAAAATAACAGCAATCGGTTTAGGACAGGGGAAGATATCACTGATAGAAATTTGGAAGCAGTGAATATACAGTTGCAGGAAAAAGTATGTGAACCTTTTGGAATGATATGGATTTCTGCACAAATTGGTCATAAAATGTGATCTGATCTTCATCTAAGTCACAACAATAGACAATCACAGTCTGCCTAAACTAATAACACACAAAGAATTAAATGTTACCATGTTTTTATTGAACACACCATGTAAACATTCACAGTGCAGGTGGAAAAAGTATGTGAACCCTTGGCTGTAATAACTGGTTGAAACTCCTTTGGCAGCAATAAATTCAACCAAACGTTTCCTTTAGTTGCAGATCAGACGTGCACAACGGTCAGGAGTAATTCTTCACCATTCCTCTTTACAGAACTGTTTCAGTTCAGCAATATTCTTGGGATGTCTGGTGTGAATCGCTTTCTTGAGGTCATGCCACAGCATTCCAATCGGGTTGAGGTCAGGACTCTGACTGGGCCACTCCAGAAGACGTATTTTCTTCTGTTTAAGCCATTCTGTTGTTGATTTACTTCTGTGCTTTGGGTCGTTGTCCTGTTGCAATACCCATCTTTTGTTGAGCTTCAGCTGGTGGACAGATGGCCTTAAGTTCTCCCGCAAAATGTCTTGATAAACTTGGGAATTCATTTTTCTTTCGATGATAGCAATCCGTCCAGGCCCTGATGCAGCAATGCAGCCCCGAACCATGATGCCCCCACCACCATACTTCACAGTTGGGATGAGGTTTTGATGTTGTTGTGCTGTGCCTCTTTTTCTCCACACATAGTGTTGTGTGTTTCTTCCAAACAACAGCTTTGTTTTCATCTGTCCACAGAATATTTTGCCAATACTGCTGTGGAACATCCAGGTGCTCTTGTGCAAACTGTAAACGTGCAGCAATGTTTTTTTTGGACAGCAGTGGCTTCCTCTGTGGTATTCTCCCATGAAATCCATTCTTGTTTAGTGTTTTACGTATCGTAGATTCTTAACCTGACACTCTAGGATTCTTCTTCACCTCATTGAGCAGTCTGCTCTGTGCTCTTGCAGTCATCTTTACAGGATGGCCACTCGTAGGGAGAGTAGAAGCAGTGCTGAACTTTCTCCATTTATAGACAATTTGTCTTACCGTGGACTGATGAACAGCAAGGCTGTTGGAGATACTTTTATAACCCTTTCTAGCTTTATGCAAGTCAACAATTCTTAATTGTAGGTCTTCTGAGAGCTCTTTTGTGCGAGGCATCATTCACATCAGGCAATGCTTCTTGTGAAAAGCAAACCCAGAACTGGTGTGTGTTTTTTATAGGGCAGGGCAGCTGTAACAAACACCTCCAATCTCATCTCATTGATTGGACTCCAGTTGGCTGACACCTCACTCCAATTAGCTCTTGGAGATGTCATTAGTCTAGGGGTTCACATACTTTTTCCACCTGCACTGTGAATGTTTACATGGTGCGTTCAATAAAAACATCGTAACATTTAATTCTTTGTGTATTATTAGTTTAAACAGACTGTGATTGTCTATTGTTGTAACTTAGATGACACATTTTATGACCAATTTGTGCAGAAATCCATATTATTCCAAAGGGTTCACATACTTTTTCTTCCAACTGTAGCTGAAAGTGAAAATAAAAGCAGATTGATTATTCTTGACTCAATTTCTAACAGTGATTTCTCATCTTTTGCTTGGACTTTAGGTGTCATTCTGGTATGTCTCTTATTATGGTAAGTCAGCTTTCAAACAACACCAGTTTAATGTTTCTAGCTGCTACCATTCAAGAGATAGCAGCATGCAAAGCAGCCCTCCCCTTCCACTTTCTGCCCAAGCCCAGGCACTCAGGACAGTGTTCCTCCTCCCAGTGCTCTCCTGTCTCTTGTTTATAATACAGAGGAGCTGGCTACACATGACAACACTGGGAGAGGCTACAGAATAGGAAAGTAGCACACATTTCTGGGAGTTATTATCAGGTAAAACTAAAAATGCTGAAATTGTAAAGCACAAAAGCATTTGTACTATACCATTAGGCTATAAAAAAAATGAAGCAACAGTTACACTTTTATATGTGGCTTACTGTGTTGATGAACAGGGTATAATTTGTTTGGCCTCCTTTTATTAATATTGTGAGCCTTCTATATATTGCTGAACCCTTAAAGGACCCGCGCAGTACATGTACGGCTCAGCTGGACGTGACTTATGCGCAGTACATGTATGGCTCAAGGTCCACCAGGTGCTGGGGCAGGATCACAGTGGAATCAGGGCACCATGGCTGCTCATACCAGCAGGCATCTATGCAACATGGTGTCTTTCCATCCCCCTGCAGCTCCTAGCGCTGTGATTGGCCGGTCAATGAAGACCGACATATCGCAGGGCCGGAACCAGAAGAAAGCTGGGGGGTAGAAGTCATGGGGAGGTGACCGGTGCTGAACTAGTCAGCACCGGTCTTCTCCAAGGCCCATACAGCAGGCTACAAGCAAATATGAGGTATTTCCTGAATGGGGAAAAGATGGGGAACACATACTGGGGAGTACAACCAATTGAAACAAAAGACACACATGTACAATTATAACACAAATATTTTATTGAATAATAAATATAACAACAGACCATAGACAATGATAAAATGAGTAGCAACAGTGCAGACAAGCGCTGCGGTAAGCAGCTCAGCCGCCTTACTCTGGGTAGATAAATCCAAAAATCCAAAAGAGGAATAGGGAAACAGTGTATGCTGCACTGAGCAGGCAATATAAACCCTACCCCCAATACACGTACAAGCCTCCAACCCCCACAGATAAACATACAACAACTGCAAAATAGGAGCCAGATACAAGAGTGAAATAACAGCACCTATACGTAGCCCATAAGCAGTATGGAGGGACAACAATAGTAGTAATAAACGTTGAATAAGAAAAAAAATATACTATACTATAACATGTTACCTAGAGTTGATAGGAGGCACAGATGGGACAAACCCAGGTCTGGCAGAGAGCGCACCCCAAAGCACTTTTCGCTCCTCTGCTTTCTCAGGGGGCGTATACATTAGCACCTGCTACCACCCTACATATAGCCTGGATAAATGATAATCAGGTGTAATGCACCTGACAAATAGCCAATGATACTGCAGCACAGAGGACTGGCATGAAACAAACCAATCATTGCTGACTGCGTCATTTAACAGAGACAGCGCAGTGTCACCATCACCGGTCACATCACCAGCCATAGTAAGACCAGGAAGTGGAAAAAAATAAAAACTTTATACGAATGTTCGAAATTAAGAACAAATGCATGCGGATGTTACCCAGTCACGCGAGAAGTCCGCAGCCGAGGTCAGCCACACGTCACTGGTTCAAGTCGAATGCAGAGAAACTCGCGCAAGACCGGAACCATCCAGATCTAAATTATATCGCGATCGCATGCCACTTCCTGTCGCACCATGGCAACTGGATGCAAATGCAAGAACCATCCCGCATGAACAGAGTCACCGGAACTTAGGTAAAAAGCGATCACATGATCGCATCTTACTCACTGTGTTACCGGTAAGCCTGCGCTCACCCAGGCCAAAAAAGCCTGTTTATCCAGATCAAATCCTGTGCTGCACTAAGTATTTCAAACATGGAGCAGGTTTAGACAGACATGGCATTTCAGCAACAGACCACCCCAATAAAATAAGGGACTCCTGCACATAGTGTCATCATACAAAACTTATCAGGAGGCACCTCCAAAAGAAGTTATACCTATAGGGCGAATATAGGATGTCTGCAGAGCAAAGATAATATATAAAATCTATGTTAAATGTGCTAAATAGATACCTACAAACTATATATACATATAATTAAATATAAAATGTGACGTGAGTACTGATTACAGTCGTGCTATGCAAGCTCACACCATGCATAGCAGGACCAAATCCTCTATAACAGTAATGAAATAAGTGTATAAAATTATGTAGAAATATAAATAAGGCGAACATTATGCGCTATAGCCATTCCACAGCCGTAGAGGGTACCAAGCATGGCCCTCCATAGTATTTCTAGTAAAACACTGTACATGTGAGCATATATTAAACAACAAGTAGAAGAAAGAACTTACTATACAGGGAGTGCAGAATTATTAGGCAAGTTGTATTTTTGAGGATTAATTTTATTATTGAACATCAACCATGTTCTCAATGAACCCAAAAAACTCATTAATATCAAAGCTGAATATTTTTGGAAGTAGTTTTTAGTTTGTTTTTAGTTTTAGCTATTTTAGGGGGATATCTGTGTGTGCAGGTGACTATTACTGTACATAATTATTAGGCAACTTAACAAAAACAAATATATACCCATTTCAATTACTTATTTTTACCAGTGAAACCAATATAACATCTCAACATTCACAAATATACATTTCTGACATTCAAAAACAAAACAAAAACAAATCAGTGACCAATATAGCCACCTTTCTTTGCAAGGACACTCAAAAGCCTGCCATCCATGGATTCTGTCAGTGTTTTGATCTGTTCACCATCAACATTACGTGCAGCAGCAACCACAGCCTCCCAGACACTGTTCAGAGAGGTGTACTGTTTTCCCTCCTTGTAAATCTCACATTTGATGATGGACCACAGGTTCTCAATGGGGTTCAGATCAGGTGAACAAGGAGGCCATGTCATTAGTTTTTCTTCTTTTATACCCTTTCTTGCCAGCCACTCTGTGGAGTACTTGGACGCGTGTGATGGAGCATTGTCCTGCATGAAAATCATGTTTTTCTTGAAGGATGCAGACTTCTTCCTGTACCACTGCTTGAAGAAGGTGTCTTCCAGAAACTGGCAGTAGGACTGGGAGTTGAGCTTGACTCCATCCTCAACCCGAAAAGGTCCCACAAGCTCATCTTTGATGATACCAGCCCAAACCAGTACTCCACCTCCACCTTGCTGGCGTCTGAGTCGGACTGGAGCTCTCTGCCCTTTACCAATCCAGCCACGGGCCCATTCATCTGGCCCATCAAGACTCACTCTCATTTCATCAGTCCATAAAACCTTAGAAAAATCAGTCTTGAGATATTTCTTGGCCCAGTCTTGACGTTTCAGCTTGTGTGTCTTGTTCAGTGGTGGTCGTCTTTCAGCCTTTCTTACCTTGGCCATGTCTCTGAGTATTGCACACCTTGTGCTTTTGGGCACTCCAGTGATGTTGCAGCTCTGAAATATGGCCAAACTGGTGGCAAGTGGCATCTTGGCAGCTGCACGCTTGACTTTTCCCAGTTCATGGGCAGTTATTTTGCGCCTTGGTTTTTCCACACGCTTCTTGCGACCCTGTTGACTATTTTGAATGAAACGCTTGATTGTTCGATGATCACACTTCAGAAGCTTTGCAATTTTAAGAGTGCTGCATCCCTCTGCAAGATATCTCACTATTTTTGACTTTTCTGAGCCTGTCAAGTCCTTCTTTTGACCCATTTTGGCAAAGGAAAGGAAGTTGCCTAATAATTATGCACACCTGATATAGGGTGTTGATGTCATTAGACCACACCCCTTCTCATTACAGAGATGCACATCACCTAATATGCTTAATTAGTAGTAGGCTTTCAAGCCTATACAGCTTGGAGTAAGACAACATGCATAAAGAGGATGATGTGGTCAAAATACTAATTTGCCTAATAATTCTGCACTCCCTGTATTCATAAAAATACTTATATAATGCATATAACAAGTGCTGCGTGATACAAAAAAAAAAAAAAAAAACAGTACACGATAGAAGAAATTGTGATGGTGCGGTGCAGTGCAAATGAAACATACAGGTGACATGCAGTGATTTTAAATTTCTTAACTTAAATGACTACATGATGGATAATACAGAACATCCTAAGTTTCACCTATATGACAATTCAATAAAATATAAGCTTTAGTGCATACGCCGGACTACATATCCAAAGGCTACCCCCCCCCCCCCCCCCAAAATAAATAAAACCATCAATCAAATATAAAAATATATCAGATGGCACTCTCTTCTCTGTGTTCGCATGATTGTCAACCCAATCCAGATTGTAAATATAGAATGGCCAGATGATCCAGGGCACATGTAAGATCCGCAGATACCAAATCCCATATGTGTGATCCTATTAAAAATACAGAAACAACAATGTTAATATAATATTACAGTTAAAAACACATAGCGAGTGACTGGTTCGAAACCCGGGCCATAAGCAACAATGTCATATCAGTATACCGAAGGCAACAGAGAAGGAACACACTCAACAGCAAGACAGATTTTAAAGGAATGGGGCAAAACTGTTGCCCTCATTCAAACAAAAAGGTGTAATGGTGCCAAGAAGAAAAATCAGCTCACCCGTGGGCCAGTGTTTTTTTTCCAATTGCCACTTCTATGAGAACCCGGTCGATACCTCTGACCCGTAATAGAGACCCATCTGATTCATGTTTTTCCTTGAAGTGTCTTGCCAAGGTCTTCAACTGTGTCTCATCTTCCTCATCTTTAGCTGCTATAATGGATAACACATGTTCTCTGACTCTTTTCCTCAGTTGTCGGGATGTCATCCCCACATAAATCAAATTACATGGGCAAATGGCCCAGTATATGACCCCCATTGTCATGCAATTAATGGAATGTGTAATCCTGAAGGTTTTGTTATTAGCAGAATTGTGGAACTATGTTGCTCTCTCCATGTTAGCACAGGCAACACACTTACCACAAGGTTTGTTCTCCCACGGGGTCCCCTTTGTCCCAAAGAGGCCCACCTCTTTGCGGGTATAGTGGCTACGGACCAGCCGGTCACGCAAATTTTTAGCCCTCCTTTAAGTGATCGAAGAGTATGGGGTAATGACCCCCTGTAGTTGTGGGTCCTGTAATAGAATATCCCAAAATTTCGTTAGGGCATTATTTGCCTCCTTCCACTTGTTATATCGTGTGATGAATCTCAGTTGTTGTGAGTCTTCCCACGTACTTTTCTTGTGTAAGAGATCTCTTCTCCTTGATGATCTGGCCCTCCAATAGACCTTTTCGATACAATGCCTGCCATAGCCTCTCTGCTTAAACCTTTCCCTCAGGTCCCTTGCCTGGACCTCGAACATCTCATCGGAGGAACAAACCCTGCGAACTCGTAGGAATTGTCCGACTGGAATACTTTTAATTAGGTTGCTTGGGTGTGACGAATCTGCATGCAGGAGAGCATTTACTGATGTTTTTATTCTAAACAGATTGGTTGTGAGCCGTCCACCCGAATCCACCTGAAACAGCACATCCAAAAACTCAACATTTGTACGAGCAATCTTGTAGGTAAGCTTGATATTTCTGTCATTATCATTGAGCAAACCAATGAAATGTCCGAACTCCTCTTCAGTCCCCTGCCAGATAATCAAGATGTCATCTATATAGCGTCCCCAATACTGGACGCCATTAGCCTCTGGCAGGGGATCCGTCTGGAGGACTTCCCTCTCCCACAGCCCCAGGAACAAACTGGCATACGAGGGCGCACAAGACGCCCCCATTGCCATCCCCCGGAGCCGCAGGTAGAAGGACCCCCCAAACAGGAAGAAATTATGTGTCAGTACAAACTCTAACAGAGAAAGGACAAATTGACACTTACGCTTACCCATATTGGTACTGTTGAGGAAAAATGCTGCTGCTTCTAAACCATCCTTGTGTCTAATCGATGTATACAATGATTCCACGTCACATGTGGCGATGAGAATATCTGGTTCCAGATGGATGTCTTCCACCTTCCTTAAGATGTCCATTGTATCCTTAAGATGTGACGGTAATTCTTCCACCAAGGGTTGCAGGAAGTAATCAACATATTTGCAGATCGTGTTGCCCAAGCTGTTGATACCGGCAATGATAGGTCTGCTGGGTGGATTTACCAGATCTTTATGTACTTTAGGCAGTACGTACAGTGTAGGAACAACTGGATATTCTGGAACCAAGAAAGAGCATTGTTTACTAGTGATGATCCCCTCCTTAACTCCCATTTGAAGTATCTTAGATAATTCTTGTTGAAATTTGGTAAGGGGGTTAAAAGTTAACCTCTTGTATCATTCAGTATCATGTAGTTGTCTACGAGCCTCTTTCTCGTACATAATAGCTGGCCATACTACAATATTTCCCCCCTTATCCGCCGGTTTGATAACAACATCCGACCACTTTTCTATCTCTTTCAGGGCTCTTCTCTCCTGAATGGTACAGTTATCCCTACCCCCTTCTGGAATGATTTTAGATAACTCTCTCTCCACCAATTTAACAAACAAATTCACATTGGGATATAGGGACACAGCCAGAAAACTTTTTGACTTAGGGATCAAGGTCTTAGGGAACTCACCACGGTTTTCTCCTTCAGGTTCTTGTTCCTCCAATAGAGATGTTAAGGTCCTAAGGGCTTCCTGTTCAAGTGGGGTAGTGAAATTGGGATCCATACGTGAGTGAAAAATCTTTTTTAAAAGTCAGACGTCGAGCGAAAAGATGTAAATCTTTCACTGCTGAAAAGTGATCAAAATTACAGGTAGGTGAGAAAGACAAACCCTTCCCTAAAATGAATAGTTGATCATCAGTGAGTGTCTATTACTACCCGGCTGGGCGGCCCCTCCTGTCTTCTGTTTATTAAATCTCCTGGGATATCTTTGTGTGTCCTGTCTGGACACACTCTCTGCCTCACTGATGGAGGTGTGGGAGGACACCGATGCAGAGCGTGATCTCACTGCCAGTGATTTGTACTTCCACCGGTACACCCCATTAGTTTCCTTATCCTGTAAATCACGTCGAAATTTCCAGTGTTTCGCATCCCCTGATAGCGCTGCGATTGGCTGGAACGCTCCACCAAATGGCAGTGCTATAGCAGCACAGGAAAGGGCTGATCATTTTATCCGTGAGCTTTTTTTGATCTTTTTTATTTAATTTTTTTTGCAATTTTTCAGCTCTGCACCACTTCTTCTGTGTGCGAACTGTGACCGCCAAGCGCTGATCAGTCCGTAATCCACTGTTCAGCACCTGGGCTAATGTTTTGGGTGCAGATACATAATTTTTTTATCTTCTGTGTTTTTTTTTTTTTAAGTGATAGTTA
The DNA here is from genome assembly GCF_014858855.1 of Bufo gargarizans. Classification (NCBI taxonomy): domain Eukaryota; kingdom Metazoa; phylum Chordata; class Amphibia; order Anura; family Bufonidae; genus Bufo; species Bufo gargarizans. Next base: position 485,234,456 of record NC_058083.1, read on the forward strand.
GAATCTTATATATAAGTTGATATTTAGATAGTGTTCTTTTTTTGTATCTGCAGTAAATTTTTATACTACAGTGTCTGCACGGACGCACCAAACGTCAGCTTGCGTATGTTCTGCAGCCCCGAGCACCAATAAATACAATTGTTTTTATTGGTTGCTTTTGAGCTCAGATCTATTTTTTTGGGTGTAAAAATACATTTAGTGTTAAATAAAAATCTATTTTAGGTAGAGTTAGTATAGATTTTTGCACGCATACCAATATCTGTGTGCGTGCGTGCGTGCATCCTGCACCTGCTCTGTGCTGATCATAAACATCCATTTTTCTGACCGGTCTGCTCAGTTTACTGTGCCGATTATATATTTTTTTTCATGTAGTTCATATACTGTATCTCCATATGCATATATATATATATATAGAATTCAATTTTAGTTAGGTAGTGTTAGTGTAGATTTTTGCACGCACGCACATTGTGCGTGTGTATATCCGTGTGTATATCCTACAATTTATTTTTTTTTACTTTTTTTCTCTACTCCTTTTCTCTATATTTCAAATTTATTACAAGTCCCTTCATGTGTGAAAACACAACATACACACCCCTCACACTAAATAAAGGTATACACTTTTCACATGTCACACCCCAAAAAAAAAAAATGGGCCCTCTAGAAGGCACCCCAGAACAACAGCTGATGCAGCCCCCAAGAGTGAGCCCATATGGACCTCATCCCCTGACGATTATCAGCCCCAAATTCCGGATTTTGAGGGCAGCTCTGGAATACGGATAGATTGTGCAGGCTTCACTGAACTAGATTTTTTCAAAATCTTCTTCTCTAAAGATTTTGTAAATTTAATGGTGGCCCAAACCAATTTATATGCCCAACAATTCATTGATCAGAACCCAAGTTGGACCCCATTTTCACAAATGTGTGCTTTGAAATCCTTTAACAATTGTTTCTGCCTTCTGTGAGACACTTGTTTGCTGAAAAGTACCCTTTCCACCACTTAAAATGTTTGTACGGGGGTTCTCTTTCCAAAATGGTGTCACTTCTTGGGGGTTTTAATTTATGGGGAACTCCATGTCTTCCAATTCAGGCCTGCTAGCAAAATCCATATTTAGCATTTTGTATGGGCGCACAGCAGGCTACAAGCAAATATGAGGTATTTCCTGAATGGGGAGAAAATGGGGAACACAGACTGGGGAGCATTTTCTCCTTCAACCCCTTGTAAAAGTGAAAAATTGGGGTCTGCTAGTAATTTTTCATTTTCACAAATGTGTGCTTTGCAATCCTTTAAAAAGTATTTCTGCCTTCTGTGAGACAACTGTTTGCTAAAAAGTACCCTTTCCACCACTTAGAATGTTCATACAGGGGTGCTCTTTCCAAAATGGGGTCATTTTTTGGGTTTTCTCATTTCTTGGGATCTCAGGAATTTTTTAAATGTGACATGGCACCTAAAATCAATGTCTGCCAATTTAGGTCAGCTGTTTGACTCTAGAGCCCTGCTATGAGCCCATACATAATTTTTTAGCACATATTTGGGAGGAAATAGGGAACAAAATGTGGGGTGCACCTTGTCCTGTTACCCTTTGGGAAACTGAAAAATGTGCGTGAAAGCAACTTTTTTTGTGAAAAAAATGCAATTTTTTTATTTTCACTGCCAAGTTTTTCCTAATTCTATGAAACATCTTTGAGGTCAAAGTGCTCACTTCACACCTTGAAAGATGCCTTGAGGGGTGTAGCTTCCAAAATGGGGTAACTTTTGGGGATTTCCACATAGCTCCCAATTACCATTCCAGCTAAATCCGCTTTCCAAAAGCCATATGGTGCTCCTTCCACTCTGAAGCCTGCTGTGTGCCCATAAATAATTTGGTGAGCACATATAGAGTGTTGCCATATTTGGGGGAGAAATTGGGAACAAAATGTGGGGTGCATTTTGTCCTGTTACCCTTTGGGAAAGTGAAAAATGTGGGTATAAAGCAACATTTTTGGCAAAAAAAATCTATTTTTCATTTTCACTGCCAAGTGTTTCCTAATTTCCAAAGGTGTTTCCAAAGGAAACACCTTTGAGGTCAAAATGATCATCACACCTTGAAAGATGCCTTGAGGGGTTGTAGTTTCCAAAATTGATTCTTTTTTAGGGAGTTTCCACTGTAGGGCCACCTCAGTGTGTCTTCATATGTGACATAGCTCTTAATTACCATTTCAGCTAAATCCGCTGTCCAAAAGCCATATGGTGCTCCTTCCACTCTGAAGCCTGCTTTGTGCCCATACATCAGTTTTTGAGCACATATGGGGTGTTTATGTAAACTCCAGATTTTGAGTAATAGATTTTGAGTTTTGAATAGAATAATTACTGAGGCTCACCTGTCGGTCTATACGGATAGAGGTGCTCACTCGCCGGTACACCTAAAACCGTGGAATTATGTGATATTAAAGAAGGAAATTGCGATGGCACACTCTCATTTGGATATAAATTATTATTTAATGTTTTTAGTTAAATCAAGTTAAATAATGTTTAGTCTATGGTAAAACTTTCTTTCTGTATTAAGATAAAAAATGAAAAAATGAGATAAAAAATAATAAAGATAAAAAATAAAAATAAAAATGATTAAAAATAATGAAAGTTCAAAGTCTTATGATGGATTTTTAACGGGTCTCTTCAGTAAATATTGGATGGTTATATCATGTAGGCAAAAAATGAGAACAGTTCACTTTTATGAGTTAACGTTGTTTTTTCAAGGTTATACAATGTGACTGGTGGAAAAATTCAAAATATATGAAAAAAGCGGTGCAAAAGAATGTTAATAAAACATATGTGGTTGGTTAAGATATATATCTTGAGAAAAAGGGGTGCTCATTTAAAATAAATGTTGTGCACAACAAAGGTTAATTAAAGTCCATGTGATGCCTCCAGGCTGGTGAGTACATATAAGTGTCACAGTAATGTTCCCGGGTGTACTCCTGGTTTCCCAATGTTGGGATATTTGCCTTATATAGGAAAATAATATAGCGCTTTTGCTGGTATACTTAGTAGGCTTTAACAGTAATATGTTATTATTGCCGGTAGTGCATATTATCACAATGTAAGGGAACAGTATTGCTGATGTTGTACGTTACCCTTCTTCATCTGTTCCGATGCTGTTTCTCCTTTAGGCAAGGACCTGCGTGGCGTCCCACGTGATCACTAGCCTTACCATGTGATGTACGCACGTGACTATGATGCGGTGTGACGTCACTGGTGTTTGTTTTTGATTGGCCAATCCTTTCCACTGCGGGAAGCTTTGAAAAGATTATCGTGACGGTTGATATTCTTCGTCCGAGTAATTTTCAGTTCCAAACGTCCGGGTTAATTGTAGTCCTCACTAGTTCCTCAGACCAGACGCGTTTCGGGACACTTATGGTCCCTTCCTCAGTGGTCAAGTTGTGATGTATCCGGAGCAAGTGAGGATTTATGTGCTGTTTTCTTTAAGGGGTGTTGCTTTCAATTTGCTTAGGTTGTTTGGGAATCCTGGTGTGGATTTTGTCAATTGATGGATACTGTTTGCTTTGGTTGTTTGGAAATTCCGGTCCGGATTCTTTCTGATAGATAGATGAATGATTTGGTGTGTGTTCACACTACCTGTTCATCTTGGGTTTCTGAGTGCGGTTTTAGTATAATTTATATTGTATTATGATTTATATATGACATACTTTCTTATTGGATTTTGTACTTAATTTCAGTGATGATTGAAGTGATCTGTCTTTTTGTGGTAATGGACCTTGACTGTAACTTTTTGAATCTTTTAGTGTATTTGAAATGTGGTTATGATTTATCTCCCTATTTTATGTATCCCCATATCTCAGGGGAGCGATGTTTAATAAATAGTTGAGATTTATGTGGTCCCTAATTTTTAGTGCGGTTTCTATACGTTTTTTTAGGATGGTTTGAATTCTTATTTATGATATCCAGATATATTTTAGAAGTTGGGGTTTCTTATTCTCCTTGATTTATTAAATTGGTAAAATATATATAAAATTGGTACAATATATATATATCAAGGACGTTTCATGGTTGTCTTTTTCTAGATGTCTTTATTCTTGTCCAGGTTGTTTAAGTCTGATATTTGTAATTAGAATATGTGCCTACTTTGTGTGTCACATCAATTAACTCTGAGAGAGCTTTTCTATTATTGGACTTATTTTGAGTTTTGTGTTTATTTGCGATGTCTTCTGCAGTTTCTGTGCGGTTTCTCAGATGAACTTGGTTGTCTTGGGAGGGTTGTCTTGGGAGGGTTAGGATGCGTGTAAAGGGAGAGGGGCCTAAAAAGGAGAGGAGATAGTGGTGCTGGTAGACAGCCTGACTCCTATCTCTCTTTCCCAAAGAGGCACCTCCCCATATCACAAGAATCCAAATATTTCTAACTCGGCATTTAGACCTGTGGGTATTAGAGTGTCGAATTCATAGATTCTTTTAGATTCATTTCTGGACATGTTGTTTATATGGTTTCCTCCTCTCCATGGTTTATTGATTTTTTCAAAAGCTACAAATTTGAGAGATGATGGATCACTATTATGGTATATTTTATAGTGTTTGGATAATGTATGTTGTTCGTACCCCTTTTTGATGTTTCCTATGTGTTCCGATATTCTTTTCTTTAGTTGTCTTTTGGTTCTGCCAATATACTGTTTGTTACATGGACATTCCAACAGATAAATGACATCTGTGGTGTTACATGTTATACATTCATCTATTTGTAGTTTGAATGAGTTCTGTGTTGAACAAACTTGTAGTGTTTTTTTGGGAAAATGTGTCACTTTGCAGTTACTGCATCGCCCACATCTAAAAAAGCCCTTTAGTGTTAACCAATTTGTTTGTATATTTTTTATTTTTTGTTTCACTGTGGGGGCTACTTTTAATCCTAAATTAGGGGCTTTGGTGTAAACTATAGGTGGTGTAATATTAAGTACTGGGCCTAAAATTTTATCCTTAAGTAGGTGATGCCAATGTTTGTTGACGATTTTGGCAATATTTTTATGTTGTGTGTTATACGGTAGGATTAGTTTTGCTTCTTCATTTTGTTGTGTATTTGTTTGTTGTTTCTCTTTAAAGAATTCCTGTCTATCCATTTTCTTAACTTTGTTTAATGCATTATCCAATAATTTCTCTGGGTATTGTTTCTTTTCAAATTTCTCTTTCATTTGGGTGGCTTCTTCTTCAAATTTAGTGTTAGTGGTACAATTTCTTTTTAGCCTTCTGAATTGATTGGTTGGGATATTGGTTAGCCATTGTGGGAGATGGCAACTGGAAAATAGAATATGGTTGTTTTTCATTACAGGTTTTTGGTATGTACTGCATATTAATTTGGTGTTTTCTACTCGGATACATAGATCTAAAAATTCGAGTTGGGTTTTTGTTGTGTTGGATGTGAACCGTAAATTAAGATTATTGATATTAATTTCTTTCAGAAATGTTTCTAAAGAGCTGTCATTGTTTTGCCATATAAAAATCACATCATCTATGTATCTTCTCCACAGGACCAGATTCCCCCCGAGCTTGGGGCCTATCACCTCCCGTTCCCATTCGGACATGAAGATGTTGGCATAGCTCGGGGCGAATCTGGTACCCATTGCTGTGCCGATTTGTTGTTGATAGTAGTCAGAGTTAAAGATGAAATAGTTATGTGTTAGTATGAAATGAACTCCGGAAGTGATGAAATTTATTTGATCGGTTTTCAGTGGTGAGTAATCTGTTAAATGTTTTTTCAGTGCTGATATGCCTTGTGTATGATCGATGATTGTGTATAAAGAGTTCACATCAAGTGTTCCTAGTGTCCAATTTTCATTATATTCTATTGATTCCAATGTGGTAATGATGGCCGTGGTGTCCTTAATGTAAGAAGGGATAATTTTCACATATGGTTGTAGCATCTTATCTATGTATTCAGACAAATTTGATGTAATTGATCCTATGCCTGAAATTATGGGTCTTCCAGGAGGAGCAGTTGGGTTTTTGTGTAATTTAGGTATGCAATAGAATGCTGGTAAGCGTTTTTGTGTGGATGTAATATATTTGTGTTCTCGTTCTAAGAGAATGTCATCATTCAGGCCATTGGTACAGTATTCTACTAATTTCTTTTGGTATTCTTCTGTGGGGTCTTGTTTTAGTCTTTGATAGGTTAAGTGATCTGACAATTGGCGTATGCATTCCTGATTATAATTTGCGGAGTCTAGTATGACTATGGCCCCTCCCTTGTCTGCTGGGCGGATGGTGATCTCTTCCATTACTTGGAGCTGTTTCATTGCCTCCCTTTCTTTTCTTGTTAGGTTATTTGAGTATAGATGTGTTTTCAATTTCCTAATGTCTTGTTCTACATTTTTGCGGAATGCTGCAATTTCTTGGCTGATTTCTTGTCTGGGAAAATGTTTTGATTTGCTCCTCAAGGCTGTGTGTGCATAGTTGTTACTTTCAGGTATGTGTGGAATAGTTGTATTCTTTAAATGGTATTTCTTTAAACATAGTTTTCTGATATATTTTTCAATACCTATATAGGTTGCAAATTTATTCAGATTTGTTGTTGGTGCAAAGTTGAGGCCTTTGTTTAATAGTTTTTTCTGATCTGATGTTAGGTCTATCTGACTTAAATTAACTATAATTTCCTCTTGTTCTATCTGTTGTGGTGTCTGTTTGAGTAATGATCGTCTTCTTCCTCTTCGTATCTTTCTCTTCGTTGGTATGTGCGTGTTTTGGGTGGGATCCATGTTTGTTGTGACTGGTTCTCCCTCTGGTAGTGATTTTGGTGTGGGTTCTGATGTCTGTACTGTGTCGGACCATCCCTTGGCTGATATGTTGATTTGTTCGTTTGTCTGTGTCTCAGGTTGTAATCGTGAGTAGAGGAATGTATCTGATTGTGTTTTTTCTCCAAAATTGATGCAGGTGTCATTTTTTGTCTGGTTTTGTGATGAGGGGGAGTTGCATCTAAAAAATGTGGGGTTGCAAGTGTTTCGTATCTATTAGAGGTTGGCACATTGTAGTGGGTGGGTGAATTAGTTGTGACTGAGTTTGGATATTTTCTGTTTGTCCCATTATTTGTTTTTTCTTCTATATTTTTAGATGGTATATGGTTTGTGTGTTCCACTGATTGATTATTTCGTTCGTCATAATGGTTATGTTCATATCTTTGTGTATTATGTTCCTCATATTGATAGTGTCTCAATTTTTTTGTTTTTTTGTATATTATTTCCTTTTCTAATGTGTCTAGTCCTTTACATACCCTTTCTTCCCATTTATGGTATTCCTCATCTTTTTGGAGGGATTCCATTTTCTCTTTTAGTTTATCTATTTGTGTAATGGTTTCTTCTAATAATTGTGTTCTTCTTTTTATTATTAGTTCTACTAGAATACATGACTGAGTTCTTAGACATGATTCCCATTCTTCTTTGAATTCTATACTGAGTAGGTCTTGTGCTGGGTCTTTAAATAATGTTAGACCTTTTGGAATCTGTCCTCTTTCTAAGCACTGAGTGAGAGCTTTTATTTCCCATCTGTGCTTCAATTGTTTGTGTAATAGTTTTTCTAGTTCTTTGAATGTAGTAGTTAATGATATCGTGGAGTCTACTATGCTTTTGCTTGGGTTTTGCTCATCAAAGGAATATGTGTCTATTTTTCTGCATTTGCTTTCCATATGGCTCCAAATGTCCATATTAGACCGGCCGGGAGCTCACCAGATAGGTGTAAATGTAATTTGAATAGAATAATTACTGAGGCTCACCTGTCGGTCTATACGGATAGAGGTGCTCACTCGCCGGTACACCTAAAACCGTGGAATTATGTGATATTAAAGAAGGAAATTGCGATGGCACACTCTCATTTGGATATAAATTATTATTTAATGTTTTTAGTTAAATCAAGTTAAATAATGTTTAGTCTATGGTAAAACTTTCTTTCTGTATTAAGATAAAAAATGAAAAAATGAGATAAAAAATAATAAAGATAAAGAATAAAAATAAAAATGATTAAAAATAATGAAAGTTCAAAGTCTTATGATGGATTTTTAACGGGTCTCTTCAGTAAATATTGGATGGTTATATCATGTAGGCAAAAAATGAGAACAGTTCACTTTTATGAGTTAACGTTGTTTTTTCAAGGTTATACAATGTGACTGGTGGAAAAATTCAAAATATATGAAAAAAGCGGTGCAAAAGAATGTTAATAAAACATATGTGGTTGGTTAAGATATATATCTTGAGAAAAAGGGGTGCTCATTTAAAATAAATGTTGTGCACAACAAAGGTTAATTAAAGTCCATGTGATGCCTCCAGGCTGGTGAGTACATATAAGTGTCACAGTAATGTTCCCGGGTGTACTCCTGGTTTCCCAATGTTGGGATATTTGCCTTATATAGGAAAATAATATAGCGCTTTTGCTGGTATACTTAGTAGACTTTAACAGTAATATGTTATTATTGCCGGTAGTGCATATTATCACAATGTAAGGGAACAGTATTGCTGATGTTGTACGTTACCCTTCTTCATCTGTTCCGATGCTGTTTCTCCTTTAGGCAAGGACCTGCGTGGCGTCCCACGTGATCACTAGCCTTACCATGTGATGTACGCACGTGACTATGATGCGGTGTGACGTCACTGGTGTTCGTTTTTGATTGGCCAATCCTTTCCACTGCGGGAAGCTTTGAAAAGATTATCGTGACGGTTGATATTCTTCGTCCGAGTAATTTTCAGTTCCAAACGTCCGGGTTAATTGTAGTCCTCACTAGTTCCTCAGACCAGACGCGTTTCGGGACACTTATGGTCCCTTCCTCAGTGGTCAAGTTGTGATGTATCCGGAGCAAGTGAGGATTTATGTGCTGTTTTCTTTAAGGGGTGTTGCTTTCAATTTGCTTAGGTTGTTTGGGAATCCTGGTGTGGATTTTGTCAATTGATGGATACTGTTTGCTTTGGTTGTTTGGAAATTCCGGTCCGGATTCTTTCTGATAGATAGATGAATGATTTGGTGTGTGTTCACACTACCTGTTCATCTTGGGTTTCTGAGTGCGGTTTTAGTATAATTTATATTGTATTATGATTTATATATGACATACTTTCTTATTGGATTTTGTACTTAATTTCAGTGATGATTGAAGTGATCTGTCTTTTTGTGGTAATGGACCTTGACTGTAACTTTTTGAATCTTTTAGTGTATTTGAAATGTGGTTATGATTTATCTCCCTATTTTATGTATCCCCATATCTCAGGGGAGCGATGTTTAATAAATAGTTGAGATTTATGTGGTCCCTAATTTTTAGTGCGGTTTCTATACGTTTTTTTAGGATGGTTTGAATTCTTATTTATGATATCCAGATATATTTTAGAAGTTGGGGTTTCTTATTCTCCTTGATTTATTAAATTGGTAAAATATATATAAAATTGGTACAATATATATATATCAAGGACGTTTCATGGTTGTCTTTTTCTAGATGTCTTTATTCTTGTCCAGGTTGTTTAAGTCTGATATTTGTAATTAGAATATGTGCCTACTTTGTGTGTCACATCAATTAACTCTGAGAGAGCTTTTCTATTATTGGACTTATTTTGAGTTTTGTGTTTATTTGCGATGTCTTCTGCAGTTTCTGTGCGGTTTCTCAGATGAACTTGGTTGTCTTGGGAGGGTTGTCTTGGGAGGGTTAGGATGCGTGTAAAGGGAGAGGGGCCTAAAAAGGAGAGGAGATAGTGGTGCTGGTAGACAGCCTGACTCCTATCTCTCTTTCCCAAAGAGGCACCTCCCCATATCACAAGAATCCAAATATTTCTAACTCGGCGTTTAGACCTGCGGGTATTAGAGTGTCGAATTCATAGATTCTTTTAGATTCATTTCTGGACATGTTGTTTATATGGTTTCCTCCTCTCCATGGTTTATTGATTTTTTCAAAAGCTACAAATTTGAGAGATGATGGATCACTATTATGGTATATTTTATAGTGTTTGGATAATGTATGTTGTTCGTACCCCTTTTTGATGTTTCCTATGTGTTCCGATATTCTTTTCTTTAGTTGTCTTTTGGTTCTGCCAATATACTGTTTGTTACATGGACATTCCAACAGATAAATGACATCTGTGGTGTTACATGTTATACATTCATCTATTTGTAGTTTGAATGAGTTCTGTGTTGAACAAACTTGTAGTGTTTTTTTGGGAAAATGTGTCACTTTGCAGTTACTGCATCGCCCACATCTAAAAAAGCCCTTTAGTGTTAACCAATTTGTTTGTATATTTTTTATTTTTTGTTTCACTGTGGGGGCTACTTTTAATCCTAAATTAGGGGCTTTGGTGTAAACTATAGGTGGTGTAATATTAAGTACTGGGCCTAAAATTTTATCCTTAAGTAGGTGATGCCAATGTTTGTTGACGATTTTGGCAATATTTTTATGTTGTGTGTTATACGGTAGGATTAGTTTTGCTTCTTCATTTTGTTGTGTATTTGTTTGTTGTTTCTCTTTAAAGAATTCCTGTCTATCCATTTTCTTAACTTTGTTTAATGCATTATCCAATAATTTCTCTGGGTATTGTTTCTTTTCAAATTTCTCTTTCATTTGGGTGGCTTCTTCTTCAAATTTAGTGTTAGTGGTACAATTTCTTTTTAGCCTTCTGAATTGATTGGTTGGGATATTGGTTAGCCATTGTGGGAGATGGCAACTGGAAAATAGAATATGGTTGTTTTTCATTACAGGTTTTTGTATGTACTGCATATTAATTTGGTGTTTTCTACTCGGATACATAGATCTAAAAATTCGAGTTGGGTTTTTGTTGTGTTGGATGTGAACCGTAAATTAAGATTATTGATATTAATTTCTTTCAGAAATGTTTCTAAAGAGCTGTCATTGTTTTGCCATATAAAAATCACATCATTTATGTATCTATGGAATCAATAGAATATAATGAAAATTGGACACTAGGAACACTTGATGTGAACTCTTTATACACAATCATCGATCATACACAAGGCATATCAGCACTGAAAAAACATTTAACAGATTACTCACCACTGAAAACCGATCAAATAAATTTCATCACTTCCGGAGTTCATTTCATACTAACACATAACTATTTCATCTTTAACTCTGACTACTATCAACAACAAATCGGCACAGCAATGGGTACCAGATTCGCCCCGAGCTATGCCAACATCTTCATGTCCGAATGGGAACGGGAGGTGATAGGCCCCAAGCTCGGGGGGAATCTGGTCCTGTGGAGAAGATACATAGATGATGTGATTTTTATATGGCAAAACAATGACAGCTCTTTAGAAACATTTCTGAAAGAAATTAATATCAATAATCTTAATTTACGGTTCACATCCAACACAACAAAAACCCAACTCGAATTTTTAGATCTATGTATCCGAGTAGAAAACACCAAATTAATATGCAGTACATACCAAAAACCTGTAATGAAAAACAACCATATTCTATTTTCCAGTTGCCATCTCCCACAATGGCTAACCAATATCCCAACCAATCAATTCAGAAGGCTAAAAAGAAATTGTACCACTAACACTAAATTTGAAGAAGAAGCCACCCAAATGAAAGAGAAATTTGAAAAGAAACAATACCCAGAGAAATTATTGGATAATGCATTAAACAAAGTTAAGAAAATGGATAGACAGGAATTCTTTAAAGAGAAACAACAAACAAATACACAACAAAATGAAGAAGCAAAACTAATCCTACCGTATAACACACAACATAAAAATATTGCCAAAATCGTCAACAAACATTGGCATCACCTACTTAAGGATAAAATTTTAGGCCCAGTACTTAATATTACACCACCTATAGTTTACACCAAAGCCCCTAATTTAGGATTAAAAGTAGCCCCCACAGTGAAACAAAAAATAAAAAATATACAAACAAATTGGTTAACACTAAAGGGCTTTTTTAGATGTGGGCGATGCAGTAACTGCAAAGTGACACATTTTCCCAAAAAAACACTACAAGTTTGTTCAACACAGAACTCATTCAAACTACAAATAGATGAATGTATAACATGTAACACCACAGATGTCATTTATCTGTTGGAATGTCCATGTAACAAACAGTATATTGGCAGAACCAAAAGACAACTAAAGAAAAGAATATCGGAACACATAGGAAACATCAAAAAGGGGTACGAACAACATACATTATCCAAACACTATAAAATATACCATAATAGTGATCCATCATCTCTCAAATTTGTAGCTTTTGAAAAAATCAATAAACCATGGAGAGGAGGAAACCATATAAACAACATGTCCAGAAATGAATCTAAAAGAATCTATGAATTCGACACTCTAATACCCGCAGGTCTAAACGCCGAGTTAGAAATATTTGGATTCTTGTGATATGGGGAGGTGCCTCTTTGGGAAAGAGAGATAGGAGTCAGGCTGTCTACCAGCACCACTATCTCCTCTCCTTTTTAGGCCCCTCTCCCTTTACACGCATCCTAACCCTCCCAAGACAACCCTCCCAAGACAACCAAGTTCATCTGAGAAACCGCACAGAAACTGCAGAAGACATCGCAAATAAACACAAAACTCAAAATAAGTCCAATAATAGAAAAGCTCTCTCAGAGTTAATTGATGTGACACACAAAGTAGGCACATATTCTAATTACAAATATCAGACTTAAACAACCTGGACAAGAATAAAGACATCTAGAAAAAGACAACCATGAAACGTCCTTGATATATATATATATTGTACCAATTTTATATATATTTTACCAATTTAATAAATCAAGGAGAATAAGAAACCCCAACTTCTAAAATATATCTGGATATCATAAATAAGAATTCAAACCATCCTAAAAAAACGTATAGAAACCGCACTAAAAATTAGGGACCACATAAATCTCAACTATTTATTAAACATCGCTCCCCTGAGATATGGGGATACATAAAATAGGGAGATAAATCATAACCACATTTCAAATACACTAAAAGATTCAAAAAGTTACAGTCAAGGTCCATTACCACAAAAAGACAGATCACTTCAATCATCACTGAAATTAAGTACAAAATCCAATAAGAAAGTATGTCATATATAAATCATAATACAATATAAATTATACTAAAACCGCACTCAGAAACCCAAGATGAACAGGTAGTGTGAACACACACCAAATCATTCATCTATCTATCAGAAAGAATCCGGACCGGAATTTCCAAACAACCAAAGCAAACAGTATCCATCAATTGACAAAATCCACACCAGGATTCCCAAACAACCTAAGCAAATTGAAAGCAACACCCCTTAAAGAAAACAGCACATAAATCCTCACTTGCTCCGGATACATCACAACTTGACCACTGAGGAAGGGACCATAAGTGTCCCGAAACGCGTCTGGTCTGAGGAACTAGTGAGGACTACAATTAACCCGGACGTTTGGAACTGAAAATTACTCGGACGAAGAATATCAACCGTCACGATAATCTTTTCAAAGCTTCCCGCAGTGGAAAGGATTGGCCAATCAAAAACGAACACCAGTGACGTCACACCGCATCATAGTCACGTGCGTACATCACATGGTAAGGCTAGTGATCACGTGGGACGCCACGCAGGTCCTTGCCTAAAGGAGAAACAGCATCGGAACAGATGAATAAGGGTAACGTACAACATCAGCAATACTGTTCCCTTACATTGTGATAATATGCACTACCGGCAATAATAACATATTACTGTTAAAGCCTACTAAGTATACCAGCAAAAGCGCTATATTATTTTCCTATATAAGGCAAATATCCCAACATTGGGAAACCAGGAGTACACCCGGGAACATTACTGTGACACTTATATGTACTCACCAGCCTGGAGGCATCACATGGACTTTAATTAACCTTTGTTGTGCACAACATTTATTTTAAATGAGCACCCCTTTTTCTCAAGATATATATCTTAACCAACCACATATGTTTTATTAACATTCTTTTGCACCGCTTTTTTCATATATTTTGAATTTTTCCACCAGTCACATTGTATAACCTTGAAAAAACAACGTTAACTCATAAAAGTGAACTGTTCTCATTTTTTGCCTACATGATATAACCATCCAATATTTACTGAAGAGACCCATTAAAAATCCATCATAAGACTTTGAACTTTCATTATTTTTAATCATTTTTATTTTTATTTTTTATCTTTATTATTTTTTATCTCATTTTTTCATTTTTTATCTTAATACAGAAAGAAAGTTTTACCATAGACTAAACATTATTTAACTTGATTTAACTAAAAACATTAAATAATAATTTATATCCAAATGAGAGTGTGCCATCGCAATTTCCTTCTTTAAGATTTTGAGTTTTGTTTGGCAGTTAACCCTTTATGTGTTTCAGAAAAAAATAGATTAAAATTAAAAATCAAAGTTTTCAAAATCAGTTTTGAATTGCTTGAGGGTGCAGTTTATAAAATTGGGTGATTTATGGGTGCTTTCTAATATGTAAGCCCCACAAAGTGACCTTATAACTGAACTGGTCGTTAAAAAATTGGGTTTTGCAAATTTTCTTAAAAATTTTAGACTTAGCTTCTAAACTTCTAGCCTTCTAACGTCCCAAAAAAAATAAAGGTAATTTTTTTAATGAACCAAGCATCAAGTAGACATATGGGAAATGTAAAGTAATAACTATTTTTTAAGTTATTACTATCTATTTTAAAAGTAGAGAAATGTAAATTTGTAAATCTGCAAATTTTTCATATTTGTTTGTAAATTGGGTATTTTTTATAAATTAAAATGAAATATTTTGACTCAAATTTACCACTGTCATGAAGTACAATATGTGTCAAGAAAACAATCTCAGAATGGCCTGGATAAGTAAAAGCGTTTTAAAGTTATAACCACATAAATTGATACATGTCAGATTTGCTAAAAATGGCCTGGTCTTTAAGGTGAAAAATGGCAGGTTCCTGAAGGGGTTAAACTCATGTCTGATGGTTGATGTTCTATTTGCTATTGATATCATATCCTGTATACCTTCAACCTTTTTGTCCATATACCATTGTAGATGACTTCTACTAACCTATTCCTGGGTGCTGTGGGCTACCAGTGATGACCTCCTTTTCAGTTTAATATCCTTTTTTATATATTGTACTTTTTAATGAATTGTTCACTAATAAAGATTTTCATATTTTTGGTATTTTGTGGCTCGTATTTTTTGTAGGTTTTGACTTCTAGATCTGTATATGTCCATTAATACTTATCCATATTTGCATAATAAACTGGAAATGACTAATACTGTAGTTAGCCAGTTTATTTATCACACCTGTTTCACTTTTCTCAATGTTATGACTAAGAACATCAAGTGTGCCTAAAATGTGTATGCAGAATTGCTTTGTATGTTGAATTTTATGGAGTCCAAATAAATGCCGGATACTGGAATTCTGTTTTCTTTGGATGGAACTACATTGTCCCACTCCCTGCATCGTGCCTCCAGGTGAGCTGGCAACACAGCTCATATTGTATTCTTTGAACTACACCAATTTTACAGCAAGAGCAGCTGTTAGTAGGACCCTTCCTACAGTTAAAGGGGTTGTCCCATTAAAAATATTCAATGGTTTTCAATGGATCTGAATACTTTTGTAATTGCATGTAATTTAATTAAATTTACCATAGCCACTGCGTTATTCAATAAAATGTATCTGTATAGCACCACCTGCTGTTTGTTTTTTTGTTTGTCCTGCTCAATGAGATGGCCGCACATGCTCAGTTTCCTCCTTCAACTGCCTTCTGAGCTGTGATAGGGAGAGATGAGACACGCCCCCTTAGCTGCAGTAGAACAGACACTCCCCTTGAGCTGTCAGCTTGATATAAATCTAGCAGAACAATGAATGCGGCGATCTCTGGGTCCATGTGAGGTACAGGACTGGTTCTAGCCGTGAGATTGCCGTGTACTAGATGATGTCTGACAATCCTTTAAGGGGTATCCAGGACTAGGTGTGGTTACCATCAGAGTAAAATACACCCCGATACATTTTCTAATTTCAGTGAAAAATCTAAAACCCTAAAGTCCACGAAAATTTGTGCTAAATACATATTTTTTTTTACATTTTTACAGTTTTCATTTTAATTACTAACATTTTGTTTTTGAGAATTTGGAAAAAGTAACAATTCCATGGAATGCAAGCACAATTTGAATGATTCTTTATGGTTTTGGCATAATACAAACCACTCTTACCACCTCCTGTTTTTTAATTTATGAATGCATACTTTGAAGTCTAACCTCTTCCATGCGAATTCTCAGGAGTGATTATGTAAATCTAGAATACTCTAAATATTTATTCATTGCTTTATTTGTTAGGTTCCTGGATATTATATGTATTTATTTCTAATATGTTGTGAAATGCCAAGCAAAGCCACATTTATAATGTAATATTTATTTGCTGCTGGAGGGTGACATCAGTCTCCTTCCTGTCGTTCCCTGCTGAGATTTAATGTGAAATAGAAGCCACTAATGGATCTGTAAGTATGTCATCAAATAGTGTGTAATGCAAAATACACTAGATGTGATTAACTAACACATAACGTCAAATCTAGGTCACTAAGTAACTGTTATCTACTTAAATGTGAGTGCAAGTTATCGATAAATGAATATAAATGATAGTTGTAAGTTAATTATCCTTTTATACAAAAATAACCTGAAGAAGTGTTTTTAAAAAGCATATGATTTTGGTTACATCTGCCAGCCCCTCCCTTTTTATTGACAAGGCCAAGTTCCTACATAGTCAGGCAAACCCTATTTATCAAGACACAGAGGGAGAAGCTGGCCGAGGAAGCAAGAGGAGCAAGAGTGGACAGAGCAGCTTGGATCAGCCTTTGGTGACTTAACTGCGCATTTGCATATAGATTACAATTCTCCATCATGAAGCAACAAATCTCTAAGTGAAAGGTATCATTGCATTCAGCTGAGCTAGCCCCAGGGAATTTTCCTGGTGACAGATTCCCTTAACTCCTTCCACCCCAGGCTAGTTTTCAACTTCCTGCCCAGGCCATTTTTTGCTAATCTGACGTGTCAATTTATGTGGTAAATAATTTTGAACACTTTTAATTATTCAAGCCATTCTGAGAATGTTTTCTTGTGACACATTGTACTTCATGACAGTCATAAATCTGAGTCAATATATTTCACATTTATTTATGAAAAAAAATCTAAAATTTACCAAAATTTGGGAAAAAATTCGGTTTCTCTGCTTTTAAAACACAAACCGATACCTCATAAAATATTTCTTACTTAACATTTCTCATATGTCTACTTTATGTTGGTATTATTTTGAAAATGTAATTTTACTTTTTAGGACGTTAGAAGGGTTAGAACTTTAGAAGCAATTCTACTAGTTCAGTTATAAAGTCACTTTGTGAGGCTTATCACACCATTTTAGAAACTACACCCCTCAAGTTGTTCACAACTGATTTTTACAAGCTTTGTTAACCCTTTAAGTATACCACAAGAATTAAAAGAAAATGAAGATAGCATTTCTAAATTTAACTTTTTTTGGCAGATTTTCAATTGTAATCCATTTTTTCTGTAGCAGATCAAGGGTTAACAGACAAAAAAAACTCAATATCTATTACCCTGATTCTGAAGTCTACAGAAACACCCCACATGTGGTGGTAAACTGCTGTATTGGCACACGGCAGGACACAGAAGGAATGCCACATGGTTTTTAGAAGGCAGATTTTCCTGGACTGGTTTTTAGACACTGTGTCCAATATGAAGCCCTCCTGATGCACCCTACAGTAGTAACTCCCAAACAGTGACCCCATTTCGGAAATTATTGGATAAGGTGACAGTTTTATTGATAGTATTTTGGGGTAGATATGCTTTTTGATTGGTCTATATTATGCTTTTTGTGAGGCAAGGTAACCAAAAATGGCTGTTCTGGCACTTTTTTGTTGTTTTTACAATGTTCATCAGTTTATTTTTATTATATTTATAATTTTTATAGAACAGGTTTTTACAGATGTGACAATATCAAATATGTCCACTTTTTTGGTTTACTTTAGTTTTACATAATAAAGTATTTTTTAAAGAAAAGTCTCCATTTTCTGAACGCTATATTTTTTTTTATTTTTCTGCCGATTATCTTATGCAGGTGCTCGTTTTTTCCGAAAGAGTTATCATTTTTATTGATATCATTTTTGGGTATATATTATTTTTTTGATAATTCGATATTACACTTTATGTGACAAGGTGACCAAAAAATTGGTTTTTTTGCCACAGTTTTATTTTTTTAATGGCGTTCACCTGAGGGGGTAGGTTATGTACCGTAATATTTTTATAGAGCAGGACCTTACAGAAGTGGCAATACCTAAAGTGTATACATTTTTAAAAATTTATTTAAGTTTTTGAAAGAACAAATATAGTGTCTCCAGCCATATTATTTTATATTTTGGGCAATTTTCTTATGTAGGGACTCAATTTTTTGCAGGATTAGGTGATGTTTTGATTGGTAATTTTTTGTGGTGCATATGACTTTTTGATTGCTTGGTATTACACTTTTTGCAAAGCAAGTTGACCAAACAATGGCTTTTTAGGCACAGTTTTTATTTTTACAGCATTCACCTGACGGGGTGGATTATGTAATATTTTCATAGAGCTGGTTGTTCCGGATGCGGCAATACTTAATATGTATACTTTTTTATTTATTTCACTTTAACACAATAAAAGCATATTTAAAACAAGAAAAAATCATTTTTAGTGTCTCCATTTTCTGAAAGGCATATATATTTTTTTTTACCTATTGTCTTATGCAGGGGCTCATTTTTTGCAGAATGAGGTTACGGTTTGACTGGTAATGTTAAATCGCTTGGTATTGCATTTTTTTGTGATGTAAGGTAACAAAAATTGCTTTTTAGCACAGTTTTTTTTTACAGTGTTTATCTGACTCAGAAGATTATGTGATATATTCATAGAGTCGATCATTACGGAAGCGGCAATACCTAATATGTGTGTTTTTTTATTTATTATAAAATCAAGGGAAAGGGGATTTTTTACTTAAAACTTTATTTTGTTATTATTAAAAACACTTTTTAACTATTTTTTTTTACTTTATTATTGTCCCACTTTGGGGCTTCAACTTTTGGGGGGTCTGATACCCTCTGCCATGCATTACAATAAATCTGTAATACACAGTGTAATACACTAACAGTTGCCTAGGAGACCCAGCTAGGGGCTGGATCTCTTAGGTTTCCATAGAAGGCAAGTCCCAATGCCTCTTCAAGGCATCAGGCTGCCTTCTCACCCATCGGCTACCCGTCACCGCAGCACAGGGACCCGATGGGAACCCTCACCTGCTGCAAACATCTTTTATGCCGCGGTCTGCCTCCTACAGGAGGCTGGTTTCCCCTTTATTAGGGGTCTTTTGAATGCCCAAAATACCTTACAGTGGAAATAGTGCAGAATTTACCAAAAAAACTAATAGTCTCATTGTCTCCCGAAGGTCTTCCAGAGACCTCTTGGTGACAAATTATGTAGCAAAAAGATATATCTATCTATCTAGCTCTATATATATATATATATATATATATATATATATATATACACACACACAGTTAAAACCAGAAGTTTACATACACTATATAAAAATACACATATGCATGTTTTTCTCAATATAAGACATGAAATCTGAATAAACCTTTTCTGTTTTTGTCAATTAGGATTACCATAATTATTATTATTTGCCAAATGCCAGAAATATGAGAGAGAGAATGCTTTAAGGCATTTTTAATGCTTTCTGCAAAGTCAAAAGTTTACATACATTTCAATAATATTTGGTACCATTGCCCTTAAACTGTATGACTTGGGTCAAACATTTTGGATATCCTTCCACAAGCTTCTCACAATAGTTGGTCAGAATTTGGGCCCATTTCTTCTGACAAAACTGGTGTAACTGAGCCATGTTTGTTGGTTGCCTTGCTCACACCTGCCTTTTCAGCTTTGCCCACACATTTTCAATAGGATTGGGATAAGGGCTTTGTGATGGCCACTTCAAAACATTCACTTTGTTATCCTTAAGCCACTTTGTAACCAGTTTGGCAGTATGCTTCGGGTCACTGTCCATTTGGAAGACCTATTTCCGCCCAAGCTTTAACTTCCTGGCTGATGTTGCTTCGGTATTTCTACATAATATTCTTTCCTCATGATCCCATCTATTATGTGAAGTCCACCAGTCCCTCCTGCAGCAAAACAACCCCACAACATGATGCTGCCTCCCCTGTGTTTCATAGTTGGGATGGTGTTCTTAGGTTACTTTCACACTAACGTTATTCTTTTCCGGCATTGAGTTCTGTCCTAGGGGCTCAATGCCGGAAAAGAACTGATCAGTTTTATCCTAATCCATTCTAAATAGAGAGCAATCCATTCAGGATGCATCAGGATGTATTCAGTTCAGTATTTTTGCCTTTTCAGGATAGAGATAATACCGCAGCAAGTTGCGGTTTTATCCCCGTCCAAAATTCCGGAAGAATTCTCATTGAAATGCATTAATGCTGGATCCGGCCCTGAGTGTTCTGGCAAAACGGATGCGGCATTGCGGTCTGCACATGCTCAGACCGCAAAATTTTTAAAAAAATGCCGGATCTGTTTTTCCGGAAGACACCGGAGAGGCGGATCCGGCATTTCAATACATTTGTCATACGGATCAGGATCCAGATCTGTCTGAAAAATGCCATTAGTTTGCATATATTTTGACAGCGACGGAACTGCCTGCCAGAATCCTCTGCCGCAAGTGTGAAAGTACCCTTAGGCCCCTTTCACACGGGCGAGTTTTCCGTGCGGGTGCGATGCGTGCGGTGAACGCACTGCACCCGCACTGAATCCTGACCCATTCATTTCTATGAGACTGTGCACACGAGCGGTGATTTTCAAGCATCACTTGTGCGTTGCGTGAAAATCGCAGCATGCTCCTCTTTCTGCATTTTTCACGTAACGCAGGCCCTATAGAAATGAATGGGGTTGCGTGAAAATCGCATGCATCCGCAAGCAAGTGCGGATGCGGTGCGATTTTCACGCATGGGTTCTAGGTGACAGTCTATTCACTGTATTATTTTCCCTTATAACATGGTTATAAGGGAAAATAATAGCATTCTGAATACAGAATGCTTAGTATAATAGTGCTGGAAGGGTTAAAAATAATAAAAAAGTTAACTCACCTTCTCCTCTTGTTCGCGTAGATGCCGGTCTGTTCTTTAGCTGTGGGCTAAAGGACCTGTGGTGATGCTATTATTTTCCCTTATAACCATGTTATAAGGGAAAATAATACAATCTTCAGAACATCAATCCCAAGCCCGAACTTCTGTGAAGAAGTTCGGGTCTGGGTACCAAACATGCGCGATTTTTCTCACGCGAGTGCAAAACGCATGACAATGTTTTGCACTCGCGCGGAAAAATCGCGCATTTTCCCGCAACGCACCCGCCTCTTATCCGGGCAAAAAACATGACGCCCGTGTGAAAGAGGCCTTAGGCTTCCAAGCTTCTCCCTTTTTCCTCCAAATGTAACGATGGTCATTATGGCCAAAAAGTTCAATTCTAGTTTCGTCAGACCACAGGACATGTCTCCAAAAATGTAGGTCTTTGTTCCTGTGTGCATTTGCAAACAATAATCTGGCTTTTTTCTGTTTCTTTTGGAGTAATGGCTTCTTCCTTGCAGAGTTGCCGTTCAGCGCATGTTGATATAGTACTCTTTTTCATTGTGGATATTGACACAATCTTATCAGCTTCTGCCATCATCTTTACAAGGTCTTTTGCTTTTATTATTGGGTTGATATGCACATGTCGGACCAAAATACGTTCATCTCTGGGACACAGAACCCATCTCCTTCCTGAGCGGTATGATGGCTGGACATTCCCATTTTGTTAGTACTTGTATAATTGTTTGTACAGATTAACGAGGCACCATCAGGTATCTTGAAATTGCACCCAAGGTTGAGCCAGACTTGTGCAAGTCCACAATTCTCTTCCTGATATCTTGGCTGATTTCTTTAGACTTTTCCATGATGCTACACAAACAAGCAGTGTGTTTCAGGTGTGTCTCTAATCAACAAACCTAACAAAAGCTTCCAAACACAGGCGAATATAATTTATCCTGGGATTTGATTTGTGTACAGTTCTGGGCTCTTGTGAACAAGGCAGACATAGCAGAGCTGGAGAGGGTCCAGAGGAGGGCAACTAAAGTAATAACTGGAATGGGGCAACTACAGTACCCTGAAAGATTATCAAAATAAGGGTTATTCACTTTAGAAAAAAGACGACTAAGGAGAGATCTAATTACTATGTATAAATATATCAGGGGTCAGTACAGAGACTGTTATCTAAAATATATAAAGAGTTGATTATAGGGTGGACAAATAATAAGCACTTGAAGCAGAAGTTACAGTGAGAAGAAGATATATGAGAAGAAATAGAGAAACAATATATGAACTAGTGCAGCGTCCCACATATGTGTGTAAATGGGACACTTTAAACATCTGCCTATTTATCTAATGTATTTGCAATGTATAGAATTTCCTATTATCAGGCTGGCAATGCCATTACACCCATTCGCCCCTAGGTGGTGCTGGAACCACTCATTTATTTAGCTTGGGTTATGTCTAGCTCAGGGCATTCCAGTGTAGTAGAGTGTAGTGTATTGTAGTGACAGAGGAAAGCAAGTGTGTAGAGGAAAGAAACAGGCCTTATCCACTATGCAGCTGGAATTTCTTTTCTCCGGGACCTGATCAATCCTGGAGAGGACAAACTAAGAGTAGTTACAGCAGCTTAGCACTGGACAGTAAGTCTACGTTTAAATATAAAGCAAGCCTAGTGAAGGTAAGAGCTGAGTCAGGCCTATGGACTTCACAAGCACAAGTGACTAAGAGTAACTTTCCAAGTTCCGGGACACAACTGGATGACCAAGGCGCCAAGTTGTCCTTATTCACTAGAAGCTTTCCGGGATATAGTGAACCTAAATACTTCAGGAGAGCATCCTGCAAATAATGTCACAGAGAGTTTGCCTGCCACGAGGTAAAAACACCCTTATTGGATAGCTCAAAATAAGTAGAAAACAGTATATTTAGTACCTGAGTGCTATGGAAAGTGGACTTAAATCCAGAAAGTACTAGAGAACTCCCTAACTGACAATTGCCTAAACCTGATAAAATATACTACTGAACCATCACTCATGCCATACAAATGAACTGCATCTGTACTGACTACTTGAAGATAATTGATTCAGTAAATATTCAACTGTTTGATTACAACCGACTCCTCATCATTTCTACTACTACACTCAACATTTGCACCTTACGATGCTGGCGTCATGAACACAGGGGCCCAGCCACCAAAGCACCTTAAACATCTATACCATTAAGGGCACCTAAACTATCATCTGGCTGGTGTTCCCTGCAATAGAGAGTGCCCCAGAGGATTTAGTGCTCTCTTCCCCGTCACTGTACACCAGCCCAGGAAGGCTCTGCTAACCGTGAGTACATTTACTACTACCCCCATCTGCCCACCGTAGCCTCATATGTTGCCCCTGCGGCCTGGTCGTTACAATAGTATAACAGTACAAAATTCCGAAAGTATTCCAGTATCAGTCATACAAAATGGCACAGTACTTTTTGTTTGTACGGAACACCTATATTCATGTATAAGACTGGGTTCAAGGCAAATGATGAATGTCCCAGATGGATATGTATATTAAGTAAATTTAAAGTGGCTGTCCCCATTACAGCAACTTATCTACAAAATCAGCAGGGCTTTGACTGATGGTGCTCCACTATGTACTAGAAAGAGAACCCATGTTCCCCCATTTCAGAGACGCAGCAAACACACATGCATCATCCAGTCAACTTTATGGGACTGCTGGAGATAGCCAAGTACAAACAGTTGGACCTCTATGGATCAGACACATCCCCATATACTGGGTTGAGAATAAGAACCCATTTAATTGCAACAAATGTAAACATAAAAAGATCTATTGGAACATTTTTGTTTATGATGAGGACCATCATATTAGCAAAATTGATTTTGACAGAACCACTGGATGTGAAAGATTGGGAACTTTCTGGAAATCAAATGTTCTGTAGAAAATAATAGCTCTAATGTATTTAACAGTACATAACTTTTAAAGATTAGTGAATCGAAGTTGACGAAGTGGAATTCGATCCGAATTTCAGGAAAAATTTGATTCGCACCAAATCCAAATTTCTTCTCGTTTCATGGTAATGAATTGTATCTTTTCCTAAAATGACTGCTGCACATGTGAGGACAACTCTGGGAACGCGGGATCACCCATATTGCCATGCATGCAGCCAACCAGCAGCCAGCCAGCCCTGTGATGTCACAGCCCTATAAATAGCCTCAGCCATCTTGGATTCAGCCATATTACAGTGTACTTAGTGCAGGGATGGACATCAGCAGGCGCTAGGGACAGTGGTATGAAAAACGTAATTGTGCTAAAAAAAACTATTTACAAGTTCAGGGAAAGACTATTCAAGGTGTAGGGAAAGGATAGGGAGGAATCATTCCACAGCATTTATGTAGAACAGGGTACAGTAGTAGAGATGAGCAAATTTAAAAAAAAATTGATTCGGCCGGTTCGCCGACATATTCAACAATATTTGGTTCGATCCGAATTTATTTGCGGCAAATCATGTTAAAAAAATAATATTTCCTGTCTGCAGGGAGCCTTTAAAGGGGTGTAGAACACTGTGCCTTGCAGTAACAGGCATAGGGAGTCTGCTGTGGTAGTGAAACAATAATGTGAGTCAGTATGACATGCAGATGACAGGCGTCGCTCTTAGAATCACTGCACACTTCACTCATTAGGTCAGTCACGGGGCCAAAACTGACCAAATAACTCAAGTATGAACTCAGCTTTACAGATCAATGTTAGCATCAAGAAGAAGTGCACTCCTTTTACACTGTCGTCAGCTGACTCCACATAGAGGTCTACAGAACCTGTTCTATTAAACGGTTAGGAACCTATATATAGCCCAGAATAAAGTCCAGGGCCCACCCCTAACTATATCATGAAAACCAACCAAAAGGAGTGGGTCAATTAAGTACAAAAACACTACTGAAGTAATCAAAAAATAACATGATTTTATTTGAGAATCACAACAAGACATACAACATTTAACACAGGTCGCAATACAAAAAAGTATTAAAAACCAAGAGGACCGATGGTGGACTGCTGGTATATATTTATAAAGTGCAAGTGCAATAATCCTGATTGGTCATTAGTAGAGAGGTATATTACACCAAACCACTATGGCTCCAAACTACATAATATAATAGAACCCATATGCATATTTGTACAATAGATAACAAAATTGGGGGTGAAAATACACACCCCAACTAGCTGTAGGGCAATAGGGCAATAGGGCAACTAAAAATGTAATAGGCACATAGAAAATACTGACCAACCAACCTAGTATACCACACAGGAGCACCACCGGTCCACTCCCCAACGCACGTTTCGTGTTTAGCTTTTTCAAGGGGTACTATTAAACATTTATACAAGTAGAGCCCCCATGACAGAATGGAGAGGGTGTCAGCAGTAAGTTTGTGTTAACGTCACTGATTATTTTGCCCTTCCTCTGATCCGTCAGTACAATAACCCCCAAAAAAGGATCCACCTTCACTCTGTCAGCATTTGGGCAGTAATCCATCAGTATTTCTAATGCCAAAAAAATCAAATAAATAAATAGGAAATTAAAACACCCCAAAAAAGTCTGTAATCTTCTCACTTAACCACACAACGGCAAATACTTTTTGTGTGCCACTAATACACGCAAAAAAGGGCTTTAGAACATGTAACTGCACCGCTGATGTTTTTGTTTTTTGTGCCACTAATACACTTCACCACACAACGGCTAATAAGCCATTTTTTCCTACTAATACAAGTGAAAAAATGCTTTAGAACATATAACTGCACAAGGGCAAATAAGACATAGAATATTTCAGCGTTGCAGTTATATATTTTAAAGCCTTTTGTGGAGTGTATAAGTGGAAAAAAGTAATATATATTTGTCGTTCAGAGGTGCAGTTATAAGTTTTTAAGGCCTTTTGTGTCATGTATAAGTCGAAAAAAATAAGGGCCTATTTGCCGTTTAGCGGTGCAGTTATATGTTCTAAAGCCTCTTTTTTGCATGTATTAGTTACACCAAAAAGTATTTGCAGTTGTGTGGTGAAGTGAGAAAATTATAGCCCTTTTTGGTGTGGATTAGTGGGGAAAAAATGGCTTATTAGCCGTTGGGAAGTGAGAATTTTTTTTGGGGTGTTTTAATTTCATTTTTATTTATTTATTTGATCTAACAGTATGTCAGACACAGAAGTGCCAGGCCCTGCACAGGTGAGTGGAAGAGGCCTAAATTTTTAAGGTGGTGTTGCAGCAGGAGTCGTAGCGAGAGGCCTGAGCTCCTGGTGCTGCTGTGGTCTCCTGATGCTGCTACCACCTCACCATTCTGTCACCGGGTCACTCTGTGGTCTCCTAATGCTGCTGCCACCTCCACACTATGTCACATTGCCCCTCTGTGGTCTCCTGATCCTGCTGTCACCTCCATACTATGTCACCTTGCCACTCTGTGGTCTCCTGATTCTGCTGTCCCCTCCACACTATGTCACCTTGCTACTCTGTGGCCTCCTTATACTGCCGCAACCTCAACACTGTCATTGTGCCACTCTGTGGCCTCCTCCTGATGCTGCGCCACCTCCACACTCTGTCATTGGGCCACTCTGTAGTCTTCTCATGCTGCTTCCACCTCACCACTATGTTATAGGGCCACTCTGTGGACTTCTCATGCTGTTTCGACCCTCCCCACTTTATCACTGGACCACTATTTTGCCTTTCAGCCTGGATAACATCATTATTTATTTGACCCTTCTTCTGATCTGTCAGAAGGAAGGAAAAATGAGACGCACAACAAATAAACAGTCTGTGTAGCAGCTGTAAAGCCTGTATAGTCCAATCAGAATTGGCTTGTGATTTGGTAGCCAAAAGCAGAAGTGGGTACAAAACACAGAAAACATGCAAATATTCAATTTACGTGTTATCTCTGTTTTGGATCCAGTCCTGTTTTTTTTTTGGCATTAGCAATACTGATGGATTACTTACCAAATGCTGACTGAGTGAAGGCAGATGCTCAACAGACAGGATCCGTTTTTTGGGGGGTTATTGTTCTGACGGATCAGAGGAAGGGCAAAATAGTCAGAGACATCAACACAAACTTACTGCTGACACTCTCTCAACTGAGCTCGGGGGCTCTACTTGTATAAGCGTTTAATAGAACAGGTTCTGTAGACATCTTTGTGGAATCAGCGGATGACGGTGTAAAAGGAGTACGCTTCTTCTTGGCACTAACATGGACCTGTAAGGCTGAGTACACACTTGAGTTATTTGGTCAGTTTTGGCCCCATGATTGCCCAAATAAGTGAAGTGTGCAGTGATTTTAAGAGCAACACCTGTCATCTACATGTCCTACTGACTGACAGTATTTTTTCACTACCACAGCTGACTCCTTATGCGTGTTTCTGCAAGGCACAGTGTTCTACACTACTATAAAGGCTCTCTGCAGCCAGGAAATAGCAGTTAAAGAATAAATTCGGATCAAACCAATTTTTTTTTTAAAAATTGGTAAACTGGCCAAATTGAATTTTTAGAAAAATTTGCTTGTCTCTAATCATTTTAACAAGGAATGGTATAACTAGAAAACAAGGAGGAGTCCCTACTACCATATAAGTTAAAGCTTATATATTCTTCTCCTTTCATTCATTTTTTTTTCTTCTCTTTCTAATGTAGTCTCCTCCTTCAAGGCTAGGGGGATATTAAACTACATATTATAACATAGTAACATAGTTTGTAAGTAGAGTTGAGCGAACACCTGGATGTTCGGGTTCGAGAAGTTCGGCCGAACTTCCCGGAAATGTTCGGGTTCGGGATCCGAACCCGATCCGAACTTCGTCCCGAACCCGAACCCCATTGAAGTCCATGGGGACCCGAACTTTTCGGCACTAAAACGGCTGTAAAACAGCCCAGGAAAGGGCTAGAGGGCTGCAAAAGGCAGCAACATGTAGGAAAATCCCCTGCAAACAAATGTGGATAGGGAAATGAATTAAAATAAAAATTAGAAAAATAAAAATTAACCAAAATCAATTGGAGAGAGGTCCCATAGCAGAGAATCTGGCTTCCCGTCACCCACCACTGGAACAGTCCATTCTCAGATATTTAGGCCCCGGCACCCAGGCAGAGGAGAGAGGTCCCGTAACAGACAATCTGGCTTCATGTCAGCAGAGAATCAGTCTTCATGTCATAGCAGAGAATCAGGCTTCACGTCACCCACCACTGCAAAAGTCCATTTTCATAAATTTAGGCCCAGCACCCAGGCAGAGGAGAGAGGTCCCGTAACAGACAATCTGGCTTCATGTCAGCAGAGAATTAGTCTGCATGTCATAGCAGAGAATGAGGCTTCACGTCAGCCACCACTGCAACAGTCCATTGGCATATATTTAGGCCCAGCACACAGGCAGAGGAGAGAGGTCCCGTAACAGAGGATCTGGCTTCATGTCAGCAGAGAATCAGTCTTCATATCATAGCAGAGAATCAGGCTTCACGTCACCCACCACTGCAACAGTCCATTTTCATAAATTTAGGCCCAGCACCCAGGCAGAGGAGAGAGGTCCCGTAACAGACAATCTGGCTTCATGTCAGCAGAGAATTAGTCTGCATGTCATAGCAGAGAATGAGGCTTCACGTCAGCCACCACTGGAACAGTCCATTGGCATATATTTAGGCCCAGCACACAGGCAGAGGAGAGAGGTCCCGTAACAGAGGATCTGGCTTCATGTCAGCAGAGAATCAGTCTGCATGTCATAGCAGAAAATCAGGCTTCACATCACCCAGCACTGTAAGAGTCCATTTTCATAAATTTAGGCCCAGCACCCAGGCAGAGGAGAGAGGTCCCGTAACAGACAATCTGGCTTCACGTCAGCAGAGAATTAGTCTGCATGTCATAGCAGAGAATGAGGCTTCACATCAGCCACCACTGCAACAGTCCATCGGCATATATTTAGGCCCAGCACCCAGGCAGAGGAGAGAGGTCCCGTAACAGAGGATCTGGCTTCATGTCAGCAGAGAATCAGTCTTCATATCATAGCAGAGAATCAGGCTTCACGTCGCCCACCTCTGCAACAGTCCATTTTCATAAATTTAGGCCCAGCACCCAGGCAGAGGAGAGAGGTCCCGTAACAGACAATCTGGCTTCATGTCAGCAGAGAATTAGTCTGCATGTCATAGCAGAGAATGAGGCTTCACGTCAGCCACCACTGCAACAGTCCATTGGCATATATTTAGGCCCAGCACACAGGCAGAGGAGAGAGGTCCCGTAACAGAGGATCTGGCTTCATGTCAGCAGAGAATCAGTCTTCATATCATAGCAGAGAATCAGGCTTCACGTCACCCACCACTGCAACAGTCCATTTTCATAAATTTAGGCCCAGCACCCAGGCAGAGGAGAGAGGTCCCGTAACAGACAATCTGGCTTCATGTCAGCAGAGAATTAGTCTGCATGTCATAGCAGAGAATGAGGCTTCACATCAGCCACCACTGCAACAGTCTATTGGCATATATTTAGGCCCAGCACACAGGCAGAGGAGAGAGGTCCCGTAAAAGAGGATCTGGCTTCATGTCAGCAGAGAATCAGTCTGCATGTCATAGCAGAAAATCAGGCTTCACGTCACCCAGCACTGTAAGAGTCCATTTTCATAAATTTAGGCCCAGCACCCAGGCAGAGGAGAGAGGTCCCGTAACAGACAATCTGGCTTCACGTCAGCAGAGAATTAGTCTGCATGTCATAGCAGAGAATGAGGCTTCACATCAGCCACCACTGCAACAGTCCATTTTCATAAATTTAGGCCCAGCACACAGGCAGAGGAGAGAGGTCCCGTAACAGAGGATCTGGCTTCATGTCAGCAGAGAATCAGTCTGCATGTCATAGCAGAAAATCAGGCTTCACGTCAGCCACCACTGCAACAGTCCATTGTCAGATATTTAGGCCCAGCACCCAGGCAGAGGAGAGAGGTCCCGTAACAGAGAATCTGTCTTCATGTCAGCAGAGAATTAGTCTGCATGTCATAGCAGAGAATCAGGCTTCACGTCACCCAACATTGGAACAGTCCATTGGCATATATTTAGGCCCAGACACCCAGACAGAGGAGAGGTTCATACAACTTTGGGTAGCCTCGCAATATAATGGTAAAATGAAAATAAAAATAGGATTGAATGAGGAAGTGCCCTGGAGTCCAATAATATATGGTTAAGGGGAGGTAGTTAATGTCTAATCTGGACAAGGGACGGACAGGTCCTGTGGGATCCATGCCTGGTTAATTTTTATGAACGTCAGCTTGTCCACATTGGCTGTAGACAGGCGGCTGCGTTTGTCTGTAATGACGCCCCCTGCCGTGCTGAATACACGTTCAGACAAAACGCTGGCCGCCGGGCAGGCCAGCACCTCCAAGGCATAAAAGGCTAGCTCTGGCCACGTGGACAATTTAGAGACCCAGAAGTTGAATGGGGCCGAACCATCAGTCAGTACGTGGAGGGGTGTGCACACGTACTGTTCCACCATGTTAGTGAAATGTTGCCTCCTGCTAACACGTTGCGTATCAGGTGGTGGTGCAGTTAGCTGTGGCGTGTTGACAAAAGTTTTCCACATCTCTGCCATGCTAACCCTGCCCTCAGAGGAGCTGGCCGTGACACAGCTGCCTTGGCGACCTCTTGCTCCTCCTCTGCCTTGGCCTTGGGCTTCCACTTGTTCCCCTGTGACATTTGGGAATGCTCTCAGTAGCGCGTCTACCAACGTGCGCTTGTACTCGCGCATCTTCCTATCACGCTCCAGTGCAGGAAGTAAGGTGGGCACATTGTCTTTGTAGCGTGGATCCAGCAGGGTGGCAACCCAGTAGTCCGCACAGGTTAAAATGTGGGCAACTCTGCTGTCGTTGCGCAGGCACTCCAGCATGTAGTCGCTCATGTGTGCCAGGCTGCCCAGGGGTAAGGACAAGCTGTCCTCTGTGGGAGGCATATCGTCATTGTCCTGCCTTTCCCCCCAGCCACGCACCAGTGATGGACCCGAGCTGCGTTGGGTGCCACCCCGCTGTGACAATGCTTCATCCTCATCCTCCTCCACCTCCTCCTCATCCTTGTCCTCCTCGTCCTCCAGTAGTGGGCCCTGTCTGGCCACATTTGTACCTGGCCTCTGCTGTTGCCAAAAACCTCCCTCTGAGTCACTTCGAAGAGACTGGCCTGAAAGTGCTAAAAATGACCCTTCTTCCTCCTCCTCCTCCTCCTCCTGGGCCACCTCCTCTTCCATCATCGCCCTAAGTGTTTTCTCAAGGAGACATAGAAGTGGTATTGTAACGCTGATAACGGCGTCATCGCCACTGGCCATGTTGGTGGAGTACTCGAAACAGCGCAACAGGGCACACAGGTCTCGCATGGAGGCCCAGTCATTGGTGGTGAAGTGGTGCTGTTCTGTAGTGCGACTGACCCGTGCGTGCTGCAGCTGAAACTCCACTATGGCCTGCTGCTGCTCGCACAGTCTGTCCAGCATGTGCAAGGTGGAGTTCCACCTGGTGGGCACGTCGCATATGAGGCGGTGAGCGGGAAGGCCGAAGTTACGCTGTAGCGCAGACAGGCGAGCAGCAGCAGGATATTTGAGGCCTAGTATTTAGGCGCTGGGTAACTGGTATGGATTTAGTGACAGAATTAGACTTGGAAATGCACAGTAGCGTGTGTGTGAAGTTATTCTGAATGACCCTATGTGCACCTTGAATATTATATACCCTTTTAGGGATAGATTTCAAATAGCTCTGATATAGCAGAAACCACTAAATTATGAAATTGCTAAATTGGGAATTGTATTTCAACCCAGAACAAAAATGTGCTTTGACGGACACTAAATAACTTGCCCAGCCACAACAGTACAGCGGTAACGACAGATGTAGCGGGATATAAATTTGAGGCCTAGTATTTAGGCGCTGGGTGACCGGTATGGATTTAGTGACAGAATTAGACTTGGAAATGCACAGTAGCGTGTGTGTGAAGTTATTCTGAATGACCCTATGTGCACCTTGAATATTATATACCCTTTTAGGGATA
Source organism: Bufo gargarizans (assembly GCF_014858855.1). Classification (NCBI taxonomy): domain Eukaryota; kingdom Metazoa; phylum Chordata; class Amphibia; order Anura; family Bufonidae; genus Bufo; species Bufo gargarizans. Next base: position 485,266,585 of record NC_058083.1, read on the forward strand.
GATTTCAAATAGCTCTGATATAGCAGAAACCACTAAATTATGAAATTGCTAAATTGGGAATTGTATTTCAACCCTGAACAAAAAAAGTGCTTTGACGGACACTAAATAACTTGCCCAGCCACAACAGTACAGCGGTAACGACAGATGTAGCGGGATATAAATTTGAGGCCTAGTATTTAGGCGCTGGGTGACCGGTATGGATTTACTAACAGAATTAGACTTGGAAATGCACAGTAGCGTGTGTGTGAAGTTATTCTGAATGACCCTATGTGCACCTTGAATATTATATACCCTTTTAGGGATAGATTTCAAATAGCTCTGATATAGCAGAAACCACTAAATTATGAAATTGCTAAATTGGGAATTGTATTTCAACCCAGAACAAAAAATGTGCTTTGACGGACACTAAATAACTTGCCCATCCACAACATGACAGCGGTAACGACAGATTTGGCGGGATATAAATTTGAGGCCTAGTATTTAGGCGCTGGGTGACCGGTATGGCTTTAGTGACAGAATTAGACTTGGAAATGCACAGTAGCGTGTGTGTGAAGTTATTCTGAATGACCCTATGTGCACCTTGAATATTATATACCCTTTTAGGGATAGATTTCAAATAGCTCTGATATAGCAGAAACCACTAAATTATGAAATTGCTAAATTGGGAATTGTATTTCAACCCTGAACAAAAAATGTGCTTTGACAGACACTAAATAACTTGCCCAGCCACAACAGTACAGCGGTAACGACAGATGTAGCGGGAGATAAATTTGAGGCCTAGTATTTAGGCGCTGGGTGACCGGTATGGAATTAGTGACAGAATTAGACTTGGAAATGCACAGTAGCGTGTGTGTGAAGTTATTCTGAATGACCCTATGTGCACCTTGAATATTATATACCCTTTTAGGGATAGATTTCAAATAGCTCTGATATAGCAGAAACCACTAAATTATGAAATTGCTAAATTGAGAATTGTATTTCAACCCTGAACAAAAAATGTGCTTTGACGGACACTAAATAACTTGCCCAGCCACAACAGTACAGCGGTAACGACAGATTTAGCGGGATATAAATTTGAGGCCTAGTATTTAGGCGCTGGGTGACCGGTATGGATTTAGTGACAGAATTAGACTGGGATATGGCCAAAAAATAACCACACTATTGCTGGTTAAATGCACTTGGTGTGACAGCTTGACCAACCACACTACTGAGGGTTAAATGCACTTGGTGACGGGCGCAGCTTGCCCCTGATGTAGTATATGGCCAAAAAATGAACAGACTATTGCTGGTTAAATGCACTTGGTGTGACAGCTTGACCAACCACACTACTGAGGGTTAAATGCACTTGGTGATGGGCGCAGCTTGCCCCTGATGTAGTATATGGCCAAAAAATGAACAGACTATTACTGGTTAAATGCACTTGGTGTGACAGCTTGACCAACCACACTACTGAGGGTTAAATGCACTTGGTGACGGGCGCAGCTTGCCCCTGATGTAGTATATGGCCAAAAAATTAACAGACTATTGCTGGTTAAATGCACTTGGTGTGACAGCTTCACCCTGATGTAGGCTTTAGCCAAAAAACAACCACACCATTGAGGGTTAAATGCACTTGGTGACGGGCGCAGCTTGCCCCTGATGTAGTATATGGCCAAAAAATGAACAGACTATTGCTGGTTAAATGCACTTGGTGACGGGCGCAGCTTGCCCCTGATGTAGTATATGGCCAAAAAATAAACAGACTATTGCTGGTTAAATGCACTTGGTGTGAGGGCTTCACCCTGATGTAGGCTTTAGCCAAAAAACAACCACACCATTGAGGGTTAAATGCACTTGGTGACGGGCGCAGCTTGCCCCTGATGTAGTATATGGCCAAAAAATAAACAGACTATTGCTGGTTAAATGCACTTGGTGTGACAGCTTCACCCTGATGTAGGCTTTAGCCAAAAAACAACCACACCATTGAGGGTTAAATGCACTTGGTCGCAGCTTGGATGCACTTGGTCGCAGCACCGCACAAGACACAAAATGACCGCCGATCACCCCAGAAAAAAGTGACTGACAAACGGTCTGGGCAGCCTAAAAACAGTGAGCATTTGAATTTCAGCAGCTCAATGATGCACAGCTGCAGATCGATCGATTAATCAAGTCCTTTGGAGGAGTTAATCTGCCTAATCTCGCCCTACTGTCGCAGCCGCAACCTCTTCCTACGCTAATCAGAGCAGAGTGACGGGCGGCGCTATGTGACTCCAGCTTAAATAGAGGCTGGGTCACATGGTGCTCTGGCCAATCACAGCCATGCCAATAGTAGGCATGGCTGTGACGGCCTCTTGGGGCAAGTAGTATGACGCTTGTTGATTGGCTGCTTTGCAGCCTTTCAAAAAGCGCCAAGAAAGCGTCACAAAAGCGCCAAGAAAGCGACAAACACCGAACCCGAACCCGAACTTTTACGAAAATGTCCGGGTTCGGGTCCGTGTCACGGACACCCCAAAATTCGGTACAAACTCAAACTATACAGTTCAAGTTCGCTCATCCCTATTTGTAAGGCTGAAAAGAAGACATCCATCCATCCAGTTCAGCCTGTTAGCCTGCAAAGCTGATCCTGAAGTTGAAGGAAAGCAAAACCCTTTATGAGGCAGAAAATAATTTTCCTTATATTAGGAATAAAATTTCTTCCCGACTCCAATCAGGCAATCAAAATAACAGTCCTTCTCCAGAATTCTAATAACCTGTACTATTATTACACTCCAGAAATTCATCCAGGCCCCTCTGGAACTCTTTTAGTGAATTCACCATCACCACCTTCTCAGGCAGAGAGTTCCATAATCTCACTGCTCTTGCCATAAAGAATCCTCTTCTACAGTGTATGTTGACGTGCAACAAACCTTATTTTCTCTAGATGTAGAGGATGTCCCCTCATCACAGTCACAGTCCTGGGAATAACTAGATCATGGGAGAGATTTCTGTATTGACCTTCCTTATACTCATGCATCTTTATTAGATCTTCCTTCAGCTCTCTATTTTCTAAACTATGTAACCAAAATTTTGATAATCTTTCATTTATTACTCTATGGGGGTAATTTACAATTAGATATACACCAGTTCTTTGGCATATATGTGTCGCAGATTCAGGAGCAAAGGTTATTCTGCAACTTTTTCCCACTCACACCAGTTCTAAAAAGGGGGCGTGGCATGGACGGGCTGGCAGGACTTTGTTATTTATCATTTTCTACACTGGCTTTAGGCGTAGAAAATGTTCTAAATCTATATTACATATAGTCACATAGTACCTATGTAAGTAACTATATGTAAAAAATATAAAACTTTGCAAAATGTTTCCTTTTTTGGGGCAGGGAAGATCCCTGCCGGAGTATTTAACTATGTATGTCAGCAAGGGAGCTGACATAGATTTAGACTGGCGTTGGATACGTCAAATTTCTGTAGAGGGCGCGCTTCTACATAACTTTGGTGGATCCACCACCAGCACGGGGGTTATTAAGACCGGCGTCTAAAACTGCGGTCTTAATAAATGAACTCCTATGTGATCACGCTCAAGCTTTGCTATGTCTTTCTTGTGCACAAGTGCTAAAAATTGTACATAATACTTTATGGGGAGCATTTATCAAGGCTGGCATTTCCTTGATCCCCTATGTGTTGGCGAAAGATGAACCTAATTTATTTAAATTTCACCAGAAACTCAAATCTATGCCTGTTCTATTCTAGTTTATATGCTATTATGCATTGGTCATACAGAAGGCGCTTGTTTTTATGCTTCTTTTTTATTCTTGTATTGCTATGTTTCTTCTATCATTTTCTGGATACCATCTTGACATTTTATCTTTATGTATCTGCGTTATAAGTTTGAGTATTCCAAATATGTGTGTATGCATACTGGTGGCTTGTTTTATATATTTGAAACAAACATGGTCTACCTCTCATTTTATTGTATCCATTTTCTTTATTTTGAAGTATTCTGTTATTCTTACTGCTTGGCAATTTGGTATACCAACTTTAGTTATTTACTTGTCCCTTGCGCCTAATTCTCTTTGCAATGATTTATCTGTACTTCTTCAATGGTTATTCTTCCCTAATCATGAACTGCTATAGTAGCACTAGCTGCATACAAATACTCTAATGAACTCACATAGCAATTGACCAGACCTAGACAAACAAGCTCACACAAAGAATTTAAATTCATTTATTTATTTATTTTGATCCAATGATATTAGCATTACGGCTGTTACAGTTGGAGACTAATGGACAGATTTATTAAATTTTATTTAAACTTCCTATACCTGAGCGCACTTACAGTATCTGATATTATTTATGTGACAGCATCAAAACAACTTAACAAAAAAAATAAATAAATAAACATAATACCTTTAAGTGTTTTTCAATTATACACATTTAATATGCATTGATACACTAAGGTGAACAAGTAAGGACACCCCATGTGTTCTTTTTTTTTTTTTTCATTTTGCCATATACAGGTCCTTCTTCAAAAATTAGCATATTGTGATAAAGTTCATTATTTTCTGTAATGTACTGATAAACATTAGACTTTCATATATTTTAGATTCATTACACATCAACTGAAGTAGTTCAAGCCTTTTATTGTTTTAATATTGGTGATTTTGGCATACAGCTCATGAAAACCCAAAATTCCTATCTCAAAAAATTAGCATATCATGAAAAGGTTCTCTAAACGAGCTATTAACCTAATCATCTGAATCAACTAATTAACTCTAAACACCTGCAAAATATTCCTGAGGCTTTTAAAAACTCCCAGCCTGGTTCATTACTCAAAACCGCAATCATGGGTAAGACTGCCAACCTGACTGCTGTCCAGAAGGCCATCATTGACACCCTCAAGCAAGAGGGTAAGACACAGAAAGAAATTTCTGAACGAATAGGCTGTTCCCAGAGTGCTGTATCAAGGCACCTCAGTGGGAAGTCTGCGGGAAGGAAAAAGTGTATATGCAAGCCATCAATCTATCCATGAGACAGATGACAGGCTTAGTCAGCATACCTTACAATGGCAGCCTTGTGCACTATGAGACATTCCAAACCAGCTCTCATCTGACTGAGAGCCAGTAAGCCTCAAAGTTACTTCAGGTCTGTTGGATGGCTTGGGTGGACCTGTGTACCTAGATCAATATCATTAGGGAGACAAAGTTTTCTGATTGTCCTAACATAACATTCAATAACCTTTCTATACAGTTTTGTCATGTATGAGTTTGGATGTGGTTTCCATCAATTTCTAACCTTTTTTTTGTGAACCAGACACCCTTTTCTCTTCCGAGCAGGGGGTGCCTAGGGTTCTCCTATTGACTTCCATTGTGCTCGGTAGAGCACACAAGCATACCAATGTGTTTAGCCAGAGCACACAAGCACTTTGGTGCTCAATCAACACTAATAAGTTGCACAGAACACATCACCAATGTACAAAAATCTATTAAGTTTACATTTACCTGATCTATCAAGTAAAATATACAGATCGCTTCTTTAGCGATACCCATTACATGACGTAGTAATAGCTGTAACAATTATCAGTAGAAAGAAATGTCTAATATATTTTTGACAGATGGAAAAAAATTTGATCAGTCAGAAATGACATTATCACTCAGTGTCACCATAATTATTTTTAATTACCATATTTTACTTTTTTTTCTTTTATAATTTTTTAGATGGGTGTAATACAGGGAATTATTTGTGCCCATATTATAGATGAGAACCAGTTGGCATGGTGCTCTAACTCATTTTCTGATTAATTACAGGAGAATCAGGTATTGTGTTTATTGAAGAGCGAAGTATTGAAAAATTTAATTCAGCTTCTTCGCCGAATTTTACAAAAAAAGTTAGCTTTGTGATAAACTACTTCTTCAGGAAGTGCATTACTTTGTAAGTAGTGGCTGCAATGACAGGTAAAGGCGATTGTGGCGCTGACCATCATTTTACCCCTCAAATGACGCGTTCATATCTGATTGCTGCATCTGATAGCAATATTACAGTGTAAAATAAAATAAAAATTATAATTAAATCATACTTACCTCATCCATTTGATTGTAGATCCAGAGTGAATTCTCGCGCAGCCCATGATGATGTCAGTATTAGTGATGGACGAACATCGGCCGGGTACGTTCGCAAACACGATCGCGCGAACGTGATCAAATGTTCGCGAACCGCAAGTTTGCGGTGGGTCACATTCACTTTAACGGCAGGCGAACTTGAAAAACCTTCAGCTCATATTTGCAGCTACCAAATACTTTGTAGAAGTGTACAAATAGTCCCACAACATGGACAGTGACATACTAGAGGGGGTTCAATGACAAAAATTCCCACAAAAAAATATGTATTTTAATCAGAGGCCAATTTTATGTGTCTTAAAGGGAAATTCTCTGAAATGTGCGCTATTGGAGCCTAGACATTTTTTAGTTTAGGCCACAGGAGTACGGGCCTTAAAAATTAGGCATTCACCTGACATAAAAGAAATTGTGATTATGTGGCTCGAGGTACATTATGCAGTCACTGAATAACAATTTTACTGTAGCCCACTTTTTTTTCACTTTTTTGGAGAGGCAACTGGTATATCACACCAGTAGAAATTATTTGTTCCAATGGCATTTGTTATTATCTGTAGCTGAGGTAACACAGCAAAACCGCAAACAAATGCTGCACTACCCAAATGCACTATATAGAAAGTTTATAATTGGTATATAACACCGTAGCTTCAATGAGTTTTTTTGGGGGGGAAACTGGTATATCACACCAGTAGAAATTATTTGTTCCAATGGCATCTGTCACTAGCTGTAGCTGCGGTAACGCAGCAAAATCGCAAACAAATGCTGCACTACCTAAATGCACTATATAGAAAGTATATTATTGGTATATTACACCCCTACTTCAATCAGTTTTTTTGGGTGGCAACTGGTATTGCACACCAGTAGAAATTATTTGTTCCAAAAGCGTTTTTCCCTCTGTGTAGCTGCAGTATCGCAGCAGAACCGCACACAACTGCTGCACAATACAAATGCACTATAATATACTTTCTATGTTAGAAAGTATATTATAAATTTATTACACCCCTCAGTAAATCACACATATCGATAGCATACCTATACCAGTCCTTAAAAGGACTTTTGTGGCCCTATTAGCTAGCATTTGGTGTCCCTAACAGTCTGTCTGTGCTCCACACAGCAACCTCACCCTACACTGGCAAAAGACTGAATGGCGGCCAGAACAGGTTTATTTATAAGGTAGGAGGGGATGTCCATGTGCTGAAAAGTCTCAATTGGCTGTCCTGTAACACCTTATGGATGTGTCATAGGTCAAAGTTCTTCACAATGTAAAAGAATATGGCGCCGGCGGACATCTCCATATGTCCGCCCGTTCGGCGAACCACGAACAAGCAAAGTTCGCTGCAAAACGACAGCTGGGCGAACCACAAGGCCAGCTCTAGTCATTACGTCTGTAGGCGTGGTGGCATCATAAATAGAGATGAGCAAATCGAAGCTGACAAAGTGGAATTTGTTCCGAATTTCAGAAAAAATTTGATTTGCAACAAATGTGAATGTCCTCGCACTTCGTGGTAACAAATTGCAATTTGTGCTAAAATGACAGCTACAATGGCGGCTACACATGTGAGGACATGAGGCAAGGAATTCTGGGAAGACGGGCTGACCCGCAATGTCATGCATGTAGCCAATCAGCAGCCAGCCAGTCCTGTGATGTCACAGCCCCATAAATACAGCAGCCATCTTAGAGTCAGACATTTTCAAGAATTCTGAGTGCAGGGACAGACGTGAGAAGGCGCCAGGGACAGCAATTGGAAAAACCTCATAGTGAAAAAAAAATCTGAAAAAAAAAGAAAACTATTTATAAGTGCAGGAAAAGTCTAGGGAATAATCATTTCACAGCATCTTAGTGCAGGGAGAGACGTCAGAATGCGCTAGGGACAGTGCTAGACAAGTGCAGGTGTAACAGGGAGCCGGCGACGTGCTTCCCCTTTGCAGTGCCGCCGGCATCCCGTGCATGTAGGGGAGCAGGGACGCGGCCGGCGCCCTCGTCTCCACAGTAACCAGGGGGCGGGGAGGATCCGGCCATGCATGCCTCCTCAGCATGGCCAGCGGCCTCTATCCCCTAGACAATGAGCTGCAGGGGAGCTAAGCGCCAATAATGGTGAGTCGGCGCTCAACTATATTGGACTGTGTAACGTGAGTCACGTGATGCTGGCCATGTCATGTGACTCACAACTTAGGGCTATTTAAACAGTATTCAAAACAGTTTTTTCAAACTTTATTAATCCTTTAGGTCTTCCACAAGAGTTAATGGCAGATTGAGAAACAATTTTGGAATTTCTATTTTTTGAAAATTTTTCCAATATAAGCAATTTTTTCCAGTAGTAAAACAAGGGTTAACTGCCAAACAAAACTCAAAATGGGTTGCCCTGATTCTGTAGTTTGCAGAAACACCCCATATTTGGTCGTAAACTACTGTTTGGCCTAACGGGAGCATATAGAAGGAGGGGCACACCATATGGGTTTTGGAAGGCAGATTTTGCAGGACTGGTTTTGTTTATACCATGTCCCATTTGAAGCCCCCTGTTGCACCCCTAGAATAGAAATTTCAAAAAAGTTACTCCATCTAAGAAAGTACACTCCTCAAGGTATTCAAAACTGGGTTTACAAACTTTGTTAACCCTTTAGGTGTTCCACAAGAGTTAATGGCAGATTGAGAAACAATTTTGAAATATCTATTTTTTGGAACATTTTCCAATATAATAAATTTTTGTCCAGGAGTAAAACAAGGGTTAACTGCCAAACAAAACTCAATATGGTTTGCCCTGATTCTGTAGTTTGGAAAAACACCCCATATGTGGTCGTAAACTACTGTTTGGCCAAACGGGAGCACATGGAAGGAGGGGAACACCATATGGGTTTTGGAAGGCAGATTTTGCAGGACTGGTTTTGTTTATACCATGTCCCATTTGAAACCCCCTGTTGCACCCCTAGAATAGAAATTTCAAAAAAGTGACTCCATCTAAGAAAGTACACCCCTGAAGGTATTCCAAACTGGGTTTACAAACTTTGTTAACCCTTTAGGTGTTCCACAAGAGTAAATGGCAGATGGAGAAACAATTTAGAAATTTATATTTTTGGGAAAATTTCCCATTTTAACCCTTACTTTATTACTGGAAAAAATGGGTTAACAGCCGAACAAAACTCAAAATGGGTTTCCCTGATTCTGTAGTTTGTAGAAACACCCCATATGTGGTCGTAAACTACTATTTGGCTAAACGGCAGGACATAGAAGAAGGGGAACGTCATATGGTTTTTGGGAGGCAGATTTTGCTGGACTGGTTTATTTACACCATGTACCCTTTCAAGCCCCCTGATGCACCCCTAGAGTAGAAACTCCATAAAAGTGACCCCATCTAGGAAACTACGTGATAAGGTGGTTGTTGTTTTGGGACTATTTTAGGGGTAAATATGATTTTTGGTTGCTCTATATTACTCTTTTTTGAGGCAATGTAACAAAAAAATTAAATTCTAAAATTGTTTCTACATTCGCTATTTAGTTTTGTAGAACACCTAAAGGGTTAACATAGTTTGTAAAGTAACTTTTGAATACCTTGAGGGGTGTAGTTTCTTAGATGGGGTCACTTTTTTGGAGTTTCTAGTCTAGGCTACATCAGAGGGGGCTTCTAATGGGACATGGTGTAAAAAAAAAACTGTCCATCAAAATCTGCCTTCCAGAAACCATATGGAGTTCACTTCGTTCTATGCCCTGCCGTGCGGCTATATAGCCATTTACGACCACATATGGGGTGTTTCTGCAAACTACAAAATCGGGGCCATAAATATTGAGTTTTGCTTGGCTGTTAACCCTTGCTTTATTACCGGCAAAAAGGATTCAAATGGAAATTTTGCCCAAAAATGGGTGTTTTGGCACAGTTTTTATTTTATATTTTTAACAACGTTCATCCGAGGCGTTTGGTCAAAAGTTATTTTTATAGCGACGACTTTTACGCACGCGACAATGCCCAATATGTATGGCTCTCAAACTTTGGAGACACTAAGCAGGCATCCTAAAAACTGCGGCCCTCCAGATGTTGTAAAACTACAATTCCCACCATGCCCTGCTGATGGCTGTAGGTTGTCTGGGCATGCTGGGAGTTATAGTTTTACAACATCTGGAGGGCCGCAGTTTGAGGAGGCCTGCTCTAAAACTAATATTTTTTTTGGGAAAAAAAATTGTTTCTGTGTCTCCAAAGTCTGAGAGCCATAGTTTTTTATGTTCTTTAGTGGACTGGTGGGGATTATAAAAATGTTGTACTCCATGGAAGTGTGATACTCCCTGAAGCAATCGATAACGCAGAGGCCCGGATGATCGGGGCACGTGTCACATTGAGTAGTGGTGTCCTTCCGTATCCCCCACTTGTGACACACTCTGCATCTTTTTTGGGTTTGTCCCTTCTTTCCAGTATGGGGGAACCACACCTGGAAAGTGTTGGCCAGGGACGATCCGGGCGCCTCCAGTTCCCGAGGTACTCTGGCCTGCTCTTTCCCGGTCCGAAAAGATCAGGTCTTTGAGGACTGCCTCATAGAACTGGAGGAATGTCCCTGTGCTGCCAGCGCTTCGGGATAGTACAAAAGAGTTGTATATGGCAACCTGTACCAAGTAGACCGCAACTTTTTTGTACCGTGCCCGGGTTTTGCGCATGGCATTATATGGCTTGAGGACTTGATCAGAGAGATCAACTCCTCCCATATACCGATTGTAGTCGACGATACAATCGGGCTTGAGGACCGTTGCCGCGGTACCTCGCACAGGGACAGGGGTGGTGCTGTTACCGTGGATTGTGGACATCATAAGGACATCCCTCTTGTCCTTATACCTGACCAGCAACAGGTTTCCACTGGTGCACGGGTCTCACCCCTGGGGATAGGTACCTGGAGGGGGTGGGCAGGGAGGCCGCGTTGATTTTTCTGCACGGTCCCACAAGCGAATGTGGATCTGGCGGCAAGGGACCTGAACAAGGGAATGCTGGTATAAAAGTTATCCACGTACAAGTGGCAACCGTTATCCAGCAGTGGGTACATAAGGTCCCACACGAGTTCCCCGCTAACACCCAGAGTGGGGGGACATTCTGGGGGATGAATACGGGAATCTCGCCCCTCGTACACACAAAATTTGTAATTGTACCCTGAGGTACTCTCACAAATTTTGTATAGCTTTACTCCATACCTCGCCCGCTTTGTGGGAATATATTGGCGGAAACGGAGTCTCCCCTTGAACGCCACGAGAGACTCATCAACCACGACCTCCCTTCCAGGTACGTAGGCCTGTTCAAATTTGGCCCCAAAGTGATCGATGACCGGCCGTATCTTATACAGCCGGTCATAGGCAGGATCACCTCGGGGGGGACATGCTGCATTATCGGAATAATGCAGACATTTCCGGCTGGCCTAAAACCGGGGATGTGTCATGGCCATACTGTACAGTGGGGTCTGGTATAGGACGTCCCCACTCCAGTATTGCCTAACACTGGGTTTTTGGACTAGACCCATATGAAGCACGAGGCCCCAAAATGTCCTCATCTCGGCTGCACTATCCGGCGTCCAGCCACCGGGTCTAGCCAAAAATTAGCCTGGGTTTTGAACTGTTGGGCGTACAGATTCGTCTGCTCCACCATCAGATTCACCAGTGGGTTACTGAAAAAAAACTAAAATAGTCAATTTCAGTAAACCCCACTGTGGGAATCTGGATTCCAGGATTGCCAGCAAAATCCGAAATCTCAGGCTCAAAGTTCACTGGGGGGCACCAGCTAAGTTCATCGGCAGGGGGCTCCGGTGAACTTATTTGGTGGGCCGGGAAACCAGTACGAACCCCATGGTGGCTCGTACTAGGGTGGGCCACAGGATCCCTAGCATGCGGGGCCCCTGGCTCCTCCTGGCGGCGTCTCCGCCGCCTTGGTGGCTCATCGTCATCCGATGATGATGAGGAGTATGCGGATGACAAAAGGAATGTGGGGGCTGGGGGGGGGGGCAAGTGGCAGGGGGGGTCTGGGGTCTGATAGATGGATCAAAGAAAGTTTAGTGTAAAAGTTCTTTTTTTTTTTTTTTTTCCTAACTAACTTTTCTGTTCTTTCCCTTCCTAATGGTGCCTCTCCCTCACTGACCCTAACCTACCTGGGTGGCGATGGGTGCAGGAGGGTGATGGATAACGATTAGGGGGATGCAGGAGCTGGTGCTGGACGGTGCTGCACGGTGAGGGTGCTGGACAGGAAGAGGAGGGGAGAGAGGAGCGCAGGAAGTTTGAATCTCGCGCCTCTCTCCCCTGCACCAATCAGCACCCTGGACAGCAGTGTTCAGCACCAGGGCCAGCACCGCCTCTCCAAATCTTCGTACTGCGATTGGTGGTGTGTAATCACGCCACCGATCGCAGTCTTTTTCCGGTTCATCGGGTCACAGGACACCCGAATGGACCGGAAACACAGAAAACCGCAGGTCTGAATTGACCTGCCGTTTTCTGCGATCGTCGATACGGGAGGTCAAATGACCCCCCCTGCGTTGTTACGGAATGATTTCAGCCGGCATCCCGTTCCGATTAACCCCCGCGGCGAATTAAAGCCATGACGTACCGGTACGTCATGGGTCCTTAAGGATTCTGGATCCATGCCATACCGGTACGTCATGGGTCCCTAAGGGGTTAAGGGGAAAAAAAATCCTTCTGACTCCAATCAGGCAATCAGAATAACTCCCTGGATAAACGACCCCTCTCTAGTAGCTATAGCCTGTAATATTATTACACTCCAGAAATACATCCAGGCCCCTCTTGAACTCTTTTAGTGAACTCACCATCACCACCTCCTCAGGCAGAGAGTTCCATAGTCTCACTGCTCTTACCGTAAAGAATCCTTTTCTATGTTTGTGTACAAACCTTCTTTACTCCAGGCGCAGAGGATGTCCCCTCGTCACAGTCACAGTCCTGGGGATAAATAGCTGATGGGATAGATCTCTGTACTGACCCCTGATATATTTATACATAGTAATTAGATCTCCCCTCAGTCGTCTTTTTTTCTAAGTGAATAACCCTAATGTTGATAATCTTTCAGGGTACTGTAGTTGCCCCATTCCAGTTATTACTTCAGTTGCCCTCCTCTGTACACTTTCCAGCTCTGTTATATCTGCCTTGTTCACAGGAGCCCAGAACTGTACACAGTACTTCATGTGTGGTCTGACCAGTGATTTTTAAAGTGGTAGGACTATGTTCTTATTACGGGCATCTATGCCCCTTTTGATGAAACACATTATCTTACTGGCCTTGGCAGAAGCTCCCTGACACTGGTTTCTACAGCTTACTTTGCTGTTCACTTAAATTTCTAGGTCCTTTTCCATGTCAGTGTTACCCAGTGTTTTACCATTTAGTATGTACTGGTGACATGTATGTTTCCTTTACATGTGAATAACCTTACATTTGTCAGTGTTAAACCTCATCTGCCACTTCTCTGCCCAAGCCTCCAATCTATCCAGATCCCTCTGTAGTAGTATACTGTCCTCTTCCGTATCAATTACTTTACACAGTTTAGTGTCATCTGCAAAAATTGATATTTTACTATGCAAGCCTTCTACAAGATCATTAATACATATATTGAAGAGAATAGGGCCCAATACTGACCCCTTAGGTACTCTACTAGTGACAATGACCCAATCTGTGTACTGTTAATAACCACCCTCTGTTTTCTATCATTGAGCCAGTTACTTACCCACATACATACGTTTTCTCCCAGTCCGAGCATTCTCATTTTATATACTAACCTTTTATGCAGTACAGTGTCAAATGCTTTGGAGAAGTCCAGATATACAACATCCATTGATTCGCTGCTGTCAAGTCTATAACTTACCTCCTCATAGAAAGTAATTAAATTAATTTGACATGACCGATCCCTCAAAAAGCCATGCTGATATGACATTATTTGCTTATTTTCCTTGAGGCACTCAAAGATAGCATCTCTTAGAAAACCTTCAAACTGTTTACCCATGACAGATGTTAAAATTACCGGCATATAGTTTCCCTTTTTGGACCCTTTTTTAATATAGGCACTACATTTGCTATGAGCCAATCCTGTGGAACACTCCCTGTCAGTACAGAGTCCTTAAATATCGGAAATAAGGGTCTGGCTATGATATTACTTAATTCTCTTAGGACACGGGTGTGTATGGCATCTGGTACTGGCGATTTGTCTATTTAAATCTCTTTAAGACGCTGCTGTACTTTGTTCTGGGTCAGACAGGGCACTTTTAATGGGGAATAAACTTTTACATTCAGCATTTCATCTGACAGTTTATTTTTTTCTGTGACTACAGTGGAGAAATAAATATTTAATAACTTTGCTTTCTCCTCATCGCTCTCTGCAACTCCCCCCTCATTACTCTGTAGAGGGCCAGCACCTTCAGATTTATACTTTTTACCATTTATATAATTGAAAAACATTTTAGGGTTAGTTTTGCTCTCTTTGGCAATTAATCGCTCAGTCTCTAGTTTGGATGCTTTTATTTATTTTTTGCATATTCTATTTTTTTCCTTATAGTTTTTCAGTGCTTCCTCGCCACCCTCCTGTTTAGTGATTTAAATGCTTTCTTTTTGTCATTTATTGCTTTCTTTACAGTTATATTTATCCACATAGTTTTTTTTCTTATTAACCTTTATTGCTTTCTTTACAGTTCAATTTATCCACATATTTTTTTCTCGTTAACCTTTTATTCCCATAAGGTATGTACCGCTCACAATTAGATTTTAGGATGCTTTTAAAAATATCCCATTTTGTGGCTGTATTTTTATTTTTGAGGACTTTGTCCCAGTTAGTTACACCTATGACCTCTCTTAGTTGGCTAAATTTAGCTTTTTTGAAGTCTGGTATTGTTATTCCTCCCTGAAGAAACACTCTTTTGAATTATAATTGGAAGGTTACTTTATGGTCACTATTTCCCAGGTGTACCCCGACCTGCACATCTGTTGTTCTGTCAGGCCTATTGGGTAATACTAAGTCCCAGTATTGCCGTTCCGCTAGTCATATCCTGAACCAGTAGGGAAAGGTAATTGTCTTTGGTTATTGCCCCAGAACCTGTTTCCTTTATGAGATATACAAGTTTTATTTTCCCAGTCTATATCTGGGTAGTTGAAGTTCCCCACAATGCTGGATGACCGGGACGCTCCATGACCTTCCCAGGAGCTGCTGTCGGAAGCAACGGTTCATTGCTCAGATGTCCGTATAGTGCAGGGAGAATCCGAAGACCCGCTCCGTTATATGTGGTAAAATCTTTATTGACGTATTTTAGTCAAACCTTTTGGGTAAAATCTTTATGGAAGTACTTAGGCGGAAAAACAAATTTTATTCAGCTGTCAGTACTGTAGTTATATGCGGTAAAATCTCCATGATGTCTCCATGATAAATCTGCACCGTGGGGGCCCCGTTTGGCTTCTACACACACTCAAAATTATCCTTCAGTGGAGCAAATAGATGCCGGATGACTGGGATGCTCCATGACCTTCCCAGGAGCTGCTGTTGGGAGTAGCGGTTCAATTCTGAGACGTCCGTATAGTGCAGGGGGAATCCGAAGACCCTCTCCATCTCCGTGCTAAGTTATATGTGATAAAACATTTTTGGGACGTATTTCGGTGGAAATATAAATTTTATTCAGTGTTCAGTGCTGTAGTAATATGTGGTAAAATCTTTATTGACATATTTTGGTGGAAAAACAAATTGTATTCAGCGTTCAGCGCCTGCAGTTTTATGCAATAAAAAATGTTGTGACTTATTTCAGTCGGAAAAAAAAATTATTCAGCGTTCAGCTCTGCAGTAATATGCTGTAAAGTCTTTATTGACGTATTTTGTATGGGTGCAAATTATTATGGGAGGGATAACTATGTGGGGGCAAAGAATTATTAGATGGATTACTATGTGGGGGCAAAAAATTATGGGAGGTTTACTATGTGGGGGGCACATTACTATATGGGGCTATGCGGGGGAAACTACTGTGTGGGGCAAATTACTATATGGGGCAGTGTGGGGAAAATTACTGTGGGTCAGCAGTGTGGGGGCAACTACTGTGTGGGGGAAACTACTGTGTGGGGACAGTGTGGGAGAAACTACAGTGTGGGAGAAACTACAGTGTGGGGGAAACTACTGTGTGGGGACAGAGTGTGGGGGAAACTACTGTGTGGGGGGCAGTGTGGTGGAAACTACTGTGTGGGACAAATTACTATATGGGGGCAGTGCTGGTAAATTACTGTGTAGGGGGCAGTGCTGGGAAATTACTGTGTAGGGGGCAGTGTGGGGAAATTACTGTGTGGAGGGCAGTGTGGGAGAAATTACTGTGTGGGGGGAATTTACTATGGGGCAGTGTGGGGGTAATTACTATATGGGGCAGCATGGGGGGCGTTGTTATTGGGGAGGAACTGAAGGGGCAATTATATTATTTCTGGGGACACTATACAGGGATTATTACCTGGAGCACAATAAAGGGTGATATTATTACTAGGGTCACTCTAGGGGACATTATAGCTGCTGTGGAAACTATAGGGACATTTGGGGTAATTTATCAAACTGGTGTAAAGTACAACTGGCTTAGTTGCCCATAGCAGCCACTAGATTCCACCTTTAATTTTTTACAGCTCTTTTGGAAATCCAGTTCTACGTTACACCTGTTTGATAAATGACCCCAATTATGTCTACTGGGGTCACTATTATTTAAGCAGTATAGTACCTGGGGAATTGGGGAGGCACAACAGGCATAGTATTGGGGGGTGGCAGCAGGATGACACTGTGGGGACACCAGGATGGGGAGATTAATGGAAAAACTGAGAAATCTAACGCATCTGTGTTACAAACTCTGAATAGACAAGATGTGGCTGCAAGAATTTGTTATAGCGGTCTAACGGAGGAGAAGAGGAAAGAGAAGGTCTACATGCCAGGAGATGTCCCTGGATGTAAGAAGTATGTGGTCAAGCGTTGGGGGCGGGGGGGCAGAGAAAAGACTCGTCCCAGGTGTCAAAAACCCTAGGCACGCCACTGTTTATGCAGTAAAATCTTTATTGACGTATTTAGGTGGAAAAACATTTTAATCAGCATTCAGCGCTGTAGTTATATGCGGTAAAATCTTTTGTGACTTATTTCGGTGGAAAAACACATTTTATTCAGTGTTCAGCACTGTAGTAATATGTAGTAAAATCTTTATTGAAGTATTTTGGTCGAAAAACGAAATTTATTCTGTGGTCAGTGCTGCAGTTATATGCGGTAAAGTCTTTAGTGACGTATCTTGATGAACTTTGCGACTCTTCCAGGCTCAAAGTTATCTTGACACTTTGTCTTCTCTTTGTCTGTAGCTACTAGAGTCCTGTTCATGCCAGACAGGTTCACCCAGAAGTATCTTGGTCGATTGACAATCTGTCATTGTGCTATTCTGTGGCTTCCTCATGTTGCTGCCACCTCCACACTCTGGCAGACGTTCTTCTCTACCTCTTGTATGATGATCTTTGTTTTGGTTTCACTTTCTCATCTCCTTTCCTTCTGCAAGGTGTCACTTATTTTGACTAATCGTCTTCCCTTATAATCCCTCCCATACTGCCTCACTTTGAGCTTTATACTACTTCCTGGATGAGGTGTTCACTGCTGGAGGCTGCTTCTGCTGTTTGTTCAGATAAGTCTTTTATTTTATTGTGTTTTCTTGCTGGCTTGATTCTAGGTGGCCCTGACTCTGTCTGTATTAAGTGCAGGGAGCCAGTGGTCGTGTCCCCTGACCATTATAGGGTTTTCAGGTGTCACAACACAGTATTAGATACGCGGGCATGCAATCGTCTACCATACAGACCCTTGCATGTGCATAGCAGTCAGGGAGAGCTCTTAGGGTTTTATAGAGCTCTCCTATAAGCTCCTTAGTTTGGGATCAAGCCAGTCACTCGTTTATTTATATGTTCCAGCTATCTGCTAACTTCATCCATGACCGCTGCTGCCACCTCCAGACTCGGTGATTGTGCCACTCTGTGGCCTACTCATGCCGCTGCCACCTCAACACACGGTCATTGTGCCACTCTGTGGCCTACTCATGCTGCTGTCACCTCCAGAATCTGTCATTGTGCCACTCTGTGTCCTCCTACTGATGTTGCTGCTGCCGACACCTTCCACACTCTGTCATTGTGCCTCTCTGTGGCCTTGTCATGCTGCTGCCACCTCCACACACGGTTATTATGCAACTCTGTGGCCTTCTAATTCTGCCACTACCTTCAGACTCTGGCATTGTGCCACTTGGTGGCCTCCTCATACTGCTGCCACTTCCAGACTCTGTTATTGTGCCACTCGGTGGCCTTCTCCTAATGCTGCTGCTGTCACCTACAGACTCTGTCATTGTGCTACTTGGTGGCCTCCTCATACTGCTTCCACCTTCAGACCCTGTGATTGGGCCTCATGCTGCTCTGTGGTCTCCTCATGCTGCTTTCACCTCACCACTATGTCATAGGTCCACTTTGTGGACTTCTCATCCTGTACCCACCCTCCCCACTTCATGACTATTTCTACTTGTCCACTATTTTGGCTTTTGGCCTGGCTGACATCATCATTTATTTGACCTTTCTTATGATCTGTCAGAAGTAAGGAAAAATAAGATGCACAACTGATCCTATCTGTGTAGCAGCTTTAAAGGGAACCTGTCATCTGGATTTGGGGTATAGAGCTGAGGACATGGGTTTCTAGATGGCCGTTAGCAAATCCTCAATATCCAGTCCCCATTGCTCTGTGTGCTTTTATTTTGTAAAATAAAAACGATTTGATACATATGCAAATTAACCTGAGACGAGTCAAAGCTTCAAAATATGACTCTTCTCTGGTCACACAAGTAAGATATGACTCTTTTATGTTAATTTGCATAAAAGGCGGGGAGTACAGAAATGCATAATACTTATTGAATCTGTCTGCAAATGAAATTAAAAGTGTAAATTATATGTTTAGGGTAACACAATGAACATTTAGAAACGCTCAGTGAGGTAGCATAGTAGAGGTGACAGGTTCCCTTTAAGGCCTGTATGGTCACGTCAGAATTAGCTTATGATTTGGCAGCCAAAAGCAGGAGTAGGTATAAAACACAGAAGACATACAAATATTCGGTTCACGTGTCATGTTTTTTTGGCATTAGCAATACTGATGGATTACTGACCAAACGCTGATTGAGTGAAGGCAAATGCTCAACAGACAGGATCCATTTTTTGAGGTGTTATTGTTCTGACAGATCATAGGAAGGGCAAAATAATCAGTGATGTCAACACAAACTTACTGCTGACACCCTCTCTACTCTGTCAGGGGGGCTCTACTTTTATAAGCGTTTAACAGAACAGGTTCTGTAGATTCTATGCGGAATCAGCTGATGAGGGTGTAAAAGGAGTGTGCTTCTTCTTGACGCTAACATCTACCTTTAAGGCTGAGTTGATACTTGTGTTATTTGGTCAGTTTTGACCACGTGACAGCCCAAATAGGTGAAGTATGCAGAGATTCTAAGAGTGACACCTGTCATGTGCATGTCAAACTGACAATATTATTTCACTACTCCCTATGCGAATTGGCCGAATCGAATTTTCGTACCGAACTTTGCAGTGTTTGGCACCCGAACCCGAACATTTCAGTAAAAGTTCGGGTTCGGTGTTCGGGTAATATTAATATACCATCGGATGGGAGTTTTCTCCAATACGATGGTATATTTTAACTTGAAGCGTCCCCATCACTAGGGGAACGCCCTATATGTTAGACTATACCATCGTATTTGAGTTATATCGTGAAAACTCAGATCCGACAGTATATTCTAACACAGAGGCGTTCCCAAATATTGATTGAGGCCTACAATATAGCTGCTTCCACAAAATACTAATTTAGGGGGTTGATATTCCTGCTTCCACAAAATACTGATTAAAGGCTACGCTATACCTGCTTCCACAAAATACTGTTTAAGGGGTTTAATAAAACAATTTCCACCAAATATTGATTGAGGCCAGCGATATACCTTCTTCCACAAAATACTGATTAAGGGGTTTGTTATACCTGTTTGTCACGAGGTTGTCAAGAGCCACGTCTGACTCCGTTATACCCGGGGTCAGGAAGTCGCAGCGGGTGGCTGCGCACTCTATGTCTAAAGATCATGCTGCTTCTTAATGATAGCTTTCTGTGTTTGCCTTGCAATCCTTTTTGTCTCACTCAGGGATCCGTAGCTTCTTCTCCTCAGCTGTTTTTTGTCTGTCACTCCCAACCTCCTTATATTCTCCTCTCCCACTTCTCTGGTTTTCCAGCTTCCTGCCTGGACTTCTATACTGACCCACTGGAGCTGTGTAGCTGTGATTCCTGGTTGTTGTTCCAGAACGTTTTTGCCCACCTGGGATTATATGTTTTGTCTGTATTGTCTGTCCTCTCCTTGGTGTTTTCCTTTAGTGTTAGTGGTGTGGACTAGTGTTCCCACTGCCCTATTCACTACCTAGGGCTCATCTTAGGGAAAGCCAGGGTTTAGGCACGTGATCGGCGTACGGGTGAGAAACCTGTCTAGGGACGTCAGGGCAGTCAGGTGCCAGCCTCAAGGTGAGTTAGGGGTCACCACCTTTCCCTCTCCCTTGGACAGTGCCTTCCCTTTTCCCTCCCTTTGCGTCACGTATGTGATCGGTACGCCGGTCGTGATACTGTTTCCACCAAATATTGGTTTAGGCCTAAGATATACCTGCTTCCACAAAATACTGATTAAGGGGACTGATATTCCTGCTTCCTCCAAATATTCATTGGAGCCTACGATATACCAGCTTCCTCAAAATACTGATTAAGGGGTTTGATATTCCTGCTTCCACCAAAAACTGATTGAGGGCTGCGATATACCTGCTTCCACAAAATACTGATTAAGGGGTTCTATATACCTGTTTCTACCAAATATTAATTGAGGCCTTCGATATACCTGCTTACCAAAAATATTGATTAAGGGGTTTGATATAATTATTTCAACAAAATAAAGTAATGATTGAGGGCTGTGATATACCTGTTTTCACAAAATACTGATTAAGGGTTTTGATATACTTTTTTTCCACCAAATATTGAATTAGGGCTACGATATACATGCTTCCACAAAATAGTGATTAAGGGGACTGATATTCCTGCTTCCTCCAAATATTCATTAAAGCCTACGATATATCTGCTTCCTCAAAATACTGATTAAGGGGTTTGATATTCCTGCCTCCAACAAAAACTGATTGAGGGCTGCGATATACCTGCTTCCACAAAATACTGATTAAGGGGTTCTATATACCTGTTTCTACCAAATATTGATTGAGGCCTACGATATACCTGCTTCCAAAAAATATTGATTAAGAGGTTTGATATACAAACCGGATTCCAAAAAGTTGGGACACTATACAAATCGTGAATAAAAACTGAATGCAATGATGTGGAGGTGCCAACTTCTAATATTTTATTCAGAATAGAACATGACTCACGGAACAAAAGTTTAAACTGAGAAAATGTACCATTTTAAGGGAAAAATATGTTGAATCAGAATTTCATGGTGTCAACAAATCCCCAAAAAGTTGGGACAAGGCCATTTTCACCACTGTGTGGCATCTCTCCTTCTTCTTACAACACTCAACAGACGTCTGGGGACCGAGGAGACCAGTTTCTCAAGTTTAGAAATAGGAATGCTCTCCCATTCTTGTCTAATACAGGCCTCTAACTGTTCAATCGTCTTGGGCCTTCTTTGTTACACCTTCCTCTTTATGATGCGCCAAATGTTCTCTATAGGTGAAAGATCTGGACTGCAGACTGGCCATTTCAGTACCCGGATCCTTCTCCTACGCAGCCATGATGTTGTGATTGATGCAGAATGTGGTCTGAAATTATCTTGTTGAAAAATGCAGGGTCTTCCCTGAAAGAGATGACGTCTGGATGGGAGCATATGTTGTTCTAGAACCTGAATATATTTTTCTGCATTGATAGTGCCTTTCCAGACATGCAAGCTGCCCATGCCACACGCACTCATGCAACCCCATACCATCAGAGATGCAGGCTTCTGAACTGAGCGTTGATAACAACTTGGGTTGTCCTTGTCCTCTTTGGTCCGGATGACATGGCGTCCCAGATTTCCAAAAAGAACTTCGAATCGTGACTCGTCTGACCACAGAACAGTTTTCCATTTTGCCACGCTCCATTTTAAATGATCCCTGGCCCAGTGAAAAAGCCTGAGCTTGTGGATCTTGCTTAGAAATGGCTTCTTCTTTGCACTGTAGAGTTTCAGCTGGCAACGGCGGATGGCATGGTGGATTGTGTTCACTGACAATGGTTTCTGGAAGTATTCCTGAGCCCATTCTGTGATTTCCTTTACAGTAGCATTCCTGTTTGTGGTGCAGTGTCGTTTAAGGGCCCGGAGATCACGGGCATCCAGTATGGTTTTACGGCCTTGACCCTTACGCACAGAGATTGTTCCAGATTCTCAGAATCTTCGGATGATGTTATGCACAGTTGATGATGATAGATGCAAAGTCTTTGCAATTGTTCGCTGGGTAACACCTTTCTGATATTGCTCCACTATCTTTCTGCGCAACATTGTGGAAATTGGTGATCCTCTACCCATCTTGGCTTCTGAGAGACACTGCCACTCTGAGAAGTTATTTTTATACCCAATCATATTGCCAATTGACCAAATTAGTGTTAATTGGTCTTCCAGCTCTTCGTTATGCTCAAATTTACTTTTTCCAGCCTCTTATTGCTACTTGTCCCAACTTTTTTGGGATTTGTTGACACCCTGAAAATTTGAATCAATGTATTTTTCCTTTAAAATGATACATTTACTCGGATTAAATGTTTGATCTGTCATCTACGTTCTATTACAAATAAAATATTGACATTTGCCATCTCCACATCATTGCATACAGTTTTTATTCACAATTTGTTTAGTGTCCCAACTTTTTTGGAATCCGGTTTGCAATTATTTCAACAAAATAAAGTAGTGATTGAGGGCTGTGATATACATGTTTTTACAAAATACTGATTAAGGGGTTTAACCCCTTAAGGACCAGGCTCATTTTCACCTTAAGGACCAGGCCATTTTTTGCAAATCTGACCAGTGTCACTTTAAGTGCTGATAACTTTAAAACACTTTGACTTATCCAGGCCATTCTGAGATAGTTTTTTCATCACATATTGTACTTCATGACACTGGTAAAATAAAGTCAATTTTTTTTTTACATAATAAAATACCTAATTTACCAAAAATGTGGAAAAATTAGCAAATTTCAAAGTTTCAGTTTCTCTACTTCTGTAATACATAGTAATACCCCCAAAAATTGTGATGACTT
Source organism: Bufo gargarizans (assembly GCF_014858855.1). Taxonomy (NCBI): domain Eukaryota; kingdom Metazoa; phylum Chordata; class Amphibia; order Anura; family Bufonidae; genus Bufo; species Bufo gargarizans. The sequence goes on from NC_058083.1 coordinate 485,289,952, forward strand.
AACATTCCCCATATGTCTACTTCATGTTTAAATTATTTTGGGAATGATATTTTATTTTTGGGGGATGTTACAAGGCTTAGAAGTTTAGAAGCAAATCTTGAAATTTTTCAGAAATTTACAAAAACCCAATTTTTAGGGACCACTACAGCTCTGAAGTCACTTTGCGAGGCTTACATAATAGAAACCGCCCAAAAATGACCCCATTCTATAAACTACACCCCTCAATGTATTCAAAACTGATTTTACAAACTCTGTTAACCCTTTGGGTTTTGCACAAGAGTTATTGGCAAATGGGGATGAAATTTAAGAATTTAATTTTTTTGCCTAATTTTCCATTTTAATCCATTTTTTACACTAACAAAGCAAGGGTTAACAGCCAAACAAGACTGTATCTTTATTGCCCTGACTCTGCTGTTTACAGAAACACCCCATATGTGGCCATAAACTACTGTACGGCCAAACAGCGGGGCGTAGAGTGAAAGGTGCGCCGTATGGTTTTTGGAAGCCAGATTTTGCTGGACAGTTTTTTTGACACCATGTCCCATTTGAAGCCCCCCTGATGCACCCCTAGAGTAGAAACTCCATAAAAGTGACCCCATCTAAGAAACTACACCCCTCAAGGTATTAAAAACTGATTTTACAAACTTTGTTAACCCTTTAGGTGTTGCACAAGATTTAATGGAAAATAGAGATACAATTTCAAAATTTCACTTTTTTGGCAGATTTTCCATTTTAATATTTTTTTTCCAGTTACAAAGCAAGGGTTAACAGCCAAACAAAACTCATTATTTATGGCCCTGATTCTGTAGTTTACAGAAACACCCCATATGTGGTCATAAACTGCTGTACGGGCACACGGCAGGGCGCAGAAGGAAAGGAATGCCATACGGTTTTTGGAAGGCAGATTTTGCTGGACTGGTTTTTTGACACCATGTCCCATTTGAAGCCCCCCTGATGCACCCCTAGAGTAGAAACTCCATAAAAGTGACCCCATCTAAGAAACTACACCCCTCAAGGTATTCAAAACTGATTTTACAAACGTTGTTAACCCTTTAGGTGTTGCACAAGATTTAATGGAACATAGAGATACAATTTCAAAATTTCACTTTTTTGGCAGATTTTCCATTTTAATATATTTTTTTCCAGTTACAAAGCAAGGGTTAACAGCCAAACAAAACTCATTATTTATGGCCCTGATTCTGTAGTTTACAGAAACACCCCATATGTGGTCGTAAACTGCTGTACGGGCACACGGCAGGGCGCAGAAGGAAAGGAATGCCATACGGTTTTTGGAAGGCAGATTTTGCTGGACTGGTTTTTTGACACCATGTCCCATTTGAAGCCCCCCTGATGCACCCCTAGAGTAGAAACTCCAAAAAAGTGACCCCATTTTAGAAAGTACGGAATAGGGTGGCAGTATTGTTGGTACTAGTTCAGGGTACATATGATTTTTGGTTGCTCTATATTACACTTTTTGTGCGGCAAGGTAACAAGAAATAGCTTTTTTGGCACGTTTTTTTTTTTTGTTATTTACAACATTCATCTGACAGGTTAGATCACGTGGTAATTTTATAGAGCAGGTTGTCACGGAGGCGGCGATACCTAATATGTATACAATTTTTTTTATTTATGTAAGTTTTATACAATAACTTCATTTTTAAAACCAAAAAATTGTTTAGTGTCTCCATAGTCTAAGAGCCATAGTTTTTTCAGTTTTTGGGCGATTATCTTGAGTAGGGTCTAATTTTTTGCGGGATGAGATGACAGTTTGATTGGCACTATTTTGGGGTGCATATGACTTTTTGATCGCTTGCTATTACACTTTTTGTGACGTAAGATGGCAAAAAATTGCTTTTTTTTACACAGTTTTATTTTTATTTTTTTTACGGTGGTCACCTGAGGGGTTAGGTCATGTGATATTTATATAGAGCCGGTCGATACGGACGCGGCAATACCTAATATGTATACTTTATTTTTATTTATGTATCTTTTACACAATGATTTTATTTTTGAAACAAAAAAAATGATGTTTTAGTGTTTCCATAGTCTAAGAGCCATAGTTTTTTCAGTTTTTGGGCGATTATCTTGAGTAGGGTCTCATTTTTTGCGGGATGAGATGACGGTTTGATTGGTACTATTTTGGCGTACATGCGACTTTTTTGATCACTTTTATTACCTTTTTTGGGAAGTAAGGTGGGCAAAATTATAATTTTCTCATAGTTTTTTATTTTTATGGCGTTCACCGTGCGGGGAAAGTAACATGACCGTTTTATAGATCAGGTCGTTACGGACGCGGCGATACCTAATATGTGTAGTGTAATTTTTTTAATTTTTATTCAGTGATAAATGTTTTTTTTTTAATCTTAACTTTTTTCACTTATTTTTTTAATTTTTTGACCCAGACCCACTTGGTTCTTGAAGATCCAGTGGGTCTGATGTCTGTAAAATACAGTACAGAACCTATATAGGTTTCTGTACTGTATTTTACTTACACTGAACAGATCTATGCTTTCAGCACAGATCTGTTCAGCACCATGGACAGCAGGACGCCTGAGCATGGGAACCTTCCCCGTCTGCCACAACTTCGCAGACGGGGAAGGGTGAGGATGGGGCTTCGGGGGGCTGTCTGGGGGCTCTCTCCCTCTCCCATCGGGGGGCTGCAAAGGCACAGCAGCCCCCCGATCGGAGAGGGAGGGAGCTCCCTCTTACTGTTAACCTTTTCCATACAGCGGTCCGTACGGACCGCTGTATGGAAAGGGTTAAACGGCTGACATCGCATCAACGATGTCAGCCGTTTATACCAGGGTGCCAGCAATGTGCTGGCACCCTGGTATACCCACTGTACACCAACGATTATGCAATGGGAGGCGGGCGGGGGATCGCGATCCCGCCTGCCGCACCGCCCGCCTCCCGCAACGCCCCCACCGCCTGCGACACCCCCCCTGCACCACCTGCCGCCATCAAATCGTGCAGGGGTGCAGGGGGGGTGTACAATATTGATTTTAGGCACTCTGAAGTTTCTGATCCCCACGGTCAGGGACCGCTGGGGTCAGAAACTGCAAAAAGCGCAGCAAACCGCAGGTCTGAATTGACCTGTGGTTTGCTGCGATCGCCGACACGGGGGGGTCACATGACCCCCCCTGGCTATTTAACAGGATGAATGATTTCAGCCGGCATCCTGTTCAAATTAACCCCTGGGGCGCCGGAATGCCGATTTTAAAGTTAGGACGTACCGGTATGTCTTTGGTCCTTAAGGACTCGGGAAATAGGGTGTACCGGTACGTCCTATGTCCTTAAGGGGTTAATATACTTTTTTCCACCAAATATTGATTTAGGGCTACGATATACATGCTTCCACAAAATACTGATTAAGGGGACTGATATTCCTGCTTCGTCCAAATATTCATTGGAGCCTACGATATACCTGCTTCCTCAAAATACTGATTAAGGGTTTTGATATTCCTGCTTCCACCAAAAACTGATTGAGGGCTGCGATATACCTGCTTCCACAAAATATTGATTAAGGGGATTAATATTCCTGCTTCTGCCAAATATTGATTGAGGCTTACAAGATACCAGCTACCACAAAATAATGATTGAGGGCTGCGATATACCTGCTTCTAGAGATGTCGAGAACATAAAATTTTCCGTTTGCGAACAGCGAACGCGAGTTTCTGCAATTGTTCACGAACGGGCGAACCGGGCGAACAGCTATTGACTTCAATAGGCAGGCGAATTTTAAAACCCACAGGGACTCTTTCCCACAGTAGTGATGGAAAAGTTGTTTCAAGGGGACTAACCTGGACTGTGGCATGCCGGAGGGGGATCCATGGCAAAACTCCCATGGAAAATTTTAATCCATAAAGGGCATAAATCACGTAACAATCCAATTTTTTTTTGAACAACGTGCTTTAAAACATCCAGTGTGTGTATACGATCAGGTATGATGTTGTATCGATCAGGTAGTGTAAGGGTTACGCCCGTTTCACAGACATTAACAGACCAAACTCCCCTTTTAATGCACCACAAACAACCGCAAACAGTCCATTTGCCCAACCGCAAACTTCCCATTTGCACAAGGTTGGATACCAAGCTAGCCATGTCCCGTTGATGTCATTGAAGGTTTCTTCCTCCACCCAGCCACGTACAACACCAAGGGTCCCCGAAAGGTGAATTGAATTGATTTTTCGAACGGAGAGATGGTTAAAAAAACGCTGGCTCCCTCCCCTTCGTTTGAATCCACGGTCACTGCGTCTGCGCCGTGCAATTTACTGTCACCCCCGATATGAGTGGTATTTTCTGTAGTACTATTCTTATCAGTTTAATCCCTGTTACGTCCCATATCAGGGATTGCCTTTTGTGAAAAAAATTTAGGCTGGGTACCTTCGACTGCCTTCACAGTGACAGACCAAACTCTGATACACCAAACTGAATTGATTTTTGGAACAGGGAGATGGAAAAAGCAGCTTGGTCGGTCCTCTTACTCCCAAGTTGGGGCACTGCGCGTGCACGGAGCAATGTGCTGTGACACCCTATATGAGTGAAGTCTTAACTAGTACTATTCCTATCAGTTTAATCCCTGTTACGTCCCCTATCCGGGGACGTGTGTCGAATTGATTAATCATTGTCGAATTAACGACATCCAGAAATAATTTTGTTCTGAGCTCTGTACTTGCTTTGTATTGGAATTGATGGGGATTTTTTAAATTGTCTGCATTATTTCTAATAAACTAAGAGACTTTATTATGATTTTTTGTATTTTATGTATTAAAAACCCATACAACTTAAAAAAAAAAAAGAAGTTTTTTCTATGAAAAATTATCCAGCCAATCACTTTTAGTCTGATCATAATGAAGCAACGGCCTTATCTGGGGTGTGGCAACATTTCCAACACATTCATAGAGGTGATGATCGCTTCATTGTGATACGCAAGCCCCGTCACCACAACAAGGTACCGATCACGAAGGGGAATTGACACATGTATGTGCCTTTTTTTTGTTTTGTTTTTGCAGCCACAGTGCAGCACTAGAGGCCAGAAAAATTAGGCATGTACACATGCCTGAAAAATTAGGTAACGTTGCAGCCGCTGCTGTAGCAGCAGCCGGAAAAATTGATGTTTTCCAGGCAGAAAGGTGACTAAAACATTGCGGCTTGAAACCTAGTTGGTGGCGGAGATTCACGAAAGTCATCCGGTATGCAGACATTAAATACAGCAGCGTGGGGACCATTTTAAGGCCAAGGCATGTCATCAGGCCTTTTGTTAGTCAAACGTATCCCCCATTGTCAGTCCCTTCGGGATCCATGCCTCATTCATCTTAATGATGGAGAGGTAATCAACACTTTTTTGACCAAGGCGACTACTTTTGTCAGTGACAATGCCTCCTGCTGCACTGAAGGTCCTTTCTGACAGGACACTTGAAGTGGGGCAGGCCAGAAGTTCTATCGCAAACTGGGATAGTTCAGGCCACAGGTCAAGCCTGCACACCCAGTAGTCAAGGGGTTCATCGCTCCTCAGAGTGTCGATATCTGCAGTTAAGGTGAGGTAGTCTGCTACCTGTCGGTTGAGTCGTTCTCTAAGGCTGGATCCCGAAGGGCTGTGGCGATGTGTAGGGCTGTGGCGATCTGTAAAGCATCCTGTCCTTGCCACCGTGGTCGTGGTAGGAGGAGGATTACTTTCACCTCTTCCCCTGTTAGATTCCCGTTGTGCTGTGACATCCCCCTTATAAGCTGTGTAAAGCATATTTTTTAGTTTGGTTTTGAACTGCTGCATCCTTTCTGACTTCCAGTAATTTGGTAACATTTCTGCCACTTTCTGCTTATACCGGGGGTCTAGTAGCGTGGCCACCCAGTACAGGTCGTTCTCCTTCATCCTTTTTATACGAAGGTCCCTCAACAGACATAACAGCATGAAAGACCCCATTTGCACATAGTTGGATGCCGAGTTACTCATTTCCCGTTCCTCATCCTCACTGATGTCATTGACGGTCTGTTCTTCCCCCCAACCACATACAACACCACGGGTCCCAGACAGGTGACAACAACGAGCACCCTGGGATGCCTGCTGTGGTTGGTCTTCCTCCTCCTCAAACCCACATTCCTCCTCTGACTCCTCTTCCTCATACTCCTCTTCCAGCGTTGCCGCAGGTCCGGCAAGAGATGATGACAAGGCTGTTTCTGGTGGTGATGGTGACCACAACTCTTCCTCTTCCTCTTCACACTCATCTACAGCCTGATCCAGCACTCTTCGCAGGGCACGCTCCAGGAAGAAAACAAATGGGATGAGGTTGCTGATGGTGCCTTCAGTGCGACTGACTAGGTTTGTCACCTCCTCAAAAGAACGCATGAGCCTACAGGCATTGCGCATGAGCGTCCAGTAACGTGGCAAAAAAATTCCGCAGAGGCTGTCCTAGCACCCCAGTCATACAAATACTCATTGACGGCTTTTTCTTGTTGGAGCAGGTGGTCGAACATTAGGAGTGTTGAATTCCAACGTGTCGGGCTGTCGCAAATCAAGCGCCTCACTGGCATGTTGTTTCGGCGCTGAATGTCTGCAAAGTGCGCCATGGCCGTGTAGGAATGCCTGAAATGGCCACACTCCTTCCTGGCCTGCTTGAGGATGTCCTGTAAGCCTGGGTACTTAGACACAAAGCGTTGTACGATGAGATTCAACACATGTGCCAACGCACGGCACATGTGACAACTTGCCCAAATTCAATGCTGCCAACAAATTGCTTCCATTGTCACACACCACTTTGCCGATCTCCAATTGGTGCGGGGTCAGCCACTGATCCACCTGTGCGTTCAGGGTGGACAGGAGTGCTGGTCCGGTGTAGCTCTCTGTTTTCAGGCAAGTCAACCCCAAGACAGCGTGACACTGTTGTATCCGGGATGTGGAATAGCCCCTGGGGAGCTGGGGGGATTCAGTTGATGTGCAGCCAGACGCCGCAGCAGAAGAGGATTCAGCCGAGGAGGTCATGGAAGAGGATGGAGTAGGAGGAGTAGAAGAGGTGGCAGTAGGTGGCGGTGTCACCAACTCTGCTGCAGATCCACGCATTCCATGCTTGGCAGCCGTCAGCAGGTTGACCCAATGCGCAGTGTAGGTAATATACCTGCCCTGAATGTGCTTTGCAGACCAGGTATCAGTGGTCAGATGGACCCTAGCCCCAACACTGTATGCCAGAGATGCCATGACTTCCTTTTCATGACTTCAGAGGTTTGGGATTGCCTTTTAAGAAAAAAAAATTTGTCCGGGTACCTTCCACTGTGGTGTCCCAATAGCTACAAATTTTTTAAAGGCCTCAGACTCCACCAGCTGGTATGGTAAAAGCTGGCGGGCTAAGAGTTCCGTCAAGCCAGCTGTCAGACGCCCGGCAAGAGTGACATTGGCTTCTTACACTCAAACTTTTCCTTTACAGACACCTGACTGTGGGCAGATGGAACTTCTGAGATGGAACTGCTGAAGGTGAGAGGCGGAGTGGCGGGTGGTTGAGAGGGGGCAAGGAGGACAGCAGTGGTTGACGTGGCTGATGTGGCTGAAGATGCTGGACCAGGAGGAGGATGGTGGCTTTGAGTTTGTGTGCTGCTTTAACTAATGTACAAGCAGCACAATGATGAAACACGTTTTATCACCACATACAACAAGAACTGCACGGCAATAGGTGAGGTACTATTCAAGTACTGGGAAATACTACGCGGGGATCCACAATTAGGGCCATCGATGTCAGCCCGGCCATGTATCACATTTAGACTGTCCAAAAATTTAAAGGACCATTTGGTATGAAGCCATCATATAGTGAAACAACCTGGCCTGTTTGGGTCCAAGGGGCCCAGATGGGGCAACAAACCATGTGGGAAATGTGGGTTTTCCCCCATATCCAGGTTGGTTATTTCATTGCCATGTACTTCTTTATGCCTTAGCTGTTTATGTGATCACCGGTGCCCCTGCTGTGCTGCATATCCCTTATGCTCCAGTGTCTCCTCAGCCTTCCAGTGCGGTATTCCATCTGGGATGTGACTATTTTGTCACTGCGGTGACTCTCTTTTGGAGTAGGTTTACATAATTTTTTATGCTGACTGATAGAATTTCTGACACATCCAGCATGATTTTTTGATGTGATTTATCATCATTTTTTGCAGCAGCTTTGCGGGGGTCCTTGGTGTATCACATTGACAGGGGCAATTTGTTTCAAGCATGTATGGATATACATACCGGTCATAGGGGGTACTGTTCATCCACACTTGTCTGCATTTCCTTCTGAGTTTTTATTATGTACTGTACTTTTTGCATATATGTTTAATAAAATATTTTATTTTATTTGCAAGGTATTTGAGTGAATGACACCCTGTAACGGTATGAGTGGAGGCCTAGCCACTAGCCAGTGACCACAATACAGTCTGTGTGGGCCTGACACATACTGGCTTGCAATTGTGATTATATCACAGAAAAATATTAAATATAAATTTTTTTATTTGCAAGGTATTTGAGTGAGTGACACCCTGTAACGGTATGAGTGGAGGCCTAGCCAGTGGCCACAATACAGTCTGTGTGGGCCTGACACACACTGGCTTCAAACTGTGATTATATCACTGAAAAGTATTAAATATAATTTTTTTGATTTGCAAGGTATTTGAGTGAGTGACACCTTGTAACGGTATGAGTGGAGGCCTAGCCACTAGCCAGTGGCCACAATACAGTCTGTGTGGGCCTGACACACACAAGCTTGCAAATGTGATTATATCAAAGAAAAATATTAAATATATATTTTTTTTTTATCTGCAAGGTATTTTCTGTCACACCCTGTATGAATGGTGTGCACACAGTGCTGTCTGTGACTGAGCCTGCAGCCTCTCACACACGGGCAGCCAGGCAACTGCAATATATATATATATATATATATATATAAAAAGAAAAAATGTATGGCAGCACCAATCTATACCAAGGAGAGAAAATAGGGTGCTAGGTCCAGGGAATTCACTGCTTACCCTTGTATTTAGACGAAAACGGACAGCAACTCCAGATAGTACAAAAAATATAATTTATTGGGCCACAGTGGCACAGAGGCGACGTTTCGGCTCAAAATCCAAGCTTGAGAAAGGCTCTGGATTTTGAGCCGAAACGTCGCCTCTGTGCCACTGTGGCCCAATAAATTATATTTTTTGTACTATCTGGAGTTGCTGTCCGTTTTCGTCTATATATATATATATATATATATATATAATAAAGCACACTGATGTACCAGCCCTGAAAAGGGCTTTTTGGGGTGCTGTCAGGATGCTGTCCTTACAGCAGATGAGTCTGTGGACACAGAACACTGCCCTAGTTAACGCTTTCCCTATTGAAGCAGCAGCAGCACTCTCCCTCCTCTCACTGAGAATGCAGCTTTCAAATGATTGTTGTTCCTGCTTCCACAAAATACTGATTGAGGTCTGCAATATACCTGCTTCCACAAAATATTGATTAAGGTTTTTGATCTACATGCTTCCACCAAATAAGGATTAAGGCCTACGATATACCTGCTTCCACAAAAAAAAAAAAGATTAAGGAGTTTGATATACCTGTTTCTACCAAATATTCATTGAGGCCTACGATATACCTGCTTCCACAAAATATTGATTAAGGGAATTGATATACCTGCTTCCACCAAATATTGATTGAGGCCTGCGATATATCTGCTTCCACAAAAAAACTGATTAAGGGGTTGGATATACCTATTTCTGCCAAATCCTGATTGAGGGCTGCAATATACCTGCTTCCACAAAATACTCATTAAGGGGACTGATATTCATGCTTCCACCAAATATTGATTGGGGCCTACGATATACCTGCTTCCTCAAAATACTGATTAAGGGGTTTGATATTCCTGTTTCCACCAAATACTGATTGAGGCCTACGATATACCTGCTTCCACAAAATACTGATTAAGGGGTTTAATATTCCTGCTTCCACAAAATATTGATTAGGGTTACGATATACCTGCTTCAACAAAATACTGTTTAAGAGGTTCGATATACCTATTTCCACAAAATATTAAATGAGGCCTGCGATATACCTGCTTTCGCAAAATACTGATTAAGGAGTTTGATATACCTGTTTCCACCAAATGTTGATTTAGGAAGGCTTACGCGGCCTGAATGTTCGAGCGTAAAAAGTTGATGATGCCGTATAACCCTCTTACCCAACTTCTGACCGAAGTCTTGTCGGAACTGCCAGGCCGCCAACTACTGCCATATAAACTGGGGGACACGGAGGCCTTTAGAAAATGTGTGGCCATTGGCACACCGCAATTGAAGGTCCACGGAAGGAAATATTTCTCCCAGAAGGGCATCCCAGAGCTATATGGCCACATTCAGCGGCAAGTGAATATATCTCTGGCACACAGTGTCGGTGCCAAGATACATCTGACCACAGACACATGGTCTAGCAAAAAGGGGCAGGGAAGATACATAAATTTTACGGCCGTCAAGCATGTAACCTGTGGCTCCCGTGTGGATTTGGTGTTAGCACCACATAATGCATGCAGGCCTGCCTTTTTATCCTCATCCTACTCCATCCTCCGTCTACTCCTGGGCGGACTCCTCCTTTTCCACTGCTACCGCCTCTTCTGCTGCGCCCCCCAAGCTCCTCAGAACCTATTTGATGTGCCAGGTAAGACGTTGCCATGCTGTGCTGCGGCTGTTGTGCATGGAAGCCAAGATCCACACCGGTCCTGCACTGCTTTAAGCTCTGCGGCCACAGGCCGATCAGTGGCTAACCCCGCTCAATTTGACAGTTTGTAAAGTGGTGTGCTACAGGGGCGCCAATCTGCTGGGTGCGCTGGACAGGACAAAATGACACATGCTCCGTGCATGGCACACGTCCTAAACTTAGTCGTACAGCAATTCGTTGCCAAATACCCTGGGGTCCAGAACGTCTTGCGGCAGGCTAGGAAAATCTCTGGCCATTTTAGAAGATCTTGCACGGCCATGGCTCGCCTTGCTGACGTTCAGCGGTGACACCACCTGCCCTTCAGACGTCTGATTTGTGACAGCCCGACACGTTGGAACTCCTGGGAGATGAAAAGGAGCCAGGTCACTCCTCCGCTTCCAATTTAGTGCAAATGGGTGTCTTCATGCTCCAGTGTTTGAAGAGGGACCCCCATATAAAAAGCATAAAGGGCAAGGACCAGTACTGGGTGACAACATAGTTAGACCCCCGGTACAAACACAAAATGGCAGACATATTACCAGCATCACAGAGAGCTGGCAGAATGCAGCATTTCCAGGCCTTGCTGCGAGGGATGCTGCATTCTGCTGTTGCGGGCGCTGGCAGAGTAATTTCCACCCACAGCGAAACAGGTGTGGGTACCAATCCTATCACTCCTGCAAGAAGAGAGCAGTTTGAAGATGTGTTGGTCACTTCAGATATGAGATCTTTCTTGCAGCAACCCATCGACAGCTGCCCTCCGGATCCAGCCTCAGTGAACACCTAGATTGACAAGTGTCTGACTACATCGAGTTAACGGCCGATGTTGATGCTCTGAGAAGCAAGGAACCCCTGAACTACTGGGTGTGCAGGCTTGACCTGTGGCCAGAGCTGGCACAATTTTTCATGGAACTCTTGGCTTGCCCCTCATCAAGTGTCTAGTCCGAAAGGACGTTCAGCACAGCAGGGGGGATCGTGACCGATAAGCACACTTGCCTAGCTCACAACAGTGTGGACTACCTCATATTTCTAAAAATGAATGAGGCATGGATCTCGGAGTAATTTAACACCTGTGACAACCACTTGTCATTGAATTTCCTCATGCCAGCCCACACATATCCGCCACCACCCAGAATAAAGAATGGTCTTTGTCTTATGGATATACAGTGGCATAAAAGGCCTTTTTTGTCAGATGAATGCCTAATTTTTGGGGCCTCTACTCCTGTGGCCTACAGTAAAATTTGTATCCTGTGACCGCTTAATGTACCTCCAGCCACATCATCACAAGTTCTTTTCTGTCAGATGAATGCCTAATTTTGGGGGCCTGTACTAGACTACAGTAAAACATTTTTTTTCCAGTGACCGCCTAATGTACCTCCAGCCACATAATCACAAGTTCTTTTCTGTCAGGTTAATGCCTAATTTTTGGGGTCCGTACTCCCGTGGCCTAAACCAAAATTTTTCTAGGCTCCAGCAGGACACATTTTTGAGAATTTCCCTTTAAGACGCATAAAAATAGCCCCTGATTAAAATACATATTTTTTGTGGGAATTTTTGCTATTTACCCCCCTCTGGTATGTCACTGTCCATGTTGTGGGACTATTTGTGCACTTCTAGTAAGTATTTGGTGGCTGCCTACATGACCTGAAGGTTTTCCAGGTTCGCCTGACATTAATGTCAATGGGGCCCGCAAACTGTCCCGGCTGATGTTCGTCCATCACTTCTCACCATACCATTACATTAAACACCATTTTCAAAAACTATCAATTAATATTTAGCTGTAACGAAATTATGGAAATAGAAATAACGAGAGAAACTGGAGAAAATTATCTACCTTTCAACAACCACTAATTAAAAATTAGCATTAGGCCTCCTGCACACGAACATGTGTGCCCCATGGCCGTGCTCCGGGCCGAAATGCATGAACACTGACCTTGGAGCAGCAGCAGCGGATCGCAGACCCATTCACGTTAATGGGCCCATGATCCACCCGTTCCGCAAAAAGATAGGACATGCTCTATCTTTTATGTGGAATGGAAGTATGGGATGAAACCCCACGGAAGCACTCTGTAGTGCTTCTGTAGGGTTCCGTTCTGTGCTTCCGTTCAGCACCATTCCGCATCTCCAGATTTGCGGACCCAATGAAGTTAATGGGTCCGGATCCGTGCACTTGGAACAGCGCCCGTGTATTCCTGATACGCAAATGCGGTCCGCAATGCAGCAACGGGCAGTACACGTTCGTGTGCAGGAGGCCTTACACATAGGTGGTTTACGTGTCCTGATTTTTTTATTAGACGCAGTTATGTGAATGTGTATGCATGAATGTATGTGTGCATGTAGAGATGTGTTATGTATATATTCAGTAACTTGAAAAAATATTAATACCTCTTAAACTTTTCCAATTTTCTTTCAAGTTACACCCACAAACTTAAATGTATTTTATTGGGATTTTATGTGATAGACCAACACACAGTAGCATGTATGTGTGAAGTAAAAAGAAAATGATACATGGTGTTCACATTGTTTTATAAATAAAAATTTGAAAAGTGCGTCATATATTTGTATTCAGCCCCCTGCACTCTGATACCCTTAATAAAATCCAATGTGACCAATCACCTTCAAATGTCACCCCATTAGTAAATAGAGGCCACCTGTGTGTAATTTACTTTCAGTATAACTAAAGCTCTACTGTAAAGGCCTCAGAGGTTTGTTAGAGAACATTAGTGATCAAATAGCATCATGAAAACCAAGGAACATACCATAGAGGTCAGGGATGAAGTTGTGGAGAAGTGCAAAGCAGGGTTAGGTTATAAAAGAAAAAACATAACAAGCTCTCAACATCTCACGGAACACTGTTCAATCCAAAATCTGAAAATGGAAGGAGTATGGCACAACAGCAAACCTACAAATACATGTTCCTCCAGCTAAGCGGACAGCACAGGCAAAAAGAGCATTAATTTAAGAAACAGCAAAGGGGCCCATGGTCACTTTGGACGAGCTACACAGATCCATAGCTCAGGTGAGTGAATCAGTCCACAGGACAATCATCAGTTGTGTACTCCACAAATCTGACCTTTATGGAAAAGTGGCAAAATGAAAGCCATTTTTGAAAGAAAGTCATAGGAAGTCATGTTTTTGGTATGCCACAAGCTGTGTAGGGGATACAGCAAACATGTGGAAGAAGGTTATCTGGTCAGATGAGACCAAAGTTAAACTTTTTTACCTAAATGCAAAACGCTATATGTGATGGAAAATTAACACTGCTCATCACCCTGAACACACCATCCCCACTGTGAAACATGGCGGTGGCAGCATTATGCTGTGGGGATGCTTTTTCTTAGGGACAGGGAAGCCGGTCAGAGTTGATGGGAATATGGATGGAGATAAATACAGGGCAATCCTGGAGAAAAACCTGTTAAAGGCTGCAAAAGACTTGAGACTGGGGCAGAGGTTCATCTTCCAGCAGGACAAGGACCCTAAACATACAGCCAGAGCTACAATGGAATGGCTTAGATCAAAGCATATTCATGTGTTAGAATGGCCCAATAAAAGTCCAGGCCTAAATCCCATTGAGAATCTGTGGCAAGACCCCCTCCAGTCGTTCAGACAATTCACTGGCTGCAGGGCAGGCCAGCACCTCCAAGGCGTAAAGGGCAAGCTCATGCCATGTGCCCAATTTGGAGATCCAGAAGTTAAAGGGGGCAGACCTATCATTCAGTACGTGTAGGCGTGTGCACACATACTGCTCCACCATGTCTCACGTCCCCATGATGTCCACAATCCAATTGGATATCTTCTCTATCAACTTTCGATGTTCTTTTATGCACCTACCATGGTGATCACGGGTGGCGGGGAACCAGGGTTCCAGGCCGGAGAAGAAGCCTGAGAAAGGGATACCACACCCAAGGGAGGTCAATGGATGAAATTAAAAGTAATCAAGCGGAAATATGGGACAAAGTATTGAAGCATAAGCTTCCAAGTTAACCACCTCCCGACCTGCGGGCGGCCGAGTTATTCCTCTGTCACGCATCTACGCGTCATCTCGCGAGAGCCGAGATTTCGCGTTCACAGCGACGCGCAGCTGAGAAGTTGATCTACAGCCTGCCAGCAGCGATCATTCGCTGGCGGGCTGTAGATGCGATTTTTTTTAACCCCAAAAAGGTATATTAGACGCTGTTTTGTTAACAGCGTCTAAAATACCTGCTTCCTGGTCCTCTGGTGGTCCCTTTTGCTTGTATCGACCACCAGAGGACACAGGCAGCTCTGTAAGTAGCACTAATCACCGCACTACACTACACCCTCCTGTCACTTATTAACCCCTTATTAACCCCTGATCACCCCATATAGACTCCCTGATCACCCCCCTGTCATTGATCACCCCCTGTAAGGCTCCATTCAGACATCCATATGTGTTTTGCAGATCCGCGGATCTGCAAAACACGGACACCGGCAATGTGCTTTCCGCATTTTGCAGATCCGCCATTGCCAGAACTATATAGAAAATGCCTTTTCTTGTCTGCAATATAAAAAAATAAAAATATACCCCAAAACACATTGCCCTACTTCTCCTGAGTACGGCAATAACACATGAGTAACACTTTTTTGCAGCCTAGGTGCGCAAAGTGGCCCAAATTCCAATGAGTACTTTTAGGATTTCACAGGGCATTTTTACACATTTGAATTCCAAACTACTTCTCATGCTTTAGGACCCCTAAAATGCAAGGGCAGTATAAATACCCCACATGTGACCCCATTTTGGAAAGAAGACACACCAAGGTATTCTGTGAGGGGTATGGTGAGTTCATGTAAAATTTTATTTTTGGTCACAAGTTAGTGGAATATGAGACTTTGTAAGAAAAAAAATAAATTCTGCTAACTTGTGACAAAAAATAAAAACTTCCATGAACTCACTATGCCCATCAGCGAATACTTTAGGGTGTCTACTTTCCGAAATGGGGTCATTTGTGGGGTGTTTCTACTGTCTGGGCATTGTAAAACGTCAGGAAACATGACAGGTGCTCAGAAAGTCAAAGTGCGTTAATTAATTTTTTTGCACCATAGTTTGTAAACGCTATAACTTTTGCCCAAACCAATAAATATACACTTATTGCATTTTTTTTTAATCAAAGACATGTAGAACAATAAATTTAGAGAAAAATGTATATAGAAATGTAGTCTTATTTGAAAAAAATTACAACAGAAAGTGAAAAATGACATTTTTTGCAAAAATTTCGGTCATTTTCGATTGATATAAAAAAAAGTTAAAATGTCAGCAGCAATGAAATACCACCAAATGAAAGCTCTATTAGTGAGAAGGAAAGGAGGTAAAACTCATTTGGGTGGTAAGTTGTATGACCGAGCAATAAACCGTGAAAGTAGTGTAGTGCAGAATTGTAAAAAGTGGTCTGGTTATTAAGGGGGTTTAAGCTAGGGGGGCTGAGGTGGTTAAGGAGGGGGCGAGCAGCAATTACCCACTCCCGACTCGGGGAGGTAGTGACGATAAATAACAATACAGGACTCTTAAGATGCCCTGTTATTGGAATGATTAATAAAAAATTATAGGGAATGTCACTGGGGTATTTTGGATTTGGAAACGTTAGCCAGGAGAGGCCCTGCTGCCTCTTTGTTGACTCTATATAACTTTTGCCTGATCGCACGTCCCTGTGACATCCACAATCCATTTGGATATCTTCTCAATCAACTTTCGATGTTCTTTTCTGAGCCTACTATGTTGATCACGGTCATCGGTGAATCAGCGTTCCAAGCCGGAGTGGGACCATCAGAAAGGGAGACCTCATCTAAGGGAGGTCAATGCCTGCAATAGAATGAAGCGGAAATGTGGGACAAGTTATTTAAGCAGAAGGATCGAATGAAAGGGCCAATTAAAGTAGAATTTTAGAAATGTAAGTACCTGTCACCTATGCAGAGCAGGGGTTTTTCATTGCCAGAAATGGGTTAATGTCTCCCAAAAAATTGAACTGATTATTTATTTATTTTTTCGGTCCCTGTCATCTATGCAGAGCAGGGGTTTATTCACGGCAAAAATTGTAAAATGTCAACGCAAGAATGTAACAAAAAAATTTGTGAAATTTATTAACCTGTCTACTAGGTAGAGCAGGGGTCTATCAAAGCCAAAAACTGTGGAATGTCACCCGATAATGTAACTGACAAATGATAGAATTTTATTTTACCTGTCTACTAGGTATAGCAGTGATATATCACACCCAAAAATTGGTGAATTTTACACAAAAATGTAACATACAAATTACTGAATTTTTTTAACATGTCTACTAGGTATATCAGTGGTATATCACACCCAAATATTGGTGAATTTCACCCGAAAATGTAACAGACAAATTAGAATTTAATTTTTTACTTGTCTACTAGGTATAGCAGTGGTATATCACAAACAAAAATTGCTGAATTTTACCCTAAAATATAACAGACAAATTAGATTTTTATTTTTACTTGTGTACTAGGTATAGCAGTGGTATATCACACCCAAAAAATGTAACAGACAAAGTAGTCAAATGATATAAAATAAAATACGTACAAAAAAAAGAAACTTGATTCATGAGGTGGAGGTACATATGGAGTAGGAGTTTGAGGAGGCGGTGGACGTAGCGGTGTAGGTGGAAGCATCCGTGGAGAAGGACGAGGTAGCCAACAATGTTTTTTGGTTTTAATTTTTATTAGTTTTTTAAAAATTTTAATTAGGGTATAATCCAAAAGAGTGTGAAATAACCAAAATACATGAATGAGCAATTGCGCTGTAGTATAACAATGGCTGATTAAGGCCGGTCTATTCTGCACAAGGTATGGACAAGTCCTGTGGGATTCATGCCTGGTTCATTTTAATGAATGTGAGCTTGTCCACATTAGCTGTGGACAGGCAGTTGCGCATCTCTGTGATAACGCCCCCTGCTGTGCTAAACACACATTCAGACAATACACTGGCTGCAGGGCAGGCCAGCACCTCCAAGGCATAAAGGGCAAGCTCAGGCCATGTGCCCAATTTGGAGAACCATAAGTTGAAGGGGGCAGACGCATCATTCAGTACGTGTAGGTGTGTGCACACATACTGCTCCACCATGTTGCTGAAATGCTGCCTTCAGCTAAGACGTTCCATATCAGCTGGTGGTTCTGGTTGTTGTGACGCATTGACAAAGCGTTTCCACATTTCGGCCATGCTAACCCTGCCCTCTGAGGTGCTGGCAGTGCCCCAGCTGCGTTGGCAACCTCTTCATACTCCTCTGCCTTTGCCTTGTGCTTCCACTGTGCCTCCACTGTCAGGTGGGAATGCCACCAGCAGCGTGTCTACCAGCGTGCGCTTGTACTCGCGCATCTTACGATCACGCTCCAGTGATGGAATTAAGGACGGTACATTGTCCTTGTAATGGGGATCCAGCAGCGTGGCCACCCAGTAATCAGCACAAGTTAGAATGTGGGCAACTCAGAGGTTGTTGTGGGGACACTGCAGCATGTAATCACTCATGTGTGCCAGGCTGCCCAGCGGCAACGAAAAGCTGTCCTCTGTGGGAGGTGTATCGTCTGTGTCCTCTGTGTCCCCCCAGTTATGGCCATGAGCTGGTCTGGGTGCCACCCTGCTGTGACCATGGTTCCTCCTCCTCCATCTTCTCCTCCTCATTCTCCTCCAGAACTGTGCCCTGGCTGGACAATTGTGTACCTGCCGTTTGTGGGTGCAGGAACACACCCTCGGAGCCACTTGTGAATGTCTGGCCGGAAACCCTATGAAATGATCCCTCTTTCTCCTCCTCAAGTGCCACATCCTCTTCCATCATCAACAGCAGCGTTTTTTCAAGGTGGCATAGAAGTGGGATAGTAACGCTGAGAATGGCGTTATCGGCACTGCCCATGTTGGTGGAGTACTCGAAACAGCGCAACAAGGCACACAGGTCTCGCATGGAGGCCCAGTCATTGGTGGAGAAGTGGTTCTGTTCTGCAGAGTGACTCACCCGTGCGTGCTGCAGCTGAAACTCTAGCCTGCTGCTGCTCGCACAGTCTGGCCAGCATGTGGAAGGTGGAGTTCCACCTTGTGGGCATGTCGCATATGAGGCGGTAAGCGGGAAGGCTGAAATTGCGCTCTAGCGCTGACAGGCGAGCAGCAGCAGGGTGAGAACGCCAAAAGCGCGCACAGACGGCCCGCACTTTATGCAGCAGCTCTGACATATAGGGGTAATTTTTAAGAAATCTATGCACCACCAAATTCAGCACATGTGCCAGGCCGGGCTTGAGGTTCACTGGCACCAACCACTCATCAGTCTGTTGTTCAAGACCCATCCACAGCTCCTGCTCGGTGTGGGGTTTGTCCCCCAAACAGATAAGTTTTAAAACTGCCTGCTGTCATTTACCCCTGGCTGTGCTGAAGTTGGTGGTGAAGGTGTTACGCTGACCGGATGAGGAGCCGGTAGAGGATGAAGAAGCAGAGTAGGAGGATGAAGCAACAGGAGGCAAACTTAAGCGCCCTGCAATCCTGGGTGGTGGAAGGACATGTGCCAAACTGCTATCCGCCTCAGGCCCAGCCGCCACTGCCTTTACTTAGTGTGCTGTTATGGAGATATAACGTCCCTGACCGTGCTTACTGGTCCATGTATCCGTAGTGAGGTGCACCTTGGCACAGATGGTGTTGCGCAGTGCACACCTGATTTTGTCCCCCACTTGGTTGTGCACGGATAGGATGGCACCCCTGGAAAAGTAGTGGCGGCTTGGCAGGACATACTGTGGGACAGCCACCGCCATAAGGCTTTTAAAACTCTCTGTCTCCACCAGACGGAATGAAAGCATTTCAAAGGACAGTAATTTTGAAATCTTGCCCAAAATGTGTGTTTTTTTTAATATTAGAAAAGAACAACAGTATCTAAAGGGTGTATCTCACACATACAGATGCAGACAAGGCCTAAAATGGGTGTTTATTTAATACCAGTATAGCACAGCAGTATGTAAAGGGTGTATCTCACAATGACAGATGCAGCGAACGCTGCAAAATTAAGTTTGTTGCCCTAAAACAGTATATAACGCTTGAATTTCACACGTACAGATGCAGACAAGGCACCAAATTAAGTATTTTGCCCAAAATGGGTGTTTTTTTTTAATACCAGAATAGCACAGCAGTATCTAAAGTGTGTATCTCATATTGACAGATGCAGACAATGCCTCAAATTAAGTATCTTTCCCTAAATGGGTGTTTTTTAAAACCCAGAAAATCATAGCTGTATTTCTAGCTTAAATTGCAAACTGACTAATGCTGCAAAAGCACCAGATGGAGGGTATTGCAAAAAATGGGTGTTTTTTAAAACCCAGAAAATTATTGAAGTATTTAAAGCATGTTTTAACAATAACAGATGCAGCAAAGGCTGCAATATTAAGGGTGTTTTTTTTAATATGACAGCAGTATATACCGTATTTATCGGCGTATAACACACACTTTTTCCCCCTGAAAATAGGGGGCAAATGATGTATGCGTGTTATACGCCGATATAATGTTAAGAAGCTATGTTTTGACATACCGGAGGTATAACATTAAGACGGCGCAGCGCCTGCCGCAGCTCCCTCCTCATGCGTCGCCTGTCCCAGCTCCCTCTGTCATGCGGCGCCTGCCCCAGCTCACTCTGTCATGCGCCGCCTGCCTGTTCATTCATAAAGTGAGATAAGCAGGCAGGCGGTGCATGAGGAGGGAGCTGGGGCAGGCGGCGCATGAGGAGGGAGCTGGGGCAGGCGGCGCATCAGGAGGGAGCTGAGACAGGCGGCGCATGACCGAGGGAGATGCCGGTCTGCGCCGTCTTAATGTTATACCTCCGGTACTACAGTAAGTACCGTACAGCCCGTCTACAATTAGATATAGAGATCAGATTGAATGTTTAACAGTTGCGGGGCCCGGTGTATTAGAGTAGAGTCCCTGCAACGGGCCCTGCCATGAGTGTCCCCGCCTCCTCTCTCCACACTGATCCATCTGATGGGGGATCTGTATATGACACTTATGGGGATCTGTGGATGACATAAGTGTCATCCACAGAGCCCCATAAGTGTCATCCTTTTACATTATTTACCTTATAAGTGGTAATAATATTAATAAAAAAAAAGTTCTGAGATACCCTTATTTTGCTTCAAAGTTCTTTATTTGAAATTTAAATTTTTTTCCTGAAATTTCCCTCTTAAAATGAAGGTGCGTGTTATACGCCTGTGCGTGTTATACGCCGATAAATACGGTAACTCTTGAATTTCACAAGAGTGAAAACTGTATTTCTAGCTTAATTTGCACACTGACTAATGTGGCAGAGGCCCCAGATGGAGGGTATTGCCAAAAATTGGTGTTTTTTCAAAGCCAGAAAATTATTGAAGTATTTCAAGCTTGTTTTTAACAATCACAGATGCAGCAAAGGCTGCAATATTGAGTATTTTGCCCAAAATGGGTGTTTTTTTTAATAACAGAATATGACAGCAGTATATAACGCTTGAATTTCACACTAACAGATGCAGACAAGGCCGCAAATTCAGTATTTTGCCCAAAATGGGTGTTTCTTTTTTACTAACAGAATATGACAGCAGTATATAACGCTTGAATTTTACACGTCCAGATGCAGCAAGGGCTGTAAAATTGAGTATTTTGCAGAAAAAATCTTGTTTTTTAAAACTCAGAAAATTATAGCTGTATTTCTAGCTCAAATTGCACACTGACTAATGCGGCAGAGGCCCAAGATGGTGGGTATTGCCAAAAATTGGTGTTTTTTCAAAGCCAGAAAATTATTGAAGTATTTCAAGCTTGGATTTCGATGTCGCAAAAGCACATATGCAGTGCTGTTTACTGAGATAGCGTAAAATGGCCGCCGCCGCCCACCTAACTAACAGACGAATGAAAGTTATTTTTCTTTGTCACTGGGCTCAGGGCAGGGTAAAAAGATTGTGCACTGCACTCACAGGACTAAATCTATGTAGATTGCTGAGTTCAATTGCAGTTCTGATTAAAGTTTATTTCCTATTCTCCATCTCACAGCAGCAGCATCCTCTCCCTACACTAGTAAGAGCAGAGTGACGTGCGGCGCTACGTGACTCCAGCTTATATAGAGGCTGTGTCACATGCTGCACTGGTCAATCACAGCCATGCCATTAGTTGGCTTGGCTGTGATGGCTTTTAAGGGCACAGAGTTAAACGCTTGTTGATTGGCTGCTCTGCAGCCTTTCAAAAAGCACCAAGAAATCGCCGAACACCGAACTCAAACCCGAACTTTTACTGAAATGTTCGGGTCCAGGGTCCAAAAATCCTAAAGTTCGGTACGAACCCAAACTTTACAGTTCGGGTTCGCTCAACCATAGTCGTGACACTTTGGCCCCTTGGCCAGGGGGAGGGTGCGGGTGGTGTCAACCTGGTCTCAAGTATGGGGAGGCAGGTTGCCGTCTCCTGCTTCAGCCTCGGGGGAAGTGTGGAAGCAGCCCATTTTAGAGATAGGTCATGTGCCAATACATGTGGCTGCTATTAATATCCATGACATCCATCACAAACCAGGATAGGCCAGTTCACTCTTCATAACACGTCACATAACATTTCACTCGTCCTGAAGAAGTAATACGCGAAATGTGCTTCAAGGGGGTGCCATCTTCATCCACCATAAGGTGTGACATCTAGTATTGTTATGGTTTGCTAGGGATCGTCTGTCCAGCCGTGTGGCTTATATTAATGTTACGTCAATATATTAGGATAATAGAACGTGTTTCTCCCTTAGTTTAGCATATGCACTGATTGTTAGAAGGCAAATAGGGACTAGGTGCAATATATATTTATGTTCTTCGTGGTCATCTTAATTCCTATTTTGGATGTGATTCAACATACTGTATATTGGATTCTGGCACAAATGTAACCATATATATTTTTTAAAATGTAGCTTTTTTTAAAGGGGAACTGTTGTATACTCATTACTGTTTGTAATATACAGTGGATATAAAAAGTCTACACACCCCTGTTAAAATGTCAGGTTTCTGTGATGTAAATAAAATTAGACAAAGATAAATCATTTAAGAACTTTTTCCACCTTTAATGTGACCTACAAACTGTACAACTCAATTGAAAAACAAACTGAAATCTTTTAGTTAGAGAGAAAAAAATATATAAAAATAAAATAATATGGTTGCATAAGTGTGCATACTCTTAAACTAACGTCTTTTTCCCCCTATAAGACGCACTGGCCCATAAGATGCATCTAGGTTTTTGGGGAGGAAAATAAGAAAAAATATTTTTTTAACCAAAAGGTGTGCTTTTGGTGGGTTTGGAACTAATGGTTGTCTGTGGATGGCACTATTATGGGGATCTGTGGATGGCACTGTTATGGGGGGATCTGTGAAAGACACTTATGGGGGATCTGGGGGTGGCACTGATATCGGGATCTGTGGATGACGCACTGTTATGGGGGATCTGTGGATGACGCACTGTTATGGGGGGATCTGTGGATGACGCACTGTTATGGGGGATCTGTGATAGACACTGTATTGGGGGGATCTGTGGCTGACAATGTTACAGGGGGATCTGTGGCTGGCACTGTTACAGGGGGATCTGTGGCTGGCACTGTTACAGGGGGATCTATGGCTGGCACTATTACAGGGGGGATCTGTGGGTGGCACTGTTACAGGGGGGATCTGTGGGTGGCACTGTTACATGAGGGATCTGTGGGTGGCACTGTTATATATGTGCCATCCACAGACCCCCCACCCCATAACAGTGCCATCCACAGACCCCCCAGTCCATAACAGTGCCATCCACAGACCCCCCACCCCTTAACAGTGCCATCCACAGATGTTCCCCATAATACTGTCATCCACAGATCTCCCCCCCCCCCCCCCGCCGCTCCAGTGCTGCAGTATACAAATATAAAATGTCTCATTCAATTAAAAGTGATTACACATGCCCCCTCACTCCTAATATTACCGTACATCCTAACAGCTTCTGTACAACCCAGGCAGGCAGGCCGGGCGGCCGGCGCGGACTCAGTGACGTTACTTGCCTGCGCTGCCGCCTTTATTCATAAAGTAGGCGGCGCAGGCACGTCACATCAGGGAGTTACGCTTCCGCCTGGGCTGCCTGCCTGCATTCTACAGAAGCTGTTAGGATGTACGGTAATATTAGGAGTGGGGGGGCATGTGTAATCACTTTTAATTGAATGAGACATTTTATATTTGTATAGTGCAGCACTGGAGCGGCGGGGCCGGACTACAGTGACTGCACCGCCCCGCCGCATTTGCCAGCCCCCAGCTCCTCCTCCCAGTCCCTCCCGCACTCAGTCTTTTTGGGTATGAGTTTATCAGCATGGCACATTTTTACTTGCCAAGATTTGCCCACTCTGCTTTGCAAAAACACTCCAAATCTTTCAGATTGTGAGGGCATCTCCTGTGCACAGCCCTTTTCAGATCACCCCACAGATTTTTGGATTCAAGTCTGGGCTCTGGTTGGGCCATTCCAAAACTTTAATCTTCTTCTGGTGAAGCCATTCCTTTGTTGATTTGGATGTATGCTTTGGGTCGTTGTCATTCTGAAAGATGAAGTTCCTCTTCATGTTCAGCTTTCTAGCAGAAGCCTGAAGGTTTTGTGCCAATATTGACTGGTATTTGGAACTGTGCATAATTCCCTCTAGCTTAACTAAGGCCCCAGTTCCAGCTGAAGAAAAACAGACCCAAAGCATGATGCTGCCACCACCATGATTTAATATGGGTATGGTGTTCTTTTGGTGATGTGCAGTACTGTTTCTGCTCCAAACATATCTTTTGGAATTATGGCCAAAAAGTTCAACCTTGGTTTCATCAGACCATAACACCTATTCCCACATGCTTTTGGGAGACTTCAGATGTGTTTTTGAAAAATGTAGCCTGGCTTGGATGTTTTTCTTTGCAAGAAAAGGCTTTCATCTTGCCACTTTACCCCATTGCCCAGACATATGAAGAATATCTCGTCTTTTCATCAATTTTGGAGGGACGTCCAGTTCTTTGTAATGTCACTGTTGTGCTATATTTTCTCCACTTGATGATGACTGTCTTCACTGTGTTCCATGGTATATCTAATGCCTTGGAAATTCTTTTGTACCCTTCTCTTGACTAATACCTTTTAACAATGAGATCCCTCTGATACTTTGGAAGCTCTCTGTGGACCATGGCTTTTGCTATGGGATGAGACTAAGAAAATTTCAGGAAAGACCAACTAGAGCAGCTGAACTTTATTTGGGGTTAATCAGAGGCACTTTAATTGATGGCAGGTGTATGCTGACTCCTATTTAACATGATTTTGAATGTGATTGCTTAATTCTGAACACAGCCACATCCCCAGTTATGTGTGCACACTTATGCAACCAATTTATTTTTTATTTTTTTTTTGTTTTATTCCCTCCACCTAAAAGATTTCAGTTTGTTTTTCAATTGAGTTGTACAGTTTATAGGTCACAATAAAGGTGGAAAAAGTTCTGAAATTATTTATCTTTGTCTAATTTTTTTTTTACAGCACATAAACCTAACATTTTAACAGGGGTGTGTAGACGTTTTATATCCACTGTATGTGGAATAGAGATGTTGCAAACATAAAATTTTCCATTTGTGGACGGCGAACACGAATTTCCGTGAATGTTCGCTAACGGGCGAACCGGGCGAACCGCCATAGACTTCAATAGGCAGGGAAATTTTAAAACCCACAGGGACTGTTTCTGGCCACAATAGTGATGGAAAAGTTGTTTCAAGGGGACTAACACCTGGACTGTGGCATGCCGGAGGGGGATCCATGGCAAAACTCCCATGGAAAATTACGTAGTTGACGCAGAGTCAGGTTTTAATCCATAAAGGGCATAAATCACCTAACATTCCTAAATTGTTCGTGCTTTAAAACATCAGGTATGATGTTGTATCGATCAGGTAGTGTAAGGGTTACGCCCGCTTCACAGTGACAAACCAAACTATGACAGACCAAACTCCCCGTTTAACGCACCGCAAACAACCGCAAACAATCCATTTGCACGACCGCAAACTCCCCTTTTGCACAAGGTTGGATACCAAGCTAGCCATGTCCCGTTCCTTGTCCTCACTGATGTCATTGAAGGTCTCTTCCTCCACCCAGCCACGTACAACACCAAGGTGACAACAAGCCCCCTGGGACGCCTGCTGTGGTTGGTCTTCCACCTCCTCAAAGCCACCTTCCTCCTCTGACTCCTGTTCTTCAGACTCCTCTCTCTGCGTTGCCGCAGGTCCAGCAATCGATGACGACAAGGCTGCTTCTGGTGGTGATGGTGACCACAACTCTTCCTCTTCATGTTCATCTACGGCCTGATCCAGCAGTCTTTGCAGGGCATGCACCAGAGAAAACGCATATGGGATGAGGTCGATGATGTTGCCTTGGGTTTGACTGACCAGGTTTGTCACCTCCACAAAAGGACGCATGAACCTACAGCCATTGTGCATGAGCGTTCAGTAACACGGCCAAAAAATACCCAGCTCCGCAGAGGCTGTCCTCTTTTATTTAAATTTAAAAAAAAACCTGTTCTTACCAGTTTAATCTCTGTTTTGTCAGTCCTCTTACTTCCAATTTGGGGCATTGCGCGTGCTCTGTGCAATGTACTTTGCAATCCCAATATGAGTGGTATGTTAAGTAGAATTATTACTATCAGTTTAATCCCTGTTACGTCCCCTATCAGGGGCCAGTGTATGGAATAGATTTTAGGAACCGGGAGATGGAAAAAGATGCTTGGTCGGTCCTCTTACTTCCAATTTGGGGCACTGCGCGTATGCCTTGCAATCTACTGTGCTACCCGATATGAGTGGTATGTTAAGTAGTACTATTCCTATCAGTTTAATCCCTGTTACGTTCCCTATTAGGGGACGTGTATGGAATAGATTTTAGCAACCGGGAGATGGAAAAAGATGCTTGGTCGGTCCTCTTACTTCCAATTTGGGGCACTGCGCGTGTGCCTTGCAATGTGGTGTGCTACACGATATGAGAGGTATGTTAAGTAGTACTATTCCTATCAGTTTAGTCCCTGTTACGTCCCCTATCAGGGGACGAGTATGGAATAGAGTTTAGACAACCGCAAAGAGTTGTCAATAGTTGACACACTCATGACATAAATTTTATTCCTCTATGCGTCAATCTTGGTGTAGTGATGACTGTGCTCGTCCGCACGTTTGGCAGATTGCAGGCGATGACGGTTCAGTGACAGTTAAGTGACCCAGAAAACAATGATTCTGCAGTGTGGGCCCATTGTTGGCCCAGTAGGCTTTAATGATCACCTTAGATGATCACAAAGAAAATTAATGTTTTTTCTATGCTAAATTATACAGCTGATCACATTTGGTCTGTTCACAATGAAGCAACGACCTTATCATCTGGGGTGTGCCAACATTGCCATTGCCAACACACTCATAGAGGTGATCGCTTCATTGTGATACGCAAGCCCCTTCACCACAACAAGGTAATGATCACGAAGGGGAATTGACACATGTATGTGCCTTTTTTTGTTGTTTTGTTTTTGCAGCCACAGTGCAGCACCAGAGGCCAGAAAAATTAGGCATGTACACATGCCTGAAAAATCAGGTATTGTTGCAGAGGCTGGAAAAATTTATGTTTTCCAGGCAAAAAGTGCACTAAAACATTGCGGCTTGAACCCTAGTTGGTGGCGGAGAAGTATCCGGCATGCAGAGATAAAATGCAGCAGCGTGTGGACCATTTTTAGCCCAAGGCAGCCCAGGCCTTTTTTAGTCAAATGTATCGCCCACTGTCAGTCCCTTCGGGATACATGCCTTATTCATCTTGATAAAGGTGAGGTAATCTAGACTTTTTTGACCTAGGCGACTTCTCTTCTCAGTGACAATACCTCCTGCTGCACTGAAGGTCCTTTCTGACAGGACACTTGAAGTGGGGCAGGCCAGAAGTTCTATCGCAAATTGGGATAGCTCAGGCCACAGGTCAAGCCTGCACACACAGTAGTCAAGGGGTTCAACGCTCCTCAGAGTGTCGATATCTGCAGTTAAGGCAAGGTAGTCTGCTACCTGTCGGTCGAGTTGTTCTCTGAGGGTGGACCCCGAAGGGCTGTGGCGATGCGTAGGACTTAAAAAGCTCTGCATGTCCTCTATCAACAACACATCTGTAAAGCGTCCTGTCCTTGCCAGTGTGGTCGTGGTAGGAGGAGGATTACTTTCACCTCTTCTCCTGTTAGATTCCCATTGTGCTGTGACATCACCCTTATACGCTGTGTAAAGCATACTTTTTAACTTGTTTTGGAACTGCTGCATCCTTTCCGACTTCCGGTAATTCGGTAACATTTCAGCCACTTTCTGCTTATACCGGGGGTCTAGTAGCGTGGCCACCCAGCACAGGTCATTCTTCTTCAGCCTTTTTATACGAGGGTCCCTCAACAGGCACAACAGCATGAAAGACCCCATTTGCACAAGGTTGGATGCCGAGCTCCTCATGTCCCGTTCCTCGTCCTCACTAATCTCACTGAAGGTCTGTTCTTCCCCCAGCCATGTACAACACCACGAGTACCAGATAGGTGACAACGAGCACCCTGGGATGCCTGCTGCGCTTGGTCTTCCTCCTCCTCAAAACCACATTCCTCCTCTGACTCCGCTTCCTCAGACTCTTCCGGTGTTGCCGCAGGTCCAGCAAGCGATGCTGATAAGGCTGTTTCTGGTGATGATGGTGACCACAACTCTTCCTCTTCACGCTCATCTACTGGCTGATCCAGCACTCTTCGCAGGCCTTCGGTGCGACTGACTAGGTTTGTCACCTCCTCAAAAGGACGCATGAGCCTACAGGCATTGCGCATGAGCGTCCACTAACGTGGCAAAAAAATACCCAGCTCCGCAGAGGCTGTCCTAGCACCCCGGTCATACAAATTCTCGTTGACGGCTTTTTCTTGTTGGAGCAGGAGGTCGAACATTAGGAGTGTTGAATTGTGTCAGGCTGTCGCAAATCAAGTGTCTCACTGGCATGTTGTTTTGCCGCTGAATATCTGAAAAAAGCGCACCATGGCCATGTAGGAATGCCTGAAATGGCCACACACCTTCCTGGCCTGCTTGAGGACGTCATGTAAGCCTGGGTACTTATGCACAAAGCGTTGTACGATCAGATACAACACATGTGCCAATGCACGGCACATGTGTCAACTTGCCCAAATTCAATGCCACCAACAAATTGCTTCCATTGTCACATACCACTTTGACTATCTCCAGTTGGTGCAGAGTCAGCCACTGATCCACCTGTGCGTTCAGGGCGGACAGGAGTGTTGGCCCGGTGTGACTCTTTGCTTTCAGGCAAGTCAACCCCAAGACTGCATGACACTGTTGTATCCGGGATGTGGAATAGCCCCTGGGAGCTGGGGGGGTGCAGTTGATGTGGAGCAAGATGCAGCAGCAGAAGAGGACTCAGCCGAGGAGGTTAGCAAAGAGGATGGAGTAGGAGGAGTAGAGGAGGTGGCAGCAGGCCTGCCTGCAAGTCGTGGCGGTGTCACCAACTCCTCTGCAGAGCCATGCATTGCATGCATGGCAGCCATCAGCAGGTTTACCCGATGCGCAGTGTACGTGATATACCTGTCAAGACCGTGCTTTGCAGACCAGGTATCAGTGGTCAGATGGACCCTTGCCCCAACACTGTGTGCCAGACATGCCATGACATCCTTTTCCACAATAGAGTAAAGGTTGGGGAAATAAATTTTGGCCGGGTACCTTCCACTGCGGTGTCCCAATAGCTACAAATTTTTTGAAGGCCTCAGACTCAGAGTTCCGACAAGCCAGCTGTCAGATGCCGGGCAAGGGAGTGACTCTGTGACATTGGCTTCTTACGCTCAAACATTTCCTTGACAGACACCTGACTGTGGGCAGATGAGCAGGAACAGCTCAAGGTGAGAGGCGGAGTGGCGGATGGTTGAGAGGGGGCAAGGAGGACAGCAGTGGTTGACATGGTTGAAGATGCTGGACCAGGAGGAGGATGGTGGCTTTGAGTTTGTGTGCTGCTTGTACTCGTCATCATGTGTTGATCCGATAGGCGTTTGTGATGTGAGATCATGTGCCTTCGCAAAGCAGTTGTACCTAGGTGGGTGTTGGACTTCCCAGGACTCAGTTTCTTTTGGCACAGGTTGCAAATGGCATCACTGTTATCAGAAGCAGACACACAAAAAAAAAATGCCACACTGCTAAGCTTTTCAATGATGGCATTCTGGTGGTGGCAACAGCATGCGTTGATTGGCGTGCTGTCTGGCTGACCCCGGGTGCCGATACATGCTGTCTGACTGTGCCACTAGCTCCTTGCGACGACCTCCCCCTGCTTCCAACTCGTCTCCTCCTCCTCTCTATCTCCCCATCTGAACTTTTCCCCTGTTCTTCTTCTCTTCAAGCGGGCAGCCACGTGACATCCACGGACACATCGTCATCATCAACCGCTTCACTTGTATCTGACAACTCAGCAAAGGAAGCAGCAGCGGGTACAACATCATCATCATCACACCGTGCGTCCATCTGTGTAATGCTGCCTGACTGAGACATATCCCTGTTATCTACATCCTCCGGCAATAATGGTTGCGCATCAGTCATTTCTTCCAACTGATGTGTAAATAACTCCTCTGACAGATTAAGTGAAGCAGCTGTGGTGCTAGTGTTGGTGGTGGCGGCAGGCGGGCGAGTGGTAACTTGAGAGGTGCCCGAAGCTGAGCTGGAGGAGGATGGTGCGTCAAGGTTCCGAGCAGAAGCTGTAGAAGATTGGGTGTCCTGTGTTAGCCAGTCAACTATGTACTCAGAACTTTTCGACTTCAGGGTACGTGGCCTCTGAACACTGGGCATTATTCTAGGGCCAAAGGAAATCACAACACCAGGACCATGACGGCCCCTGCGGGGTGGCCTGCCTCTGCCTGTCATTTTTTTTCCGATTAGTTGTACTATGCGTGCAAGGTTTATATTCCTCCACAAGCTAATGTTAAGCTGGCACTGTCCAAATTGCATGATATTACGAACAGTCTGCAACATATCCATCCAGATGGAGTGTTTATCTTAGCGGGTGATTTTAACCAAGCCAATCTCAAAACTGTGCTCCCCAAATTCTACCAGTTTGTTAAATTCCCAACTAGGGGGAGAAATACATTGGACCGTGTCTATTGCAACATAGCAAATGCTTATACAGCATCACCTGCCCCCCATCTTGGCACGTCGGATCAAATTTCTTTGGTTTTAGCTCCAGCATACAAACCTCTTATCACCATGATTAAGCCTGCTTTGCATACAATCAGAGTTTGGCCTGAAGGAGCCACAATGAGACTACAGGATTGTTTTGAGGACACAGATTGGGATTTGTTTAAACAGGCAGCTACAAAGGAAAATCACACAGACTTAAACATATATGCCTCCTCTGTCCTATCCTATATTAAATTTTGCATAGACAATGTCACTGATACCAAAATCATTCGCACCTTCCCAAATAGGAAACCATGGATAAACAGAAATGTCCAAAACCTTTTAAAGGCACTTGACATTGCTTTCCGAAAGGGAGACCCAGAGGAGTACAAAACAGCCAGGTCCAATCTGAAGAGGGGCATTAAGGAGGCGAAGCACTGCTACAAAACAAAAATACAACATCATTTTACAAGCTCTGATTCCCGACGCATGTGGCAGGGTATCAAGTCCATTACCAATTATAAGAGCAACACATGTTCTATCAACACTGGAAATTCTTTCTCTCCTGATGACCTAAATCATTTTTTTGCACGATTTGACAAAAGCAATGAGCTGCCTATCATCAAATTTGCCCAACAAGAGGCTCCATCATGTTCCCTGATGCTGAGAGCACATGAGGTAGAATGGGCCTTCAGCCTCATTAATCCCCACAAAGCAGCTGGCCCTGATGAAGTTCCTGGAAAAGTCCTAAAAAACTGTGCTAAACAGCTGAAAACAGTGCTTACCAGTATATTTAACAGCTCACTAGAGCAGGTCATTGTCCCCACTTGCCTAAAGTCCTCCACAATTGTCCCAATTCCAAAACAGGCCAGGGTGAAGACCTTAAGTGATTATCGCCCGGTGGCTCTCACTCCTATTGCTATGAAGTGTTTTGAACAACTTGTCCTCAGGCACATGAAGAGCAAGATCTGCACCTCCATGGACCAATACCAGTTTGCTTACAGAGCACATAGGTCAACTGAGGATGCTGTCTCACTTACCCTTCACACTGCGCTGTCACACCTGGAGCAGAGAGACAGCTATGTGCGGATGCTGTTCATTGATTACAGATCGGCCTTTAACACCATCCCTCCTAACAAGTTGGCAACGAAACTGAACAACTTGGGTCTCAGCTCACACCTGTGCAACTAGATACTGGATTTTCTTACAAAAAGACCACAAATCGTACGCATGGGCAAGCACTTTTCTTCATCCTTAACACTAAACACTGGGGTACCGCAAGGCTGTGTGTTGAGCCCTCTCCTTTACTCCCTCTTCACAAATGACTGTAAACCTATTCACAATACCAATATCATTATAAAATTTGCAGATGACACGACCGTGATAGGCCTAATCTCCAACAATGAAGAAACAGCCTATAGGAAAGAGGTTGAGAACCTAGAGAGATGGAGTAAGAACAACAACCTCATACTCAATACCAAGAAAACAAAGGAGCTAATTCTGGATTTTAGGAAGAAGAAACAAAATGGACACCATCCCATTAGCATTAATGGTGGAAACGTGGAGATAGTTCAAAGTTTCAGATTCTTGGGAGTTCATATTAGTCAGGACCTATCATGGATAAAAAACACAACATAAATTACCAAAAAAGGCCTTCAGAGGCTTTATTTTCTGAGGAGTCTGAAGAAAGCACAACTCCCAAAACAGCTGCAAGTAAATTTTTACAGGTGCACCATAGAATCTGTTATCACATACTGCATTACAGTGTGGTACTCCGGCTGCTCTTCTGAGGACAAGAAGACCCTCAAGCACATCATCAGAATGGCTGGCAGAATCACTGGTACTCAGTTGCCATCACTGGATGACATCTTCACTGCTCGCTGCAGCAACAGGGCAAAAATTATCTGCGGGGATCTAACTCACCCCGGCCACAGCCTTTTCACTCCCCTACCCTCTGGTAGGCGTCTTAGAGCCCTACATGCCCGCACCACTAGGCTGAAGAAAAGCTTTTACACCAAAGCAGTCTCCTAAATGCTCAGAGACTATAGTCTTCCAAGGATAGAAACTACCACAGACTGAAAGTGACTGCGGCATTCATGACCCCATGATGACCTCTTGTCTGCAGTGGTGTCTGAATCAGTGTATATATATATATATATATATATATATATACTCACAAGCACTTACTATATATATGCTGTGAACTGTGAATAGTAATGCCTTCTAGTGCAATGTTTTGTTTTTTCTAGTGTAATGCTTTAGTTTAAATGTCAGTTCTTGTTCCTCTGTCCATGGCATCTAGGATTGCTCCAAACAACATTTTATTGTACATTGTATTACATTGTATTGTACATCTCTTATCTTATCTAAAACTGTAAAAAATATCCTACCTACCAGAGGTGCAAAATGTCCAAACACCTGTGGCAGCAAAACGATTAAATGTGCTGTAATATCGTTTTTTACCAATGGGTGAAAACAGTGATTTGTAGAACTATTCTTGTTCTATGTGAGCAATCACAGCATCCTTAAAGGGCACATCATAATTACTCAATATGAAAACATGTATACAGAGCAATAAAATTGCATATCAGTTTATCATAAAATTAGTAACATTGGCTTACCTCTAAATTAAATGTGCAGTATTGCAGGAAAAGACAGAATTCAGCAGAAATCAAATCGCACATCAACTTCTGTTGAAACTAGTTATATTAAAGGGGTTGTCCGGATTCAGAGCTGAACCCGGACATATCCCTATTTTCCCCCAGGCAGCCCCCCTGACTTGAGCATCGGAGCAGTTCATGCTCCAATGCTCTCCTTTGCCCTGCGCTAAATCACGCAGGGCAAAGTCATTTTCTGGAGTTCTGGTTATGTATCGGTCTCTCCATAGGGCTGCCAGGCGGAGGCATCCACGCAGCAATGAGCACAGTGACGTCACCCGCACTGATAAGCGGACTTTAGCGCTGCCCTAGCCTGTAAAACGGCTAGGGCTGCGATAAAGCCTGCACATCAGAGCCGGTGACGTCACTGAGCACACTGCTGGGTGGAAGCAATTCAGCGCAGGGCAAAGGAGAGTATCGGAGCATGAACTGCTCCGATGCTAGCATCAGGGGGGCAGCCTGGGTGAAATTATGTGTATGTCCGGGTTCAGCTCTGAACCCGGACAACCCCTTTAATGTGTTAAAAGAAATAAATTACTAATGGTGAGCACATTAAAACATAGCTAATATTCAGTCAAGTTTGAAACTAAGTCAAGTTTCTTCCGATGGTAGACCAGACCATGTTGGCAATTATCTCCTTCCTTTTATTAAAATGAGTAATGTACAGTAATTCCAGGAAATTATATCTATAATTCCCTATGCGATAATGAAAACAATAGCAATTGATTAATGAAGAACAGAATATAATGACAAGCCAAGTTACAGGAAATAGGCCAAGGCTCCAAAGCAATCAGTTGAATTTTTTTGGGGAAAAAATTGGATGCCTTCACTATGCAGCAAAGTTAATGACGTCAATACTAAATATATTTATTTATATGAATCTGGAAATAAACTTTAAAGACTTCTGGAGTTTCAAATGCAGGAAACATTCTGAATACAAAAAGTGAACTGAAATATTTGCGCGGAGCACAAATGTAACAAGCCCTTTCTAATTACTTTATAATAAAACTAAACAGTGCACTTTTGTAAGATTATTGTCTATGGAAAGGCCATAGAGTAGTGTTGAGCAAACCAAAGCATTCAAAGTGGAATTCGATCCAAATTTTCTTGCTTCGTGGTAACGAATCAGGTTTTCCTAAAATGGCGGCTGCGTGTGTTACAAAGCAAAATTAAGTGTAAAGGAGACAAGCCCAGGAATGCAAGATAACCCATAATACCATGCAGTCAGCCAATCTGTAGATAGCCATCCCCTGTGATGTCACAGACCTTGTAAGTGCTCATGCGCCTGGGACAATGTTGCTGAAAATTATTAATGAAAGAATACTGGAGAAGGAGAGACTGCAGGGAGAGTGTAGGGAGACTGCAGGGAGAGTGCAAGGAGAGTGCAGGGAGATTGCAGAGAGACCTGTGCTAAGATATGTAATTCAATACCAATAAGAATGAAGCCTTTATTATTCTGGTGCCAGCATTCCAACTAATACAATCCAGTGTGCATCCGTTAGGGGGGCCAGGTCTTAATGGTGACCATCCTCATCTATTGCTGGATTTACTTACAAATCATCCTTCAAAGTCTCCATGCCCTAGAAAAGTCATCAAGATGCAGAGAGAGGAGGAGCTGGATGCTCCTGATTACATATTCTCATCAATATTAGATGATGTGGAAAAGGAGGAAAAACAGATGGCAGAAAAAGGACTCCCACTTGTAGGGCATGATACCACTAGGGTTGGAGAAGTCGGTATGTCAGAGCTGAATAATATTCTATGTTTACTGTCAAATAACCTTCACGAGATTGCAAGCAAGAAGAGCAATAATATGCATATTGTACCCTCAACCTAACCAGCTAAACTCCATACCAGAAACAGACCCTGTTTAAAGGTGCATTAAAGGTGCCACGCAGCTATTAACAATGAAGACTGACTATACAGTGTGGTCTTCATTATTAAATATTTTTAAGTGAAAGACAGCTGCGGGCTTCACCGCAGTATGGCCGCAAACCGCTTGCACTCCCACTCCATGTGACCCCACCCTTAAGGGCTCATGCACACGACAGCGTGCTGGCCAGGCCCATGCTGAGTACCGCAAGTTGCGGTCCATAATGCACGGGCACCGACGGTCGGGCAGCCGCATGCGGATCGCAGACTTATTCACTCGAATGGAGTCCACGATCCATTTGTTCCGCAAAAAGATAGAACAAGTTCTATTTCTTTGTGGAACGGAAGCACGGAATGGAACCTCATGGAAGCACTCTGTGTTCGGTTCCTTGCTTCCTTTCCGTTCCGCACCGCATCTCCGGATTTGCTTGCCCATTTAAGTGATGCAGAATGCACGCAGCCACAGCGGGGCAACAGCCATGTGCATGAGCCCTAAGGCAGATTGGCCTGGATATACATAATTTATAGCTATTTGTGACAAATTAATTCAGAACATATCAAATTCCTTGGCGAATTATGACAAATTTGAAAAATTTAATCTTTTCTAATATTTGCTCATCTGTAGTCAAGAGAGAAAGATAATCTATAAAAGTGTATGTAATAAAAAGTATTAGTAACAGTGAACAGGTCAAAATTTAGTAACCATTTAGCCCCTTAAGGACCCCCGCCGTACATGTACAGCGCTGGTGGACGTGACTTAAAGACCAGCTCCGTATATATGTACTGCGGTCTGATCGGGCGGGTGCAGGAGCTGCACAGCCGGGCCCCTGCTGCATACGCCAGCATTGGTGAAAACTCTGATGCCAGTGTATAAACCCTTTGTATGCCATGGTCAAAGCTGACCGCGGCATGTATTGGGGCTTGCCTTCTATGGCTGGGTCTCACAGGCAGGCTGTCAGGATACAAGCTGACAGTCAATGCATTACAATACAGGATGTATTGTAATGTATTGCAGACCCTAGAAGTTGAAGTACCAAAGTAGGACAAAAATATAAAGTAAAAAAAATGGAAAAAGGGTTTTTCATAATAAAAAGTTTCAAGTAAAAAAAAAGCCCCTTTCCCAAAATAAAATAAGTAAAATTGTAAAGAACATAGTACATATATAAGGCCGAAAAAATAAATTTTTCCATCCAGTTCGGCTTGTCATCCGCAAGAAAAATTTAAAAACAAAGAAAAATAGTATTGCCGTGTCCGTAACGACCGGCTCTATAAAAATATCACAATATTATCCACCCTTTCACCTGAACGCAGTAGAAAAATGAGCCCCTACATGAATCAATCAGGCAGAAAAAAACTATGGCTCTCAGAATATGAAGACACTAAAACATGATTTTTTTTGTTTCAAAAATGCTTTTATTGTGTTAGATGTGAAAAAATAAAAAAGTTGACATATTAGGCATTGATACGTCCGTAACGACCTGCTGTATAAAAATATCACATGGCCTAACCCCTCAGGTGAACACCGTAAAAAAAAATACATTTTTTGTTACCTTACATCAGAAAAAGTGTAATACCAAGCGATCAAAAAGTCATACACACCCTAAAATAGTACAATCAAACTATCATCTCAGACTATGGCTCTCAGAATATGGAGACATTAAAACATGATTTTTTTCTTGTTTAAAAAATGCTTTTATTGTGTAAAATGTAAATAAATAAATTTCTTAAGTCTTTCCAAAGGCCCAGAGAATAAAAGTTTTTGTGAGTGCCTTTTTAAACTTCACACATATTTTAAAATGAAAGGTTCGTGAGACGCTACTCTGTATTCACCAAAAGAGTATGAACAGGACATGAGTTTGTCACCTGGGGTCATAAATAACATCATGTGCATATGACACATGAAATAAAAGAAGTCTGCTAACATGCCCAGCAAACAATGAGAGACCATGGAGGACTAGTCACAGAAACAAAAGCAAACTCTCTATTCAGTTGCTATGGAAAAACAAATATATGAAGGAGGAGTGAGTCACAATTCAGTGCGTTTCAGCTATCATCTCTTGAACTGGATCACACCTGGTGCTCACCCTTAAGACGAAAAGCAAACATATAAAGCAGAATGACGAGGAGCCTCATCTTTAGCATCAATCATCAGAGATGTTTAAAAGAACAGACGTTCTGTACGCCTAATAAATTCCAGTTACGCACATACAGTATATAGCATTGTGCATGTTAAATAGACTTTGCAACAAAATTAAATATAGATAAAGGGGTATTTAGTATGGGATATCCTCAGCAGACCTCTGGAAGCCACACATAATGGCAGATCTGTGGTCCCCTGATCACTGTTTGCTGATGTAAAACAGCCACCACTGTCTACTGCATTGACCTAAATGAAGAGTTGCCTCTATGCAATCTTCTGTCTCTATGGAAGTCTATGGAAGATATGGCAAAAGTAGCAAGTAGATTTTGGATATTTCTGTAATTTCTATAGATTTCAAAAGAAAAAGGTGCACGCACGTGTGAGTGTCTCTCCACTGAGGCTGAAGCTGATTCGGGCCAGCGGTGGCTGCTCCGCAATAGGAGGTAGGAGCTCCTTCGTTCTCATGACAGGTGGCGGTTCTAGAGTAAGGCATTTATTCATTAGGCATTTATAGAAAGAACATTTTAACACAAGATTACACTCTTCAAATTAATTGAATAATAAGTGTATTATAAGATAATACTTAAAGAACGGAAATAAAATAGGACCTAAATAAAATAAAAATCTAAATAAAATGAAGTAAATGTAGATGTAAAAAAGTCACCACCAGCGGTGAAATCCTCAGCTTTGGCACAGAGACGCTGTTAGACCATGCCCCCAGTGACACGCCCATGTCCTTAGTTTCAGAACTTAGTGCTCTGCTTTTCCCCTCAGCACACGGTCACTGGGTGAGATAGACAGTGGCCTGAATGACAGCCCATCTGTCCTATTACCTTTCTGTTGTTGTATTGTCCTATGGAGAGTCAGATCACTGGACCAATCAGGTTCTGGTCTGGGGACCTGGCTCTCTATTTAAGTCCCCTATTGTATGGAACCATTCCCAGTGATAGTCTTTGGGCTCACTAGCTTTTCCCTGGTTCCTGTTCCCGATTGCTGTTGTTATCTTGTGCTTCTTACCCCAGCTTGCTTCTTGACCATCCTTTGTCTCTCTCTTTTGGCATCTCATTGCCTATCTGTTTCTGACTCGTTTTTGTACAATACTTCTATTGTGTTTGTTTGTCTGTTTGAGTTTTTCCGTCTCTGCACTTAACTAGAGTGGGGACCGTCATCCAGTTGTGTTTCTGCCATTTAGAGCTTATACTGCAAGTAGGTAGGGAAAGAGGGCTGCGTTCTAGTTAGGACTCAATGTTCTTTTCTGTTCTTACCTACAGGTATTTAGTCAATTCTCTTATTATGGTGCTTAAATTCTATTAAGCTTGAAGTGAACCTCCAGTTATAAACATGTTTTTATAAATGAGCTATGTAGTTGAATATAAGAAACTTTGTAGTATATCATATTAAGGAAATATGCTCCAACCTGGGCTTCTCTGGCTGCTTTTTATCATCTTCCCATTACTCAACTTTTTATCTCAAATAGCACTGCCTGCATCTCCAGCCTTCCACACAAAAGTCTATAAAGAGGAAGAAAGATGAGTAGACTGCAGCCTGTTGGTAAGTAATTAATTACCTAATTCTAAACAGTGGTAGATCCTTAGGCTTGTTTTACATTTGTGCTTGCCAATCCGGATAGCTGTTCCAGCTAGGAGCAGCCTGCTGGATCTGCCATTGCCGGACACAACCAAAATACTGTCCGGCCCCATTAACTATAATGGGGTTCAGCGGTGATCCGGCTGTGAGATGGGAAATATGCTGAGAATCGGCCAGACAAATACCGCTGCATGCAGCGTTTTTTGTCTGGCCGATTCCCCGGCATTATCTGATGGAACAACCTGCTGGCAGTGTCAAACAAGCCTTAACTTACTATATATAGTAAGATAAGTGCAGCTGAACTAAGAAACTGCAATTTATGTGTTTCTCATCCAGCAGCCCCGTCTCTCCATATAGATATCAATGTTAAAAAAGGAAGGGGCAAAGTAGCCTTATAAAATCACATAGTAGCTTTTTTTTTCTTTAATAAGATATATTACAAAGTTTCTTATATTCACATGCACTATACATTTATGAAAAGTTGTTTTGTAATTGGAGGTACACTTTAAATAGATTTATCTAAAAGGTTTGAGATTAGAAATTAGGATCTAAAAGCACCATTCTTACTAACAGGCTGTGTTTGCTAATGCAGTGCAGCCCCATTCAGCTTATAGAGAACCTGTCAGCCGTCCTCACATATCTGCTTTAGTAAAAAAATTTATTCTTAAAAGCATAACAAATTTGAAACATGTAGTCATATAACTATGAATAGAGCTACTTCTCTATCATTTCTTTTAAAAAGTTAAAAATAAATTAACAACTGGGTATTGCCAATTAGGACAGTATCTCTACAAATTCTGACACCATCCAATAAGAGGAGAAAGCGACAGACTGCGTATGGTAGACACACCACTTTTGCAAATTGTTAACACCCTGTTGTCAACCTTTTCTTACATTTGTAGGAAGAATGAGGTTGGGACAGGGTAACAGAGTTAGGCTTTATTCACAGAACAGTGAAACACGGCATTGTGATGTCTTTCTTATCACAATCACATGGCTGTTTTCAGAACCAAAGAAGTTTATGATGCTATTCACATGACCATTTTTTTAACCGCCCTTGAATAATGGACGTACAAAAATAGGACCTATTTTTGGTTGTTTTTACGGCTAGATAGGCCCCATTGAAATCAATGTCATTTAGACAGAAGTGCACCTGTTTAACAGCCGATAAAAATAGGTACATAATGAGCACGTGGAAAAACCTTTCAGTATAGGAGGCAGCAAAACCTGACACTCCCAGTATCATAGTATAATATGATCACACTGGGAGCGTCAGTTTCTGCTGTCCTCAGTGCAGAGCAAGTGTTTCTGTGCGTGCCTGTGGTATTTTTTTTATTTGTTGGCACTATCATGGGTGGAGGGGCATTTATATATACTCGTCCCGAGGGCACTACAGAAGAGGATTATTTATACTGTAAGGCCTAATGCACACGACCGTTCCTTTTTTTGCGGTCCGCAAACTGCGGATCCGCAAAAAACACAAGCCGCCCGTGTGCCTTCCGCAATTTGCGGAACGGAATGAGCGGCCCATTGTAGAAATGCCTATTCTTGTCCGCAAAATGGACAAGAATAAGACATGCTATTTCATTTTTTTTTTGCGGGGCCACGAAACAGACTTCGTGTGCTGTCCGCATCTTTTGCGGGCCCATTGAAGTGAATGGGTCTGCACCCGAGTCCACTAAAAATGTGACTCGGATGCGGACCACAACAACGGCCGTGTGCCGTTGTTGTGGCAACATCCGGAACTCCAGCTGTTCTGAAACTGCAACTCCCAGAATCCTCCTCTTACTTCTATGGGCGTTACAAGAACAGAGGAGTAGGAGTTCATGCTGGGAGTTGTAGTTTTACAGCAGCTGGAGTGCCGAAGGTTGTTGATCCCTGCTGTAGGCACTATGTGGGTCATTATATGTACCAGGGGCTGTACAGAGGGGTATTATTTTAACTGGGGCACTATGGGGGTATTAAATATACCGAGGGCACTGTGAGAGGGTTATAATATTGTACTGAGAACACTGTGGGGGTTGTGGTTATAACAAAAAAAGCCAATGAAATTCACAGCCATTAAAAACGGATGCCAAATAGATGAAAAAGGAACATTAAAAAGTACTAGAAGGTCAGTTAATGGATGCACATATGGGTGCAAAATGACTCTCAAAATCTGTCTATCTGTTTTTAACTGACTTTTGCCATATGAATGTAGCCTTACTGGAAAACATGCTGCAGAATTTTTATTATAGATATGTTAGAGGATGGGACAGGTCCTGAATAGAGATGAATGAATCAAAGCTGCCGAAGTAGAATTCGTTTAGAATTTCAGGAAAAATTAGATTTGCGACGAATGTGAATTTCCTTGCGCTTCGTGGTAATGAATCGCATTTATCCTAAAATGGTGGCTACTCGTGTGAGGACTGAGGATATGAGGCAAGGAACTCTGGGAAGGCGGGATTACCCAAATTGACATGCCTGCATGCAGCGAATCAGCAGCCAGCCAGCTCTGTAAATACGGCCTTCTTACAGTCAGACATTTTCCAGCGTTCAGAGTGCAGGAACAGATGTGTGAAGGCGCTAGAGATAGCTATTGTAAAAATGATTGAGAAAAAAATTGACAGAAAAAACTATTTATAAGTGCAGGGAAAGGATAGGGAGGAATCTTTTCACAGCATCTTAGTGCAGGGAGAATGTCAGAAGGCACTAGGAACATTGATAGGAAAGTAATTTACAAGTGCAGGGAACGATTATTTGGGGATCCAAATAGTCATTAGACAGCTCTGTCATTCCAGCTATTTGTTATTGAGCTACAAGTGTTATGTTGAAAAGCCTTTAGAGGCTTATGTCTTAGTATTTTATTCAGTACTACAACAAATATATATATACGCATTTCACTTCTGCAGTAATTTCTGTTGAAAGTGT
Organism: Bufo gargarizans; assembly: GCF_014858855.1. Taxonomy (NCBI): domain Eukaryota; kingdom Metazoa; phylum Chordata; class Amphibia; order Anura; family Bufonidae; genus Bufo; species Bufo gargarizans. The sequence continues at coordinate 485,331,938 of NC_058083.1, forward strand.
ATAGGGGCGTATTTCAGTAACAAAGAAAAATATATACGCATTGCACTGTTGCAGTTATTTCTGGTGAAAGCGTATAAGGGCGTATTTCAGTACTCCCAGAAAAATATATACGTACTTCACTATTTAATTGTTTTCTGGTTAAGGCGTATAGCGGCCTATTTCATTCCAACAAGAAATACATATTCTCATGTCACTTCAGCAGTTATTTCTGGTGAAAGCGTATAGGGGTGTATTTCATAAAAAAAAATAAAAAATATCTACTCACTGCACTGTTGCAGTTATCTCTGTTGAAACCGCATAGGGGAGTATTACAGTAAAAAAAGAAAAATATATATGCACTCCACTGGTGATATATAGACCACCTAGCCAAGTCAAAGAATTAGATGAACTACTAGTTGAGGAAATAGCTAAAAATTATCATTATGGGAGACTAATCTTCCTGCTGTAAACTGGAAAACCAAAATAGCTAGTTCTGCCAGGAGTACAGATATTCTAAATTCCCTACTAGGATTATTTATACAGCAAGTAGTTGAGGAGCCAACCCGGAAGGAGGCCATTTTAGATTTAGTATTCACAAATGGGTATTTAGTATCTGATATTACTGTAGGGGAAAGCTTGGGATCTAGTGATCACCTGTCAGTGTGGTTTACTATAAGTACAGTGACACCACACAAAAAAAAAGTTTTAGATGTTCTAAAATTAGATTAGTGGTATATGAGTCCCTATCAGATTGGAACAGTTTCAATGGAGTCCAGGAGAAATGGGACTAATTAAAAGTGACACTATTGAAGGCAACAGATAATTGCATTAGGCTTGTCTGTAAAAGCAAAAAAAAAGAAGAGACCACTGTGGTACTCAGCAGAAGTGGCCAAAATCATTAAAAACAAAAATATAGCATTTAATAATTATAAAAAAAAAAAACGAGGATGACAGGGAAATTTATAAGATTAGGCAGAGAGACGCCAAGCAAGTTATAAGAGCTTCTAAAGCACAGGCAGAAGATAAATGAGCTCAGTCAGTGAAAAAAGGTGATAAGACATTCTTCAGATACATAAATTAAAAAAGGAAACTAAAACAAGGAATTACCAAATTAAAAACAAAAGAAGGAAGGTATATAGAAGAAGATAAAGAACTTCCTGACTGCCTCAATGAATACTTCTGTTCAGTTTTTACAAAGGAAATTAAAGGAAAATGAACTCAGTTAGGGAGGAAGACTAATGAATCTTTTGATGCATGTGTCTTTACAGAGGAAGAGGTTCTAAGTCAGCTGTCTAAAATTATTACAAATAAGTCACAGAGGCCTGATGGGATACACCCAAAGCTATTAAAAGAGCTTAGTGGTGAACTAGCAAAACCATTAACAGATTTATTTAACCAATCACTGGTAACAGGATCGTCCCAAAAGATTGGAAATTAGCAAATGTTGTGCACATTCACAAGAAAGGTAGTAGGGAGGAATCAGGCAACTATAGGCCAGTAAGCCTGACATCAATAGTGGGGAAATTAATGGAAACCATACTTGAGGAGAGGATTGTGGAACATCTAAATTCCCATGGATTGAAAGATGAAAAACAGCATGGGTTTACTTCAGGGAGATCATGTCAAACTAATCTTATAGATTTTTTGATTGGGTGACTAAAATAATAGATGGTGGAGGTGCAGTAGACATCACTTATCTGGACTTTAGTAAGGCTTTTTAAACTGTCCCACATAGAAGGCTTATCAATAAATTGCAGTCTTTGTGCTTGGACCCCCATATTGTTGAATGGATTAGGCAGTGGCTGAGAGACAGACAACAGAGGGTTGTAGTCAATGGAGTATATTCAGACCATTGTCTTGTTACCAGTGGGGTACCTCAGGGATCTGTTCTGGGACACATATTGTTTAATATCTTTATCAGCGAAATTGCAGAAAGCCTCGATGGTAAGGTGTGTTTTTTTGCTGATGACACAAAGATTTGTAACAGTGTTGATGTTCCTGGAGGGATACAGCAAATGGAAAAGGAATTAGGAAAACTAGAGGAATGGTCAAAAATCTGGCAACTAAAATTTAATGTTAATAAGTGCAAGATAATGCACCTGGGGCGTAAAAACCCTTTGCCAATGAGTGGATGTTTAATTCTGAAACTGATTTACTGAACTATTGTTTAAGACACATATCTAGTAGCTCCCTAGTTACTTTTGGAAGTGAGCTGCTTCACTATAGCGTGTCGGTCTACCCTCGCTCAACCTATGACACACCTTATATACCCACCAAGCCAACTCACTGGACGTGACTTTCTTCATGAGCTACCGTACGTGGAAAGCAGGAAGTGGTCATAATAATGGGACTTGACAGTGTCTATTTGAACATAGCACCCTGTCTTGTCAGCCCAGGCTGTTATTGTTTTTTGACTAATGGTTGTGCGTTAATTGTGGTTCTTTGGGAATTTTATTGTTTTAAATGGTATGAGGACAACTTAAAGACATCTAAAGATAATCAACTCATGGGGTAAAAATGGGAGCTTTTAATCTGTAATTAAAAACAGAATGTTCAGTTTTGTATGGTAGGCTTACTCCACTTACATACAGTCAGGTCCATAAATATTGGGACATCGACACAATTCTAACATATTTGGCTCTATACACCACCACAATGGATTTCAAATGAAACAAACAAGATGTGCTTTAACTGCAGACTATCAGCTTTAATTTGAGAGTATTTACATCCAAATCAGGTGAAGGGTGTAGGAATTACAACATTTTGCATATGTGCCTCCTATTTGTTAAGGAACCAAAAGTAATGGGACAATTGGCTTCTCAGCTGTTACATGCCCAGGTGTGTGTTATCCCCCCATTATTCCAATTACAATGAGCAGATAAAAGATCCAGAGTTCATTTCAAGTGTGCTATTTGCATTTGGAATCTGTTGCTGTCAACTCTCAAGATGAGATCCAAAGAGCTGTCACTATCAGTGAAGCAAGCCATCATTAGGCTGTAAAAACAAAACAAACCCATCAGAGAGATAGAAAAAAACAGGGCGTGGCCAAAACAACTGTTTGGAATATTCTTAAAAAGAAGGAACAATGAGCTCAGCATTCAGCAACACCAAAAGACCCGAAAGACCACATATAACAACTGTGGTGGATGACCGAAGAATTCTTTCCCTGGCGAAGAAAACACCCTTCACAACAGTTGGCCAGATCAAGAACACTCTCCAGGAGGTAGGTGTATGTGTGTCAAAGTCAACAATCAAGAGAAGACTTCACCAGAGTGAATACAGAGGGAAAAGCAAAGCATACTGCAAAAGCAACCAAAGAGTTTTTTAAGGGAAAGAAGTGGAATGTTATGCAATGGCCAAGTCAATCACCTGACCTGAATCCGATTGAGCATGCATTTCACTTGCTGAAGACAAAACTGAAGGAAAAATGCCCCAAGAACAAGCAGGAACTGAAGACAGTTGCTGTAGAGGCCTGGCAGAGCATCACCAGGGATGAAACCCAGTGTCTGGTGATGTCTATGTGTTCCAGACTTCAGGCTGTAATTGACTGCAATTGATTTGCAACCAAGTATTAAAAAGTGAAAGTTTGATTTATGATTATTATTATGTCCAATTACTTTTGGTTCCTTAGCAAGTGGGAGGCACATATGCAAACTGTTGTAATTCCTACACCGTTCACCTGATTTGGATGTAAATACCCTCAAATTAAATCTGACAGTCTGCAGTTAAAGCACATCTTGTTCTTTTAATTTCAAATCCATTGTGGTGGTGTATAGAGTCAAAAATTTTAGAATTGTGTTGATGTCCCAACCTGACTGCATGTTGTTTTTAATGGAAACATCTATAAGTGCAACGTGTCGTACTTAGTGGACGATGGGGCCTAGATGAAAGCTGCAGTAACAGTGTTGATGGACCCTGTTTATGCTGCTAAATACCATCTGAGATGGAATTGCACCACTTCAGATAACTGTAAATCCACACAATATTTTTTCATAGTTAGATTGTTTTTTTGTTTGTTTTTTAAACAGGAAAGATTAACTAATGAGACCTATTATGCAAAAGTAATTTTGCTGGAAACAACAAAATGTAGTGTCAATCACTAAAAAGACAACTGCTGCTCCATTTATTCTTTCAACCGCTTGAGTCTCTACAGCTAGAAATTTGTGCAGGACGATTAGCTAGGACAGCATCAGCAGTTTTGGTTGATGGCAGTTACTTTGTCTGTCAACAGAGAATGTGAAGCACAAATTAGGTGCCATGGTACAAGGAGAAAAGAGACAGTTAAACACTAAAATAGACATTTGACATTCAGAATATACAGTGGCATCAGGGTCATCTAGTAAAAGCTGCTATTCATTCAATATATACTGCAATACCACCAGTGTAGCCACCATATAACTCACTAATCATGTACCCTTGTTTAGGTGAGAACTTGCTGCTGCCCTCCATAAGAGGACTCTTCCATCAAAAATCATTATCATTTATCATATACACTCATCAACAAAAAAATAATGCTCAAAGATAGAAATGCCAGATTACTGCTTGTCATACAGTTAAATCTTAGGCAAATATCTACCTCATTAGGCCCATGGTTACCACAAGAGGGTGTAAAAGTGCTTCCCCTAGGGGTGAGTGGACCGGTGGATGTTCGGGTTTGCCAGGTTCTGCTGAACTTTGGGTCAAAGTTCGGTTTCGGGACCCGAATTTGACCCGAACTCAAACCCTATTGAAGTCAATAGAGACCAGAACTTTGATGCACTAAAATGGCTGTAAAATAGTCGCAGTAAGGGTTAGAGGGCTGCAAAAGGAATCACAATGGGGGTAAGAGCAGGAAAATTGCCCTGCAAACAAATGTGGATAGGGAAATGACTTAAAATAGCATAGAATAGAAAATAAAATAAAAATAATACTCGAACTATGAGGCGGTGGTCAAAGGGAAGTAGGAAACTGAGGAGGCAGTGGATGTAACATATAGTACATAAGTAACATATAGTACATAAGGCCGAAAAAAGACATCTGTCCAGTCCAGTTCGGCCTGTCATCCTGCAAGTTGATCCAGAGGAAGGCAAAAAACCCCTGTAAGGTAGAAGCCAATTTTCCTCACTTTAGGGGAATAAAAATTCCTTCCCGACTCCAATCAGGCAATCAGAAAAAATCCCTGGATCAATGACCCCTCTCTAGTAGCTATAGCCTGTAATATTATTACACTCCAGAAATACATCCAGGCCCCTCTTGAATTCCTTTATTGTACTCACCATCACAACTTCCTCAGGCAGAGAGTTCCATAGTCTCACTGCTCTTACCGTAAAGAATCCTCTTCTATGTTTGTGTACAAACCTTCTTTCCTCCAGACGCAGAGGATGTCCCCTCGTCACAGTCACCGTCCTGGGAATGAATAGATGATGGGATAGATCTCTGTACTGACCCCTGATATATTTATACATATTAATTAGATCTCCCCTCAGTCGTCTTTTTTCTAAAGTGAATAACCCTAATTTTGATAATCTTTCAGGGTACTGTAGTTGCCCCATTCCAGTTATTACTTTAGTTGCCCTCCTCTGGACCCTCTCCAGCTCTGCTATGTCTGCTTTGTTCACTGGAGCCCAGAACTGTACACAGTACTCCATGTGTGGTCTGACTAATGATTTGTAAAGTGGTAGGACTATGTTCTCATCACGGGCATCTATGCTCCTTTTGATGCAACCCATTATCTTATTGGCCTTGCAGCAGCTGCCTGACACTGTTTTTTGCAGCTTAGTTTGCTGTTTATTAAAATTCCTAGATCTTTTTCCATGTCAGTGTTACCGAGTGTTTTACCATTTAATAAGTACGGGTGACTTGCATTATTCCTTCCCATGTGCATAACTTTACATTTGTCAGTGTTAAACCTCATCTGCCACTTATCTGCCCAAGCCTCCAGTCTATCCAGATCCCTCTGTAGTAGTATACTGTCCTCTTCAGTGTTAATTACTTTACACAGTTTAGTGTCATCTGCGAAAATTGATATTTTACTATGCAAGCTTTCTTCAAGATCATTAATAAATATATTGAAGAGAATAGGGCCCAATACTGACCCCTAAGGTACTCCACTAGTGACAGTGGCCCAATCTGAGTATTTACCATTAATAACCACCCTCTGTTTTCTATCACTGAGCCAGTTACTTACCCACTTACAGACGTTTTCTCCCAGTCCGAGCATTCTCATTTTATATACTAACCTTTTATGTGGTACAGTGTCAAATGCTTTGGAGAAGTCCAGATACCCAACATCCATTGATTCGCCGCTGTCAAGTCTAGAACTTACCTCCTCATAGAAACCAATTAAATTTGTTTGACATGATCGATCCCTCACGAAGCCATGCTGATATGGCGTTATTTGCTTATTTCCGTTAAGATGCTCTAACATAGCATCTCTCAGAAAACCTTCAAACAGTTTACCCACAACAGATGTTAAACTTACCGGCCTATAGTTTCTAGGCTTTGTTTTTGGACCCTTTTTGAATATTGGCACCACATTTGCCATGCGCCAATCCTGTGGGACATTCCCTGTCAATATAGAATCTGCAAATATCAGAAATAAGGGTCTGGCTATGACATGACTTAATTCCCTTAGGATACGGGGGTGTATGCCATCCGGTCCTGGCGATTTGTCTATTTTAATCTTTTTAAGTCGCTGTTGCACTTCTTCCTGGGTCAGACAGGACACTTTTAATGGGGAATTTATTTCAACATTCGGCATGTCATCTGACAGTTTATTTTCCTCCGTGAATACACTGGAGAAAAAAATATTTAACAGCTTTGCTTTCTCCTCGTCTCTCTCTGCGACTCCCCCCTCATTACTGTTTAACGGGCCGACACCTTCAGATTTATACTTTTTAACATTTATATAATTGAAGAACATTTTAGGGTTAGTTTTACTCTCTTTGGCAATTAATCTCTCAGTCTCTAGTTTGGCCGCTTTTATTTGTTTTTTACATGTTCTATTTTTTTCCTCATAGTTTTTCAGTGCTTCCGTGCTACCTTCCTGTTTTAGTGTTTTATATGCTTTCTTTTTGTCATTTATTGCTTTCTTTACAGTTCTGTTTATCCACATTGGTTTCTTTTTGTTCCTTAACCTTTTATTCCCATACGGTATGTACCTCTCACAATGAGATTTTAGGATGCTTTTAGATATCCCATTTTGTGGCTGTATTTTTATTTGTGAGGACTTTATCCCATTTAGTTAGGCCTATGGCCTCTCTTAGTTGGCTAAATGTAGCTTTTTTGAAGTTTGTTATTTTTGTTCCTCCCTGTAGAAGCACTCTTTTGAATGATAATTGGAAGGTTATTACTTTGTGGTCACTATTTCCCAGGTGTCCCCCAACCTGCACGTCTGTTGTTCTGTCAGGCCTATTGGTTAATACTAAGTCCAGTATGGCCGTCCCTCTAGTCGGGTCCTGAACCAGTTGGGAGAGGTAATTGTCTTTGGTTATTGCCAAGAACCTCTTTCCTTTATGAGATATACAAGTTTCAGTTTCCCAGGCAATATCTGGGTAGTTGAAGTCCCCCATAACAACCTTCTCATTATGATTTGCCGCCTCGTCAATCTCATTTAGTAGTAGATTTTCTGTGGACTCTGGTATATTAGGTGGTTTATAGTAAACTCCTATTAGTAATTTATTATTGTTTTTAGCGCCATGTATCTACCCACAGTGACTCCACATGTTCATGTCCCTCACTTATATCTTCCCGGAGATGTGGCCATGTAGATGGAAGCGATGGTGGAGGAGGAGTAAGTAGCCATTAGCCAACACTGTGTTTTTTTTTCCTTTAATAAAAATTTTAAAATAAATTTGGGAAGGCCCCAAAACATTGGGAAATAGAAAATATAACGCAAAGAGACAGTGTGCTGGAGTATAACAATGGCTGGGTGCAGCTGGAATACTTGTCTACTCAGCACAAGGTACGGACAAGTTCTGTTGGATCCATGCCTGGTTCATTTTAATGAACGTGAGCTCGTCCACGTTGGCTATAGACTGGCGGTGTGCACTTGTCTGTGATTACCCCCCTGCCTTGCTAAACACATGTTTGGACAATGCACTGGTCACAGGGCAGGCCAGCATCTCTAAGGCTTAAAAGGCAAGCTCAGGCCATGTGCCCAATTTAAAGACACAGAAGTTGAATGGGGAAGACCCATCAGTCAGTACATGTAGGCATGTGCACACTTACTGTTCCACCATGTTGCAGAAATGCTGCCTCCTGCTAAGACGTTCCGTATCAGCTGGTGGTGCTGGTTGTTGTGGTGTGCTGTACTTGTACTCGCATATCTTCCAATCACGTTCCAGTGACGGAATTAAGGAGGGCGCATTGTCCTTGTAGCGGGGATCCAGCAGGGTGGCCACCCAGTAATCAGCACTGGTTTAAATTAGGGCAACTCAACGGTCATTGCACAGGCATTGCAGCATGTAGTTGTTCATGTGTGCCAGGTTGCCCAGAGGCAACGACAAGCTGTTCTCTATTGGAAGTACATCGTCTGTGTCTTCTGAATCCCCCCAGCCATGCTCTAGTGGTGCACATAAGCTGCTTTGGGTACCACCCTGCTGTGAACATGGTTCCTCCTCATCCTTCAGACTTGTGTCCTGGGTCAACAGTTGTGTACCTGGACTCTGTTGGTGCAGGAACCCACCCTCCAAGCCACTTGTGAATAACTGGCCTGATAACCGTGGAAATTGCCACATCCTCTTCCATCATCGCCCAAAGCGGGGTTTTTTTTCAAGGAGACATAGAAGTGGGATAGTAACGCTGAGGACTACGTCATCGGCACTGGCCATGTTGGTGGAGTACTCAAAACAGCACAACACGACACACACGTCCCACATGGAGGCCCAATGGTTTGTGGTGAAGTGGTGCTGTTCTGCAGAGCAACTGACCCGTTCGTGCTGCAGCTGAAACTCCACTATCTCCTGCTGCTGCTTGCACAGTCTTTCCAGCATGTGCAAGGTGGAGTTCCACCTTGTGGGTACGTCGCTTATGAGGTGGTGAGCAGAAAGACCGAAGTTAGGCTGCAGCACAGACAGGCTCAGTGGCAGCAACCACTCATCGTTCTGTTGTTCCATGCCCATCCACAGCTCCTGCACAGTTTGGTTTTTCCCCCCAAACAGATGAGTTTCAGAACAGCCTGCTGTTGTTTCCCTCTGACTGTGTTGAAGTTGTTTGTGCAAGTGTTACGCTGACCAGATGAGTAGGCGGTAGAGGAGGAAGCAGAGTAGGAGGCAACAGGAGGCAACGAGAAACATCCTGCAGTCACTCGGTGGAGGTAGGATATACACCAAACTGATATCCACCTCAGGCCCAGCTCCCACTGCATTTACCAAGTGTACAGTTAGGGAGATTTAACGTCCCTGCCTGTGCTTACTGGTCCATGTATCAGTGGTTATGCGTACCTTGACACAGATTGCGTTGCGCAGTGCATACCTGATTTTGTCTGTCACTTGGTTGTGCAGGACAGGGAAGGCTCACCTGGAAAAGCAGTGTCAGCTGGGAACCATGTACTGTGGGACAGCCACTGCCATAAGGAATTTAAAAGTCTCTGTCTCCACCAGACGAAATGACAGCATTTAAAAGGCCAGGAATTTTGAAATGCTGGCATTCAGGGCCAAGGATCGCGGGTGGGTAGGGGGGTACTTCCTCTTTCTCTCCAGTGCTTGGGGGATGGACAGCTGAGCGCTTCCATGGGACAGTGTGGAGATGCTTGGTGATGGTGAAGGTAATGGAGGTGGTTATGTTCATCATCATAATCAGAAACAGGCTGGTCCTCCCATGTACACATGCTGAAACATAAGCGGTTGGACATCAGTGCACTCAATCTCTTCCACTTCTGGGGCACATCTAGGTGTGTAAGCAATGTACCGGGGTGGGCTCCCCAGGATACAGCAAAGTCACAAACGAGGAAAACAACTCCACCACTAGCTTTTGCCAAAACAGAATTTTACTTAAATTTGGTAATGAACACAACCACAAATGCTGGGAATAAATTTACATACACCCAGCCCAAAGGCTGAGACCCTTGTGCTGCACAGCGTGGCACCCTCCAATGGATGCAGGAGGAAAGTGTGGTAATTTACCTACTGGTAGGCACAACTAAATTGCCACACCTTACCTGTTATCACCCTAAAAAAACAAGAATAACTGTTTGGGTGTGTGGTGCCGGCTAGCCTGCGGTGCAGCACTACGGCGCAGCACTACGGCTTGCAATCTTGCAAAGCGCTACAGAATCCCCCCTCCCATAACTGGTCCTGTAGCATGTACCTGAGTTTTCCGCCTGAGCAAAACACCAGCCTGGCTTGAGTTTGTGGGAAGTTTATAAGCTCTCCAGTGTAAAATGTCACTTTAAGTTATGGAGTCCTTGCAATGGACAGCAGCAACACTTGTGGCCTGACACAGAGACCCTAACTAACTAACTACAGGCCTGGTCTCAATTTCTAGGCACCAACACTGTAATGAGGTGCATGCACGATCTTACCGACCGGGTCTGCTCTGCATCCGCTGGTGACTCTGAACAGAGCAAATGCCTCTCCAACAATCATACGGTCCCGCAGACTATGTAGCTTTGCTCCTCAACTCTCATCAGCATTCCTGGAAGCAATTCTCCCTTCTTTGGGCAGGATCAGGGTCTTGGTCATGAACAGCTTCACTTAGCTACAGCTCTGGTGACTGATATACGCTCCCACACCTGAATGCTGTCGGATCCTCTGCTGACACAGTTCTTCAGTATCTGCTCCCTCTAAGATGGCTGCTCCCTTTCTCTTCCTCTCCAGGCTCTGCGTGTAACTCCACCTCTCATTAATATGGAAATATGCAGTCTGTAGCCGTGTTTAGGAAACAGCGGCATCTTATGGCCAAACAGCAGAATGTCAGTCCAGATCATTTGATTTAATCTACACAAACAATGTTCAGACAAGGAGAGATGTTTCCCCATCTCACATGTGGATGGCCCACGAAAACCCCATCGGCAAAGTCATCAAAAAGCATAAGAGACTGCTGCATGACTTGGGGCTCAGACTGCTTGGCTAATTTTCAAGGGTGATGTTAAAGACAGATGTCCATGGGCTGCAGGTGCCAACTCTGTGCTTTCAGCAGGGGATCGGGTGGGAGACAATGTGAAGGAACTAGAGGCACTGTCAGCCATCCAATCTACTCCCGCCTCTACTTGTTCTGGCCTCACCATTCGTTCACCAGTATTTGGGCCTAAAAAATTATGCTGAACGTCCTGTCGCCTACGTGTACCTGAGGAAGGTGTTTCATTTGAGCGTGTAGCTGGCACAGATTGACCACATTCTCTCCCTGCAACATGAGCTCCACAGACACCAGCAGCACCAAGACCAGGGCCACGTCTCTTATTTGATGCTCTCCTCATTCTTTGAGGTCATCCACCGAACTAACAGGCAGATTAACTATATTAATTTCCCTGTCATGCATGCAGTGCAGATGTACCTCACACCAAAAATGGGTATATGCCACCCACCCACCGAACTAACAAACAGAATAACTACTATATTTTTGGCAACCACAAAAAATCGCTATAGGTCACCCACAGAATTAACAGATAGATTAATTATTATATTTCTGTGTCAGGGGTGCAAAGCTGGTGTATTGCACCCACAAAAAATCACTATAGGTCACCCACAGAATAAATAGCCAGATTAAATTCCTAACACTCTCCCTCACTTCAGCTGCCTGCTTCCTGTCTCTGCACTACTCAGAGCTTATAGGTGGTGCTACAGAAGCTGAGTCACATCACGCATCGGCCAATCACAGCTATGCCATTACTAGGCATGGCTGTGATGGCTTCTAAGTGCCCACAGCTTAAAAGCTTGTTGATTGGCTGCCCTGCGGCCTTTTAACAAGCTTTATTGAATGCCCGGACACCAAACTTAAACCCGAACTTTTGCGGCAAAGTTTTTATAGCTTCCTCATATAAAAAAAGGATCTCACAGCCTACTTTTGGGTAATATAACTCTTGAACCCAAGCCTGAGATAGATGATTGCTAGACATGCCCCTACGACACACTCAAAGGCATTTGCACAGTTGACAGACTTTTAGAGGGGGTGCATCATTAGACTGATGGTCGTTAGACAAATGTCCTATAATCTAGATTGGTCTGTCCTAAATGTTAGGAGGCATTTGGAAAGGTGGTTACGTGAGGGCACAAACAAATGACATACAGGCTCTGGACAGCCCAGACAAACCACCAGTAGAGAGGATCATTGGATCTACCAACAAGCACAAGCAGCTCCTACAGTTTTGTTGTCCACTACCTAGACAATGGTGGCAGATTCATTGCAAACCCCTGTCTCTGCCTGGACTATTTCCAGGCACTTAGCAGAAGGAAATTTGGTGTCACGGCGGCCATTACGTGTCCGGGCGATTGACAGCCAGCCACTGCTACCATCAGTTGCAATAGTGTCGTAAATGAGAAACCTGGACTGCTACAGACTGGAATGGTATCTTATTTAGCAATGAATCTAGGTCTGTTTGGGATCAGACAATGGTCAGATTCTAGTATAGAGGCCTTGTGGTGAGTGCTTCAATTTTGCATTTGCTGTGGAGTGAAACACTGCCCCAAATACTGGTGTGATAATCTTGGAAGCCATCACATACGAAAGTTGGCGTGTTGTAAGGTTAATTTTAGTGGTTCCTTCCTTTTAATTTTTACTTTTTAATGTAGTGAACAAATACAAAACCCATTATTCTGTGATGACCACAAGGCCACATTCTTAAGGTTTGAGTTCACTGTACATAATTACTGCACACGGAATGATTCTTAGGAGGGGAACACGACAGAGTAGAAAGGATCTGTACAGACAATAGGTTCCAAAGAAGACATCTTTGTAAGAAGACTACCCTTTATTTCTTATATCTACCATCTTGGACGCTGGCTTGCAACGAGGAGCTTCCTCAAATATTGATTGCAAGTTAAGTGATTGTTTCTTTACTTTATGCTGAATATGATCGGCATCTTTTCTGTATATGTCTTCATCACTCCTTAGTAAACCTTTTATTCACTTTTGATAAAGCCATTGTTAAAGCCTATTTATTCCCATACCTTAGAATCCAATGTAAAACAGTCAGTCACTCCTAGTAGTGATACAAGAGACAATAACAGAATAGAGGTATGTGCAGGACTTCCTGCAGCCACATGTGTTACCTCTCGATGCAGCATTGCTAACTGGCATTTATTAGCAGGATAATGATAACCACACACCATGCTTGGTCACCAGATTTATTGCCAATCGAGCATTTATGGGACCAGCTAGGATGTCCGATTCAGCAACCTACTAGTATGCAAGAACCACAGGCCCAGCTGCAAAATCTGTGGGCAAATGTGCTGCAGGATACCATGCCAAATTAGTATGCCTCCATGTCCAACTGTATCTCACCTTGTATCCAGGCTATAGGAGGTCCAACAGGGTTCTAGAGCCTCCTTTCAGTTTTTCAGTTTTCCCCAATAAACATATTCTTTCAATCTAATATTGTAATCACTTAAATATAAAATCATACATTTACACATACATTTTCTTGTGATTATAACAACTTTTCTTGATACATTATATTTTCTGTCAATTAGTGTGTTCACAACCGATATGTGACTACATATGTGAATTTTTGTAGTTGAATCTATCTATCTATCTATCTATCTATCTATCTATCTATCTATCTATCTATCTATCTATCTATCTATCTATCACAGTAGCAGTAAACTGGATGGCTTGCCTATCAATATAGGAGATTTTACCATTTGCGTTGTGACTGCTACAGAAGGACAATATTTTGAATTTAATTAAGTGGCTCTACTGAAATTAAAAACAACCAACAATTGTACAAAAAATGATTTTCTTCTAATAATGAGGGAGATTTATGAATACTGTTTAAATGTAAGATAGTGTGAGTCTTAAACTGGGCCAGGTTTATTAAAGTGGCTGATGCTGGATGATAAATCTGATGAACCTAGACAGTGTAGTCTAAGTTCACACTGCCTATAAGGTGCCTTTTTTTTTGTTATATATATTGTTATATATATTGGCACACTTCATCACATACAAGCTTTGCCCCTTTCCTATGCAAAGTGCAAAGCAATTTCATCAAAATTGCACAACAAATTGTATATTTCCAATGGTAAATTACCCTATTGATTTAAAAAGTGTCCCTTTGTAATTAGAGGCCTCACTTTCACATCGGAAAAGTGACGGCATTGTTCACTTATGAACCCCAATTTTCCCAATGAAATGTTCCTTCTGTTTAATGAATATTATTTAAAGGGGTTATCTGGTTAATTGTATTGACAAAATATTCCCTGGATAGGCTATCAATATCAGCTTGGCGGGGGTACGACACCCGGGACCCCCTCTGATCAGCTATTGGAAGAGGCCAGCGCTCCGTTAGAGATGTCCTGAATAGTTCGCTCTCGAATAGTTCCCGGCGAACATCGCTTGTTTGTGTTCGCCGCGGCGGGCGAACATATGTGATGTTCAGTCCGCCACCTATTCGTCATCATTGAGTAAACTTTGACCCTGTACCTCACAGTCAGCAGACACATTCCAGCCAATCAGCAGCAGACCCTCCCTCCCAGACCCTCCCACCTCCTGTACAGCATCCATTTTAGATTCATTCGGAAGCTGCATTCTTAGTGAGAGGAGGGACAGTGTAGCTGCTGCTGATTTAATAGGGAAATCGATAGCTAGGCCAGTGTATTCAGTGTCCACTACAGGCCTGAATGACTCATCTGATCTCTGCACCCTGAAAAAGACCTTTTTAGGGCTAGAACATCAGTCTGCTTTTTTTTTTTTTTTTCTGTGTAATCTAATTGCAGTTGCCTGCCTGCCAGAATGTGTGTCAGGCTCACAGCGTATACTGTGCCCACTTGCCCAGTGCCACCACTCATAACTGGTGTAACAGTAGTGTTCAATAAAAAAAATAGAAATTTGACTGTGAAATAATAGCAGTCAGTTGCTTGCTCTTCACACGTGTGCGTTTCAGGGCCTGCCAGGGCACAGTGTCACACCAGTGCCACTCATATCTGGTGTAACAGTAGTGTACATTAAAAAAAAAAACTAGAAATTTGTCTGTAATATATTGAATAGCAGTTAGTTGTCTGCAAGCGTGTGTGTCAGGCCTACAGCGTCTACTCTGCCAACTTCTGCCAGTGCACAGTGCCACTCATATCTGGTGTCACAGTAGCTTGCACGCATAGTACCACTAATCGAAAAAAAAATGACAGGCAGAGGCAGGCCACCCCACAGGGGCCGTCGTGGTTGTGGTGCTGTGATTCCCTTTGGCCCTAGAATAATGCCCAATGTTCAGAGGCCACGTACCCTGAACTCGAAAAGTTCTGAGGGCATAGTTGACTGGCTAACACAGGACACCCAATCTTCTACAGCTTTCGCTAGGAATCTTGAGGCACCATCCTCCTCCAGCTTAGCTTCGGGTACCTCGCCTGCCGCCACCACCAACACTAGCACCTCAGCCGCTTCACTTGATCTGTCAGAAGAGTTATTTACACATCAGTTAGAAGAAATTAGTGATGCGCAAAAATTATTGCCAGAGGATGTAGATAACAGGGATATGTCTCAGTCAGGCAGCATTACACACATGGACGTACGGTGTGATGATGATGAACATCATCATCATCGCACCGTACGTCCATGTGTGTAATGCTGCTTCCTTTGCTGAGTTATCAGATACAAGTGAAGCGGTTGATGATGACGATGTGTCCGTGGATGTCACGTGGGTGCCCGCTCGAAGAGAAGAAGAACAGGGGGTAAGTTCAGATGGGGAGACAGAGAGGAGGAGGAGACGAGTTGCAAGCAGGGGGAGGTCGTCGCAAGGAGCTAGTGGCACAGTCAGACAGCATGCATCGGCACCCGGGGTCAGTCAGACAGCACGCCAATCAACGCATGCTGTTGCCACCACCAGAATTCCGTCATTGCAGAGCTCAGCAGTGTGGCATTTTTTTTGTGTGTCTGCCTCTGACAACAGCGATGCCATTTGCAACCTGCGCCAAAAGAAACTGATTCGTGGGAAGTCCAACACCCACCTAGGTACAACTGCTTTGCGAAGGCACATGATCGCACATCGCAAACGCCTATGGGATCAACACATGAGTACAAGCAGCACACAAACTCAAAGCCGCCATCCTCCTCCTGGTCTAGCATCTTCAGCTACGTCAACCACTGCTGTCTCCTTGCCCCTCTCCACCATCCGCCACAGTTCCTGCTCATCTGCCCACAGTCAGGTGTCTGTCAAGGACATGTTTGAGCGTAAGAAGCCAATGTCACAAAGTCACCCCCTTGCCCGGCATCTGACAGCTGGCTTGTCGGAACTCTTAGCCCTCCAGCTTTTACCATACAAGCTGGTGGAGTCTGAGGCCTTCAAAAAATTTGTAGCTATTGGGACACCACAGTGGAAGGTACCCGGCCGAAATTTCTTTGCACAAAAGGCAATCCCCAACCTGTACTCGATTGTGCAAAAGGAAGTAATGGCATGTCTGGAACACATGAAGAGATGAAGAAGGTCACGGTACTCTAATAGCTTCCTTGTTCAGTGTTCTTTATTGCACCAAAATAACAGCAGCAACGTTTCGACAATATAGTCTTTATCAAGCTACATAGTCTTGATAAAGACTGTACTGTCGAAACGTTGCTGCTGTTATTTTGGTGCAATAAAGAACACTGAACAAGGAAGCTATTAGAGTGCCGTGACCTTCTTCATCTCTTCATGGTAATTTTGGGGGTCTCTGAGGCCGAGACCTGACGCCACGAGCACTGCCGCAAAACTTTTTGAGTTGACCCAAGTAAGTGGTGCTGTCCTACCACCTATTATGTCTGGAACACAGTGTTGGGGCAAGGGTCCATCTGACCACTGATACCTGGTCTGAAAAGCACGGTCAGGGCAGGTATATCACCTACACTGCGCATTGGGTAAACCTGCTGACGGCTGCCAAGCATGGAATGCATGGCTCTGCAGAGGAGTTGGTGACACTGCCACGACTTGCAGGCAGGCCTGCTGCCACATACTCTACTACTCCTACTGAATCCTCTTCCATAACCTCCTCGGCTGACTCCTCTTCTGCTGCTGCGTCTTGCTCCACATCAACGGCACCCCCCAGCTCCCCAGGGGCTATTCCACATCCCGGATTCGGTAGTGTCACGCCGTCTTGGGGTTGACTTGCCTGAAAGCAGAGAGTCACACCGGACCAGCACTCCTGTCCGCCCTGAACGCACAGGTGGATCAGTGGCTGACTCCGCACCAACTGGAGATCGGCAAAGTGGTGTTTGACATCGGAAGCAATTTGTTGGCGGCATGTGTGTTATCTGATCGTACAACGCTTTGTGCATAAGTACCCAGGCTTATAGGACGTCCTCAACCAGGCCAGGAAGGTATGTGGCCATTTCAGGCGTTCCTACACGGCCATGGCACACTTTTCAGACATCCAGCGGCGAAACAACATGCCAGTGAGGCGCTTGATTTGCGACAGCTCCACACGTTGGAATTCAACACTCCTAATGTTCGACCACCTGTTCTAACAAGAAAAAGCAGTCAACAAGTATTTGTATGACCGGGGTGCTAGTATAGCCTCTGTGGAGCTGGGAATTTTCTTGCCACGTTACTGGACGCTCATGCGCAATGCCTGTAGGCTCATGCGTCCTTTTGAGGAGGTGATAAACCAGTCGCACCGAAGGCACCATAAGCGACATCATCCCATTTGTTTTCTTCCTGGAGCGTGCCCTGCAAAGAGTGCTGGATCAGGCCGTAGATGAGCGTGAAGAGGAAGAGTTGTGGTCACCATCGCCACCACCAGAAACAGCCTTATCAGCATCAGCTTGCTGGACCTGCGGCAACGCCGGAAGAGGAGTGTGAGGAAGAGGAGTCAGAGGAGGAATGTGGCTTTGAGGAGGAGGAGGAAGACAAACCGCAACAGGCATCCCAGGGTGCTCGTTGTCACCTATCTGGTACCCATGGTGTTGTACGTAGCTGGGGGGAAGAACATACCTTCAGTGAGATCACTGAGGATGAGGAACGGGACATGAGTAGCTCGGCATCCAAACTTGTGCAAATGGCGTCTTTCATGCTGTCGTGCCTGTTGAGGGACCCTCGTATAAAAAGGCTGAAGGAGAATGATCTGTACTGGGTGTTCATGATACTAGACCCCCGGTATAAGCAGAAAGTGCCTGAAATGTTACCGAATTACCGGAAGTCGGAAAGGATGCAGCAGTTCCAAAATAAATTAAAAAGTATGCTTTACACAGCGTATAAGGGTGATGTCACAGCACAACGGGAATCTAACAGGGGAAGAGGTGAAAGTAATCCTCCTCCTAGCCCGACCACGGCGGCAGGGACAGGACGGTTTACAGACGTGTTGTTGATGGAGGACATGCATAGCTTTTTAAGTCCTACGCATCGCCACAGCCCTTCGGGGTCCACCCTCAAAGAACGACTCGACCGACAGGTAGCAGACTACCTCACCTTAACTGCAGATATCGACACTCTGAGAAGCGATTAACCCCTTGACTACTGGGTGTGCAGGCTTGACCTGTGGACTGAGCTATCCCAATTT
This sequence comes from Bufo gargarizans, assembly GCF_014858855.1. Classification (NCBI taxonomy): domain Eukaryota; kingdom Metazoa; phylum Chordata; class Amphibia; order Anura; family Bufonidae; genus Bufo; species Bufo gargarizans. The sequence goes on from NC_058083.1 coordinate 485,350,510, forward strand.
GCGATAGAACTTCTGGCCTGCCCCGCTTTAAGTGTCCTGTCAGAAAGGACCTTCAGCGCAGCAGAAGAGAAGTCGCCTATGTCAAAAAAGTCTAGATTACCTCACCTTTATTAAGATGAATGAGGCATGGATCCCGAAGGGACTGACAGTGGGCGATACATTCGACTAAAAAAGGCCTGGTGATGAGATGATCTGCCTTGGGCTAAAAATGGTCCACACGCTGCTGTATTTTATCTCTGAATGCCGGATGACTTGCGTGACTTATCCGCCACCAACTAGGGTTCAAGCAGCAATGTTTTAGGGCACTTTCTGCCTAGGAAACAAACATAAATTTTTCTGGCCGCTGTAGCAGCGGCTGCAACAATACCATATTTTTTAGGCATGTGTACATGCCTAATTTTTCTGGCCTCTGGTGCTGCACTGTGGCTTCACAAACCAAACAAACAAAAATGGCTCTTACATGTGTCAATTCCCCTTCGTGATCGTTACCTTGTTGTGGTGAAGGGGCTTGCGTATCACAATGAAGCGACCACCTCTATGAGTGTGTTGGCAATGGCAATGTTGGCACACCCCAGATGATAAGGTCGTTGCTTCATTGTGAACAGACCAAAAGCGATCGGCCGGATAATTTTCTTTGTGATCATCTAAGGTGATCATTAAAGCCTACTAGGCCAACAATGGGCCCACACTGCAGAATCATTGTTTTCTGGGTCACTTAATGTCATGGTCTTACCTTCTTACTGTTCTCCTTCGTTTGACATGTGCTGGCGGCCATCTTGGTTTCTGGGTTTCTTGTAGCCTCCCACCCTGCGGCTTCTCCTTCCCACTGGGAGGAGCTGGATGCCTAGCTCATATATATAGGAGGTCTGTGGCTTCAGTTCCTTGCTTGGTCCTCCTGTGTTCACATGCTTCTAAGACTGCTGCTGCTTCTGGTTCCTGATCCTGGCCTCGTCTGACTACCCCGTTGGTTCCTGATCCTGGCTTCGTCTGACTACCCCGTTGGTTCCTGATCCTGGCTTCGTCTGACTACCCTGCTGGTTCCTGATCCAGGCTTCGTCTGACTACCCTTCTGGTTCCTGACCTCTGTCTACACAAGACCCTGCTTCGGTTTAGCCATCCGTTTGGACTTTTGCTTACGGCTTGCTTTTCAATAAAGCCTTCTTATTTTCCACTTATCTCTTGTTGTACGTCTGGTTCATGGTTCCATGACATTAGGACCAAGCCATGAATTCTGACGGTACAGGGCCATCCTCGCTACCTACGCTGGTTGCCAGACTTGATCAGCAGGATCACCTGTTGGGTCGGTTCGCTGTGGCGTTGCAAACCCTGCTTGAACGCACGGCTCATTTAGCTTCCGTTGCCGATGGGTCGGTTGTCGCTCCTGGGCCCGCTCCTACTGCCGCTCCGGTTGTTGTGCCAGAGTCTACCCCGACACCTGTTGCTGCGCCTGCGGTGTCTCGGGGTATGACCGGTTCTGCCCCCCTTCCACAGCGCTTTGGGGGAGAGCCAACTCAGTGCCGAGGTTTCCTTAACCAGGTGGGCATTTATTTCGAGTTGCTGCCACATGCCTTTCCTACTGAGAGATCAAAGGTGGGCTTCTTGATCTCGCTGCTCTCGGACAAGGCCTTGGCCTGGGCCAGCCCTTTATGGGAGAACAACAATCCGGTGGTTGCCGAGTTTTCCGGTTTTGTTGCTTCTCTTCGGAAGGTATTCGATGTGCCGGCTCGTGCTGCCTCTGCTGCGAAGCTCCTTATGTCCATCAGACAGGGTTCACGATCCGTAGCTGAATACGCCATTGAGTTTCATACCCTGGCAGCAGAGGTGGGCTGGAATAATGAGGCTCTGGTCGCTGCTTTCTCTCATGGTCTTTCGGATGCCTTGAAGGATGAGGTTGCAGCTAAGGACCTACCAGTGGAGCTCGAGTCTCTTATTTCTTTCCTGATTTTGATTGACACCAGACTCAGGGAGAGACCTTCCTTTAAGGAGAGCCTGCGGAGGTCTTCTAACAGATTGGCGCCTACGTTTGCTGTCCCACCCGTGCCTCCCTCTCCTCCCACGCCTCCTGGGGATGACTTGTCTGGGGGTGAACCCATGCAGCTGGGGTTTGCTCGCCTGTCCGAGGGGGAGAGGGTACTCCGGAGACGCGAGGGCCGATGCATGTACTGTGGTCTCGGTGGGCATTTTCGGTTGGCATGTCCGAACCGTCCGGGAAACGCTCGCACCTGAGATCCTGTCGGGGGCAGATCTTGGGTGGAGTCTCCTCGTCCCCGGTTTCCCGTGTTGACAAACCACTGATCACTGTTGTCCTCTCCTGGGTCGGGGGCTCGGTGACGACCCAGGCGTTGGTGGACTCTGGTGCTGGTGGTTTGTTCATTGATAGTGTGTTCGCTGCCGCCAATTCCATTCCTCTGCAGCCTCGAGGTTCCCCACTGGCTCTTGAGGCGATAGACGGCAGACCCCTTCTGCCCTCCACACGTGACTCATGAGACCCTTCCAGTGGGGATAGCCATTGGTGCCATTCACAGAGAGTCGGTCTGTTTCCAGGTGATTTCGTCTCCACACTACTCGGTGGTCTTGGGGTACCCCTGGCTCCAGAAGCATAATCCGACTTTCGATTGGAGATCGGCCGAGATCCTCTCGTGGTCACCGCAGTGTGGGGCTAGTTGCATCCATGGGCCTGTCAAGTTGCTGTGTACTTCCTCGGACTCTCTGTTGCCTCCTGAATACGAAGAGTACCGGGATGTATTCGATAAGGTGCGCGCGGTTGCCCTACCTCCGCACCGCCCATACGATTGTGCCATAGAGTTACAATCTGATGCCGTTCCTCCTCGTGGCAAAGTCTATCCACTGTCGGTAGCGGAGAATGAGGCCATGGAGGAGTACATGAGGGAGGCGCTTTCACGCGGACACATTCGCAAATCCTCGTCCCCGGCAGGGGCTGGATTTTTCTTTGTGAAAAAGAAGGGCGGTGAGTTGAGGCCTTGCATCGATTACAGGGGTCTCAATCGCATCACGATCAAGAACGCTTACCCGATACCCTTGATTTCCGAGCTGTTCGATCGCCTCAAAGGGGCCACGGTCTTTACCAAACTCGACCTGAGGGCGGCATATAACCTGGTAAGGATCAAGGCGGGCGATGAGTGGAAGACCGCGTTTAACACCAGGACCGGTCATTATGAATCCTTGGTTATGCCCTTTGGGTTGTGCAATGCGCCCGCAGTCTTCCAGGAATTCATCAACAATGTTTTCCGTGACCTGTTGCAGCAGTGTGTGGTGGTCTATTTGGATGACATCTTGGTATATTCTGAATCCATGGAGGCCCACATTATGGATGTCAGACGAGTGTTGCAACGGTTACGAGAGAACAGGCTGTTCGGTAAGCTTGAGAAATGCGAATTTCACCGATCCCAGGTAACCTTCTTAGGTTACATCATTTCCGCTGAGGGGTTCTCCATGGATCCTGAGAAGGTTTCGGCTGTCTTACAGTGGCCCCAGCCCAGTGGTCTCCGTGCCCTGCAGCGCCTTTTGGGCTTCGCCAATTATTATCGGAAGTTCATCAGGGACTTTTCTATGCTAGCCAAGCCGCTCACGGATCTGACCAGGAAGGGCAGTAATTTCCAGGTCTGGCCGCTCGAGGCCATCCGAGCGTTTGAGGCTCTAAAGTCCGCCTTTGTGTCGGCTCCGATTCTGTCGCATCCCAACCCTGGGTTGCCCTTTGTCCTCGAGGTGGACGCGTCTGAGACGGGAGTAGGCGCCCTCCTGTCTCAGCGTAGAACACCAGAGGGTCCTCTGCTTCCTTGTGGGTTTTACTCCCGGAAACTGTCTTCCGCGGAGTGCAACTATCAGATTGGTGACAGGGAGTTATTGGCCATCGTGCAGGCCCTTAAAGAATGGAGGCACTTGCTCGAGGGTTCGGTGGTTCCGGTTCTCATCCTGACGGACCACAAGAATCTGACCTACCTTTCTGAGGCCAAGAGATTGACACCACGTCAGGCCAGATGGGCTCTGTTCTTGTCACGTTTTAATTATGTGGTCTCCTACCTACCCGGTTCCAAGAACATCAGAGCGGATGCCTTATCACGGCAGTACTCCGAGCTGTCCGGGGAGGAGTCTATTCCGACTTCGGTCATACCTCCGAATCAGATCCTGGCCGCCATTCGCACCAGCCTGACCTCTCCCCTGGGTGAGCAGATTTTGGCGGCTCAACTCAATCTGGTGCTCCCTCTGGGAGACCCAACGGCAGGTGTTTTGTGCCTGAGGAGTTGCGCATTCGGTTGTTGCAAACCTACCATAACTCCAAGGCCGCGGGGCATCCTGGAAAGAATCAGCTGTCCTGGGCTGTTTCACGTCTGTTCTGGTGGCCTTCTCTACGTTCCAACATCGCCGCATATGTAGCGGCATGCTCCGTTTGTGCCCAGAGTAAGTCCCCTCGGCACCTTCCGTTAGGCCTTTTGCAACCCATAGCCACCGGGGAGCGCCCATGGTCACACCTGGGGATGGATTTCATTGTGGACCTCCCTGCAACCCGAGGCCATACGGTCATTCTCATGATTGTGGATCGGTTTTCCAAAATGTGCCACTGTGTTCCTCTCAAGAAGTTACCCTCTGCACAAGAGTTGGCCACGATTTTCGCCAGGGAGGTCTTCCGGTTGCACGGTTTGCCCAAGGAGATTGTGTCGGATCGGGGGAGTCAGTTTGTGTCCAGGTTCTGGCGCGCCTTTTGCTCCCAGTTGGGGATTCATCTCTCTTTCTCCTCGGCCTACCACCCTCAGTCCAATGGGGCCGCAGAACGATCCAATCAGGCCTTGGAGCAATTCCTTCGTTGCTATGTCTCCGATCACCAAGACAATTGGGTTGACCTCCTGCCTTGGGCTGAGTTTGCCAGGAACACGGCAGTGAACTCTTCCTCTGGGACGTCTCCCTTCATGGCCAATTATGGGTTCCAACCTGCCGTGTTACCGGAGGTATTCTCTCCCCAGGATATTCCGGCTGTGGAGGATCACCTTTCCGTCCTACGTGCTTCTTGGGTACAGATCCAGAGGTCCCTTGAGGTCTCTGCGCAGCGCCAGAGACTCCAGGCTGATCGCAGACGAGCGCCCGCTCCTTCCTACCAGGTCGGAGACCGTGTATGGTTGTCCACCCGCAACCTCAACCTTCGAGTGCCCACTCCCAAGCTGGCGCCTCGCTTTGTTGGTCCCTTCCGAGTGCTTCGCACGGTAAACCCGGTAGCCTATGCCCTTGCGCTTCCTCCTGGCATGCGGATCTCCAACGTGTTTCATGTCTCCCTGTTGAAGCCATTGGTGTGTAATCGTTTCACTTCCTCGGTTCCTCGGCCCCGTCCTGTCCAAGTGGGCAATCGTGAGGAATATGAGGTGAGCAATATCCTGGACTCACGCCTGGTCCGCGGTCGGTTGCAGTTTTTGGTCCATTGGCGTGGTTATGGTCCAGAGGAGCGTTCCTGGGTTCCCTCCGCAGATGTCCATGCTCCTGCTTTGCTCCGAGCCTTCCACGCACGCTTCCCTCAGAAACCGTTCCTTACTCCGCGGAGGAGGGGCCCTTGAGGGGGAGGTACTGTCATGGTCTTACCTTCTTACTGTTCTCCTTCGTTTGACATGTGCTGGCGGCCATCTTGGTTTCTGGGTTTCTTGTAGCCTCCCACCCTGCGGCTTCTCCTTCCCACTGGGAGGAGCTGGATGCCTAGCTCATATATATATTGGAGGTCTGTGGCTTCAGTTCCTTGCTTGGTCCTCCTGTGTTCACATGCTTCTAAGACTGCTGCTGCTTCTGGTTCCTGATCCTGGCCTCGTCTGACTACCCCGTTGGTTCCTGATCCTGGCTTCGTCTGACTACCCCGTTGGTTCCTGATCCTGGCTTCGTCTGACTACCCTGCTGGTTCCTGATCCAGGCTTCGTCTGACTACCCTTCTGGTTCCTGACCTCTGTCTACGCAAGACCCTGCTTCGGTTTAGCCATCCGTTTGGACTTTTGCTTACGGCTTGCTTTTCAATAAAGCCTTCTTATTTTCCACTTATCTCTTGTTGTACGTCTGGTTCATGGTTCCATGACACTTAACTGTCACTGAACTACTTCAGCACGACCATAGACTTTGAAAAAAAAACATTGCCTGCAATCTCTCAAACGTACACACGAGCACAGTCATCACTACACCAAGATTGACACATAGAGAAATAAAATTTATGTCATGAGTGTTTTAACTATTGACAACTCTTTGCGGTTGTCTAAAATCTATTCCATACATGTCCCCTGATAGGGGACGTAACAGCGATTAAACTGATAAGAATAGTACTACTAAACACGCCACTGATATCTGGTGTCACATTAGATTGCACGTGCAGTGCCCCAAAGTGGAATTAAGAGGACCGACCAAGCATCTTTTTCCATCTCCCGGTTCCTAAAATCGATGCCATATACACGTCCCCTGATAGGGGACGTAACAGGGATTAAACTGATAAGAATAGTATTACTTAACACGCCACTCATATCGGGTGTCACATTAGATTGCACGTGCAGTGCCCCAAATTTGAAGTAAGAGGACCGACCAAGCATTTTTTCCATCTCCCGGTTCCTAAAATCTATTCCATACACGTCCCCTGATAGAGGACGTAACAGGGATTAAACTGATAGGAATAGTACTACTTAACACAGCTTATAATAACGCAGAGAGAGGAATCTGAAGAAGAGGAGTCAGAGGAGGAAAGTGGCTTTGAGGAGGTGGAAGACCAAACACAGCAGGCGTCCCAGGGGGCTTGTTGTCACCTTTCGGGGACCCTTGGTGTTGTACGTGGCTGTGTGGAGGAAGAGACCTTCAATGACATCAGTGAGGACAAGGAACGGGACATGGCTAGCTTGGTATTCAACCTTGTGCAAATGGGGAGTTTGCGGTTGTGCAAATGGACTGTTTGCGGTTGTTTGATGTGCGTTAAACAGGGAGTTTGGTCTGTCACTGTGAAGCGGGCATAACCGTTATACTACCTGATCGATACAACATCATACCTGATGTTTTAAAGCACGTTATTCCAAACAATTTAGGAATGTTAGGGGATTTATGCCCTTTATGGATTAAAACCCGACTGCGTCAACTACGTAATTTTCCATGGGAGTTTTGCCATGGATCCCCCTCCGGCATGCCACAGTCCAGGTGTTAGTCCCCTTGAAACAACTTTTCCATCACTATTGTGGCCAGAAAGAGTCCCTGTGGGTTTTAAAATTCGCCTGCCCATTGAAGTCAATGGCAGTTCGCCCGGTTCGCCGGTTCGCGAACATTTGCGAAAATTTACGTTCGCCGTTCGCGAATGGAAAATTTTATGTTTGCGACATCTTTACGCTCCGTCAGCACAGCAGCCTCTTATTGGACCATGTGACTTCACGACTTCACCGTAAGTCGCTCACATAGCTAGTTGCAGCACAGCCCTATTGAAGTGAATAGGGCTGAACCGCAAGTGGCTTGGTCTCATGACTTCTGTGACCATTTACAGTCCTCCGAGTACACATCAAGCAAATGTGATGGCTGCGGCCTGTGGTTGGCAGCAGTGGTCATGGGACCAAGCCACTGCCTGGTCCTGTGGGAACCAAAGAGGCCCGAAATGGGTCAGAGGCATGAGACATTGGCACAATGGGACCAAAGACAGGTGAGTGTTTTTTGTTTTTTTTTGTTTTATGGGGCATAGATTAGGACCATAAGAATTGTTGGCTACTAAGCCACACAACTTCTTTAAGGAAAAGAAGCAGCTGTCATACAACTGTGCTGACACTTATCTCTAGGGAAAGAAACAGGACTAGTAAGAAGATCCAACCTGTCCAATTTATGTTTTCCCCAATTTTAAAGCCTCACTTTGCACCAAAGTTATCAAATGTTGGATGGTGTTTATTAACTTTGGTGCATCTCTAACCCTAACACTTTACTCTAGAAATGTTGCTCCAGTTTTCCCATGTCATCCTTTTTTTGTGACTTTGTGGAGTGAAACTCATTAACATAGCTAACCAAGCCCACTTTATCACCCACTTCTGGAGTGAGTGGTGCTTTAATGTAAACAGTCACAAAGTTTGTTCGCAAGTTTCCTCTGGTATTTTTTGCTACCTTGGTATGGTGGAGCCTGATCTAAGAATTATGTCTAATATGTGGCACTACTGAGGACCCTATTAGCACAAATATAATTTTTATTGGTTTTAAGAAAGCAATACATTTATTCTGGGGTCTGTAAAATCAGTTAATTTTCTCATATAAAAGTTTAACTGCTACCTCTGATTGTAAAGTGCTGTGGAATATGTTGCTTGGTTTTACTGTTCAATCCCATTGACTTGAATAGGACTAAGCAGTCCATGTGTCAGGAGTCAGCCCCCACGATCACATGAGGATGGGTCATCAATATTTGAATCCCAGATAACTCCATTAATAATATTACAATGATTAACCCCTTCATGCCCGCAATCCGTCTATATACGTGATAGCTGCACATACCCCGTGCAGCTACCACGTGTATAGACGTCAGGCACTTCTTTAAGCTTCTTCCCCTGCCCTGCTGCTGTCACAGACAGCATACAGTCTAGTAATGCCGGCAGGGGACCAATCAGAGTGGTCCCTTGCCGGCAATCGAACTGATTGGTTAGTCTGTGCAGACCCTTTACAGCGCTGCCCCATTTGTGCCTCCTTCCCCCGTTGTGGTCCCCCTGCTTTATTTGATGGCAGCGGATGTGTTTCTGAGCCGCCAACATCAGCAGCGAGTATTAGCTCTATGCTGACACTCTGCTGTAACCCCTAAGATGCTGCGGTAGCGGCACCCATGGGGTTAATAGAGGGAGGGGACTCCCTCTCTCAACCATCGGGGCTGCCGCTCTTTGCAAAAGCGCCCGGTGTTGCCATCTACAGGACATTTGATAGTATTATACTTTGCAATGTAAAAGCATTGCAAAGTATAGTAAAGCCATCAGCCCCACTGGATCTTCAAGATCCAAGTGAGACTTGATAAAAAAAAAAAAGAAAATAATAAAAGTTAAAATAAATAAATAAATAAAAATGTAATTTAAAAAAATTAATCGCCTTTTCCTATAAAAAATTAAAAAGAAAAAAAAAACTACACATATTAGGTATCACCGCATCCGTAACGACAGTCTTTATAAATATATCACATGATCGACCTCGTCCGATAAACACCATAAAAAATAAAAACTGTGTAAAAAGAAGCCATTTATGTCTCCTTACACCACAAAAAGCGCAACACAGAGCAATCAAAAAGGCATATGTCCCAAAAAATGGTACCAATAAAACCGTCACCTCATCCCGCAAAAAATAGGACCCTACATAAGAAAATCGCAAAAAAAAAAATATATCGCTCTCAGAACACGGAAACACTAAAACATCATTTTTTTTTTTCAAATATGCCATTATTGTGTTAAAGTGAAATAAATAAAAACAAGTGTTCCTAATAGGTATTGGCGCATCCGTAACAACATGCTCGATAAAAATATCACATGACCTCACCCCTCAGGTGAACACCGTCAAAAATAAAAAATAAAAACAGTGCCAAAAAGCAATTTTTTTCCCCTTACATCACAAAAAATGCAACACCAAGCAATCAAAAAGGCTCAGACTATGGAGACACTAAAACATCATTTTTGGGGTTTCAAAAATGCTATTATTGTGTAAAACTTAAATAAATAAATAAGAAAAAGTAGACACATTAGGTATCACCACGTCCATAACGATCTGCTCTAGAAAACTGTCACATGACCTAACTCCTCAGATGAACGCTGTAAAAATAAATAAATAAAAACTGTTCCAAAACAGCCAATTTTTATGGTCATAAAGTGTAATAAAGTGTAATAATGAAAGATCAAAAAATCCTATGTACCCAAAAATGGTACCAATAAATCTGGCACCTTATCCCCCAGTTTCCAAAATAGGGTCACTTTTTGGGAGTTTCTACTCTAGGGGTGCACCAGGGGGGCTTTAAATGGTACATGGCATCTAAAAACCAGTCCAGCAAAATCTGCCTTCCAAAAACCATGCGGCGCTCCTTTTCTTCTGCGCCCTGCCGTGCGCCCTTACATCAGTTTACGACCACATGTGGGGTGTTTCTGTAAACCACAGGGTAATAAATATTAAGTTTTGTTTGGCTGTTGACGCTCAATGTGTTAAAGAAAAAAATGTAATAAAATGGAAAATCTGCCAAAAAAGTGAATTTTAGAAATGTATTCTCCATTTGCCTTTAATTTTTGTGGAACACCTAAAGGGTTAACAAAGTTTGTAAAATCAGTTTTGAGTAACTTGAAGGGTGTAGTTTCTACAAAGTGGTCGTTTATGGGGGTATCCACTATGTAAGCCCCACAAAGTGACTTCAGATCTGAACTGGTCCTTAAAAAGTGGGTTTTAGAAATTTTCTTAAACATTTTAAGAATTGCTTCTAAACTTCTAAGCCTTCTAACGTCCTAAAAAAATAAAATGACATTTCCAAAATGATCCCAACATATGGGGAATGTTAAGTAATAAATGTTTTATGAGGAATCACTTTCTGTTTTAAAAGCAGAGAAATAGAAATTTAGAAAATTGCTAATTTTTCTAACTTTTTGGTAAATTTGGGATTTATTCATAAATAAAGGTGAAATATATTGACTCAAAATTATGACTATCACAAAGTAAAATATGTCATGAGAAAACATTCTCAGAATGGCTTGGATAAATGAAAGTGTTCCAAAGTTATTACCATATAAAGTGACGCATGTCAGATTTATAAAATTTTACCTGGACACTGGGGCATCAATGACCCTTGGTCATGAAAGGGTTAATAACCTTACGGTTTAAAAAAGTATCACAAAATAGATATTTTCTCCTTTTCATCACTTCACAAACCTTATTTTTGAAACAATATTGCACATGATAAATAGATAAACATACAGACGTGGACAAAATTGTTGGTACCCTTTGGTCAATGAAAGAAAAAGTCACAATGGTCACAGAAATAACTTTAATCTGACAAAAGTAATAATAAATTAAAATTCTATAAATGTTAACCAATGAAAGTCAGACATTGTTTTTCAACCATGCTTCAACAGAATTATGTAAAAAAATAAACTCATGAAACAGGCATGGACAAAAATGATGGTACCCCTAACTTAATATTTTGTTGCGCAACCTTTTGAGGCAATCACTGCAATCAAACGCTTCCTGTAACTGTCAATGAGACATCTGCACCTCTCAGCAGGTATTTTGGCCCACTCCTCATGAGCAAACTGCTCCAGTTGTGTCCGGTTTGAAGGGTGCCTTTTCCAGACTGCATGTTTCAGCTCCTTCCAAAGATGCTCAATAGGATTGAGGTCAGGGCTCATAGAAGGCCACTTTAGAATAGTCCAATTTTTTCCTCTTAGCCATTCTTGGGTGTTTTTAGCGGTGTGTTTTGGGTCATTGTCCTGTTGCAAGACCCATGACCTGCGACTGAGACCAAGCTTTCTGACACTGGCTAGTACATTTCTCTCTAGAATTCCTTGATAGTCTTGAGATTTCATTGTACCCTGCACAGATTCAAGACACCCTGTGCCAGACGCAGCAAAGCAGCCCCAGAACATAACAGAGCCTCCTCCATGTTTCACAGTAGGGACAGTGTTCTTTTCTTGATATGCTTCATTTTTTCGTCTGTGAACATACAGCTGATGTGCCTTGGCAAAAACTTCGATTTTTGTCTCATCTGTCCACAGGACATTCTCCCAGAAGCTTTGTGGCTTGTCAACATGTAGTTTGGCATATTCCAGTCTTGCTTTTTTATGATTCGTTTTCAACAATGGTGTCCTCCTTGGTCGTCTCCCATGTAGTCCACTTTGGCTCAAACAACGACGGATGGTGCGATCTGACACTGATGTTCCTTGAGCATGAAGTTCACCTTGAATCTCTTTAGAAGTCTTTCTAGGCTCTTTTGTTACCATTCGGATTATCCGTCTCTTAGATTTGTCATCAATTTTCCTCCTGCGGCCACGTCCAGGGAGGTTGGCTACAGTCCCATGGATCTTAAACTTATGAATAATATGTGCAACTATACTCACAGGAACATCTAGTTGCTTGGAGATGGTCTTATAGCCTTTACCTTTAACATGCTTGTCTATAATTTTCTTTCTGATCTCTTGAGACAGCTCTTTCCTTTGCTTCCTCTGGTCCATGTCGAGTGTGGTACACACCATATCACCAAACAACACAGTGATTACCTGGAGCCATATATATAGGCCCAATGGCTGATTACAAGGTTGTAGACACCTGTGATGCTAATTAGTGGACACACCTTGAATTAACATGTCCCTTTGGTCACATTATGTTCTGTGTTTTCTAGGGGTACCATCATTTTTGTCCATGCCTGTTTCATGAGTTTATTTTTTTACATAATTCTGTTGAAGCATGGTTGAAAAACAATGTCTGACTTTCATTGGTTAACATTTATAGAATTTTAATTTATTATTACTTTTGTCAGATTAAAGTTATTTCTGTGACCATTGTGACTTTTTCTTTCATTGACCAAAGGGTACCAACAATTTTGTCCACGTCTGTAAATAGAAATAACTTGTTCAAGTCTAAAGAGCATAAAACAATATTGTTGCTTCTATTTGAGGGCAAACAGGGACGGACTGGCTATAGATCCTACAGAGAAATTTCCCAGTGGGCCACCTGAGCCATCCTTATGGCCGTGGGTCAGATACATGTCAGCTGTCTAATACTCTCAGCATTAATTAATGCTAGAACATCTGGTACCTGGCTGGAAGAAGATAGTGTCCTATTGCATTCAACTGTATTGCCATCCTCAGGACGGTGATAGAACTGAAGGCTGCGGCAGGGGCAGCAGTATTTTGTGCTGCACTGCGAATTTGGTTTTGCTAGAGCTATAATTTTGGGCTGCATTATTGCTCTCCCTGCCGACTTATATTAGACTTACTTTCTGTGAGTTTGGACCTGTCTACAACATGGGGCCACTTTTAGATTTTTTCCAGGACCCCTTTAAGTTCCCAATTCGCCCCTGAGAGCAACTACTGCACTCCTATAAACTCCCTGGGACAAACAGACCACTTGGTGAAATACAAATACAAATCACCTCCAAAATGATGCTACTATTATCCAAACTATAGTACTTACAGATTTCTGTTGAGTAGACAACTAGAATGGAAGGAGACGTGTACATCATAACCAGTAGCAAGTTCCCTGGATGAGACAATTAGAAATTCTATATAAAATTAGGAGAAGTACTGTAGGTGTCGTTTCCACTAACCTGATCTAAAACCCTGTGCGCCTGTAAGGCAGGTTTACTGATGCAGTTTTGGAAGCCAAAACCAGGAGTGAATTCAAAAAAGAGAAGTCATATCTGTCTTTTATACTTTCTCTCCTTTTATGATCCACCCTTGATTTTGGCTTCCAAAACTGCATCAGGCACTAAGTTTTATAGATGCTCACCCGTCTATTGTCACGTAAAGTGCTCAAAGTCTGACTGACTCACCCGGCCAGCAGGAGGATGTGTAAAGGTAAATTTGGTTGATAGACTGGCACACTATATCTGGTAACAAGTAGAGAGCAGACAGATTGTATCTGATATAAGTCTATTTATTTCCGCTCTTACAACTAAAATATATATAAAAAATTATATAGATAAGCCAACAGGATATAAAAAATAGAAGTATAAGTAAAAGACTGTCTCCACAAAGGAGAATAGAAATAGGAATACAAGTAAATTTGACCAAAAGATTATAGCAAGTTCTTCTGTTGAGAGTATCAGTTGGTCAACAGGCAGGGGTGTAGCTAAAGGCTCATGGGCCCTGGTGCAACAGTTCAGCTTGGGGGCCCCCCTTTCCTTAATGCTTTGTGGCAAGGGGCAGGGGAGCACATAGCCTTTGTGCTGTCTGAGGCAAAAATTGAAACAGCACCCCCCACCCCATGCCAAATTCTTGACCTAACCCTATCCCTTCAGCCAGAGGTTTCACTTGACCAGCATGGACTTTCTATAATACTGGTGTCTTCTTATGGACTAGGACAGTGAGGCCCTGGACTGCAACCCCACACTGTTCCTACCTATTTGCAGTACAAGCCCTAGATGTCTAGACCTCAACTGGTTGATGGTCCCTACGCTATTTAAGGGCAGACAGACAAACACACAGAGACAGAAAGGGTCTTTGGGCCCCCTCAGGCTCCTGGGCCCGGAAGCGACTGCTACCTCTGCACCCCCTATAGCTACGCCCCTGTCAACAGGGTAGTCACTATTAGGTTGATAGCTGTACAGGCAGGTATCATCCCCTGGATATATCAGTATGGTGATGACATTTCTATGTCTCTGTAATGACGATAGCAGCAATAATCTAATGTTTAAATGTCCCTGGTGGACCAGAGCTGCTGTTTCACAGTTACTTCACCCACAGAGGTTAAAAAATATATCAATTGATCAGCATGTTAGTTTGGTATTAGGTTAGTAATTGTACAGACAGAAGTGGTTCACTGAATATATAGATATAGTCATTTAGTTTCCGTATACCCACAGAGTGGTATTAATATAATGTTCAAATATCTCCGGTGGACCAGAGTTACTGAGTCCCAGCTATTTCCACTTGTAAATGTCTGGCTTTACAATAAATGCGGCTGTTATGTTAGATAATGCGGCTATTGTATTGGATTAAATGCTTTATCATCTATGGCGGGCAGGTACTCTTTGTATCACTCTTGTGACGTCCCACATGGAGGTAATACTCTGCCTGCCTTTACCTTTCCGGCGTCTTCTATGTATGCAGCCGCTTCCTTCCAGCAGGCTGTCCGTCAAGTTTTGCTGTTCACTGTATTCTCAATGCGCACGCGTCAAAATCGGCGTGGTGATTAAATTGGCGTCCCAAGTGGTTTGTGTGCGCTGGTTACATATGCCGGGTTTCCGTTAAAGGTTTATGTATGTGATCCGTTTTTTGTGGATCGCAAATGAAAATATACAATTTGTAATCATTATTTGGGCCCATAAAAGGTAGAAACTAGTGTTAGGGACCACTCATGAAGGTGACCTTGATGTGGTGAGTGGCTTATTACGCTTTGGCCAAAATGTACACCAATGCCTTATTCAACATCCAGCATAAGGGCAGGGCAGAGTGCTGGTTGCAGAGTGCGATTGCATTTTGTGTTTTTACGTTTGTATCTGTATTTCGCCATAGCAATCTGCACCTGCTAGGGGTTGTGCGGGCTGAATTTTCCATATTTTTTCTCTGTAGTATGTATTGGAGGCGTGGTGATCTCCAAGCAGTCAAGCACACCTGTCCAGTTAATCTGCCTCCTGGAGGCTGGTTTTAAAGTCAGTATAAAACTGAGTCTGCTTATATAGCACCTACCAGTAGCCATTAGGCTCCAGGAGAAGTATATAGTGGGCTCAGCATGCATGTTGGTACTTGCATCCCTGGATCCGATGAAAGCTGTAATGGCACCGGACGGGGTTAAAAGCAGAGTGTGCTTGGCGTGCATGCTGTGCCTGCGCTCCCTGGACTTTATGTGGCTGTCATGGCCCATAAAAGGTAGGAACTAGTGTTAGGGACCACTCATGAAGGCGACCTTGACGTGGTGAGTGGCTTATTACGCTTTGGCCAAAATGTACACAAATGCCTTATTCAACATCCAGCATAAAGGCAGGGCAGAGTGCTGGTTGCAGTGTGCGATTGCATTTTGTGTTTTTACGTTTGTATCTGTATTTCCCCATAGCAATCTGCACCTGCTAGGGGTTGTGCGGGCTGAATATTCCATATTTTTTCAATGTTTGTAAACAGTAAACACATGGGCAAAGTGGGTATGGATCCACAAAAACGGATGATATACGAATGTGTTCCGCATGCATTCCGTATTTTTTGTGGACCCTTTGACTTGAATGGAGCCACGGAAGGTTATTTGCGGGCAATAATAGGACAAGTTCTATCTTTTAGAACGCAGAACGGAAATACGGAAACAGAATGCATACGGACCGCAAACAGAACCATCAATAACGGAACTGGAAACGGAAAAACAAATGTTCATGTGCAAGAGGCCTATGGTTTTTATTTTTATTATTTCTTCTTGAGAGCATGTTATTCCTATATCTTATGATCTGTATGTTTCATTCACTGGTTCTCCTGGTGATTTACAGGCACAGACCAGTAGAGGTCTCCAGTCACAGAATGCTGGAGCCAAGTGCTCTGTGCAAACAAGAAACAGATTCTGGAGGAAAAAGGAAAACTGCTTATAGGAATGGAAATACTAAGATTCTGCGATAATGATTTAACTCTAAAACACTTTATTAAAAGATTTGTTATCATATTCCATATCATAATTGTAATACAGCATCTATTTACTTGAATACCGTGTAAGAGTGTAATCACTATACATACGGTACATAAATAGTGTAAGAACAGCAGACTCAATGCATTTATACAGATCATAGAACCCTGAGATGGCTTCTCACTTTGATATCATGTTTGGTCGATGTAAACCGTTCTATGATTTTGGATACATAATAATTTTTATAAAACCAGTATGACCTATGGCCTGTGCCTGAGACCACTCATCTACCGTAGAAGCTACTTGCATGCTCTTTTTGATAATGATGTCATGATATCATGTAGTTGCTATGAGTGTGTAGCATATGTGGCTTTTGTTGTATGGCAGTTTATTCAAAGTGTGCTAAACTGCAGATATATTCTATTTTATGGTTTAGTTTATGAGCTTTGAGATTGTGTTGAAGGGTGATGACACAATGATGTAGAACCTGCCATGTCTTTTCTAATGTGTAGTTTTTCTTCTCTACATTTCAGACATCTCTACTTTAGTCAGATAGTCATCTTAAATATGGCTAAGACGATTGACCTGTATGTAATAAATACCCCCTGCATACTGTACTTGTCATTAAAGGCATATGTGTAAGCTCTTGTCTTGTAAGCTACTGAATAAAAATACATTAGACTTGATAAGGTCAAAATATTGTGACCTAACGTGATGAATGCTTAAAGGGATTGTCCCATGAAAATGATTCAATGTTTTTCAAACCAGCACTTGGACCTGAATACTTTTGTATTATAGCTACTGAATTATTCAATTAAATCTCTATAGTGCCACCTGCTGTTTGCTCTTTTTATAATTTATCTGTCCTTCTTAGGGAGATGGAAGCACGTTCTCAGTACTAACATACAACTGCCACCATCAACAGAAGAAAAGAAAGACCCTTGAGAAATGCCCCCTAAGTTAACAGCTTAAAATAAATCTAGCAGAACAATTGGGACAATGAATGGGGAGATATCTGGTTCCATGTGAGGTACAGGGCTGGTTGTAGATGTTTTGCAAAGAGGTTGTCATGTACTAGATTATGAATGATTTTCAGTTTTATATTATTCATGGGATAACTCCTCTGGGTTCAATTTATTTATTTATTTTTATTATTTTATTTTTTTGCATTCTACTCATTTAGATTAAAAATCTTTTTTTTTCCAACTGGTCTTTGTTATAGCAGTTTTCTATGTACATCTTTCAGCTTCTATTTGCAGACTGTCACATTCTGTCTACACCGTGCCCCGTCAGGGAACTTCTCTCGATAGCCCTCCTTTTTGAACTACTGACAGCTCATAAACACTCATTAAAACTGTATTCGTAACAAACTAATAGGAATTGTGCTATAATGAGCGTTTATGAGCTGTCAAGAATGATGAGATAAGGGCTACAGACTGATTCATCAGAGCGGTTCCCTGATAGGACTGAATGCAAATTGAAAGGGACAGTCTGCAAATAGACAGAAGCTGACAGCTGTACAGAGAAAACTGCTGAAAATTTGTAATAAAGACCAATAAACAATGTATTTTTTCCAGCCCAAAATGAGTAGAATGTAATAACAAAAAAAATTGCTCCCAAAGCTGTCCATGGCCTTTAAACAAGATCCTTAGGATAGAATAGCTATATAGTACCTTCAACTATAAGCTGATCTTAGGGTGTACCACTACTGGGACTTCCAAAGTACATCCGTATTTCCCTGAAGTGGCAACAGAGGAGAATCAAAGCATTACACAATCTCCATGGAACTGTATGGTCTATATTGGTCCTCCAAAATCAAGGTTGTTAGTGCTTCCTTCTGACAAATAGCTGAGGATCTTGAAAGGGTGACCTCCCTCTACCAATTCAAAATAGCCTAATGGATTTCTTAAACATGTATTGCTTAAATAAATCAACCTTTCAAATACCTAACTAAAAGCCTGAAAAGTTCTGTGCCCATTCTAGTGTGGGTACTAATGGTATAAATAGTACCCACACTAGAATAGAGAATAAGTTCATCCAATTAAGACGTCTTCTAATCACGCTACTCTGCTTGCTGTTCACCATCTTCAGCGCATCAGCAAGCCCAAAATTGGGCTTCCCAAAACCCAAAGCTAAGTGACTTTTTTGAGTGTAAACTACCTTATCTTCCTGCTGTTGAATGATGCCTTTCATCACTGCTTCACACTGTTTGTCATATTATTCGGTACATTTATTTATCACGTATCCCAAAATCACAGAATTTTTTTTTTTATATTGAATATCTAACATCACAACTACTGAATGGAAACTGATTGGAAACTGATTTTTTATTTTTGACTTAGTGGACCTCCACATGTTATTGGTGTCTATCAGCGGGGAGCATTTCAGAATCCAGAAACCAACCGGTCATGGCTGTCAATAGAGCAGTAGGGTCAATTGAGGCAAAAACTAAATAATTATCATTTGGCCAAAATCATAAAGCTGTTCATGCTCCCATAGTTTCATTTACCTGAATGTTGCCACTACAGAGATCCCTCTGCTGGACCTTACTAGGCTGTAGTTAAAGCCTGCAGTGTCATAACAATAGAGCAGTGTTGTCCTGAGACAGTATAAGAAATATACACAAGCTCCCCTGGAGGATTCTAAGAGGGCACCAGTGATGATGGGGCTTTGATAAAGTTAAAATGAAAAGTTACCTCAAGTTTATGTGTATTTTATGGGTCCAAGCATTGCCAAACAAGGTCTTCACAGTTTTGAAAAGGTAGGGTGTTCATAATGTTAACTATTAGTGTTGGGCGGAGGGGGCGGGTGAATATTTAGTAGAGATACCAAGAAGCCGCCTGATGGATCAGTGTCATTAGCATTGTTGCCTTATAGCACTGGAATGCACAGTTTAGTCCAAGTTCAGATAGCCATTTAGCCTTCCTTCCTTCTGATCCATCAACAATATTTTTTGGGATTTTTTTTGTTTTACATTTTTCTTGTACCTCTGATGGATCAGAAGAATAGAAAGCTAAATGGTGATGTGAACTTGGACTTAGATCCAGCCTTTAGATGGTATTTGTATATTTTTTACAATCAAAGGGAAGAATCCAGCTCTCCGGCTTACATGAATTTTTTCCTTTGCGCATGTATCCCTTTCCAACGAGAGTAGTCAACATCAAAAAGGTAATAATCCAGCATTGGGGGTGAAGAAAAGAATCCCAGTTTTTTTTATAAATCCATTAAAATACAGCAACCATTCATACAGATGTTACAACAGAAACAGGCACCTGTGACTTCTGTATCAATGGTTCCTGTACTTTAATGGATTTGCAATGAACTAGAATTTTATTCTTCTAGCCCCAATGCTATATATTTTATTACAAGCCAGACTCGATTTCATCTGTGTACTTAGCTTTCTTCACTTGTATATTAATGAATGTCTTGTAAAATTAGCTTATGCATATACGAATGTCTACATGCCTGAATTTGGCACCCAAAGGGCCCACATGCTCCTGAAGCTTACCTTGATGTTAGCGCTATATAAATAATATACAAAATATAAAAAAAAAATAAGTTTCATACTTTAATTATCAAATATGCAAGCCTGAACTTTAGAATTACTGTGCATTTCCTTTCTTTTGTCTGTTGCTATGTTGCCTTTTCCTTCATAAAAAAGTTATTAGTATTTCACTATTTTACCTTTTCGGTGAAATCTTCAGGCTGATGTTCAACTTGAGGTAGAACTCATCATCTCTGGTATAATTTCCACACCAAGCATCTTATCGAGGTGCCACAAATAAATTGGTTCTTTGATATGGTGCATAATCATTACACCCTTATGGGATTAACTATATCTCTTAATAACATTAATTTCTGGATTTGAATTTTTCCTTATCTCCTAATCTAGCTTGGCTATCTTTGGGAATAGATTGTTTTGTCCACTCCATATTTCTGTTAAATCGTTAACAGAACATGTACAAAAAAAAAAAATGAAAAGTATTACAAGCCAACAATGATGAAAATCTAAACATTTTCGATCAGAACTGTACCAATAAATGTCTTATTGCCACCTAATAGATTAATAAGTGTGATCTCTCCTTCCTTATCAGCTTTCTGAGCTCCCTAGAATAGAACAAACATAGTTGGAAGTAAGGGAAAAGAGTTCACTGCATACAGTACTAGTAGAGTGCACAGAAGCTTGTGAGAGAAATGCATCTAGCTGTACAAGTGAAACATGGAATAATAAGGCTGAGGAAGAGATTAGGGAAGCCCAAAAAGACCTGCTCCTTCACAGTTATAATTCTACAATAAAGCATAGCCATTATTCAAACTTGTTTGAATACTCTGGTATGCTTTAAGTTTTCACTTCTTTCTCCTCATTCTGTTAACTTTTTATGTATGAATGGGTACCTATCCAGCTGTGGAACACATACTCGATCTTCGAGTATAGTTCATAGTACTGTATTTTTTGTCTTCATTCAATAAGCACTCACTAGGTCCCTTGTAATTCTGTCCTTTGGATTGAATTAATTCTGTGACCACACGGCTTATGTTATGGTTGTATATTTCTTGGATAATTTGTATATGTTTTACCTGTTAGTCTGATATATTGTTTAGGGATCTATTGTTTAAAACTTAATAAAAACTAAGGGTCCTATTAGACTGCACGATTTTCAGGTCAATTATCAGGAAAAAAAGTAGGAATACTAGTTCCCAATTGGCTGTATAATTGATCAGCCAGTGAACAAGCAAACGCTCATTTGTTGGCCGATTGGAACCTGTCATCAGGATGAAAGACGCTCGATTATCGGCTGCACACCCCCCTGTGTAATCAGGAATGTGCTGCCGATAATTGATAGAACAGAATGAGGGAGGAATCATTCCTCCCACATTTAAGTTGCATCTGCTTGTTTAATCAGGCCAGTGCAAACGAGCATTAACATCTATCAGTGAACATCAAGCAGAGTAATAGAGGCCTACTTTTAAAATCATTTCTGTACCCTGAGAACTTTGAAAAATAAAGTTTTTTTATTGTTCTTTTTTGCTTCACTGGACTACATCATTCTAATTGTCATGTTCACAGAAGGAACATGAGAACATGTACGTTGGGACCAGGCATATTTAGTTTTTTATAAGTAACCACTAGATTCTGTAGTTATGGTAGATTGAAGCCATAAAGAGCCCATAAGTCTATATACTGTAGGTTGTGGCATATAAACAATACTTGACAACCCAACATTAGTCCATGAGCCAGACTGGAAGATGGAGGAATGGGAGCCAACATGCTGAACCAAAGCGGTGGGGAGCAGGTAAGTATGACTCTTTTAGCAGATGATGCAGGCTAATATTCTGCAAGACACAGCCTGGCCCCAATGATATATGATGGAGCTTAGACAGGTGAAAAGTACAGATGAACATCTGCTCAGACGCTGATTATACATAAAGGCAGGTGGATACTTAGTATTCTGAATGCACACAGATACAACTTCTATAGTTGTACTTAATGCTCGCTAACAGTCAATCGGTGATGCTCATAGTAGTAAATAAGGCAGGATGATCCAGTACCTTTATGAATATGTTAGTGGACATCTTGTCCACTCTTCTCCGTCACAAGGCCTGACAATGTCTTCCAAAAAAGATAGTCCACATGGGGTGCTAGTTGACATTTTGGCCAGAATATGTAAGGTCACAACTCGAATCGGTGGTCCTTGCAAGTCCTTACACTAAAATCATAAGCAAATCAATGAAACGGGTGTAAAAATGATAATATATCACTAAAAATAGGGCCAAACTGATGAAAGGTAAAAATATTACTTCATTACATGCAGGGGAAAATGGGGTGTCAGTACATGTAAGGTATACTTACAGAAGTGCTGGAGCCAGCCTTGATTTAATAGTATGGGTATGGTCATTAGCCAGCATGTTGAACAACACATATGTGACTGCCACTATATAGAAGTCTTCAGAGATTAGTCCTCAGCAGTAGTGTTGATCGAGCACCAAAGTGCTCAGATGTTCAGGTGCTCGGGTCGAACACCTTGGGATGCTCGGGTGCTAAGTCTTCAGAGATTAGTCCTCAGCAGTAGTGTTGATCGAGCACCAAAGTGCTCAGGTGTTCAGGTGCTCGGGTCGAACACCTTGGGATGCTCGGGTGCTCTACCAAGCACCCGAGCACAATGGAAGTCAATGGAAGAACCCGAGCATTAAACCAGGCACCCCCTACTCTGAAGAGGGGAGGGTGTCTGGTTCATAGGAAAAGGTCAGAAATTGATGGAAACACCACCAAAATGGTTTGGGAACAGCATGGGGAGGATGTCTGGATGCATCTTGGACTCTGAGTTCTCTGCTGGGAACAATGTTGTCCGAGTAGTATGCCAGTTTACAGACTGACACTAATAAGCACAAAACCAAAGATAAAATCAATTTTAGAGGAATAATTGTTAGGAAACATTCTTTCCTGTATATTTACTTGTATATAAAAATAACAAGAAAGAGGCACTCTGATACAACCCGTATATTACATAATGGAGGGCCTCATTCACATTGTGGTACAATCGTTCAGATAGTGTGACTCTACACTCATAAAGCCTATGCACTAAGTGAAAGGGCTTAAAAAAATTATAAGGAACCTGCACTCCAATACACCCTTTATTACACATAAAGGAGGGCATCATACACACCCTTGAAAAATTATGATTAATGGCCTGCTGGTGACCCTCAAAAACATTAGGAGCAAGGGCCTACTGGTGACCCTCTAAAACATTATGGGAGAGGGCCTGCTGCTGAGCTGACTCTCTAAAACATTAGGGGCGAGCTTGCCTACTGCTGATCTGAGCATTTAAAAAATATTGGGCGAGTGCCTGCTGCTGAGCTGACCCTGTGAAACATTATGTAACACTCTAAAACATTCCATGGGGGCCTACAGGTGAGTTGGCCCTCCAACAGATTTTACAGTGCCTTGCAAAAGTATTTACGCCCCTCGACTTTTTTTGATGTTTTGGTGCCTCACAACCTAGAATTAACATGGATTGTTTGAGGATTTGCATCATGTAATTTACAGAACGTCCACAACTTTGAAGATGTTTTTTCTTTCTTTTTTTTTCTTTTTTATTGTGAAGCAAACAAATAGGACAAAATAACAGAAAAAGTCAATGTGCATAACTATTCACCCCCTAAAGTCAATACTTTGTAGAGCCACCTTTTGCGGCAATCACATCTCCGTGTCGCTTTGGATAAGTCTCTATTAACTTGCCACATCTTACCACTGGGATTTTGCCCATTCCTCCTTGCAAAACTGCTTCAGCTCCGTCAAGTTGGATGGTTTGCGCTTGTGAACAGCAATCTTTAAGTCTGACCACAGATTTTCTATTGGATTGAGATCTGGGCTTTGACTAGGCCATTCTTACACACTTTTACATGTTTCCCCTTAAACCACTCAAGTGTTGCTTTAGCAGTGTGTTTGGGGTCATTGTCCTGCTGAAAGGTGAACCTCCGAGTGGTAAAGGTTTTTCTCAAGAGTATCCCTGTATTTAGCATCATCCATCTTTCTCTCAACTCTGCACAGTTTCCCAGTCCCGGCTGCCAAAAACATCCCCACAGCATGATGCTGCCACCACCATGTTTATTTGGGTGATTATGTTGGATTTGCGCCAGACATAGCTTTTTCTTCGATGGCCAAAAAGTTCAATTTTAGTCTCATCAGACCAGAGCACCTTCCTCCATACACTTTGGGAGTCTCCCACATGCCTTTTCGCAAACTCACAACGTTCCTTTTTGGTTTTTTTTTGCTGAAAGTAATGGCTTACTTCTGGCCACTCTTCCATAATGCCCCACTGTATGCAGTGTACGGCTTATTGTCGTCCTATGTACAGATACTTCAGTCTCTGCTGTGGAACTCTGCAGATCCTCCAGGGTTACTTTAGGTCTCTGTGCTGCCTCTCCTTGCCCGGTCTATGAGTTTTGGTGGGCGGCCATCTCTTGGCAGGTTTTCAACTGTGCCATGTTCTTTCCATTTGGTTATGATAGATTTGATGGTGCTCCTGGGGATCATCAAAGATTTGGATATTTTTTTATAACCTAACCCTGACTTGTACTTCTCAACAACATTGTCCCTTACTTGTTTGGAGAGTCCCTTGGTCTTCATGGCAGTGTTTGGTTAGTGATGCCTCTTGCTTAGGTGTTGCAGTCTCTGGAGCCTTTCAAAAAATGTGTGTATATGTAATGACAGATCATGTGACACTTAGATTGCACACAGGTAGACATCATTTCACTAATTATGTGACATCTGAAGGTAATTGGTTGCACCAGAGCCTTTTATGGGCTTCCTAACAAAGGGGGTTAATACATGGGCACATGCCAATTTTCTGTTTTCTATTTCTAAACAATAGTTTTATTTATATTTTTTTCTCATTTCACTTCACTAACTTAGACTATTGTGTTCTGATCCATCACATAAAATTCAGATTAACAAAACATTGAACTTAAGGCTGTAATGTAACAAAACACGAAAAAAGTCAGGGGGTGAATACTTTTGCAAGGCACTGTAGGTGAGGGCCTGCTGGTAAGCTCACCCTCTAAAACATTATATGCGAGGGCAGGCAGGTGAGCTTACCCTCTACAACATTAGGAGCGAAGGCAGACTAATAAGCATGTTAATATGATGGAAGAGGAGGAGGACAAGAAAAGGAAGATTAAATCATATACCTTTTTTGTGGTAGAAAGGGTGCATGGGAATACAGTTTATTCAGTACATTTTAAAAAACATATTTCAGGTGTCTTTATGTTCAGCCACTTTCCTTTGGTGGAGTAGAAAAGTCAGGGGCAATCCAGGTTTTGTTCATTTTTATAAGAGACAACCTGTGATAATTTTCAGTTGACAGGCAGATGTGCTTATCAGTTATTATTCTTCCAGAAGCACTAAATACCCACTCTAACAAAATGCTGGCGGCAGAGCGGGCCAGCACCTCCAAGGCGTAGAGTACCAGTTTGTGCCACGTGTCCAGCTTGGACACCAAGTAGTTGTAAGGCACAGAGAGATCATTGAGGACGCTGACACTGTCTGCTACTTACTCCTTCACCATCTTCCGAAATGTTTCCCTCCTTGTGACACTAGGCCGCACATTAGGGTGAGGGTGCTGGTGGGGTGTGATGAAACTGTCCTAGGCTTTGGAGAGTGTTGCCCTGCCTCTGTTGGAACTGCTGTGTGCTCCCCTCGTCTCCCCTCCTCGGCTGAGAGCTGGAAATTTTTTAGAGCAATTTTTCTACAAGAACCTTCTGGTATTGCACCATTTTGCTCATCCTCTCCACCATAGGAATGAAAGATGAGAAATTATCTTTGTAGCAGGGGTCGAGAAGGGTGAACAACAAAAATGCGTAAAACGCGTGGGTAAAGGGAAAGGCAGTCTAACGTGAAGTCAGCCATGTGCGCCAGAGTCCCAACAGGCAAGTCTTTGCTGTCGTCATCAGGAGGATGACTCTCAATCTCCTCATCCTCTTTCTCCTCATCCTCAATCTCTTATGCCCATCCACGCTGAACTGAACCGTCTCCTGCTCCTCCTCCTCGTCATCCGATTTGCGCTGAGAAGACGAACTCAGGGTGGTCTGGCTATGACCCTGTGTAATGTCTTCCCCCATTTTCACCTCTTCCACAGTATTAATTGTGAGCAGAAAGCGTTTGAGTAGACACAGAAGTTGGATGGTTACGCTCATAATAGAGTTATCACGCTTATCATCTGTGTTGATTCCTCAAAGTTTCTTAAAACCTCACAGAGGTCAGACATCCATGCCCACTCTTCGCTTGTGAATAGCAGAAGCTGACTGGAAAGGCGACGACTATGTTGTAGCTGGTATTCTACTACTGCCCTCTGCTGCTCACAAAGCCTGGCCAACACATCGCACAACAGTCGGTGAGCTGGCAATTGCAAGCTCTGCTGCAGCGTTGACAGACCGGCTGAAGCTGTTGATGACTTGTGGAAATGGGCGCACACGGCACACCTTCACCAGTAGCTCAGGCAAATTAGGGCAGGTTTTGAGAAACCGCTGAACCACTAAGTTGAACACGTGTGCTAGGCATGGGATGTGTCAGAGCTTGCCGAGCCCCAAAGCCGCCACCAAGTGACGGCCATTATCAGACACAACCATGCCTGGTTCTAGGTTGAGTTGCGAGAGCCACAGCTCAGTCTGGTCTCTTATCACCTGGTGCTGCATGTGGATAATTCGGAGGTGAAAGTGGAGGAGGAGGCGGAGGAGGAGAAGTGGGGGTTGGAGCCACTAATGTAGGTGGTGGCCGAAACCCTAATGGAATTAGGGCTTGCATTACTTGGCATCGGTAGCACCTGTGCCATCCCAGGGTACGACTCGCTCCCAGACTCCACAACATTCCCCCAGTGTGCCGAGAGGGAAATGTAGCATCCATGACCGAAAGCACTTGTCCATGTGTCAGTGGTTAAGTGGACCTTCCCAGTAACAGTGTTGGTCTGGCCACGGGTGATGTTATGGGACACATGTTGGTGTAAGGCGGGCACTGCACACCATGAAAATAAGTGGCGGCTGGGGACTGCATAATGAGGGACGGCCGCCGACATCAGGCTGCGGAAGGCCTCAGTGTACACAAGCCTAAATGGCAACATTTCCAGGGCAGGTAGTTTGAAAAGTTACACATTTAGTGCTATGGCCTGTGGGTGGGTGGCTGGGTATTTGCGCTTGCGTTCAAATGCCTGAGATAAGGACATTTGTACGCTGTGTTAGCACAGGAAAGTGGATATGGCCGCTGATGGTGCTTGGTCCAGGTGCATGGCAGGAGGCATCCGGGCCTGCGCCTTCGACAGGGGATTGGCCAGAACATAACACAGGAGAAGAGGAGGCAGTGGTGTGACCCCCAGACACAGATTGTGGACCCAGGCATTCGCCCCACTTATTAAGGTGCTTGGATGCCATGTGGCGGATCATGCTGGTGGTGGTGAGGTTGCTAGTGTTCACGCCCCCGCTCATTTTGGTAAGCCACAGGTTGCAAACTACTATTCTTTTGTTGTACGCACTTTCCTCAAAAAAGCGCCATATTGCGGAACACCTACCCCTTGGCAAAGGAGATTTCCGCAAGGGGGTGCTCCGGGGAACAGTTGCTGGCCTGTTTGGTGTGGCCCGCCTTCTCCCTTTTACCACCCCACTGCCTCTTCCAGCCTGTTGAGGTGCTGCGGATCCTTTCCCCTCAGTATTGCTTTTCTCGCTCGGCTTGCCACCTTCCCAGGTTGGGTCACTGACTTTATTGTCCACCACTTCCTCTTCCACTTCCTCACTCTGCTCATCCTCCTAACTTGTTGACCTAACAACAACCTCTGTTATTGACATCTGTGTCTCATCCTAAACCTCTTGAAACACTAATTGTGGTTGACTTATTGGCAACTGTGTCTCATAATCATCATCCACCTCGTGAAACACTAAGTGCTGTTCCCCACCGTCATCTTCTTGTGACAGTGGATGCTCAAGAGCTTGGGAATCAGGGCACAAGATCTCATGTCCTCCTTAAGTGGGCTTGTCGAGAGGCCCAATTGAAGGAATGGCGCTAAAAAGAGCTCCTCAGAATATCCGAGTGTGTAATCACTTGTTTGGCAAGACTCTCCATGGTGGGAGGGAGGAGGATCAGGGTGAGGATTGTGTTGACCAGACTCTGAGCTACTGAGACTGGACTTGGTGAAAGACTGGGTGGTGCTTAACAAACTGGAAGCATTATCTGCTGCAATCCAACCAACCACCTGGTCACACTGGTCTGACTTCAAGAATGTTGTCCTGCACCGCCCTGCAAACTGGGACATGAAGCTAGGTATCGTGGATGATTGTTTTTTTTTTTGTGCTCTGGCAGCAGGCACAGTTTCAATGTGCCCAGGGCCACGGCCCTCGCGTGCACCATCAGCATCACAGCCATTTCTCTGTCCCTTACTGCTCGCCTTCTTCATGTTAAATGTTATATATGCTTGAAAGTGTGTCACACATACAGTAGCGTAGGATTTGTAAGTGTATGCACAAAAAAATGAAAAAAGGTATTTGGGATGTGGAAACGTCACACAGGAGATATACCGCAGATAATGACGCTGATGTCACCAGTGGCTAATAAAAAATTACAGGGAATATCACAGGTATTTGGGATGTGGAAACGTTACACAGGAGATGTACCCCAGGTTATGTCACTGTCTGCAGCGGACACCGCCTATGGAAAAAGTACTCTAGATGTCACTGATATTTTTGGGATGTGCACACGTTATACAGGAGATATAGAGCAGCTAAAGTCACTGTCCGCAGCGGACACTGTCTACGGAAAACGTACACTGGAAGTTAAAGATATTTTTGTGATGCCTACAAGTTACACAGGAGAAATACCACAGACAATGTTGCTGATTTTAGCAGCGGATAATATAAAATTACAGGGAATGTCACAGGTATTTGGGATGTGGAAACCTTACACAGGATAAATACCGCAGATAACTTTGCTGATGTTACCAGCGGCTAATATAAAATTACAGGGAATGTCATAGTTATTTGAGATGTGCACATGTTACAGAGGAGATGTAGCGCAGCAAATGTCACTATCCACAGCGGACACCGTGTACGGAAAAAGTACACTGGATGTCACTGATATTTTTTGGATGTGCACATGCTGCCACACACAAAAATAGTCCTTAAAAGGACTTTTGGGTCTCTGAAAAGTTTGTCAACTTAAAAAAAAAAAATCACTCCCTACACTATCTTTCTCTTCTTCAGCACAGCTCTCCCTGACTAACACTGAGACGAACACGTGTCATCGGGCACTATATGACGCGTTCCGGCCAGCCAATTACTGTATTGCCAGTAACCAACATGTCTATGGAATTACAGTGAAGGGCAGTACGTACCTGCATGTTTATTGGCTGCGTAGCAGCCAACAAATGTGCGGGGAGGAGACTCGAGCATTGCGCTCGAGCACATGCGGTATTCGGCCAAACATCGCCATGTGCCAAGCATCAAGCATGCTCGATCAACACTACTCAGCAGTCATCTAATTATCAGGATAACAATGACAAATGACACCCCTGTAGATAACAAATGGTCCACCATTTGCACTAGGTGATGGACACAGCTTATCTACTCCCCCTCCCTCCAAAATGACCTCTGCATATGTCAACCAGCATGTCTAAAAAACTCTCCCGTAGAAGTTAATAAACATATTGCGTCCACTGTACCTATGGTTGTAATGCTGTTAACAATTGCTTAGGCAAGATGACTACCCCCTTAACCATGTAAATATAAAAATAAAAAAACTACCATTAGGAAATAAAAATAGTTTAGATCATAGGATTGGGTATCACTACCTGGTCTAAAGTATAAAAAAAGAATATTGATTATGAATTTCCTTTAAAGGAACACTCCAGGAAAATCTGATATATTGTGTGATGTCTAGTATAGGACCTGAGGGGCCAATGCTTCGGATAGTATCCCTGTGTTCTGCAGCAATGCTCACATAGACAAGGAGACCACACGGTATAATGATACTTCCTACTAATAAATTATACACATATAAAATGATTCCATGAGAATAACATTTTACGGATTTCAGTGTCAGCAAATAACGGTGTCTGCTTCATGTAAGTGGAGGTCACGTTTCAGAAGCCGAGATGTTAACAAAGGTTCTCAGAATGTGGAACTGTGAGTCTGCAGTGAATCCATATAACACTTACACTGAAGACCCCCTCCTTTCAGCATGCATAAATGTGATAATTGGAAGATGAAGGGGAGCAATTAACCTAAATGAGATCTGGCAAATAAATAAATAAGTAATATCAAAGGAAGTCTCGAGGTAAAACTGATACATTGTGTTAAGCCCAGGGCCTGAGAGGAGGTGCATGACACCATGGGTTCTCACTTTGGCATCTTTGCATCCCTTCTATGGGCATACATTTTGCCTTTTTGCTTACAGTGTTCCTGTAGACATAACCTATGCCTAAAACTGGAAAGAGCTATAGAAGCTTTTGCCTATATCCCCATGTATTACATTGATTGAGATGACATCCCCTTATCCAAACCAGATTTCCTGTAACAGATTTTCAGTTTCACCATTTATTATACAAAAAAAGGAATTATTTTTCAAGATGCAATTTTAATTGAACATCTCAAAGGAGTTTATCTATCTATCTATCTAGCTAGCTATCTAGCTATCTATACATATATGAGATGCATAAATTGATTGAACTGATTCAGAATGTGCCATGAATTATTTTGGGGGGATCTACAGTATCTTAATCTTGTAAATATTTTATTATATCTTTTCATGGGACAACACTGAAGATCTGACACTTTGATATAATGCAAAGTAGTCAGTGTAAAGCTTGTATAACAGTGTGGTGTGCCCTCAACACACAGCCATTAATGTCTAAACCGCTAGCAACAAAAGTGAGTACACCCCTAAGTGAAAATGGCCAAATTGTGCCCAAAGCGTCAATATTTTGTGTGGCCACCATTATTTTCCAGCACTGCCTTAACTCCCTTGGACATGGAGTTCACTAGAGCTTCACAGGTTACCACTGGAATCCTCTTCCACTCCTCCATGATAACATTACAGATCTGGTGGATGTTAGAGACCTTGCGCTCCTCCACTTTCCGTTTGAGGAAGTCCTACAGATACTCAATAAGGTTTAGGTCTGGAGACATGCTTGGCCAGCGCCTTTATCCTCAGTTTCTTTAGCAAGGCAGTGGTCGTCTTGGAGGTGTGTTGGGGGTCGTTATCATGTTGGAATACTGCCCTGCGGCCCAGTTTCTTAGGGGAGGGGATCATGCTCTATTTCAGTACATGTTAGTATTTATGGTTCCCTCAATGAGCGGTATATATCCCCACAGTAAATTTAACATACCTGCTCCCCATTCACACCTGAGACTTTGTAACACTAACGAGTCACATGACCCCGGGGAGGAGGAAAAAATGGCTAATTGGGCACAATTAGGCAATTTTCACTTAGGGGTGTACTCACTTTTATTGCCAGCGGTTTAGACATTAATGGCTGTGTGTTGAGTTATTTTGAGGGCACACTGAATGTACACTGTTATACAAGCCGTACACTGACTGCTTTACATTGTATCAGAGTGTCATATCTTCAGTGTTGTCCCTGGAAAAGATATAATAAAATATTTACAAAAATGGGAGGGGTGTGCTCACTTTTGTGAAATACTGTATTTCAGGTAAATGAAAGAGATATGATAGTTCACTGAGTGAAACATGTAAGCCAGCTTTCCTTCCAATAAGACAAAAGAGCATCTTAGGAGAAAACCCCCAGTTAGTTCAGTGGCCTTGGGGGTGCTCTTGGGGGGAATGGTGCTCTTTCTCTTTAGACCGCCATTATTAGGCTTCAGCTTATTATGCATGAATAATATTGCAGGCCAGACAACACTGCTTTGGGTTTTTGGGGAAATGTAAGCAAATTGCCATATCTTATATCTTGAATCAGAATTTCATGGTGTCAACAAATCCCCAAAAAGTTGGGACAAGGCCATTTTCACCACTGTGTGGCATCTTCCCTTCTTCTTACAACACTCAACAGACGTCTGGGGACCGAGGAGACCAGTTTCTCAAGTTTAGAAATAGGAATGCTCTCCCATTCTTGTCTAATACAGGCCTCTAACTGTTCAATCGTCTTGGGCCTTCTTTGTTGCACCTTCCTCTTTATGATGCCCCAAATGTTCTCTATAGGTGAAAGATCTGGACTGCAGACTGGCCATTTCAGTACCCGGATCCTTCTCCTACGCAGCCTTGATGTTGTGATTGATGCAGAATGTGGTCTGGCATTATCTTGTTGAAAAATGCAGGGTCTTCCATAAAAGAGATGACGTCTGGATGGGAGCATATGTTGTTCTAGAACCTGAATATTTTTTTCTGCATTGATGGTGCCTTTCCAGACATGCAAGCTGCCCATGCCACACGCACTCATGCAACCCCATACCATCAGAGATGCAGGCTTCTGAACTGAGCGTTGATAACAACTTGGGTTGTCCTTGTCCTCTTTGGTCCGGATGACATGGCGTCCCAGATTTCCAACAAAAACTTTGAATCATGACTCATCTGACCACAGAACAGTCTTCCATTTTGCCACACTCCATTTTAAATGATCCCTGGCCCAGTGAAAACGCCTGAGCTTGTGGATCTTGCTTAGAAATGGCTTCTTCTTTGCACTGTAGAGTTTCAGCTGGCAACGGCGGATGGCACGGTGGATTGTGTTCACTGACAATGGTTTCTGGAAGTATTCTGTGATTTCCTTTACAGTAGCATTCCTGTTTGTGGTGCAGTGTCGTTTAAGGGCCCGGAGATCACGGGCATCCAGTATGGTTTTACGGCCTTGACCCTTACGCACAGAGATTGTTCCAGATTCTCTGAATCTTCGGATGATGTTATGCACAGTTGATGTTGATAGATGCAAAGTCTTTGCAATTTTTCGCTGGGTAACACCTTTCTGATATTGCTCCACTATCTTTCTGCGCAACATTGTGGGAATTGGTGATCCTCTACCCATCTTGGCTTCTGAGAGACACTGCCACTCTGAGAAGCTCTTTTTATACCCAATCATGTTGCCAATTGACCTAATTAGTATTAATTGGTCTTCCAGCTCTTCGTTATGCTCAAATTTACTTTTTCCAGCCTCTTATTGCTACTTGTCCCAAGTTTTGGGGATTTGTTGACACCGTGAAAATTTGAATCAACGTATTTTTCCTTTGAAATTATACATTTACTCGGATTAAACGTTTTATCTGTCATCTACGTTCTATTACAAATAAAATATTGACATTTGCCATCTCCACATCATTGCATTCAGTTTTTATTCATAATTTGTTTAGTGTCCCAACTTTTTTGAAATCCGGTTTGTACTTCTCACTCAGAGAAGTATTTTGGCTCTCTATATCTCTCTGGTATTTGGAGTTCTAGGAGATCTTAGAGTGTTATATACCAATTTCCAGGGCAATTGGACCATATTTGATTCAGGTACATCTGACTTGCACCTAAATCAAATTGAAAAATTTGGCAAATCAGAGACTAAACAAAGTTCAATAAATTTGCGCAGCTGTGATATGTCTCAAGTATGTATTAGCCTGAATACATACAATGTGCAAAATTCACAAAATAGTTATAGTTAGGGATGAGCGAAGCAAGCTTTGGATCCAAAATCTGATGTTGCTTCACTCCAAGCTACATTTTAATGCTGTACGGATATCTGTGTCCATACAGCATTAAAATGCTCACCGAAGTCTTTAGGGAATTGATTTTTGAACTTGAAAACCATTTTGAAACAGGGATCCGAAGTCAGCTTCAGTACCAATTGGTACTATGGTATCAAAGCCAAGTTTGGAACCAAGTTTTAAAATGGTTTTCAAGTTCAAAAATCTAATCCTGAAGTTATTCACCAAATTCCCCCAATACTTTGGTGAAACTCACTTCGCCTCAATGGAGCCCATACATTTTAATGCTGTGCGGAGACGGATTTCCATGCAGCATTAAAAAAAGTTTGGAGCGAAGCCACTTTGGATCTTGGATCTGATGCTCGCTTCACTCATCTCTACTTATACTATTTATTGTAATAATTCATAACATGTATGTTTAGCTATAGTCACCCACATGCGCTGCGTGGTATTATATTACTAGAAATAAAGATAAACCGACAGATAGATTGTAGATATTAGATAGATAATAGATAAATAGTTAGATAGATAATTGATAGATAGATGATAGATAATTATATAGATAATAGATAGATAGATAGATAGATAGATGATAGATAATTATATAGATAATAGATAGATAGATGATAGATAATAGATAGATAGATAGATAGATAGATATGAGATAGATAGATAGATAGATAGATAGATAGATAGATGATAGATAATTATATAGATAGATAGATGATAGATAATAGATAGATAGATAGATAGATAGATAGATAGATATGAGATAGTTAGATAATAGATAGATTGATATATAGATAAATACATAGATAGATAGATAGATAGATAGATAGATAGATAGGGTAGAAAGGTGTGGGCAGCACAGCTATCTGTAAAGTACGGTCGGAGTGCCAGCGGCTGTGGGGGCGATCCACCTCCAATGCATAAAAATAGAAAAATTCCACAGCACATCCAAATAGTAAAAAAGGTAGAAAAACGGCTTTATTCACCAGACACGCGACGTTTCGATCCGCTTGCTGGGATCTTTCTGCTTGAGAAAGATCCCAGCAAGTGGATCGAAACCTTGCGTGTCTGGTGAATAAAGCCGTTTTTCTACCTTTTTTACTATTTGGATGTGCTGTGGAATTTTTCTATTTTTAGATAGATAGATACATAGATAGATCCTGTACATATTTAATAAATATTTAATAGATAAATAGAGATAGATATTAGGTAGATGTTATATAGAGATAGATACAAATAGATACTGTATAAGATCTATCTATCCCTATTCATTGTCCTTCTATTATATGTATCTATTTATTATTCTATCTATCTATGTACAGTATCTATCTCTCTATCTCTTTATGTACAGTATCTATCTATCTATCTCTTTATGTACAGTATCTATCTATCTATGTACAGTATCTATCTATCTATCTATGTACAGTATCTATCTATCTATCTATCTATCTATGTACAGTATCTATCTATCTATCTATCTATCTATGTACAGTATCTATCTATCTATCTATCTATCTATGTACAGTATCTATCTATCTATCTACAGTATCTATCTATCTATGTTCAGTATCTATTTATCTATGTACAGTATCTATCTATCTATCTATCTATCTATGTACAGTATCTATCTATCTATCTATGTACAGTATCTATCTATCTATCTACAGTATCTATTTCTCTATGTACAGTATCTATCTATCTATCTATGTACAGTATCTATCTATCTATCTATGTTCAGTATCTATTTATCTATGTACAGTATCTATCTATCCCTATTCCTTGTCTTTCTATTATATGTAAGTATCCATATAGCCAGATCCATTCATTCCCTCTCCATCTCTCGGCATACCCTGTGCCGGGACCCCCAGGGCTGAGGCGACCGCAGGGCCCGGAGGAGCCGCGCTGTCCGCGGTGCTGCAGCAGAGCCCGGGAGGCCCCGCCCCGTCTGCAGACTGACAGCGGCAGGCGTCGTGTGCGCCCCTCCTCTCCTCCGTCCCCTCCTTCACTCCTGGAGACTGGAGCACAAGCTTGGAGCCGCTGAAAAGGCAGAGCTGCTCTCTCCTAAGACCCGGGCGATTTTCCTGGGGAAGAGCCGCTGCAGCTGTAGGGATGAGCCTGCAGGTAAGGTCAGATGCCGCATCCCTCGCCCTGCACCGGGGATCTGGCTGTGTCTACCCCGGAGATGATGGGAGTGATGCTCAGGGCTGGGTGCGCACAGCATATTGAGCAGGTACCACTGATGCTGAGGAGATGATGGAGCAGAGGTGACAACTTGTCTGCGGTAATGTCCTCTCCTCAACCACAGGGTCCTTTCATCTGGATTCTGGTTGTTTTGGTAATGTCTATGCGACGGAGTAATAGGAAAAAATGGGAGGGGTGGTTGGATTAAGCAGATCTGGGATGTGTTTCACCCCTAGTGCTATATCTCAGCTGCATTATCTCCTGTGTCTCCCATTGTAGTGGTGGAGATAAGTGAAATCATGGCTTTCTAGACCTAGAGGCAGATAAAGAAAATCAATCCATTCAGCAGGAAGGATGTGAAAGAAGAAATAGGAGGATGAAAGGAGAGGAAAGATGGATGGGTTGGGGCTCAGACTGCAGAATCCCACTTCTACAAGGGGCGTTATGGCATCCCTGGGGGGTCTCCTAAAGCTCCTGGAGAAGTGTGGAGAATAAGGGATCCCCTGAAGGATTCTACATGACATTTACCTTGCCTCTTCTATGAATGTACATGGTTGTTGATAGGCGTTGTGACTTCTGATCTCAGCCTATTGGTGGTGGAGATGTGACATGTCAACTTAAATGGTATCATTTTCTTCCACCACCTCGCCTTGTGGTTGTAGCCTTAAAGACCAGATTATTGTGAAATGACAAGAGTTGGGACTCATTTCCAGATAGGTCATTGACGAGATTGGTATTAGAATAGGTAACCAGAGGAAAAAGGTAGAACCATGTATACATGTGTGTGTGTGTATATATATATTATTATAGTCATAGGTGTATCAGATACATAATATTACATTGTATCAAATGCATGATCTTCTGGTCTCCAGTCTCATTCTTGGTCTGCTATATATTTCCTGCCACTAACGAGGGTGCTTGCTTGCAGACATAATCACCTAGTGGATTTACTAGAGCTTTTCTGTATTAGAAGGAGAAAGCCTGGTGGTGGTGCCACCTCAGTGCCTTATGCAGGAACTTTGCCCATTGGATTTTTCGAAATGTGGTGAGGGATCACCTTGTTCTGGTCATTTGTGGTCGAAGCGGGTCGTTAGAAATGGCATCTCGATGCAGTGCAATAAATTATAGATGGTTTCGAGTTGTAAAAAAAAAAAAAAGGTGTTAATTAGACATTGAGCTGTCATGTCTAGGCTATAAATTAAGGAGGGGGGATGCATGCAAGGGCTTGAAGGGATAGGGTTCTGTGTGCACCCTCTGCAGTGCATTGCTGGTCTATCTTGACTTGTATTATCTCGCATAAGCAAAAAAATGAAAATGTCCCAAAACCCTTCTTTTTAATAAACCCAGTGACAGATGTGCTGTTGATGGCTGCATTCTTATAACATGCCTAAATCCTGAAGCCCATAAGTGAGAGATGTAACAGCTGGACTGACGACCATGAAGGGTTTAGGCAGTGTGAAGAGTACTGTGTCGCCTTAATAAGTACTAAATTATTATTATTATATTTTTTTATTTTTTTTTTGGGGGGGGGGGCTTAACCCCTTAGCTGGCAGAGGCCCTGTGAGCTGTGAAAAGGGTTAAGTGGACTGTGGGGTAGGCTCATCCAAAGCTGACTTTTTATTTGCTATCATGGCAATATTAAAGGGGAAGAGGTGAGGTAGCCACATAAATTGTGCTATGGTGAGACCATCTATTCAGTATTCATTCACATTCTGCCTCATCTCGTGAAAATGAAATGTTGAAGCAAGCTAGCGTCTCAGCTTGCAAGTACCTGCTAAGAGGACGCTCTCCCTCATTTTGTTTCCAGACACATTGGAAGCGCCTGATAGCTTTAGGACATAGATACAATGGATAAAGTCCAGAAAGGAAATCACTTGGTAATAGCTTTGGGGTGGTGAGATGTTCATGTGTCACAATGTATCAGATGTTTTCCCATGATTTATTTTTTACTATGTATCCACTTACCCTATTTAAATTGTTTGCAGATTGATGGGTTGTTTTAGCTCACCTATGACTGGGATCGCCTTGTTGTTGTGGAAAGGAAAGATGAAGAATTCTTAGATTTCCTTGTCGAATGCTTGATTCTGTGCAACGGTGCATCATTTCTGCCTGACTGGGAGAGAAGGATCTTGGAACACTATGAGTGATGATTCATGTCCTCTTTTGTAGTGTCATGGCATCTTGTCCATGATCTACACTTAGCATGGGATTTAAGTGACAGATGAAGAGAAGAGTGTATGCTTAGCGCTTGATAACATAGGAAGAGATTATTTCAGTTCGAAAGGCTGGTAGGAGCTGGACTTTTACAGAAATATTGTTAAGAAAGAAGCAAGAATCCATCATGCACATTACCATGGAACAATAGAATTCGGTCAATTTCCTTTTGCTTCGTTACCCAGTGCATTCGGTTGGTCTGTTTCATTGTTGACTGACCACAGGTAGCCCCCTCAGTAAAAAAAAAGGACCAGAATATTTTGGATAGTTACCACACAAAAAGGCAATCTGGAAGATCTACGCAATTTAAAGGACCCTGAAGACATTAAGTCATTGAAGATGGCTAGTGTTCTTAAGCAAGGGGTCCTAATTATCTGGATGATCCTTCTTTTTGGATGCATGGTAGATATCGGCTGTGGCCTGGAATTTCCTGGTACGGAAGGCCAGTGGACTCGCTTCCCCAAGTGGAATGCATGTTGTGAAAGTGAAATGAGTTTTAATATGAAGACCAAAAAATCAAGTGGACTTGTTATATACTTTGACGATGAGGGTTTTTGTGACTTTTTGGAACTCATTCTCTATGAAGGCAGGTTAAAGTTGAGTTTTTCAATTTTTTGCGCTGAACCAGCTTCTCTTCTGACTGACCTTGCTGTAAATGACAGCAACTGGCATTCAGTAGTGATCAAGAGAAATTTTAAGAACACCACCCTAATCTTAGACAAGGAGAGCAAATGGGTAGAAGTGAAGTCCAAACGGAGAGACATGACGGTCTTTAGTAGCCTCTTTATAGGTGGGATCCCGCCAGAACTAAGATCTTCTACTTTAAAACTAACGTTTCCAGCAGTGAAAGACCAAAATCCTTTTCAGGGCTGGATAAGGGATGTCCG
The DNA here is from genome assembly GCF_014858855.1 of Bufo gargarizans. Classification (NCBI taxonomy): domain Eukaryota; kingdom Metazoa; phylum Chordata; class Amphibia; order Anura; family Bufonidae; genus Bufo; species Bufo gargarizans. Next base: position 485,389,227 of record NC_058083.1, read on the forward strand.
AGTCAATTTCTCAGATTCTTCTCCTGTATCAAGTCACCTGGTCACTGTGGAGGACACTACAAACCCATGCAACAAAGAACAAGTGTGTCTGAATGGAGGGATCTGCTCAGTCATTAATGAAGAAGCCATGTGTGATTGCTCCAAGACTGGCTTCCAAGGCAAAGACTGCAGTGAAGGTAAGAATACACTCCCTCGGGTCCTAATTGTTCAGTCATATAATCTGTGTACATGACTAAGCAGTTGAAAGGCACTTGCATGTTTGTAGAAATTATAATTTTTTTTTTTTAAGTTGAAACCCCATTTTTCCTAGCCAGTCCTTAATTCTTGTTGCTTGCTCTTTATTTGAAATAGTTCCTATCGTGTATGTCATTCCATTGTTGTAGGACAGTAGTGCGGAAAATGGCGGCCTTTGCATCATTCAGATAGTTTTAAAAAATGGCAGACATATTGATGTGAAAAAGGACTTCTACATTAATTCTATAGATGTTTAGTAGGACAAGCTAAGTCTCAGCTTGGACATATGCAGATTATCCATATACTTTGTATTTGGAGATACCTACCTGTTCTTGTCCTGGTAAAACATGGCACACATACATGCATAACCTTTAAAATGTGAGGTTTCTACTTTCCAAGGGGGAATTTTTCAGTGATGAAACATAAGGTCTCACTGACAGTGGGTGAAAGGATAACATGAGAATCACAGTTTCTGCAAAATCATTAGCAGGGCCCCATGTCTACCATGCATGTATCATTTACTGGTATCTTCTTAGGGGGCAGAGAGCCCTATCAGATACCAGGATTTGGTGTGACTGCTACCATTGGATCCCATATAAGTACACCTCTGGGTACCAACTAAGGTAGCAGACGTAGCAGCTACTATGGTTCTAGGCGAATGCAGCTGGACCCATCTCCTCTATTACCGAAACCTCAAGGATGGAGCATATTACAAGTGGGAGAATATAGAATGAGAAGGAAAAAAGGTAGAAGGGTGGTCATTATAATCATCGGTTTTCCTGCTGATGTATGCCATTCTGGATTGATATGGCTACTTGTTGTGCTTCTGCTCACAGAAACATTCAGACACAGACTGCTATAAAACAGCTTGGGTCTACAGGTGTGTGTGGCAAAATGGAGGATATGTTTCTCTCTTCTTTTTTTTTTTTTTTTAAAGGGAACCACTAATGATGTTGTTGGCCACAGCACCCAGCAGAAGGGTGACAGCGGCAGAAGGGGCTGGGAGAGTGGGTGGTCTGGCTGCCTAGGTAACATACAACACCAGAAGCCTCTCCTTGTGTGTTCTGTAGTTGTCTCTTTTAATTTTCAGTGGGTAGACCCAACAAATGTTCCCTCTAAAGGTATTCATGGATTTACTTTAGATATCTCTTGGTATATCCAATTGTTGTAGTCTTTTCAGGACTTCCATGAAAGATAGAACCACACTTACTTTTCTCATTAGAATTTTAGTGTCGTGAAATTCACCTCATTGGAATTAATTTGAGTTAAAGAGGTATTCCTATTGTGGACATTGAATGCATATCGCTGGATAAACAGGTGCAGGTCCCACCTCTGGGACCCACTCCTATCTTCATGATGGGCTCATGAAGTAAAGGGAGAGCAGTAATGCATGCATGACCGCCCTCCATTCACCACCATGGAAGTTCCATGGTGGTGAATGGAGAGGCCGCCATCCATGCGCAGTGTGCCCTCCATTCACCGTTATGGGGCTTCTTACAATAGCTGGCTTAGCTATTTTTGGAGCTCCCATAGCAGCGAATGGAGAGGATGCAGTGCTGGAGCAATGTGCTCTCCCTCACTTCAAGGGGCCTTTTTCAGGAGATAAGAGCGGGTCTCAGAGGTGGAACCTGCACTTTTCTGACACCAAGTTAAATAAGCTATTAATAACACATTATCTAAAAAGTGAAGAATTGGCATTGTTTGTGTCCCCCTATTTTGGAAATTCAGGTTTCCGATGGTTTTCCCTGAAGTCATCTTTAGAGATGGCCAATACATGACACAAAATCATCTCGGCATATTGAATATCTGTAGCCTGGGAAGAGATGCAGCATTACATGTATAATTGCAGGTTCCTATGGTGATACTACTCCATAGAGCTATGGTTGACATATGTTCTCATTATGAGTGCTAACAAGTCTGAACTGGTTGTATGACAGCTGGGGTGGTTTGTCTTCTCTATACTATAGCTTGACTTTTCTGGATTCATTGGTTCAATGGTGACCACAGCAACACTAAGTATTATAAGGTTAATGCCCTTGGATTTAGCCGTATGGTAAAGCCATATTTAAAGGTGTTGTCCGCGATTGGGGACATTGGTGTAATAGTACTAGAGTGACATACATATCATATACATGCATGTCCTACCTTTGCCACATATTTCTGAAGCCCCGTTTTCATATAAGAAATTTTTAGCCGGAAGTGACTGTTTTCTTATACTCGTTGACGTACCGGGTCTCTTGCAGGCGAGCTGAAGCCTCTTCTTCCTGCTGCTCAGAGAGCCCGGTGACGTCACCGGCACTGATGGGCGGGCTTTAGTGCTGCACTAGCCAGTAAAACAGCTAGTGCAGAGCTGGTGATGTCACCAAACACACTACTGGGCGGAAGCCTCCACCCGGCAGTGTGTTGTTGTAAACAAAGGGCAAAGAAGAGCATCGGAGCATGAACTGCTCCGATGCTCAAGTCAGGGGGGCTGCCTGGGTGAAAATGGTTCTGCTCTGAACCCGGACAACCCCTTTAATAGACCATAGCAAACCAGGACTCACTAACCAGTAACAAAGTATATGTACATCATTGCTTCCAAAGTTGAAATTGATGATCGCATGGAGCACCGCCTCCTCTTCAAACAGCTGATCGGTGGGGGTACTAGGTGTCGGACCCCCCGCTGATCAGGTATTGATGACCTATCCTGACCTAGGTCATCAATATAAATGGCAGGACAAGCCCTTTAAAAAGATTTGGTCAACTCTATCGACGTGTCTATTTTATAAATACTTGTCATGAAATAATTCCAGAGTATCTTTTCTTAGAATTCTGCATGGTGTCTTTCCTCTCTCCATCTAGAAATGTGAGAATAAATTACCAACGGGAGTGTATCTATACGCGCTCACACTGACAGTCAGTGCTGGCAATGCCAGACTCAGTTTTGACAGGGGGAATGGGGGAACATCCAGTTGTGTTCATACAGTTTCAAGAGGGATAACAGAGTAACGATGCAATACTCAGTACTGGGAAAATACACCCTAGAATTTGTTATATTTCATGGGCAGTACTAGTACCCACTAAAATAGACATTTCAAGACTGGTGTCAGGTTCTCTTTAATGACATTTAAATACAGTATATAGGTGATAAATAATGTATTTGGTCTTTTATAAGGTTGTAGCTGTTTTATCTTTTATTCATAAAACTTTCCCTGTGGCCAGCCACTTTGGAGGCAGTCCTGCCAGCACGTACAGCAAGGTGTGTGCACTTTATAGCAGTTTACAGAGCACTCTCATAGACGTTCACAGCCTCCAGGACGTTATAGACTGGAGTCCTCTCCCCCCGAGATCAGGGGAGATATCATACTGTGCTATACCCCTGTGTATAACGTGTAGTGCCGCCATCCTTAGCCCTTCAGCTGTACAACCGAGCGATCATTTACGTGCCCATATTTGTAATGCTAATGGGAGGATGTGCCTCCTGTATATACAGGAAAGCAGTGACCTATAGAGGTCGGGAAGTATCAGTTTATACTGCTCTACTGGCCAGTGGGATGACTTCAACATTGCAAGATTTTTTTATTTTTTTTGTGAATAGTTACAAAAACACCACTAAAAATAAAAATATACAGTGCAACTCTGATTTAAATGCTTTTTTTCTGTTTATGATACATTCCCTAAAGGGGTTATGCAATGATGGTTGTAAAAAGTGAAAATCAGACCTCATATAGTACATGACAATCTCTTTCTAACACAGCTAGAACCAGCCCTGTACCTCACATGGATCCAGAGATCTCCACATTCATTGCTCCAATTGCTCTGCTAGATTTGTCTGACATCTCAGGGAGACTGTCCTTTCTCAGAAGGCACATCTTTTTTGCTGCATCTCTCTCTCTATCACAGCTCAGGGGGCATGTCCTTTCTTTGGAGGCATGTCCATTTTGGTGCAACTCACAGCTCAGGGGGGCATGCTCTGTGTGTGAAGGCCTGTCCTTTTTGCTGCAGCTCACAGCTCACGGGGCATGCTCTGTGTTTGAAGGCCTCTCCTTTTTGCTGCAGCTCACAGCTCACGGGGCATGCTCTGTGTTTGAAGGCCTCTCCTTTTTGCTGCAGCTCACTGCTCAGGGGGCATGCTCTGTGTTTGGAGGCATGTCCCTTTTGGTGCAGCTCATAGCTCAGGGGGCATGTCCTTTCTTTGGAGGCATGTCCCTTTTGGTGCAGGTCACAGCTCAGGGGGCATGTCCATTTTGCTGCAGCTCACAGCTCAGGGGGCATGTCCTTTCTTTGGAGGCATGTCCCGTTTGGTGCAGCTCACAGCTCAGGGGGCATGTCCTTTCTTTGGAGGCATGTCACTTTTGGTGCAGCTCACAGCTCAGGGAGCATGTCCTTTCTTTGGAGGCATGTTCCTTTTGGTGCAGGTCACAGCTCAGGGGGCATGCTCTGTGTTTGAAGGCCTGTCCTTTTTGCTGCAGCTCACAGCTCAGGGGGCATGTCCTTTCTTTAGAGGCATGTCCCTTTTGGTGCAGCTCACAGCTCAGGGGGCATGTCCTTTCTTTGGAGGCATGTCCCTTTTGGTGCAGCTCACAGCTCAGGGGGCATGTCCTTTCTTTGGAGGCATGTCCCTTTTGGTGCAGCTCACAGCTCAGGGGGCATGTCCTTTCTTTGGAGGCATGTCCCTTTTGGTGCAGCTCACAGCTCAGGGGGCATGTCCTTTCTTTGGAGGCATGTTCCTTTTGGTGCAGGTCACAGCTCAGGGGGCATGCTCTGTGTTTGAAGGCCTGTCCTTTTTGCTGCAGCTCACAGCTCAGGGGGCATGTCCTTTCTTTAGAGGCATGTCCCTTTTGGTGCAGCTCACAGCTCAGGGGGCATGTCCTTTCTTTGGAGGCATGTCCCTTTTGGTGCAGCTCACAGCTCAGGGGGCATGTCCTTTCTTTGGAGGCATGTCCCTTTTGGTGCAGCTCACAGCTCAGGGGGCATGTCCTTTCTTTGGAGGCATGTCCCTTTTGGTGCAGCTCACAGCTCAGGGGGCATGTCCTTTCTTTAGAGGCATGTCTCTTTTGGTGCAGGTCACAGCTCAGGGGGCATGTCCTTTCTTTAGAGGCATGTCCCTTTTGCTGCAGCTCACAGCTCAGGGGGCATGCTCTGTGTTTGAAGGCTTATCCTTTTTACTGCAGCTCACAGCTCAGGGGGCATGCTCTGTGTTTGAAGGCTTATCCTTTTTACTGCAGCTCTCTCGCAGCTTCCAAAAGCAGATATGGCTTTTAACAGAAAAGGGATGGAACTGAGCATGTGCGACCACCTCAGTAGTTTAACATGCACATTACTATACAGATTAAACGCTAGGGAGCGCCATTACAATAAAGTAAAGAGAACGTCTCACAGCTGGAGCATTTCTGTAACATTCTGTAAATTGCAAAAGTGAATTATATGAAAATAGCATTTCATGTTAGCCCAACCCCTGAGGAAATCGCTCCAATGTTTTGTCTTTTAGACAATTCAAGGAATAATTCTCGGTTTTATTAATTATTCCATAGATTAAGCTTCGTTAATATACATTATCTAATGAAATAAAATAAAAAATAATAATAAAAAGCCGGCTAATGCAGGTCGCTCTTCATATAAAAATGCATGAAAATGTTATCAAAATAAGCAATATAAATCAGGCAGAGCATGTGTGACGCGTTTCAAAGGTGGCAAGCACCCCCTCCCCCCACACCACCACCATTTTATATCTACCTTCTACACCATGGAGCGCCCTTTGTTTACTATGTACATTATCTGGAAGGACTCCACAACAGAGGAGTGACGCCATGATTTGCCATGTGATGCTTTTTAGCCAGTCCCTGTAAGTCAGCTCCTCAGGGGTTCTCTGTCTTAAAGATGGAATATTTATTTACACGTGTCCATCTATTAAAATGGATCTGATGAATGGTTGGTAACTGTAGTCAAGAGTTACTTTTATGAGGTTGCTATGAAGCCGCTCTAGCTCTTCCAGCTCTTATGAATAGAGACACATGGAGTACAATTATATCTACTTGAGATTTCTATTTTTTTTATTTGAACTACAGAGAGTAATATCATCCTGATATAAATACATCAATGAAAATCAATGTAATACCCTGAATAAAAAAAATGTCTCCCATGGGTTACACTATCTATAGCATGTGCTGATTCCACAGTTTTTGTAGCTTTGTAATTTTATTTTACTCTTTTTTTTGGCTCTAGTGCTCATTTTGCCTTAAAAAAATTTTTTTAAAAAAAGAAACAAAGCTGCACTGTTTAATCCAGGCCTGGCGGATCTCCATGTTTATATAGACGAGGTCTAGTATGCAAATCCAGTGATCATTGATCTGAATTTAGATGTGTGTTTAAAAGGGTTTTCTGCGTTATTTAGGCTACATTCACATGGCCGCATGATGTCCTTTTGGCATCCGTATTGCATCAGTTTTTTAGCAGATACATTTACAATGCCTATCCTTGTCCGCAGAATGGACAAGAATAGGACATGCTCTTTTTTGTGGGGCTACAGAACGGGCATACGGATGCGGACAGCACACAGTGTGCTGTCTAAATTTTTTTACGGACCCATTGAAATGAATGGGTTCTCATCCTATCGTCACGTGGCCGAGGCGCAGCTCAGTCACATTCAAGTGAAAGGGGCCGAGCTGCAATACCAAGGACAGCTGCTGCCCAATGGATGGGGCTGTACTTGGTATGCTACGAGGAGGCTGCGGCTGAGTCCTCTTCAAACAGCTGATCGGTGGGGTTCTTGGCTGTTGGACCTCCACTGATAATATACTCATGGTCTATCCTGAGGATAGGTCATCAGAATTAAACACTTGGAAAACCACTTTATAAAGAGCATCACTAGCTCTGAACACCATTTTGATCGTAGGCCCAATTTTATCTGTGTATCTGTTTCATAATAATATATACTTTATATCGGGATAAATCATCCATTTATTGTAAATTACAAAAATAATGGTCCTGTGGGGTTTTCTCCTTTTCCCTCAAAACAGCTTCACTCTTGTTCATGGGCTGTTTTAGGGTACTTTCCCACTTGCATCAAAGTTTTCCGGTTTTGAGTTCCGTCCTAGGGGCTCAATACCAGACAAAAACTCTTCAGTTTTATCCTAATGCATTCTAAATGGAGAGCAATCCGTTCAGTATGCATCAGGATGCTTCAGTTCAGTCACTCTTACGGTATTTGCCCGGAGAAAATACTGCAACATGCTGCAGTGTTTTCTCTGGCCGAAATTCCGGAACACTTGCTGGAATGCCAGATCTGGTTCCAGTTTCCCGATCTGCGCATGCGCAGACCTTTAAAAATGTGAAAAAATAAATCCCGGATCCGTTTTTTTCGGATGACACCGGAGAGACGGTCCCGGTGTTTCAATGCATTTGTAGACCGGATCCGGAAACAAATGCTATCCGTTTGTATACGGATTTCCGGATCCGGCGACGGAACTGCCTGTCGGAATCCAACAACGCAAGTGTGAAAGTACCCTTAGCATTGCATCTCAGCCTCTGCTGCAATACTAGACACATCCCAAGAGGGGTGCTGTGCTGCTTCTGAAGAAAAAAAAAAAAGACAAAAAAAACATGCATTTTTCCAATGTTTTTAGCTCTTTTTAATTATTGAGTTTACTCAAACAGGTTGGCCACTTTCTGGCTACTGTTGACCATTGTGTATGTAAGACGACTATATGGCTCTTGCAAATATAGCCATTTTCTATATTTCTAAAGGTATGCTCCCTTGTTTGCCAAGTCTTTTGTGCTGTCCACACAGAAATCCTGTCCATAAAATAGCCGCTGATGGAGGGCCAGGCAAATCACCTCCATGTGATGTCTCCTTCATTCAAACACATTGCACCTGCACTAAACGACAGATGGCAGGCGCAGTATACCTTATGAAATATTAAAAATGGCACAACATTTTAGCAAAGGCTATATTAGTAAGTGCCATATAATCATCTCACAAACACATTGTTCAACGGTAACCAGAAAGTGGCCTACTCCTTAAAGGAAAAACATGATATAGTTCCAACTGAAATTATAGTCTATAAATCTGTCTTACGTAAGCTCCCCCTAGTGGTAATTATAAAAAATAAAATTGCTAATAAATAGCGCAGATAACTGAATTGGTTGTTGCTCTGAAGAAAAATAAAATAAAATAATATATAGATATATATCCCCTTGAAATGTATACTCTATAAATCTGTCTTCTGTAAGCTCCCTTTAGTAGTGACTATTTTTGAAAAATAGCACAGATGATTAGATTGGCTGCCATAAATGGCCACTCTAATTTTATCAGATTTTTTCATTCAGTCTAAAAGTGAGAGAGCATAAATCTAGGCAGGTAGAAGATGCACTAAATGTATCACAAAGAAAAAAAATAATACAATGCAACAGCACTCTGCAAACCAAATAAAGTGCAATAATGCCACAGTAATATAAAATATTCTGGTGCTAATGCTACGCATATTTTCTAAATTTGAGATTCTTGGCAAATACATTTTGTAGAAAATTATTTGGGCCCGTCTGCCAAACGTCAAGGCGATCTCTGTAAGACAGAAGGCTTTTGGCACCAGGGGAGGTATAGAGTGGGCTCAGCATGTATGTTGGTACCTGCACTCCCTGAATTTTATGGTGGCCGTTATGGCACATAACAGGTATCATTTAGTGTTAGGTTCCTGTCTTATAGAGAGCGCCTTGACGTGTGGCAGATGGGCCCAGATAATTTTGTACAAAATGTATTTGCCAAGAATCTCACATTTACAAAATAAGCGTAGCATTAGCACCAGAATATTTTCTATAATTATGGCATTATTGTACTTTATTTGGTTCGCAGAGTGCTGCTGCATTGTATTATTTTTTCTTTGTGTGTCTAGCCATGGCAGCGTGCACCTGTGCATTGGGATGCGCTGACTGATCCCTTTTTTCGTTGCTAAATGTATCACAGTGGCTCTCGCTGTGTGACAGATTTAGCAGAATTTGATAGACATGTTGGACAGTTTTGATATCTTTTGGTAGGCTTACTTTACCAGTATTTTGCCCAAATTGTGGCACACAGCCAGGGGTGCACCACCAATGAGGCCAGGTGAGGGCAAGGGGGAGGGGGGCAGTGGAAGGTCCATGGGCAATGAGCTCTTTCATTGTAGAAAACGGATTCATTAAGAAACTGGCATGGGGGGCGCCGTTTCAGAGGCTAGGTGCACCCCTGCACACAGCGTTAAATACATTTGGCACATTTAAAGGGAGTTATCCAATGAAAAATATTCTTCAGATTTCAAACCTAAACCTGGATCTGAATACTTTTGCAACTGCATGCAATAACAATTTAGCATAGTCAGTGAGTTATTCAATAAAATATGTCTGTATAGCACCACCTGCTCCTTTTTTTTAAATTATTTCTCTGTCCACCACGCTGAGGTGGACGCACATGCTCAGTTCGATCCTTCACTTGCCTCCTGAGCTGTGATAGGGGGAGAGCTGTAGCAGAAAGAACATACACACAGTAAGCCACCAGCTTTATATAGATCTATCAAAGCATTGTGAGCAATCCTAGTTTTCTGTAATTTCCTGCACTGCTAACAAATTTGCTTTGAAAATAATTTTCTAGCCTCATTCCTGGCGAAAATCAATATCTGTGAAATATTTAGCTGTAATTGGAAATAGCTGTCTGTTATGAATGCCAATAACGCTGCACTTGTGTTTTGAGGACATGAATGATTAATACATGTGTGAAGAGTCATTAGAATTAGCTTGTGGTCTCACCCCTATGTTCTCCAGACTGATCTCTGATGACATTTGTTTCAACGAACAGAAGAAGGAACATATGGCATAAACATGGTGAATTGCATACTTAATGGAAAAGCGATTGTTATTTGTGCTTTATTTTTTACTTTTTTCCGAAACAAATTTCAGTTTCAAATCAATTTAACCTGAATCATCAAATGAGGTTTAAGCCAGGGTTTACAAGAGGCATTTTTGATGCATTTTTGAATTTTTGAACAACAAAACACCACCTATAAAATGGAATCAGTAAAAATATATATTTTTTCTTTAAACAGATTAAAGCACCATTACCAGGTGATAGTGGTTTTATCTGTTAAACAATAATAAAATAATTCTCTCATTTGGTCTACAGATTGCATTTGGTTGCTCAAAAACATCAAAAATGTCCTGTGTAAACCCAGCCTAAAGACTGAGATCTGGTTAAGTGAGGCGTGTTTATTCCCATATACAGTATAGTCCCTGTCAATCTTTCCCAAAACAGTGATTAGATCTGGGCTGGCATTAACAAGATGCTACGACCCACTGGGCTTGAGTGGCCCATGGATAAATATGCTCTGCACTCCTAGAGGGACTAGATTTCAGTCATCAAACTGGCGTAAGTGAAAGTGAATGGACCGGGGCCGATGACCTCACCCATGTCAGGCGCCCTTCCCTCCCCGCCAATCTTCCTTTTCAGAAAGTGGTGAGAGTGGCACAAATGCCACTTGCACCTAAATGTAGACGCAATGGTGTTCAAAGAGCCGACAACGTTTTTGTACATCAGTGTATCCCTTGGGGGGTTCATAATAATTGACCATCATTATCCAGAGTGTGGACCAGGAAACAGGCTTTCAATGCATTCCTTTGAGAACCTTGATGTCATGGGGAAATTGAGAGTCTCATTTCATGTTCATACAAAAGATGCTGTGTGAATCAGCTAGTCGGATGCGGAGGTCACATGGTATAGCGGCAGTCCACAATGGGGCCTACAAGATACACCGGCCAGCAAAGCTCAACCATATTGTTCCACTGTATGTGGCATTTAAAAGGAACCAGCAATAAAGCAAAAACCTGCATGCTTCTTCTAGACAAGGTTTAATAGAATTCTTATAAGAGTATTTGGGGCTCCTGAGCCTTCTGTGTAGCACCTACTAAAAGTATTGTAGACCAGTGTTTCGACATATACTGTAAAAAGAAGATATTAATGAATACATTTTGGGCATTGGATGACATTTTCTGGAGAGTTTGGTTTGCCAAATCCATAAAAAAAATCTGAAAAAATGTATCAGAATAACCTGCTAAAGTTTAACCAGTGCTTACCCAAACCAAAACACTTATGCCTCTCCCCCTCACCCCCTTTGCTAATTAATGGCACAAAAATCAAATCTTGCCTTTCACAAAAAAGACCAATATCAATGTAGATAGGTTAAAACAAAACAAAAAAATAAAGCATGCACTAGAAAATGTTAAATGTTGCTTAATGTATACCGTATTTTTCGCCCCATAAGACACACTTTTTCCCCCCCGCAAAAGTGGGGGGGAAATGCCCCTGCATCTTATGGGGCGAATGCTGCCATTTTACATCGCAGACTGCGATGCATCCGCTGGAGGGGGGAGGGAGGAGGGGCCGGTGGCATGCAAATGCGGCGGGCGGTGCGGTCACTGTACTTCGGCCCCGCCGCTCACTCACTTCCTTAATGCCTATAACTTTTATAATAATAACGTTAATTGAAGTTCCGATCCCCAGCCCCATCTGTACTACTTACTAAATGTCCTGTAGCAGGCAGAGCAGGGTGGGCGGCCGGCCGTAACTCACTGACGTCACGTGCCTGCGCCGCCTACATCATTCATAAAGTAGGTGGCGCAGGCACGTGACGTCAGTGAGTTACTTTCGGCCGCCCGCCCTGCCCTGCCTGCTACAGGACATTTAGTAAGTAGTACAGATGGGGCTGGGGATCGGAACTTCAATGAAAGTTATTATTATAAAAGGTTTAGGCAATAAAGCAGTGAGTGAGCGGCGGGGCCGGAGTACAGTGACCGCACCGGCCCCGCCACATTTGCATGCCACGGCCCCTCCTCCCTTCCCCGCTCCTACAGGTTTAGCTCCGGTACATTAGGACATCTGTGGATGCCACTATTATGGGGTGGGGGATATGTGGATGGCACTGTTATGGGGTGGGGGATCTGTGGGTGACACATATATAGCAGTGCCATCCACAGATTTCCCCCCATTGCAGTGCAATCCACAGATCACCCCCCCCATAACATGCCATCCACAGATCACCCCCCATAACAGTGCCATCCACAGATCCCCCCCATAACAGTGCCCCCCTCAGATCCCCCCCATAACAGTGCCATCCACAGATCCCCCATAACAGTACCACCCACAGATCCCCCCCATAACAGTGCCATCCACAGATCCCCCCCCCATAACAGTGCCATCCACAGATCCCCCATAGTAGTGTCAAGCACAGACCACCATTAGTTCAAAACCCACCAAAAGTGCACCTTTTGGTTAAAAATATAGTTTTTCTTATTTTCCTCCTCAAAAACCTAGGTGCGTCTTATGGGCCGGTGTGTCTTATAGGGCGAAAAATCCGGTAATATAAATTATTTAAAAATAACTTAAAATCTAAAAGATTTGAAAAAAAGAAAGTTAAAATTGTCTTCTATGATTGTAAAAGGGAACTGTATTATTTGGTACAGAATCCAAAGACTATGGCTGTGCTTCTTCACCCCCACTCACTGCCAATGAAAGTGTTGGACCCATGGCTGTTGTATAGAGTTCTCCTGCATACCGAGCTATACTTTCCATCCACATCATGAACTCTGGCTACCAGATTGCTTTCCAAGATCTTTTTGTTGCCCCTAGCAATCTGCTGAAAGGGCTGCAGCACTATGACAAGCACTGCATACCCCTCATTGTTTAGCAGGTACAGCTCCATACATGTTATAGTGACTGTGACTGGTACTGCAGTTTTTTGCAGCTAAAAACTGTGATTAAACAATCTTCTGCAGTTTTTAAACCATCCGGATATGAAATACCTTTCTAATTACATGTAATAAAAAAATAGACTAGCCACTGAGTTATTCAATTAAATGTATCTGTATAGCGCCACCTGCTGTTTTTTTCTTTCTTATTTCTTTGACCTGCTCACTGAGATGGCCGCACATGCTCAGTTTCATCCTTCAACTGTCTCCTGAGCTGTGATAGGAAAAGCATGGGCACGCCCCCCTGAGCTTTGATAGGCAGAGTTGAGAAACGCCTCCTGAGCTGCAGGAGAATAGACACTCCCCTTCAACTGTCAGCTTGATATAAATCTAGCAGAGCAATGAATGGGGAGATCTCTGGATCCATGTGAGGTACAGGGCTGGTTCTAGCTTTGTTAGCAAGAGATTGTCATGTACTATATGATGTCTGGTTTTCTTTTTTTAAATTAATCACAGTATAACCCCTTTACGTTGCAGTACTGGGTGCAGCCACTATAAATTACATAGACATGTGCCTGGTAATCCAAAAAAAGGGGCACCATAATCACAATCAGTTTATTGGTGGGGGTGCTTGGATTTGGACCTCTACCAATCTGGTATTGATGGTATTCTAGGTCCCAGAAAAACCCTTTGAGTTATTTGTATGCCATAATCAGTTCTAGTCATGTACTAACCATAAATATTAATTTTTCATTTTTATACTAAAGTTCAACCACCTTTGAATGTATATAAGGCTAGTTTCACACTAGCGTTCGTCGGTCCGCTCGTGAGCTCCGTTTGAAGGAGCTCACGAGCGGACCCGAACGCCTCCGTCCAGCCCTGATGCAGTCTGAATGGAGCGGATCCGCTCAGACTGCATCAGTCTGGCGGCGTTCAGCCTCCGCTCCGCTCGCCTCCGCACGGCCAGGCGGACAGCTGAACGCTGCTTGCAGCGTTCAGCTGTCCGCCTGGCCGTGCGGAGGCGAGCGGATCCGTTCAGACTTACAATGTAAGTCAATGGGAACGGATCCGCTTGAAGAGGTCACCATATGGCTCAATCTTCAAGCGGATCCGTCCCCCATTAACTTTACATTGAAAGTCTGAACTGATCCGCTCAGGCATCTTGCGCACTTAGAAAATTTTCTAAGTTATTAATGCAGACGGATCCGTACTGAACGGAGCCTCCGTCTGCATTAATATGATCGGATCCGTTCAGAACGGATCCGATCAAGCGCAAGTGTGAAAGTAGCCTTAGATAAACTATAATTCTCAGTCCTCACCACTTGATTCTGTTCGGCCATTGGGAGAGAGCCTGAAGAGCTCTGAACTTTCTTACTTTTTGAAAACATTTATAACATACATCTGAGAAACAATTAACCTTTGGTGCTATAGAGAATCCAGCTTAATGAAATTCTCATCCTCTCATCCCATTATAACGATATAGTTAGAATCAGTCACAAAACACTTTATTATCCACTTTAGGATATGTATAAAAATGGGATTATGTTCTATTTAATGGCTGTCCTGAGTCACAGAGCTGATTCATAATCCTATAAGTGTCCTACAAGGGTGTGTTGAGTCCTAAGACGTTTACCCTTTCCCTTGTACAAAGACTTAGTGGTTTGTTGGCACTCCTATAGCACCCACTGCAAGAGGCTCCACTATAGTGTCCAAGCAATGTATAAAGTCCTTCTTATGGTTGGGCCCATCAACTATTAGCCAGACCAGAGGGCATTGTCAAGCAGGCCTCTCTAGTAATAGAGACAACAAGTGTCTATTAATACTAAAGTGTTTTGATCAGTTTGACATGGGACATGCTTATACCAAGGGTTGTGGATGACAGTGTCCATATCAGGACTCCTGCCTCAGTTGCCAAGGGTACTACCACCAATTGAGGGTCTACAGGTCTGTCTCATGAGAAAATTTGATTGGTAGTGCTCTTCATATGATTTTTATTTTTTATTTTTTTTATTTGCCATTCACATAATGTTTGTAATTATATTTAACATTAACTTTAATTGGCAAGATGTAACAATATCAGTCTGATACACTGTTTTGAGTACTCTTTAAAACCCCAATCCCCCAAAATTCTTGAATTTCCATATTGTGTTACTAATTACCCAAAGTTTTTGCAGAGAAGTGTTAAATAAAAATTATGTTTATTATTACTATCTATATTAGAATAGATGTGAATCCCTTTTAACCCAGTTTTACTTGTAATTGCGTGAATATGTATAATATGTATAATTAACTTATAAAAGGATGTTGGAGATAAATAGATAGATAGATAGATAGATAGATAGTATAGACAGTATAGATAGATAGATAATGGATAGATAGATATATAATGGATAGATAGATAGATAGTATAGACAGTATAGATAGATAGATAATGGATAGATAGATATATAATGGATAGATAGATGAAAGCACTGACTTTACATTCCTTGCAGCCTTTTCTGGATCAGCAATTTTTTATGAGTTGTATACTGTGAGTTGTAGTACTTACATATACTTTATTTATTAGACTAATTATTACCTTAAAATATTATTATTACCTTAAAATACTAAGGGGCATTATGATAAAAAGTTATATCATACTAGTAGGCGAGGCAGCAGTACTACACAATGTGCTGTCCATATAAAAGCATGGATGTGGTCAATCCTATATCTGAAGTAGAGAACCTTTAAGACTTGTTGGGCAGTTCAACCTCCAGCCAAAACTGTTTTTCATTAGAAATTTCATGTCAATTGTATAAATGGAACTTACTGTGGAAGAATATTTTATATCCAGGCTGTACGAAAGCTGGTGGAGTCCCTAGGCCCCCAAGAAATAATGATGATTGAGAGCTCCATCTCCAGATGGATTTTACATGCCAGGAATTCTACTAGTTAGAAGATGATGCTTTAAAGCTTCAAGCAAGGAATGTAGAGCTTCACCCTACGGTATTATATGTATTAATAAAATACTGTATGTATAATCAGATCTCCAGGCCTATATTACATCTCTTGTTCTCTTGACATGGACACTGAACTTTTTTCAGACTCCTATGACCCATGTTGCTGCTGGAATTGTGTAGGAGGTGAAGGGCCTACTGTTGGTTCCAGGGCAATTGTCTGTTATTCCCTTATTATAATCCGTTCCTGGTTATATCATTTCCATCAGGACTCCATAAGTAGTTTGATCAAACTTTAGTTATAGGACAATTCCCTTAAGTCTTGAGTGATGATTATTAGGGTTTAAGTAATGTCATACTTTTAGCCTTTAAGTAATATTCCGGACATGTATACTTCTTGTCTGAGATCCAATTTTTCTTCACTGACAGCATAGTGGCTTATCTTGTCTCCAAAAAAATGGATTGTCTCTTCTTTTTCAGCCGTCGGATACAAGGCTTGTTCATAAATCAGTCGTCTGGGATTTTAGTTGAAATGGTGTTGTGAATCCCACTACCCCACAAGAGACTAAGTGCATCACCTCAACCAGACTGGGAGAAAGAGCCAGGCCATTAATCTGAGTTTGTTTTCCAGCTCAGCTAAAAAGCTCTATACTTACAGTCTAATGGATATGGTTTATACAGTTATATCATTTGGGAACATCTGACGGCAACATTCATTCATATTTTTTCTGCATTCCCGTTGAATACGGTGTACACATATGGCTGTGGTTTTTGAGACCATTACCGATTACAAGCAGGGGCAGCCTGACCATTTGTATATTAAGAGAAATATAGAGTTAAAGGTGTTGTCCAAGTTATTTTTATTGATGACCTATCCTCAGGAAAGGTCATCAATATCAGATTGGCAGGGGTCCGACATCCGGCACCAATGCCGATCACCTGGTTGAAGAGAAGAAGTGCGCCGTGCCAGCGCAGCCTTCTCATTGTATACCTGCTCGCCGTTGCAACAGCTTTGGTGAGCAGGTGTAATTATACTTAAGCCATCCCATTGAAATATATACAGGGTTGGCCATTTATATGGATACACCTTAATAAAATGGGAATGGTTGGTGATATTAACTTCCTGTTTGTGGCACATTAGTATATGTGAGGGGGGAAACTTTTCAAGATGGGTGGTGACCATGGCGGCCATTTTGAAGTCGCCATTTTGAATCCAACTTTTGTTTTTTCAATAGGAAGAGGATCATGTGACACATCAAACTTATTGGGAATTTCACAAGAAAAACAATGGTGTCCTTGGTTTTAACGTAACTTTATTCTTTCATGAGTTTATTTACAAGTTTCTGACCACTTATAAAATGTGTTCAATGTGCTGCCCATTGTGTTGGATTGTCAATGCAACCCTCTTCTCCCACTCTTCACACACTGATAGCAACACCACAGGAGAAATGCTAGCACAGGTTTCTAGTATCTGTAGTTTCAGGTGCTACACATCTCGTATCTTCACAGCATATGAAAAAAGAAAGTGGGCTACAGTAAAATTGTTATTCCGTGACCGCATAATGTACCTCAAACCACTTAATCACAATTTCTTTTATGTCAGGTGAATGCCAAATTTTTTAAGCCCGTACTCCCGTGGCCTTAAATAAAAAATTTCTAGGTTCCAACAGGGCACATTTCAAAGAATTTCCCTTTAAGATGCATAAAAATGTCCCATAATTAAGCTACATCGTTTTTGTTGGAATTTTTGTCATTGATCCCCCTCTAGTATGTCACTGTCCATGTTGTGGGACTATTTGTGCACTTCTACTCAGTATTTGGTGGCTGGAAATATAAGCTGAAGGTTGTTCAGGTTCGCCTGCCTTTAAAGTGAATGGGGCCTGCCGCAAACTTGCGGTTCACAAACATTTGATCGCGTTTGCGAAGCGCCCCGGCCGATGTTCGTCCATCTAGGCTGTTTTGGCAGAGAACAGTCTGCCAGAATTTACTGGATCCAGCACTGCCGGATGCAGACGGAATGTCCACCTGCCCCATTAAGTATAAGAGGGTCTGATGGACTTTCTGTCCACATCCGGCTGGCAACCGGACACATCCTTCTGCGGTTTGTGTCTGGCCAATCCTCCACTTGCCTGCCAGATCAGCCTGCCAGATTGTAGCTACCGCTGGTGTGAAGGTAGCCTTACGTATACCTTCTGGAAACCTCCTATAAAAATTATGCGTAGAAATATATTCTTAAAGTTCCCCATAGACATCTGTGGATGAAACCAATGTCTATAAAGTGGCCTTTTTTCACGTATGTTTGTCTGCGATGTCATATAGCTATAAATCAGTCACTGTTTTTCTATAGACAAGAAGATAATATTGATAATAGTAGTTTAATCCCTTTGTAAGAGTATTACCTGCTCCACTGAATGACTATGAGTTGTAAATCTATAATGAGCTCTAGCCTTTTACAAGAGCATGTGAGTATTAATACTGTATGCTGATGATCTCCTGTTCTGTACAATACTATAATTACTAGATATGAGCGAATTTCCCAAAAAATTTATTTGGCTGATTCGCCGAATTTCACCCCCCAAAAAAATTGCTTTGTTTGTGATGAATGACTCCGTCACAAAGTGCATTTTATTGTAAGTAGCGGGTGCAATGACAAGGAGCTGCGATACCGCCACCTCCATCATTGTACCCCTCAGATGCCACGTTCATACATGATCTGAGTGTAAAATAACAATAAAAAAAAATTAAATCAAACTTACAGCCTCCATTTGCTCGCAACGGGCCTGCCGCCGCCATCTTGCTTGAAGATCTCGGCCGAAATTCTGTGCGACTCGAGATTTCATCATCATGCCAGCTGACGGATGATGTAATCTCGCACAGTGCGGGATTTCAGCCGATATCTTTAAGCAAGATTGAGGCTGGCGACCCGTCGCGAGCAAATGGAGGCAAGTTTGAATTTTTTTTGTTTTTTATACTATTTCAGGTTAAATCGATTCGCTGACACGAAGCACGAGGAAATTCGGCTTCTAGGCGAATCGAATTTATCCTAAAATTAGGATCGAATTCCACTTCATGGGATTCGATTCGCTCATCTCTAATAATTACCCTACTACAAATACTACCAGTAATTACACACCGAGGACTCGTGACTCATGGTTTACATCACATTTTTATATTGGACGGAATGGAATCTTTAGATTTGCAAACGTTAATTTGGAAAAGGAACTGAAACTGAAAATACTGTAGGACAACCTAGCTCTTCTGCAAAGTAGTCAACATTAGTAAATCTGTAAATCTTCAATAGTACATTTTCTTTAGGTGCAGAATTGGAGCGGTTTACTGACAAATCTAGCTGTGCTACTTGTGCATACATAAAAGAGATCCTATAGCAGATGAAACCTGGGCTCACCCACGTGATTAGGGTTAAAGGAGAATTTTAGCACATATTCTATGCTGAAATCCTCACCAAATCTGCGCAATGCACAATAATTTTTTCTTTTTGGCAACCCTGTTCACATTACCCTGCAAAAATACAGATTTTTGTCAGTGCCATGGATATCCATTCTTGTGAAAGCCACAGATGAACTCCTCACAGATTAGACCAATTTAACACATAGAAAAACCTATGATCTGTAAGCAAACCCTTATGGCCCCTCCACAAGACGGAATTTGCTGGCATAATTTTGGTGCAGACACCATTCCAAAATTCCAGCATGGTGACTGCCTCTCATTGTTTTTAAAGGGAGGCAGGACCCCTAAAAGAACAATTTTAATTTCAAAACTTGGGGGTTACCACCATGATGTTCATTCACATGATCCATTATTGGGGTTGCATTTTTCTTCCGTACATCATTGATGTACTCGCAGATCCCTCCTCGATGCGCTTGCTGACATCATCACATGTGCTGAGTTTTGGTCCTGTCCACATCTTGGGACCATCACATGTGAGTGAGAAGGAGCAACGTATTTTAGAGCTGCCTTTTGTGTCTTTATGGTTCATCTGATCTTCTTCTTCTCCCATGTCTATTTGCAGGTGTTTGCATCATGCTCCAACCTATGGGGACCACATGTGCTGTTTTTGACTGTCCCCAGTACATATCTTCTGTGCCAATCTCCTGTGATGCAATGTACCATTTTTATCGATTTCATTATCTTTTGGTATTGCTGTTGTTTGTTGGGCCCTGTACTTTTTCCCACATGACCCCCTGATAAACCAAGGTGGGTGAAACGCGTTGGAGAAGTTGGGAAACCCATTTAGGGCTTACTAGGACCAGCAAGGTTAGGTACGGGGATGGGGAGACTCCACCTTTAGGGGCCATCCCCGGGCTGAGGATTCAGCAGGGCCACATTAGGGTTAAATGCTCCCCTTATACAGTTTTCTCTGCCCATCCTACCCGAACATTTACTGGCGCCCTTTTTCAGTATCAAAGTGAGAAACCATGGCAAAAAACATGGTAGCAGGATGTTAACAGCGTCAGAATCTGCGGTGTGTATGTACGTATGTTTTTGTCACCTGGCACTGATAGGCTTCTTTCTCCTCATCCCCTTTGGATCACCTTTGTACCAATCCTCCACCCTGTGATGACCATTGGACCAGTCTTCCACCCTTTTGCTTGCTAAAATTCTTGGTCTCCTCTCCAAGGGCCTACGACAGCCATACGGGCTGAGTTCTATGGTCCATAAGCCCTTTTGTGTATATAATAATTTTTGCAACTAAAATTGACATATAAAAATAACAGGTTTTGAATGATAAAAGAGTTTGCTATCACTGGGCCAGCTAATATTTCATCTTTTTGTTTGCACTTGGTACTAAATTAACAGCTGGTGAGTTATAGACTAGCCAAAAAAAAGCAAGCTGGAAAGATAACAGGCAGAACATTGACATACAAACACAGTCATTGTTAAGCAGCTGTGATGGACGCCATTTCCCAAAATGTCATAAATGGAAAAACTTGGTAAGTTAAATGATATAGCAGCTGTGAAAATTGGGACGTTTCACGGTGATAACTGGAGAAATAAGACAGCTCCTTGGGAATTGTGTGCATTTGGTTTTAAATCAAGCTGCTAATGTGAAAATGATTTGAACTGTATCCACAGAATGGGAGAAGTAGTGTGAGCCTTTTAAACAAAGCTCATATTGTACACCAAGATCATGGCTTCTATACTTTTTTATTTTGCATTGTGTGGCGTTTTAACAGTCAGATTGTTTATGCAGAATGTACTTCATTACACATAAGTAAGTGCTCTGCCATCTTTTTTTCACAGTTTAATTGAGGTGGTAGTCAACTTTAATAGGAGCCTAATATCAAGACTAGAGTGAAGCAACAAAAAAATAAAATAACTGCTTGTTAGTTTATTCACTCGCAATTGTATGTCCACCTATTAGGGCACTTTTATGTCTCAGAGGAAAGATATGTCCATACTTGGCTTCCATTAGCCATAAAAGCTGATACTGTATCTCAAGGGGTTAGAGAATTTGGAATCACAACCACCGGCTGTTTGTAGGGCTGGCTTCTATTTAGAAAGGGTCATTCTTCAAAAGACAAACCTTTAAGTCAATCACAGCTGAAACAGGGAACTATATTTTAGCAACTTGCATGGCTGATTTTGTTTACTAGGAAATAAAGAAAATTTGGCAGTTAATGAACCAGTAAAGTAGAGCAAATGGGCAGATTTGCTGATCTCCAGTTAGAACATACACAATTGTGCCCCGTGAAGTCATAGTCATAGCTCATAAATAATTTGATACAAATGTACTTCCCTCTTAGCACCTTCCCTGTCATTCAGCAGAGCTAAGGATAGCTTTTAGCAGCCGGAGTCTAGGGTAAGTGGGCAGATCGTAGGGCTAGTAGAAGATGCAATTGAACCTAGAAGTTCTACTTTGATAGAGTCTTTTTAATGCTTGAGTGCCTAAAGGGAACCTGTTACATTGAACAGGTAGTATGGTCTACCAAAATCAACTTATAGAGCAGAAGTTAAGACTTTTGATGCTAAATATTTTCCAACTAAATAATGTAATTTGTAATTTTATTAAGTTACATTTTCTCATTCTGGCTTTAGGAGTCCAGTGGGTGGTACCTTCAGTGATTAACAATTTGTATGTATGCCCATACAGGGCAAGCTGCCAATCATTGAATCACTCTCCCTTCTGGATACCTAAGCCCAGACTCAGCAGATTTTGAGAAAATATGTTGAATCTTTTCACATATAACTGTATAACAATCTGCTCAGCTCCTTCTGCTCTATAGCATGCTGTTGGCATTTTGAACTTAATTTTTATGGTGACACATTCTCTTTTAATAAAATATAATTGATGAGTAGGTAGATGGTCACATCTACCAGTTTTCTAAACAGCTTAGCCTACTTTCACACTTCCGGCAGCAGTATTCGGCAGGCTGTTCCTGTGGGGGAACAGCCTGGCGGATTCGTGCTAACACTAGCCCACCATGCTGCCGGAAGTCCCCTCTGGTCCCTCTCACTATAATGGGGGCAGGCCGGAGGTCCGACCGCAGCACGGCAAACAAGCCGAGAGGCGGCTGGACAAAAAACGCAGCATGCTGTTGTTTTTGTCAGGCAGCCTCTCGGCATGCAGACTTCCAGTGGCACGGTGGGCTAGAATTAGCACGGATTCCCTGATGGAACAGCCTGCCGGACCCTGCTGCCGCAAGTGTGAAGGTAGCCATGTTTATTCTAGCTAGTCTGGTGTGTATCTCGAATCTGAAGAAATTATGATTCTACCAAATCAGATAAAAAATAAATAAATTCAGGTAGAATTTTCATTCTAACAGATCGATTCACTCATCTCTAAATTGTATTTCTCTACTAGGAACAAATTCTAAACTACTAGAATTTCAAGACTTTAAGATGCCAAATAAAAGGAATATTACAGTATTTTATTTTACTATATATCATTATTAATGTTGTTGTAGTTTAATCTTTGAAATTGACACCTAGAGTCGGCTTGCTGACAAAAGTTCCCCACAGCACACCATCAGCTGCTAATAAACAGCACTCTACCAGTTTTAAATTGAATATTTCTTTAAATGTGTCATGGGTTTTGGTATCTACTGTATCTCTCAAAATAAATGGTCTGTATTGTGTTTCACTTGGGAAAAGTAAAGCAAAACTTCCTTCGGTCTGTTCTATAGACTGCTATCAGAAAGCTCTATCGGTTAATTATAGGCATTTACAGCTGCACTAACAAATAGTTGTGAATATAAAATTACATCCCAAGCTACTAGCTTCTTCTCTGCCTAGTTGGGAACTATATCTTTACATTATTTTCCATTTTTTCAAACACGATTAAACACGAACATGCTAAAAACCTTGGCTCTTAAAGAGAATTGGAACCCCAAAATGCATCACTATCTCTAATGAGGTTGGCGAGGAAGTCTGTTACTTACTCGGCCAAATGGGCAACCCAGGGTTGGATGTGAGCATTTTATAATCAGCTTGTGTTGTTTTCCAGGAAAACCTGTTCAGTCATGCATCTATTTCAGAGGTCTCCGGCCAGTTGGGATAAAAACTGTATTGCAGCCATTAAATGAGGCTTAAGTGCTCTTATTTGTTGACCCAACATTAATAAAAAAGATGTTTTTCAATCAGCGAGGGCAATTGGCCTTGGTCTTATGTTTGGCTTAGGATGGAAACTTGACTTTTCCATGCCTAAATAATAAAACTTACACATCCTCGAGCATTTTTCTGTTGTCCTAGTTCGCCTTGATCTGTGTCTATGAACAGGAAGATGCAACCATTGATAGCCATTTTGAAGTTATGGAGTTGTGTTGTTGGTCACTAGGTCACTCACCTGCAAATTTGTTTGTACAATTTTCTGAGTGTTACTCACAGGGTCACCTATTCACGCCTTTATTGCTCACATTGCAGTACACAAGAGAAGGTGCACATACACTGAGGAAAGAGTCCTCATATGAAATCCGACAGGGATCATGGGTGCTATTAATTTCTGATTCATGGGTTTCAGTTCATTTAACTGGAGAAGGTTTGAGCAGAACAAGGTATAAAAAGCTTAATTGAATAAATTTAGCAACTTGTAGCAGGGAGTTTGCTACCTTGTTTTTGTGGTTTTATTGCTGAAATAGACTAATATAGGGGCTGTCCCACGATAACATAAGAGTCCATTCACATCGCTGGCACTATCATAGAAAATGCCTTTTCTTCTCCGCAATTGAGGACAAGAATAGTACATGTTCTATTTTTTTGCGGATCGGAAGTGCGGATCCACAAATGCAGATGCAGACAGCACATTCCGGCCCCATTGAAAATGAACAGGTCCGCACCTATTCTGAAAAATTGCTGAACGGATGCGGACCCACTTTGCAGACATCTGAATGGACCCTACATTTCTGTTTGCTGTATGTGGCATCAGCGCCATAGACTTCAGAGTTCATGCATGACTACTGCTCTATTTAAACCCATCCTCACTGTGGCTATGCAGTGAAATGGAAAAGGGGCTTTGGAGCCTCATTTCAGTGTTTGTGGGGGCCTCAGTAGTGTTAGACCCCTACAAACACTACAACAATCAGACATGTATTATTGCCTATTGTGTGGATAGTTGCTAAATGTCCTTTGTGAGGTAATACCTTTAAAATAATTGTCCCATTATGGCAACTTATCCTCTATGTACAGGATGGGGGATGTGTCTGATCGGCAGGTGTCCAACTGCTGGTGCAGTGACCCCGGGAGAGGGAAGTGGAGGATGGCAGTGGTAGGGTGGTGAGTTTGGTAGTAGTACTCACAGTGGCAATTCTCCATCTCTGGCTCTCGCCGGAACCATGCAGTGACTAAAGGGTGCGCCCTTTATTCCATTGGGCACACCCTGGTCTTGGGGCTCCTTCCTAGTGGTGATTGAGGTGACTTTGATGTTTTATCAGGGTGCAAGGCAGGAGTGTGGAAACAATGGCCAGCAGATGATGGAGTCAGTAACCAGTCCAGTTGACATCAATAAATAGGTCTCTCTTCAATAAAGTGCAGAATAAAAGTACTAGTACAGTAACAAGGCACAGTTCCAGGTAGAGCACAGCTCAATTCTTCCCAATAGGAATGTGCGTATGGACAGCACCAATTATTTAAATTATAGTAATTTTTCTCTCTGTATCTCTAAAGTTCATCTAAAGAACCTTAGACAATGCAATTAAGTTCTATGTAAATGTCTTTGTAATTTCTGGGCTGAGAGGTACAGATTTAAGATATGGCTTCTGATTTCCTTTCTAGGGAGCACTTTTGATGGTAAAGATGCTTCCTTGGCTGTAGATGTTTCTGAGCTTGGGCCTAGCTTTGAATGCACAATTAGGTCCTCACTGTTTCAACGGCTAGACTCTCACTACACACAAACAGGGAGCAGACTCAGGTCCATCTTCTGGCAACGTAAGGAGAGGAGCCAAGGTTGTTAACCCTTGCTTGTCCATATAGTACTACCTTTTTAGGAAACCCTGTTCTAGGCTACTTTCCCACCAATCACAATGATGGGGGCCCATGCACCGCAGTTTGATTGGAGTGGTGATCATGCATGTGCCCTGCCTCTCCATTTGGTTATGTGGGGGTGCTGGAAATAGCTAGTACTCGTCCATCTCTGCAGGGCTCATAGAGTAGTATGAAACGGGACATGTATGCATGTCTGCAACTCCATTCAAATGGAAAGCACTGGTTCTCCACCATTCAAGTGATTGGCAGGGTAGTCGAAGTGGTCAGACCCTCATTGACCAGACACTTATTCCCAATCCTTTGAATCAGGGATAATTTATCTGTCACAGTGCGGTTCAGTGTGATAGTACTCTGTCGTGTAGGCTGGCTACCTGCACTCTCACGTACTGGCTGTGGATGACGTGTTCTTGTGTGTTCTTGTGGTTGATTGTGCTGTGCATGCTGGCAGTGGACTTTTGTAGGTGTGTGTAAATACTTCCCTGTGACTTTTATGCTCTCTGTGTTTGTTCATGTAAGAGTTAATGTTTTTATGGTCTGTGTGTCTAAACATCAGGTGGTCAGGTGTCTTTATTACTCTGCAATTAAGATCTGTTGGCGGTATTCCTGGAAGTTGGGTCTGTCTTCTATCTCCAGGAAACCTGTTTGCTATTCTAATCAGAGTGTTTGTACTTCTGCCCTGTCTCATGTGGTCAGCCTGATTGTTCATCGATGTCGCATTCATCTGCAATTTCTGATCTTTGGTCTGGTCCTGTGTTCCTGTTTCATGTCTGTTTAGTATGCTCAGGCTGTGTGAACAGGTTCTTACTGCAGGCGATTGGACATTGTTTCTGCACTAAGTCAGCATAGGGACTGTCGACCAGTTAGGGGCTGTCATTTAAGACAGATGGTCCAAGTAGGTAGGGACAGTCGTCGGGTGGAGTTTAGGTCTGACCAATTTGATTGTGGTCATGTTTGTCTTGTAACCATCGTTGAATAAAATAGTCGTTTTGCCTAGTCTGTAGTCTTGTCTGAGTTTCCTTGTGATACATACAGTGGTTCCTTTAACCCCTGAACATGATATATTCTTAATAAGACAACCCCTTTAATTCATATTGCTTATTGCTTATGTACATGTGTATAATATGTATACAATAGAAAGACAGTGGGCCATGTAATAATTTCCTCTGGTGGCCCAAATCCTAGTACTGTGTAAAAATACTTGGAAATATACAGTTTTACCATTGTGTAGTCATCAACATGTAAAGTGTACATTTATCCAAGAGATTCTCTTGGCTTTTGTCATGCATAGTAAGTATCGGCATATACAATATAAATTAAGCATATGGAGCAGTAAATTATATAGGCTAAAGCATATGCATCTGGCTGGGATAGTAATTAGTCATTCTACTAAGAGCCAGTCATATCTGTACATCACGTAAGCGGTTTTTAAAGGCAGTTCTTACCCTTTACTATTTGAAAATCCAGAACTGCATATTGATCAGCTTGCTTGTCTACTGCCAAGTGTCTTAAAAATAGAGTTGGCATTATTAAACACGCCGGGCAAGAAACCGCCAACACTAATGCTATGGTCTATAAATTAACGTTATAGCATCCACCAGTGAATTACAGCAGAAGCAATGCTCTTAGTGTTAATCTGTGAAACATAATTGATATAGAACTGTATGTATGGGTAATATTACATCAGTTATTACATATTACAAATGTCTATCAATAGTGGAAATAAAATGTTGGTAGGTGTCGTCTCTAGATTATATTTTTTTCATATTCAATGGAGCATATAGGTGTCATAGAGGGGGACCCCCACTCACGGCTGTTGGGGGAGATCAGCACTCACTCTGAGAGGCCCAACTCATCCATGTATTAAAACAGTCAATCATTTAACTGAGTTGCCATTTTAGGGCATTTATTAAATGTTTTTTTTTCACATATTATGGTGTACAAATTTGTGCCATAATTTGCAACTATTCACTTTTCTCACCACTTCTCCAAAGTAGCCACACAATTGGCCGGAGCTTGGCAGCTGAGCAGCAGTGGATTAAATAATAATTCATATTTGAATCTCTTGCTTATGAACTGCCAGGCAAAGCACCAAATAGAGGTGAGCGAATAAATTCTCGCAAATTTCTTGTGATTCGATTTTACCTTGGTGTTAGCCTCAGACTGTTCAATCAGTGCTTTTTCATGGTACAAATTTCCTCTGGTGGTAGCCTCAAACTGTTGAAGGAAAGGAAAGCTAATTTTCATACCTCTGGGTTTCTGGGAAAGATATTGAAATTAGTCCCTCTTCCAAAAAGAAAAGAACATTAAGCCTTTCTGATGCCAGTAGAAGTCATATGCTAATTTCCATATATTTTTCTCAGAAACTCAGAGCAATGTTGGCTGGACTACAGTGCTCCTCATGCATACTAGATTGTCTCCCTAATAAGAAAGAGAACCCTCAAGACCCGAAAGGCTACTTAACTAATAAGGACAATTTTCTCTTAAAACAGTTTTCTTATAATTTTGCAAGAGAGTTGACTTTTATGTTTAATTCAGGGAATTATAATATGGAGTCATTTAGTACCCTTGTCCTTTTAGAAGGAGACCAGGGCATCTCTTTCCAGTGGAGTATTTTATGTGGGTCTCTTGGCCTTTAATAGTATTTTAATTTGGGTAGAATTTATTTGTACCTGAATTTATCACATTAAAAATTTGCTTATCTCTGTGCCAAACATTAAGATGCTATTGCCTTAATAAATTTGGCAATTCTGCACTAGTTGATTTTATACTAAGACTAGTGCTTGTAATACCAGTCTTAGTATATCTCCCCCAGTATGTAAGACTTAAGGTGTGCTGAGCTTAAACCTCCCCATCATTAGATTCATAAACCTGATAGTAATATGACCATGTGCATAGGCTGTAAAGTTTATTTCTCCACAATATACTTGTGATCAGTAGTGATGAGCAACATAGGCAATATTCATATTCACAATATATTCCGAATTTTTGGCCTAATATTCACCAAAAATTAGTAAATTCTAGAATTTGTGATCTCTAGTCATTATTTTCTTGATTGCGAGAATCTGCAATTGGAAAATTAGCGATACAAAAATTTGCGATCAACACTACTCCTAAAGTGAAAGATTTGCAGTCTTCTCATTGGCCCACAAGCAAGAAGCAGAATGATCATGGGTACTGATAAAAAAAAAAAAAAAAATCTATGAATATTCGCAATTACGAAGATATAGCACTATACTCTAGATATTTGCTAATTCTCGAAGTGCCAATATTCACAATAAAAAAATTGCGATTAGAATATTCACAATCAACACTAGTGATCAGGCATTAAAAATAGAGTGGTGGCTCATGCTGGATGATAGATTTGGTGTATGTATAAGTACAGTAGGCACATAAAAAATTGTGATCTGGAATTCTGAATTACTACTGATAATAGTAATCTATAAATTATTATTATTATTATTATTATTATTATTATTATTATTATTAGGCTACTCATGTACATATTGCTGCAAATAATAGTCCAAGATTGTG
Source organism: Bufo gargarizans (assembly GCF_014858855.1). Taxonomy (NCBI): domain Eukaryota; kingdom Metazoa; phylum Chordata; class Amphibia; order Anura; family Bufonidae; genus Bufo; species Bufo gargarizans. The sequence goes on from NC_058083.1 coordinate 485,418,053, forward strand.
GTGACAGATTCCCTGTAACAAGTATATTCTAGTACTAACTTTCACCTCTAGGATTTGACTTTATGTTTTGAGAACCCAATGTGTTATATAGCCATGTTTATAAAACCTCAGAATTGATTCCCATGAATGTGATGAGATATTAAAAATAGATTGGATTTGTATATTGCAGTGGTGCAGATTTACTAATCCTGTTTAATATTTATGATAAACCAATTTTTTTGCTCCATAAGGTGCAAACTGGGAGGGAAAATGTGATTCCATATATGGCTGGGGGCTGCTGATTACATATGGCTGGGGGCTGATGACATATATGGCTGGGGGCTGCTGATTTTTTATATATATATATATATATATATATATGGCTGGGGCTGCTGATTACATATATGGCTGGGGGCTACTGATTAGGCTACTTTCACACTAGCGTTCTGCTGTCCGCTCGTGAGCTCCGTTTGAAGGAGCTCACGAGCGGAGCAGAACGCTTCCGTCCAGCCCTGATGCAGTCTGAATGGAGAGGATCCGCTCAGACTGCATCAGTCTGGCGGCGTTCAGCCTCCGCTCCGCTCGCCTCCGCACTTACAATGTAAGTCAATGGGAACGGATCCACTTGAAGATGACACCATATGGCTCAATCTTCAAGCGGATCCGTCCCCCATTGACTTTACATTGAAAGTCTGAACGGATCCGCTCAGGCTACTTTCGCACTTAGAAAATTTTCTAAGTTATTAATGCAGATGGATCCGTTCTGAACGGAGCCTCCGTCTGCATTAATATGATCGGATCCGTTCAGAACGGATCCGATCAAGCGCAAGTGTGAAAGTAGCCTTACATATATGGCTGGGGGCTGCTGATTACATATGGCTGGGGGCTGCTGATTACATATGGCTGGGGGCTGCTGATTACATATGGCTGGGGGCTGATTACATATATGGATGGGGGCTTTTTCCTTCCAAAATAACTGAAACCTGATATAAAGCTACTTTCAATTTTTTTTTTTTTTATATTGACCTCTATGACAACAGATCAAAATGGAATGCATTTAAAGTGTTCCGGTTTGCTTAACGTTTTAGCAATTCCATTATTTTCCATTATAATCACATTTAAATGGATTGCTAAAACGGAAAGTGAAACACTGATGCGAATCCCCCCTAACATGTTATGAAAGGATTTTTTTTTCTTTTTTTGTGGACCCAGACCAGCAATTTAATCAAAAATCGACAGTATGCAACACTACATATATTATCAACCACAACTTTATACACAATTTGCATGTGGTTTCAGAAGGTGAAAAATAATTTGAACATATTCATGAGTCTCAGGAATAAGATCAGACATAAAAAAAAAAAGAAAAAGATTAAATTTTATTCCATATTTAGGCATACATTTTAGCTTTGTGGAAATGTGTAAGATCACACTTCAAAACGAAATAAATAAAAACAGCTCTTTTTAACAGGTTCACTTTAATCTTCTAGACTTCATGTAATTTGTTTTACAATAGCACAAAGAAAATAGCTAGCACTCCACTTGATGTGTAATAAGATAAATGTTTAATGCACCTTTAGAAAGAATATTGCAGTGTTGAAAAGCTAAGGGAAGAAACGATTAAAATACTGTAACGTTTCAAGTGCATCCTATCTAGACACATTTTCAATAATAAAGAAACATGTTTAAATATATGGTATATTGCATCTCTGGTGCCAACGGCAATTAACTGGCAATATATTTTTGGTTAACTTGTTTTTATTGTTTGCATTAAATTACTTTTTTTCTCATTATATTGTAATGTATTATTGCCTGGTGACCCATAGTGTCTGCCAATAAATACTCGCTGATGTAAATGTTCTTCTTAAAGAGGACCTTTCACCACTCATCACTTGCCTGTCTTAATAGCTTCATGCATTCCCCATGTAACAACAATTCTGGAACATCTATTTTCATGTTTATATGTTGTGCCGTTCCTTTATTATTTCTACTAGAAGTTATGAATGAATTGCTAGCAGTCTGCAGTAAGGGTACAGAGGGGTGGTAACAAGTTGGGGGTGTGTACCTGCACAGACTCACTCTATCCAATCAGTGCTGCCATTTTCAGTCTGTGCAGTTACACCCCCAACTGGTTACCACCTCTCTATACCCTTACTGCAGACTGCTAGCAATTTATTCATAACTTCTTGTAGAAATAATAAAGGAATGACACAACATAGAGTCATAAGAATAGATGCACCAGAATTGTTAGTACAAGGGGAATGCATGAATCTATTAAAACAGGCGTGTCAGAAGTGGTGAAAGGTCCTCTTTAAGGAAGGAAAGTAGCAAAACTGGTATTAAGGCAGAGGTGAAATGACGAGCAATATAGGATTCAATACATAGCATTTGCGCAATATCTTGTGGATCAATACATATATGGTAATCAGTACTTAAAGGGATTTTGCCACAAATAATAGTCTACATTTTTCAAACCATAACCTGATCCTGACTACTTTTCTAATGGCATATAATAAAAAAAAATTGTATAATCACTGAGCTTTTCAATAAACTGTGTAGCACCACCTGCCATTTGTTCTTTTCCTTTTTTTTGTCCATCTCACTTTGGTGGTCGCATTCGCTCAGTTTAAATCTTCAACTGTCATCAGCCATATCTTCTGTAACAGGGAAAGAGCTACAGAATGGACATAGCTTGAGATGAGCGAATTTCAGGATAAATTCAATTCGCCTCGAAGCCCAATTTCCTAGTGCTTCATGTTAGTGAATCTATTTAACCTGAAATAGTGTAAAAAACAAAAAAAAAGGTCATACTTACCTCCTCCATTTGCTCGCGACGGGCCGCCATCTTGATTGAAGATCTCGGCCAAAATACCGCGCATATGACGTCACCATGCCGACTGGCGTGATGACGTATTCTCACACTGCAAGAGATTTTGCAGCAGGTCTTTAAGCAAGATGGCGGCGGACGGCCCGTCTTGAGCAAATGGAGGCAGTAAGTTTGATTTAAAAAAAATGTTATGTTAATTTTACACAGTTTTTACACTCAGGTGCCTCAATCATGTATGAATGCGGCATCAGAGGGGTACAATGACAGGGGCGGTGCTATCGCAGCTCCCTGTCATTGCACCCGCTACTTACAAAAAATGCGCTTCGTGATGCAGTAATTCGTCACAAAGCAAATTTGTTTTTAAAATTCGGCAAATCAGCCGAATCAAACTTTTCAAAAATTCGCTCATCTCCACACATAACCCCTGAGAAAGGACATGCCCCCTGGGATGCCAGCTTGAAGGAAATCTAGCATAGCAACTGAAGCAATGAACGTAGAGATCCCATGTGAGGTATAGGGCTGGTTCTAGCTTTTGTAGAAAGAGATTGTCTATATGATGTACTATATGATGTCTGATTTTTATTTTTTACTTCAGTCATGGCTTAACTCTTTTAAATATTAAAGAAGTACATGTTCTGTGCCCCTAGATACATAATGCTATAGTTAAAGAAAAACTCGAGCTGACACATTAAATAATTACAAGTAATCCTTAGTAGGGTTGCACTGGTTATCAAAGTATCGATTTCTAATCAATCATTTTGTACCCGGATCGATACGATACCATGATTTGTTATTTTCCGATACTAGGCTACGCTACTGCACAGCCTAATATCAGTTAGAATACATGGCATGTGCCGCTTTTTTAGCATGCCCCATATTCTCCTCAGCAGCACAGTGGAGACGGAGGGAGTCTCTCCTCCCTCGCCACTGTGCCGCTGCTGCCACCAATGATAAGAGAGGGGAGGGGCTATGGCCACTGAGCCACCAATTAAGATAACTAACCTTTTAATACAAATGTAGGCTGCGGGTTCCGAAGTATGACATACCCGGAACCTGCCCTCTATGACAGGACGTTGCGATCCGCCGAACTGCGGCAATGAACCCCTCAGGTGCCGCACCTGACGGGTTAATTGACGGGGATCACAGCACCCTGTTATAGAGGGCAGGTGCTGGGTATGTGATACCGCCGGTACCAGCATCCTACATTTGTATTAAAAGGTTAGCTATCTTCATTGGTGGCGCAGTGCGCCCTCCCAAACCCCAATATTATAAATTATAACCATTGGTGGTGCAGTGCACCCCCCTTCCAAAGCTTCCCAGTATTATAGTCATTGGTGGCAGTGGCCACAGGGTCCCCTCCTCTCCTCATAATTAGTGGTGCAGTGGCAGCTTCCGATCAGAGCCCCAGCAGTGAAATGGCAGCCAGGATGCTATTGAAGCCTTCCATGGCTGCCATGGTAAGCTCCCTGCTGCTGTGTGCACAAAGCAGCAGGAACATTGCAAAGTCCTATTCACCCTAATAGAGCTCTATTAGGGTGAATAAGGTAAGGGATTAAAAGATCCCAGGTTCTAGCCCCTAAGAGGGCTAATAGTTATTAAATAAAAAAATGCCAAAATATTAATTTTAAATCACCCTGTTCCCAATTTTGCATATCAAATATATAAACAAGAAAAAAATAAGCATATTACATTTTGCCATGTCCAAAATAGTCCAGACTTCAAAAAAATATCTCCTATGCGGTGAACGCTGTTACAGAAAAAAAACAAAAAAACGTGTAATTCACCATTTTGTCCCCCCAAAAAGTAGGATAGGACTGTTCTATTATGGTCCGGATGTTCCATTAAATGCCGGATGCATGCAGCTTTTTTGGTGTTTTATTTAATTTTTTGCGTGGTATCGAGTATCAGAATACTTTTTTTATGGTATCTAAATCAAATCAAAATTTTGATATCGTGACAACCCTAGCCTAGCCCACATCACAATGCTTACACCTAAGCCAAATTTAACTGGCTTTTTATGAATACAAAATCCTGCTTCTATCCACAATTGATTGCAGAAAATTACTGCATGTAGTAGCCTTGTGATGCCTTTGCCCAGGGAGTGAGTAGACCAAATCTATTAGAAATTATAGCTAAGTACAGTAAGTAGAACATTACAAATTATGAGCAGTACACTGTAAAGCCACAGATGTATTGTCTAGTAGAGATGGCCAGTTCGCAGTGTTCGCCCGCAAACACATGCGATCTGCCATCTTAACTGACAAGTCCGGCGAGGCACAGGTAAGTCTTTACCTGTGCCTGTGCGCGAGCTGGTCTGAAATGAAATGCAGTGTTTGGGAGCAGGCAGTTCCGAGAACGGCCCCCGGAGGCTGTTCTCGGAACTGCCTGCTCCCGGAGACCGCATTTCATTTCAGACCGGCTCACCCACAGGCACAGGTAAGGACTTACCTGTGCCTCGCCGGACTTGTCAGTTAAGATGGCAGATCGCATCTGTTCGCAGGCGAACACTGCGAACTGGCCATCACTGTTGTCTAGGCACAGGAAATGTCACAAGAGATGCTGCAGATTATTCCTTGTGCAGCAGCATGCTTTTCACAGGCAGTGACAAAACATCAGCCCATTGCAGAGGCAGAGATAATTGGTTGGCAGTAGCCTTACGGCAGCTACAAGGAACAGCCTTAAAGCGATTCAGTGATGGTAGCAAAATACCAATATTGACCAGACAATCCTTTTATCTAATGATAAACAAGTTTAAAAAAAGTGGAAATCCCCTTTAAACTTTATTGATGGTGGTATAAGGAGTTGAGCCTTGAGAATAATTTAATTTGGTAGGCCAAGGAAACCCTAGTTTGACACATTATGTTTAGGAATCAGGTGAAGCATGACGGTGCGCAGATGTAGTCAAGATAACTTTGAACGTGTTTTCCAGCTTTGTTTGTCAGTGGGTAATCGGTGGAGTTTGTCTTCCGAGACATATCCTTGTTATTGCGTGTTGATGGCATATTTATATGTGTTATTCCCAAGTAGACATTTATGGCCATATCCACAGGCAGGGATGCACCACCAATGAGGCCAGGTGAGGTGATCGCCTCAGGCAGCACCAGGTAGGGGCAAGAGGGAGGCAGCGAAAGGCCCATGGGCAATGAGCGCTTTCATTGTGGCAAATTGGTTAGGTTAAGAAATTGACATGGGGGGAGCCGTTTCAGTTTGAAGAAAGGCAGCAGAAAGGCAGCAGAAAGGCTAGGTGCACCCCTGTCCACAGGATGCTTTGGAAGTAAGGGTATGGCTACACAGTGATTTTGGGTGTGACTCATACCCATGTCCTGCCCAAGACTGCCAAAGGACTAGCGAATGCAACATGTGAATCACAAAAATAAGGTTCCACACAGTGTCTAAAAAATAATCATCCTGGGGAGAGGAGTGGAGGCCCATAGATTATGTAGGCCCTGAGGAATTTGTCCCAATTGATCTCCTTATAATGTTTGCCTGATGCAATGCTTCTCTATAACTAGGACAAAGCAATCCATTAGGTTCATAATCCTATAATTCTTAGAATTTGTGATATATTCCAAACTCAACACTGCTATGCAGTATGTAAAAAGCTTTCTCTTACATCAGAAAAAAATTCAATAGTGCTGAATACAAAGTAGACTATATAATAGTGCAGTGCAGAGAGGTTTTTCAAAAGGGTTGTATGGTATCTGGAGTAAAAAATAAATAAAATAAAAGGTGCTGAATGCTAAAATACAAGTAATACTACCCTAACCAATCCTCTGCTACTCCTTATGTGACCCCCATGTTCATTGCAGGTCTCTATGTCCTGGTTCTTCTCGACATTGCCGTGTGATACTGCAACCAATCGGTGCCTATAGTGGTTCCCCGCTTCACATTTCTTTGTCGAGATGGACTAGGAAGTACGAGCCGCCAAGGGACTCAGGAAGCCTCAGAATGGGAGCTTTACTTTTGAAATAATAAAAAGCTTTCTGAGGCTTTTTACTGCACTAATTTACTGCACGCACAACGCATTTCATTCTTGACTGTTTGGACCTCTGATTGGTACTGTTATGGAAAGTTTGGATATATTAAATAGAAATAAAAACTTTATAAGACTGGATTATCTACTTCATCCAAGAAAGGCTATCATTCTTGCCATTTCAAGCAGTTCAGCTACTACGTGTGTCATTTAGTCTTAGATACATGGTGCCCCTGCGCCTCTTGTAAAGTTCCTGCAGCATTTCCTCTATTCAAGACGTTCACCAACACAACACACAAGACAGTCATAAAATGGACAACCACTTAGAATGCTGTTACAGTGATGTTTTAAATGGCAATGAAGTTGTTGTAGTTCATAAGATGTGTTACTGGTCTTTGGGGACTAATATTTACAGTGTAATTTATTAAGTCGTGAATATTAATTCTTAAAAGAAATTGAAGCTTTTAGACAAAATTATGCAGCCCATAATTTAGCCACAATGTTTTATGATGTCTACAAAGCACATTTCTGACCATTTTACAAGATTTGTAACAAATACATTCTCAGATATCACATAAGAGTAGCTGTTTGTGCTTTAGAGCTGCTCTTCAGTATGTAATTGAGGAGATGAAGTTGATATTGGCTTTTTTAACACCATTATTTTAACTATACCAATAGACACGGCCAACCTGTGTTATTTTCCCCCGTTTAAGTTTTTTTTATTACTCACCTCTCTTTATCGCTTCTTCTTTCACTTTCTGTGGGCAGACAGTAACTTGTCACACGTGACATTCAAGAGCCTGCATCTCCCAGGAGTACATTGCAGTCAGCTCTTGCTAACCCCTAAGTAGAGAGGAATGAATGAATGATTTCAATCAGCATGAAATGACTACACTGGCCCTGAAAGGAGGAAAGATGAGATAAGAAAATTTATTTAAATTAGTTTCAGGTCCAGTTTGCCCAAATTAACCCTGTGATTCAATTTGGGTGCAAATCGATTCTACCCGAATCAAATGTAGTTTGAATACCTGGAATAGTCTCTCCATCTTTGTCCTCAAAAATTTCAAATATAAATCTAACAAAATTCTGATTTTAACAAATAAAATAGAAAAAAGTTGTGTCAAACTTTTTGTCTTTTGGGTCAAAATCAGTTATTTCTGCTAATGAGCACGAGAGTCCACTAATACAGGAGAAGCTGGACCAGAAATGTGTCAACAGGAGAAACAGCAAGGGGCACTACCAAATGGAGAAATGTAATGTGCATAGAAAAAAAATGCATTTCACTAGATTTAAACAGTTTACATTGGTACACAAGGGTATTAATATATTTTTAGTGCATTACACTGTCCCCAATGGGGCTCACAACCTAAGTTACCTATCAGTAGAGTGTGGGAGGATATCCACACAAACAGTAGGAGAACATACAAACTCTGCGCTGATGTCATCCTTGGTTGGACTTGAACCTAGGACCACTGCACTGAAAGGCACCAGTGCTAACCACCAAACCACCCTGCTGCCCGCATAGCAGCTCACACACGTACTCTTAGCTTGCAATCTTTTACAGTATTTGTTTATTTCAATGAAGAGAATACACCAGTATAAAATAACTATGAAATTTCTGGAAATATATGAAAATATTAATTAATCGTGTGTCTCAAGGCTCAATGGTGCAAAAAAGGCGCATAGCCGGATATATGTTTCAGTCCCCTGCACAGTAGGATGGGATCGGTAGAAAAAATGCCAAAGGGGCTCCTGGAGTCTTTATTTTTGGAATCCAAAGGTTGTCTCTTCACTGATCATCACTTTATAAAGATCTGGTTACAATTTTTGTCTAAGTCACATGTAGAGGATTTGCCTACAGCATATCCAAATGATATTTTACTGGAAGACCAAGGCAGAAATATTAGGCCGATAATTGCATTTTTGTATTGGATTTGCTGAAGATCCAGATGAGAATTAGATCTTGCTTCCATGCCCTTATTCACATCCATGAGAAGCTGGTCAGTGTTTCATCCATGAAGATGCTCACTGTGTTAGTGCCTCCTCCTGATCATTATGGAACACCCAAATATACAGACATGGCTACCTAGTTCCAAAAGACACCTACATAATGTACGCGTTTGTAATATTTTATAATTTATGCGTCTGTTAAGACAAGTAGCGCAAATAATGGTGACTGTGAAATCACAATTGGAACGTGTTATTATTCATCACAGTATCGTATGCAGCTCATTGCTTTATATTGCTGGCTGTTTACAGAACATACCATTATAAGCTTGTTTTCAAACCAGAAATTGCTCCTTTGCCAACCAAACACTCCAACCGCTGTTTTAATGATGGTGTATAAAACTGTTTTGATCCAGGGGGATTTCTTTTTACATTGAAATGTTGAGAATATTCTTCAAACACAAAGAACATAGTTCTACTAATCCCATAATTTAAGTATTAAACTTTTGTGTTATTGGATAAAAAGGTCACTCTTCTAGTGATTTAATACATTCTTAAATAGTAGGTTAAGGCGGGGAGTTAAAGCTGGGTTTTATTTACAAAATCACAATATAATAATTATAATAGTAATATCATTATACTGTGTAAATGATACATCTAAAACACAATGGCCCATCACAATGACATGAATGATTTACTGTTTATTTAGTTTTTGAATTCAGTGAAATTTTAAGAATTTGAAAAAATTTAGGTAACAGCTCAGGAAATAAACAGAGGAGGCATGTGTCCCATAACCAAATTCTAAACAACTATATGTGATTCATGCAGATTGAGGGATCTACTGACGTTTTCTCAAAGGCTGATTTTGAAGTTTGACTATATGCTCATGAACTGACTCGTTACCTATACAGCTTCTAGTATGGATCATTAAAACCATTTTTAGGACCTCAAAGTCCATGTTGTCTGCCAGAAGACACCCATGGAGAAGCAGTGGGCAGTTAGTAGCAGTTGTCATCACTAACTGAAAGGGATCAAGAAAGTGAGAATATGGAGATGGAGTGGACGTTCGGGTTTTGTCCCAACTGTCGCTTTAGGTAAAAGTTTAGGCAACAACTGAACAAAAAAAAAAAAAAAAGTATAATGAAAGTAGTAAATAATCAGCTATGGCATTTGAGGACATACTTGTTCCAGTGGCCCTGAAAAAAACTAAAAAACTAAAAGTGGCTCCATATTGTTGGAGCGTCTGAATTGATAGGAGACAGGGCATCAAAAGTAGGGGGACAGCAATACCATAGCGCAAAATACCACATACCACAGTGCTGCATAACGTATTGCCCCAAAAGCTGTAGCCATCAAAAGAGGCCATTTTACTCTCCTCCTCTTCCAGTTGTGTCTGATTAAGATTTGGAGCAGGGGGCTTAGGAGGTGAGATGTGGGCCACAAAAGTTGAATTCAGGAGGGTATGTGCGGTGGCTGGCTGGGTACATGAGTACCTCATTCTTACAGAGTTAATTACCATTGATAGTTTATTATGTACCCAGCCAGAGGCAGAGATTGAGGCTTGGGCGGCCCCCTGGGCATCGGCCCACTGTGAAATTTCCCCGTAAGGTCTATGGCCAATCTGCCCTGCTTGTTAAAATAATAAAATTGTTTAAATTGTTGAGGCACTGTGGCCTCCTGGCAACTTACCAAGCATATCAACATTTATTGGATAGCGGCTTTGCTTGATATTGCAGTTAAGCCCCATTCACTTAAATGCGACTGAGCTGCGCCTAGGTCAAGTGGCCAGTGTACGGTGACATTACTGGCCTAGGAAGTGGCCTAAGTCCTTGACCTCTATGAACAGCTGATTGGGAGGGGAGTGGTGTCGGGATTCAGACCACTACTGATCTTATATTGATGATCTATCCCAAGAATAGTCAAAATCCCAGATAACACCTTTAAAAAGGGGGTCACTAATCAGTGGTGGCAGCATTCATCTGCAATTTCTTGCATCATGTTTTGGTCAATGGCTATATTGTGGGAGGGAATGTCCAAACACCTAACACACACAAAAAAAAAAAAAATAGAATGTGTCATATGCATCTGATAAGTTTGATTAAACAGAAGTTATCTCCATACCCACACAGAACCAGGAGCAGTATGAGCATGAGTCAAAGTGCAAAGTCCATGGAATAACAATGATACAGCCGCAGCACCCGAGACCCTTTTGGGTTATTTTTACTGGTTCTTATATCGATGCTTTGTCCTGATCAACTGTGTGCTACATTGTCGCCCCTGGTTATGTGTGGGTATGGAGGTAACTTCTGTTTTAATTATGGAATATTTTTAAACTGGATTTGTTACAATAAAAAATAAGTTTTTTGATAATTTGAATATATTGTGTGGTGTCGCTATTCTCTGTGTTTTTTGTGGCATATATAAAACACCACATTGTGGTATTGAACCTAGCGTGTATACTGTAGGTGTAAGAAAGCAAAATGAGGCCACATAGGGACATGACATTTTTTTTATTTTTTTGCTCTATACATATGCCTAGAGATCAGGGGACCTCTGTTTTCATGACAGGTTCCCACCATTGACCACATTTATCATACTAACAGCTGGGGCTCCATTAGAAGAACATAGGCTCCACATAAGTAATATAAGTGGTATTATTATTTTATAGTGCAGTACCTGAATACTTGACTTTGTTTCAATGGAATATTCTTTGTAGTGAAAGGGAAACTTGATATTCCCAAAGATAAATGGTTTTCCTTTTAATTGAACCTACTCTTCAAGCTCGTTGTATATTTAATAACTTGTCATATAGCATACCTTTCCACTTTGCTGTATACAACATGAATCAATATTTTTAGAGAAATTGCTCTACTTACTAAAGAGTTACTTATAAGTATTGATTGCAAATGTCTTTTACAGCAATGAAATTCTATCTCCATGGATTAGTATACTTCCTTGTAAATATTTCTAATATTTACATCTATCTATCTATCTATCTATCTATCTACTGTATCTATCAATGAAAAAATGCAATGTAACAGCACTCTGCAAACCAAATAAACTACACAAATATCATAGTAATAGTAAATATTTGAATGTTAATGCTCCGCTTATTTAGTAAATTTGAGATTCTTAGCAATTATATTTTGTACAAAATTATTTGGGCCCGTCTGCCAAACGTCAAGGCGATCTCTTTAAGATGGGAACCTAACACTATCTATCTATGCCCATATTATATGTATTTATCTATTATAGAGATAAATTAATTTTTTTAAATTCATTTAGGGTTCGGTTTATAAAATTAAAAAAAAAGTTTGATTCAGGTACGAATCAATTCAACCCAAACATGCTCTCCAGAAACCCAGCATACCCAGCACCATCCATAAACAGAAATAGTACCCCAACCAAGGCATCTTAGACAGCCAAGCCAATTTTCTTTGCTTAACTTTTTTAAAGGTTAGTTACTCAGACAGAGTTTGAGATAGTTTTCCTTTCCTCCCCTATCGAGAGAAGCATTATGTGGGGAAGTAAACACAATAGATACAATTCTTATTATAAAAATGCACTGATTGAAGAGTTTGAAGGCTTACCACAAAAGAAAAAGTTGGATTGAAAATAGGGGAAATTGATCTGTGAAGCAGAAACACAGCAATAGATAACAACACATTTTTTCTTTATGAAAAAGCACTGATTGAACAGTTTAAGACTACTACTCAAAAATAGGGGAAAATTTCCAAATATTTTGCAATTAATTTCAGGCAAATCAAGAGAAATATCTGCGCGTGAAAAATATGTGCAATTCAGCTTCATATCTGAAAGGATTGAACAAGCTGAGTGTTTCACAACTACAGCATAGCCTTTCAGTCATTGCTCAGCCTTCTAGGCCTTCTTTTTAATCATCACTTTTTCATAAAAAGATTTTTCCTTGGTGGTAGCCTCAAGTTGTTCAATAAGTGCTATTTCATAGTAAGATATTTTTTTTATCTATTGCTGTGCTTGTGTCCCCACTTAAAGGGGTTGTCCAGGTTCAGAGCTGAACCTAGACATACCCATATTTTCACCCAGGCAGCCCTCTGATATTAGCATCTGGGCATTTTATGCTCCAATACTCTCCCTTGCCCTGCACAGGATCGCGCAGGGCAAGGGCTTTTTTATTTACAGTACCACACTGCCGCTGGCACCCCCACCGATCGCGAGAACAGGGACCCCATACCCCCTTGAAATGAACTGAGTGGCCAGTGTGTGTGACCGCTCCATTCATTTCTATGGGAATTTAGGAGATAGACAAGCGCTGTACTTTTAGGAAAATTCTGGACAAATTCCAAACTGGTAGAATGCATTTGCTCATTGTTGACCTATCTATATTCTATCATTTATCTATTTGTCCATATCTATCCATAGTCTGTCAGTCTATCTATCTATATATATATCTATGTGTCTATCCAAGTGCTATCTATATTCTATCGTCTATCTATCTATCTATCTATCTATCTATCTATCTATCTATCTATCTGTCTATCTGTCTATCCATGTTCTATCTATCTATTTATCTATCTGTCTATCCATGTTCTATCTATCTATCTATCTATCTATCTATCTATCTATATTCCATCATTTATCTATTTGTTCATGTGTATCCATAGACTGTTTGTCTATCTACAGTATGTAACAATTTATGTATCTCTCTATGTATCATTCTATCTCCATATCCAGATAGGCCTTATTTAAACCTAGAGGATTTATAATAAAGAAGGAAGGTTTGGGTATTTGCCATTGAAGAGCAGAGTAAAAATCTTACAACACTAGCATTTCAATGAGTGCATTATATTGAGGAATTTCCAGGAAAATTAAATGACATACATACAAAAATGTCATGTCCACCTTACTATAGCAGTTTCTCTGTCTATCAATTTAAGTTGTAGATTGTAAGCTCTTGCAGGTAGGGTCCTTTCCCCCTATGTACCAGTATGCTATTAGTTTCATGTTTACCGCATTTGCATTGTTTGTATTATATATGTATAACCCCTTTAGATGCAGAGCACCATGGAATTTATGACACCTTCAAATAAATAATCATTTATCTGTCTGTCTGTCTGTCTGTGTATCTATCCATCTCTTCATATTTATCTCTCTATGTCATGATATGTATTATTATGCTTTGCTTTAACGTACAATTAGTTGTTAAATTGGACCATGGAAGAGAGCTTTAGGGCCTGTAAAATATTTATAACAGCTAAAACAGCGCACAACGAAAAAGGATGAGGCACTCGGCTTGAAACATAGAGCCTAATCACGCACAGCCCTCTGTATGGGGGTTTGAGAATATAAGTGATGTTTTGTGCTTGGTTTTTAGCACTTATAAATATTTTATGACCTTCAAGATGTTTATCTCATCTGGTTTGAGTGCAAGCTGTTATTCATTAGAAGGAGCTCCTGCCAGGTACATTTATGTTGGTCAGCAAAATACTTTAAATAATTCCTTTTGATAAGTAATATATGACATGACTCATATGAGTGGTATACAGTACCATACATTGTGACAGTTGCAACATTTTCTTCCAGTAGTGTAAGGTCCTAGATACAGTGGTCTACAAAATTAGACATTTAGAGCTATAATTTTTTTATTGCACTTAAAATATATTGATATATTTCAAATGGCATCGTTTAGATGAGGGATCGGCAACCTTCAGCACTCCAGCTGCTGTGAAACTACAAATCCCAGCATGCAAACATGCTCGGCTGTTATTCTAACTCCTATAGAAGTGAATGAAGCATTCTGGGAGTTGTAGTTTCTGAACAGCTGGAGCGCCGGAGGTTGCTGATCCCTGGTTTAGATGTTTCCTCATGTTATTTCTACTACTTTACATATTTACTCCCTGTATTTCATAATTTTACCCTAATTTTACTATCTCTGGCAGAAAGTAATTGCAGTGCAAAAAGTAACTGCAACCAAGAGTACTGTAATTATGCAGAGATGGTTGTTTTGCGAGATAAGACATATCTCACAAGACCATGCTGTCTGCATAATTACTTGAAGGTGTGCACCTTGTCATAAATGAACTGCATCCTCAGGCAGTGCAGGGGGGAAATTAAAGGGGTATTCCCATCTGAGACAATGGGGGCATATCGCTAGGATATGCCCCATTGTCTGATAGGTGTGGTTACCACCTCTGGGAGGCGCATCTATACCAAGAACAGAGGGGAAAAGGTGGTGGCAGGAGGGCCCCGGGTTTTATTGGGTCTGGCCACCACCAAGCGCTCTCCTCGTTGTAGTGAATGGAAACACACTGTGCTTGGGCGGCCACCGATCCTATTCATTTCTATGGGGCCTACGGAAATAGCCGAGCCAATGCTCGGCTATTTTCGGCAGCCCCATAGAAATTAATAGAGTGCAGGTGTGTTACATGGGGCTCCACTCTCAGGATATCCTAGCCAGGCTTGAACTGGCCCACCGGGGAGCCTGGAAAATCCTTGGTATACCCCTGGGATTTACAGTTAATGATTAGTGCAGCAGGAAGCTCCAGCGCCGCTGCCTGCCACTTCACTAAGCATTCACACTAGTTAACGTTAGCAAGTGGCAAGATGACTGATTGATGATCACCTCGCCACTTCACTTGCCATCAGTCCAGTGAGCTGAGGCAGCCATACATGAAGGGGGCTGCCCCCGGGGCGGTCATATCAGTATCTAAGCCGGGAATGTAACGTCAGCTCCAAACACTGCTGCTGTCCTGGAGTAGGGGGAGAGGGGGTCTGTTTTTGGAAGCCTGTGGTCTGTTTTGGGGGTGGAGGGGGACATCCAGGCAGTGTTCAGTAAGAATTTGGACAGCTCCAAACACTGCTGCTGTCCTGGAGTGGGGGGGGGGGGGTTCTGTTTTTGGAAGCCTGTGGTCTGTTTTGGGGGTGGGGACATCCAGGCAGTGTTCAGTAAGAATTTGGACAGCTCCAAACACTGCTGCTGTCCTGGAGTGCGGGGGGGGGGGGGGGGGGGTCTGTTTTTGGAAGCCTGTGGTCTGTTTTGGGGGGGGGGGGGGACATCCAGGCAGTGTTCAGTAAGAATTTGGAGGCAGTCAGCCATTAACAGTGCTTTGCATTTCTCCAGCAGCCACTTACTCCTCATTCTGTGCAGTCCCTTAAAATACAGGTAATGGAAGGAAATTGTGACAACTTCTGCAAATGCACCAGACCTTCAGCCCTGTCTTCTGAGCAATGACACCGTGCTAATTGTAGTGAATAAGGACCACAGAGGAGAATGAATGGCTTGTGTCATCCATCTGCTGGGCTCGGAGGCTCATCCTTAGGCACAGTACAAACCTTTTCTTTTTTTTGCTAATTATTTGAATATTGGTTACATTATTTCAAAAAGTTGATAAATACAGGTTCATGCTGTCATTGAGTAGCTAGGTCTCTGTATATCCATAATGGGATCAGTGGCAGATTTGCATTGCAGATGTGGCAAGAAGCATAGACGTCCATTGTCATCATTAGAGATGAGCGAATCGACTTCGGATAAAACTTCGGATAAAACATCCAAAGTCGATTTGCATAAAACTTTGTTTGAATACTGTAAGGAGCGAGCGCTCCATACAGTATTAGAATGTATTGGCTCAGATGAGCCAAAGTTATTACTTCAAAGTCTCGCGTGACTTTGCGTAATAATTTCATAGATTAATTTTTACTGTAAAAAAAGAAATTTCCCGAACTTTTACCCAAGTCCCTCTGTCCCTCTTTGCTCCATAAATGTTCCTCTTTTTGATCTGAGGTATAGATTTTCACTATTGCATTTACAATCAGACTCGGACTGGCCCACTGGAGAGGCGGGGGATTCCTGCCCTCCCTGTTTTCAGAAAACTGGCTGCTGGAGAGAAGGACTCCTCTGCGGTTCTGGGCTGATTTCTCAGGTGTGTGACAGTAGTGAGCTGTAGAAGACTGTAAGGAAATAGGGGATTTGTTTATAGTAGACTCAGATCTGTGTATGTGTGCTGCTCTCTGCAGAGTTCAGAGTGGCATTGGGGGGAATCTGCCCTAGGTCCCCCCAATGCCTCTGCTTTAGATGCACCCTCATAAGTGCCCCAGCTCAATATGCCCCCAATGCCCCAACTCTACATGCACCCCTAATATTGCATCTTTTCCAGTTGCCCCCCTAATACCTCTGCTCCAGGATCACTGCTATTACCCTGCCTCAGGTCTCTGTTTCAGCTATGACCCTCCGTTTGTGCCCTTTGCTCACGTTGCTCCTCTAGTACCTTTGCTTGGGCTTTGTTAAAGGTTATGACCTGCAAAGGGGGTTAGACTTATGACTAAAAAAATCTGCACAGTGCGTCACATTCTCCAGTATTGACACAAATGGTTTACATGGCGGTAGTGATGATATTCCGTATTTACAGGCATCACTGCTGCCATGTAAGGCTACTTTCACACTTGCGGCAGTGTGATCCGGCGGGCAGTTCCGTCGCATACGCATGCCGGAACGACGGATCCGGCATTCCGGTATTCTGAATGCCGGATCCGGCACTAATACATTCCTATGGGAAAAAATGCCGGATCCGGCTTTCAGGCAAGTCTTCAGTTTTTTTCGCCAGAGAGAAAACCGTAGCATGCTGCGGTTTTATCTTTTGCCTGATCAGTCAAAACGACTGAACTGAAGACATCCTGATGCAAACTGAAAGGATTTCTCTCCATCCTGAATGCATGGGGATAAAACTGATCAGTTCTTTTCCGGTATAGAGCCCCTGTGACGGAACTCTATGCCGGAAAAGAAAAACGCAAGTGTGAAAGTACCCTTCAGAGACACTAGTGATGGAGGATTTAAAGGGGTTGTCCAGGTTTTCAAGTTATCCTCTCCACACTGTAGGTCATAACTATATGATTAGTTGGGTCTGATTCTGCGACCCCCACTGATCCCAGGAACGGGTCCAGTTCCCCTTTTTGATGGTGTGGAAGGCCACACATATGCCCTGCTTCTCCATTCATTCTCTTTGGGACCACTGGAAATAGCCATCACTGTACTCTGCAATCTCCAGAGACCCCATAGAGAATGGATAGAGAGGCAGGGAATATGCTCGACCTGCCACTTAATAAAGAAGGGGGATCAGTGGTGGCTCCAGCATTCATACCCCCACGGATCACTTAGTTATCCCCGATCCTGTGGATAGAGGATAACTAGAAAAGTGGACACAGGCCCTTTAACAGGCGAGCATTTCTATTTTAGTGTGACACATATTTTGGGCCAGATCTTTTTATTTTATTTTTTTATAACTAAAGAAAACCTTTTAAGAAAGGGAATGTAAAAATGTCCAACAGCTATGACACGACAGGTGATAAGTGTCTGATTGATGGGGGGCTGACTGCTGGGACCCCCATGATCAAGGTAGCGTGGTCTTAAGACTCTTGTGTACATAGATTAGTGGTAATGTCATTGAATGTCTCAGGACCCCTTTTTTTATGATCAGTGGGTGTTCCAGCAGTCAGACCCCAGCAATCTGATATTTATCACCTATCCTGTAGATAGGCAATAGGTCATTATGGTAGGACAACCCTTTTAAATATACTATAGATTATGTGCAATCTGAGGAGGCTACGATTTGGTAAATTTCATGACAGACATTTATGGTTAAAGGGGTTAAAGGGGTTGTCTCACTTCAGCAATTGGCATTTATCATGTAGAGCAAGTTAATACAAGGCACTTACTACAATGTGATTGTCCATATTGCCTCCTTTCCATCACATTATACACAGCACGTATCTGTGGTTATTACCACTGTGTAACCCAGCAGCGGTGGCCGTGCTTACACACTATAAGGAAAGGCTGGAAGTGCACATAGGCCAACACCTTTATCTTTAGTGTGCAAGCACGGCCACCGCTGCTGGGTTACACAGTGGTAATAACCACGGATACATGCTGTGTATAATGTGATGGAAAGGAGGCAATATGGACAATCACAATGTAGTAAGTGTCTTGTATTAACTTTCTCTACATGATAAATGCCAGTTGTTGAAGTGAGACAACCCCTTTAACCCCTTTAAGTGTGCTACACTTAATAGGGTTAGGCATAAATGTCTTGGTGTGTGCATTGATTGTTTCCTATGTGTGATTGGTGTGTGCTACATATGATTTATGTATCAGTGGTGTATGTGCAGCATGTGACATATGCATCAGTGGCATGTGGCCCATGTGTAAGTGTCTTGTGTCCCACATCTGTCCAATGAGTGATTGGTGTGCGCTGCATGTGTCTTGTTTCTGACTGACTTAAGTGCAGGATATCCATAAATGTGTAAATTCTGCCACATGTATGTTTGTACATTTTGCTGTGAATGTCTGACATCATACTTCATCATTATTTCTGTTATCACTGTAAGTTCTCATGAACACGACCGTCGGATGTTTTGCAGTTCGCAAATTGCGGATCCGCAAAACATGGATATCGGGTGTGTGCATTCCACATGCGGAACAGAACAGCCGGCCTCTAATAGAACAGTCCTAGCCTTGTCTGTAATGTGGACAATAATAGGACATGTTCTATCATTTTGCAGAATGGCCATGCAGACATACAGACACGGAATGCACACCGATTCATTTTTTTGCGGCCCCGTTGAAGTGAAGGGAACGGTATGGACATGGAAAAAAAATAAGTACCCTAGTCCGACACTGATCCTAGCGATATGCCCCATTGTCTGAGATGGGAAGGCCTCTTTAAGACTGGCATATAAATTAATCAATGTCTTGATTAATGAGCCCCATTGCCTCTATTTGCAACTGTCTACATGTCCCTGCAATTAGTCTCTGTCTGTTCCGCTATTGTGTTGTGTATACTGACACTACATTATCTGCTGCTTAGCATGTGAAACACAATCCTTCCAGGGTCAGGAAGGAGTGGAGACAGTATGCAAGGAAGACTGAATGTGTGATGTCTCATACTACAGGGAGACGGAGAAGTGAGATAACAAGGTATACAGAGTATGGGATGTCACATAAGCAGGACATAAGCAACAGGAGCATGGCTATATGACTTCAAGTGAGACTTAAAGTAATATCTCAGCTACAGAATATCCATCAATGACTAATCATATGGCGTGTGAACCATTTGAACATAATCAGGAAACCCCTTTAATCTGAAAGTCATCAACATGAAAAATATATGGGGGACATTTATCAAACTGGTGTAAATTAGAACAGGCTTAGTTGCCCATAGCAACCAATCAGATTCCACCTTTCATTTTCCAGAGGAGCTGTCAAAATGGAATCTGATTGGTTGCTATGGGCAACTAAGACAGTTTTACCTTACACCAGTTTGATAAATGACCCCAATAATTCATATACAGGGCTTTCATTGTAATTTATATGAATGGAGTATTGCTGCCATTTAACCTTTCATTATTTTAGTCAGATTTTGTGTACTCTTTATTCAAAACTTTTAACAAGAGACATTTATATTTGCCTAATTATAACAATAAATGATTTTCAGAAAGCACAAGTGAACGAATCAGCTTATCACAGCCAAAAATGCATTTTTAAAATGATTTGCTAACCATGAGGAATCGCTCGACAAATGAGAGAAAATGAAACATAATTATTGTCGTATTTATTTTTGTCTCTTTCTACGGAGACGTCTAAGCAGAACATTCTCAATATGTTCATCTACATTCTACTTGTGATACTATGGCATGATGAGTCACAGCAAATCTATAATGGTATGACCCAGAATTGAAGGTTACGAATGAGGAGGTTAAGGAGAGCATGAAGGCGTTTTGCTTATTTAATGTCATGTAAGGTTATTTTTTATTGTGATTTTTTTGTACTGTTTCCCTTTATTTGTTTTTTATGTACTGTTTCCATTTTATGTACCATTTCTTTTGCCCTTTGCTTGCCAATAGCCATAGGGTGTGTGGCTGACCTTGCTGCTTCACTTCTGTACATGTATCCTGAAATTCCTATGGTGATGTCATGACATAACACTTTTAGTATAACATTTATTTCCTCAGAATAACTTGCAAATATTCTGCAGGGCAAAAGTGCTATGGCTGATTTTTAAATGGTCGTGTCCTTTAGAGTGATGGAATATTATTATTATTATTATTACTATTATTATTAAAGCATCATTCATTCCATAGCATTGTACATACAGTGAGGAACAGAAGTATTTGAACACCCTGCAATTTTGCAAGTTCTCCCACCTAGAAATCATGGAGGGGGTCTGAAATTCACATTATAGGTGCATTCCCACTCTGAGAGACAGAATACAAATATAAAAAATTCAGGAAATTACATTGTATCATTTTTAAAGAATTTATTTGTCTTGCACTGCTGAACATAAGTATTTGAACCCATGAGAAACAGCAAGAATTCTGGCTCTCAAAGACCTGTTAGTGTGCTTTAAAAAGTCCACCTCTACTCCACTTATTAATCTGACTTAGTAGCATCTGTCTGAGCTCTTTAAAGACACCTGTCCACCCAACAGTCAGTCAGATGCCAACTACTACCATGGGCAAGACCAAAGAACTGTCAAAAGACACCAGAGACAAAATTGTGGACATCCACAAGGCTGGAAAAGGGCTACGGGGCAATTGCCGAGCAGCTTGAGTGAGGATTTGAAAATGAGGAGGGATTGCTTGTATGTGGTGAAGTTATCCTTAGAATGGGATTTATTCAATCGCCGCTCAGCAGCCCTGGAAGCTTGTCTGAGTATTTTGGTCAGGTTGGTGTGCCAGGGTTGTCTGTTGATTTTTCAGTTTTGTTGTGTTTGAGGAGAGCAACAATGTCCAGAGTTGTACTTATTGTGGTGTTGTACAGGGTGGTGGCAGTATCTGGGTCTTGGAGTGCGCAAATGGTAGAGGGTGTCAGAAGAGAGTCAGAAAGCAAGCAAAAGTCTAGATGTTTAAGGTTCCTGCGGGGGGGTTTGTGTGTGGACCGGGGGAGCATCAGAAAAGGCGAGTGAAGAGAAGGTGAGTAGGTTGTGGTCAGATAGGGGGAAAGGTAAATTAGAAAGGTTAGATAGGGAGCAGAGGAGGGTAAAGATAAGATTTAGAGTGTGACTATCTCTGTGGGTGGGAGAGGAAGACCACTGTGAGATGTCAAAGGAGGAAGAGAGTGATATGAGTTTAGAGGGGGCTTAGTGGCAATAGGGATGTTGAAGTCACCCATGATGATAGTGGGGATGTCGACAGAAATAAAGTGTAGGGACCAGGTGTTAAAGTGGTCAAGAAAGATAGTGGCTGGGCCTGGGGTGCGGTAAATGACAGCTACTTGGAGGTTGGAGAGACAATAGATGCAAACAGAGTGTACTTCAAATAAAGTGAGTGTAATGGAGGGTGACAGTGGAGTTGGGCTGTAGAAGCAGGTGTCTTATAGGAGACCAACTCCTCCACCATATTTGCAGCCGGGGCAGAGGGTGTGAGTGAAATCTACTATAAGAGATTGAAGCAAGAGAGGAGGTGTCAAAGGATGTCAGCCATGTTTGATGGAGGTGAAGAGGTCATGAATGTAGGACTGTTTGTTACAGACAGAGCATGCATTCCATAATGCTCCTGCAAGAGGAACCAAAGGAGCAGGGATCAGCGGAATGGTTATTAGGTTTAAGAAATTTGTAGAAGGAGATTTGTAGTAGGAGGTAGAGGTGATTTGCTGAGGAGGGCCTGGATTTGAAGAAATATCACCAGCAATAAGGAGAAAAAAAGAAAGTGTTAGTAGGTAAGAATAAGATAGGGCATGAGGTATCCGTGTGTGTTTGGGAAGGAAGTGTTTTATGTTGCCAAACAGGATTGTCCAAGCGGTCAGATGAGAAGGTAAGATGGAAGGAGAGATGAATAGTTCCTTGTTGGGTGAATGAATGTGGGGGTATTTCAGGAGGTTTTGGATGTAAGATGAAAGATTGAAACATTGTTTGCATTAACTATTTCTGTTATTACCTTTGGTCCCTCTCTGGTTTTATTCTGGTATAAATTGGTGTGTGCACAATGATGATAATGTTACATTTCTATATATTTTTACTATTTTCCTTTCCTCCTGCAGCCTGTCAACTCTGAAATGTCTCCCTCATTCTCCTCAAGACTGACAGGGGAGAGGGCGACTTCTTTAACTACTCATATATCTGGTTAGTTACCAGATAGAGATATGAGCTTTGTATTGTTTGAAAGGCACTTCAAGCTTTCAAACAATACCAGAATGACAGCAATATATTCAGTACATGGTAAGATATCACTGTTAGAAATCTGGATGCAGGGAATACAGCTGGTGAAAGTAAAATCAGGTTTTACCCGTGATTATTCCTGACTCGATTTCTAACAGTGATATTTCCTCTGTTGCTTGGACTTATACTGTCTAGAATGCCAGCTTTCAAACAAGACCAGTTCAATACTTCTAGCTGCTACCATTTAGGAGGTAACAGCAGCTAAAGCAGCTATCCCCCCTTCCACTTCTGCCCAAGCTCAGCTCAGGCAGAACAGTTAAGTACTTTTCCCACAGCCCGAGCTGAGCTTGGGCAGAACAGTTAGGTGGTTAAAGAAATTATGCTGGGATTTTATATTCATGACATATCCTTAGGATAGGTCATCAATATCTGATCAGTGGCAGTCCGATGCCCGCACCCCTGCCAATCAGCTGTTTGACAAGGAGGCACCTCACCATATGAGCACTACCTCCTCTTTATTCCACTGCCTGTCGTCTCAGAAGCACAGTGTAATGACAAGTACTTACTCCATTCACCACACAATCCAAGGAGGGCCAAAGAAACATTCCATTTTTATATTGTGGCCTCAATGCCACCTAGACCGTCAATCATGTACTGTGGTATCTGAGTTTACTTTAGAAGCACTATAGAGGATCTGAATGTAGCTATATTATGTACACTACTACAATATGCACTATGGCCTTATGGGTCAGGCATGAAGGAAGCCATACACATTAATACTTGTCTACAAAACTTGCCAAGAACCTCTTGACTTTCCCCCGACAGATGATGATCGGTGAGAGAGAAATTTTTTGCCAAATCTTTTTCTTCATCAGAAGTGTCTGGCAGCGACTCTCTCCTCTCTCTCTCATTGATAGTACATACATGCATTTTCTAGCTGCACATGTAGAGTATATGCATAGGGGGAATAGAGAGAGCTGCTGGCCAACAGTTATTGAGTATGTATAGCCAACTTTATGTTGGTAGAAGATACCATAAAAGTGCTTCATGTTGGTAGAAGATATCATAAAAGTGTTGTATATTAGTTGTTAAGCTTTTTTTATTTTTTATTATCGTATCATCCATATGTTGGGATAAAAGAGTAAGATTAGTTTTACACTAGCTCCAGTAGCTCCGCCAGACAGATCTGGCAGAAAACAGCCTGCCGGAGCTCTCTGAATCCTGCAAATATGCTGGGATTCGACTGGACAAAAACCGCTACACGCAGCTGTTTCCTAGGTAGCAGCTGGATCTCCACTGCATTCCATTATAATCAATGGGGCTGGCAGGCATTGCGGTAAAATCCATCAGTGTCGTATCCAAAGAGTTCTGGCATGCTGTTCTCAGCGGGAACAACCTTCCGGAGCTAATTAACGTTGATGTGGAAGAAACCTTAGGGTTCTTTTACAAAGGAAGATAAACTTCCCATATTGTGCAATTATTGTCAAAGGTTTGAGCAAACAATCGCTTGTGTGATCATTCATTTCCCTGCTCCTCTCTGTGGGCAGCACATGTCCTGTTTACACGAGAAGATGTGCGGGTTGCACCCTCCGGTATGTTGTGGGCTCCATTCCAAGCATAGGTGTGGGTCCCACAGGTGGGACCTGCACCTGTCAGACATTTAGGGGCATATCCAAGAGATATGCCCCCAATGTCTGAGATGGGAAAAACTCTTTAACATATGAAGCGGTGCAGTAAGTGAACTTATCTTTTTGTCATGATGTTTGTCACATTCACCATCATTGTATACTTGGTTGCAGTTTTCTATTTCAATCTACTGTGCAAACATTTTCCTAAAATAGGTTTAGATCAATTTCCAAAGTCAACACTTTGTGCTGGCTGTTTGGCCTTTTTAATCCAATGTGTATATGTATAATATGTTAATGGTATCTATCTCAAACTCCATATTAGCCATGCAGATGTAATGAGATCATACATAATGGGAAAATATGGTAATTTTAATTCCACAGAAATTAGATGCAAATATTAAAGAACATCTGTCACTGTTTTTAAATTAGAATCTGTGTAAGATTATCATATATTTTTGATGAGCTTTCAGTTATATGGTATCTGAGAGTATATGGCTTTAAAATGATAAAAAACACAGCTACACAATACACTTACTTTGTAAACTGTGTGTGGGCTTTTATGAGCGTACTACGTGCTATCAGCGTGAGAAGATCATCAGGGCTGATTAAGTGATTCTTAAAAAATTCTCTCTAAATAGTTTCATATCTACACAACCACCCAGAGTGCTTTCCAGACTTCTATTCCTCTAGCCACAGTTGTCCCCTTTGAGTGGCTACTACAGTTCACTCCCCGTTTACTAAATTCGATGCCGGTAAGCGGAGGCAAGGGGTAAACTTAAGAGGACCCTAAACCCAGAATAACCCTTAAAAGGACCCTACCTTTCAGGTTTCTAGGAAATCTTGGTTACCACCATATTGAGCTGTAATAGACTACCAAAGACTAAATCTACCAAGATAAACCCCCCTCCCCATTCCTAAATAGTGCCATAATTAGGAAGATTTGTCTTTCAGGTTCCTTAGTTCCCATGTGGAGCTGGAGTACAATAAATCACCCTTCTGACTCTTAAATAGCACCACAGCTAGGCAGATTTACTTATTAGGATCCTGAGAAAGATGGGTTACTTGCACAATGTAAGGGTAATTTTATAAGGACAGTTTTTACAGCTCCACAAAACTTTTATGCCAAGCCTCTAGCACTGATAAATGTAAATTTTGACTAGACAGTGAGAAATTTCTCCTACCTATATAGGCAATCTAGTACTGTCTAGTATCCCTGCACACATACAGCAGCCAAGGCATAGAGCTGAAAAGGCAGGGAGAATGGAGACACTTCTTTAAATGCAGGACATCAGGCCTCTTGCCCACGGACGTAAGGGATCTGTGCCTGTGCTGTGGACCGCATGCGGCGATTCCACAATACACGGGTCACCAGCCGTGTGCATTCCGCCTCACGGATGCGGATCCATTCACTTGAATGGGTCCGCAAATCTTGAGATGCGGTGTGGAATGGAAGCATGGAACGGAACCCCATGGAATCACTATGGAGTGCTTCTGTGGTGTGGTGTTCCGTTCCGTGCTTCCGTTGCACAAAAAAATAGAACTTGTTCTATCTTTTTGCTGAACAGACGGATCGTGGATGCCATTATGCATGTGGCTGCCAAACGGTTGGTACCCATGCATTACATTGCAATTTGCTGTCTGCAGCACAAGCACAGAGCCCTTGCATTCGTGGGCAAGAGGCCTAGTGGCTTTCTCCAGAAGTTTGTAAATATCCATGAAGAAAGAATTGAAAACAAACTTCCCTTAATAGGTTATGCTTCTTTCTTCTTGTTTTTCAGGGTTTAGTGGTCCATTAAATGACTTTTTTTTTGTCAGAAAGGGTTAAAAAGAAATAAGTAGTAATGGACAATGACCTCTACCAATCTGATTGCTTGCTAGTATAGCCACCAAGTTATTCACTAAAATCTGTCTGTATGGCATCACCTGCTGTTTGTTCTTTTCCTTATTTCTCTGTCCACCCGATCAGGCGAGCGCACACACAACGTTCCATCCTTCAATAGCCAACTCTACTGTTACAACCTGTGACAGGTCCAACTCAAGAGCTGCAGCAGCAAGGAAACACCCCTTGAGTTATAATAGGGAGAAAGCTACAGCGGAAAGTACATACCCGCTGAGATGTCATAGGAAGAGAGCTGCAGTGGAAGGACATGCCTCCTGATTTGCCAGTCTGATGAAACACAGATCTCTGAATCCATGTGAGGTACGGGGCTGGTTCTAGTTTTGTTAGGACGACATAGTCCTGTACTATATGATGCCAGTTTTACATTTTTTATTTATTTTTATTAAAGGGGTTATCCAACCACAAAAATGTTCCCCCAAATGCCTGAGCCCCTCACACAGATTGTACTTACCTCACTCCTTGGAACCCCTATTAGCTTCTGATGTGTGCACACCTACCGCTGCATCGCGGGTGATGCTAGGGAGGCTCATCCCCATTGCGGCCTATTATTGGCTGCATTCCTTCCTCCCCCCGTTGTCGGGTGTTTTGATCTGCGCCACAGGCAGATGCAGCGGCGGCCATGCGGGCATCAGATGCGATGTGGGTATCGGGGAGTGAGGCAAGTACAATCTGTGTGAGGGGTCCGGGCATTTTGGGGCATTTTGGGGGTTGGATAACCCCTTTAAGCATCCTGGAGACATTGTACAGTAAGGTGGCAGCTGAAATCTTTATTAGAGCCACATGGGCTCCATGTTGCTCGACACAATGCCATATACAGAGTGCCAGCTAGGGTACCCCTCCTAATGTTGGCAGTCATAGTGCACCCGCCCAGTACCATTTCCACCCCAGGTCTCCCAGGTATTGTAATACTTACAGTGAAAGAAGCAAATGAAGCCCCGTAGCCTCTAGATTTGGAGGGACTGTGCACTTATACATTTATGTGTCTGTAAATAGTAGATTATGGCACTGAGCATTACCTTTCAGCATATCCATTCATAGCAGTTGGGGATTTTCTCTGAATATGTGATTTGCTCTGGTATGTGGCGAGAAAGAGAACTAGCAAAGTGCTTTGCATGCAGTACCCTGTAATGGTGAGCTCTGTGGGTAGCTGCTACTTAATACCTGATGAATACCGGGCTCTGGATTCAAGTGGATCTCAATATCGTGAAGCAAAATGCAGATTTCCATTGGTGTTTCTCATCACATAGCAGTTTACTCGCATGCGTTTCTAGAAATCACAGTTGGGTAGTGGATCTGTCAGAGGTCAGCGCTCAAGTGAAGCAGAGTCAGATACTCTGCTTAATGCAGTGGAAACGCAGTGTGCGCTGAGAAGAACCGCATTTATAGGTTTATACTCAGTATCTAAGGGGACTTTCACACTTGTGGCAGAGGATTCGCCGGAACTGCCTGCCGGATCCCACAATCATGGACGCAAGCTGATGCAATGTGATCCGTATGACGAATGCATTAAAATACCGGATCTGTCTCTCCGGTGTCATCTGGAAAAAACAGATCCGGTATATATATTTTTTTGCATTTTTAAAGTGTTTTGCCGGAATACTTAATGCCGGCACTAATACACTTCAATGTGAATTAATGCTGGATCCGGCATTCCGGCAAGTGTTCAGTATTTTTGGCCGGAGAAAAAATTGCATCATGCTGCGGTATTTACTATGTCCCAAAACCGTAAGAGGGACTGAACTGATGCATCCTGAACAGATTGCTCTCCATTCAGAATGCATTAGGACAAGGCCTCATGCACACAACCGTTTTTCGGGTCCGCATCCGAGCAGCAGTTTTTGCGGCTCGGGTGCGGACCCATTCACTTCAATGGGGCAGCAAAAGATGCGGACAGCACTCCGTGTGCTGTCGGCATTCGTTGCTCCGTTCCGTGGCCCCGCCCAAAAAATATAGCATGTCCTATTCTTGTCTGCGGGCAAGAATAGGCATTTCTACAATGGGCCGCTCGTTCCGTTCCACAAATTGCGGAAGGCACACAGACAGCTTCAGTTTTTTGTGGATCCGTGGTTTGCAGACCGCCAAAAATGAAATGGTCGTGTGTATGTAGCCTAAAACGGATTAGTTTTTTTCCGGTATTGAGCTCCTGTGACGGAACTCAATACCGGAAAACAAAAACGCTAGTGTGAAAGTACCCTAACATAGTCTATTTGTGAACATTCAGCATAGTATTTATTGTAAAAAATACAAGTGAATGGAATTTGTCCTTGTAAGTATTAAAGTAGGTTTCCAGATTTATTTATTTTTAAATTGGGCAACACAGATTTAAAGGGGTTGTCCAGGCAGTTTATGTGATACTTCCCTGACCCTCGCACCCCCGATGCTGACGACTCACACGGGCGGCGGGCTTGAATTCTCAGATTCCAGCAGGGTGTGTGCTCTTCTTTTCCTGTTCAGCTGCATTTACCATTGTGCAGTTGAACATGAAGACCAGGGAACACATCAGGTCGGGATCCGAGGAGAAGAGACCGCAGCCTGTGTGGGTGCAGCAGAGACAGTGGTATTGGAGTCGGGAGGGATGAGAAGTAGTAACTTTTTCTACAAAGGGCTGAAGAAAGCATAGGTTTCTTACTGCTCCGAGAATCTCTTTAAGAATAATAATAATAAAAAATAACTTACCCTCATTAATTCCCCGGTTCTGATGCTGATACAGTCCCTGCTGCTCTTCACTTCCAGCTCATATAATCACTGACTTTAGCAGACAGTCATCTTAAATGTTTTTTACAGACCTCTCAGCATGGCTGGACCCACCAACTTTCACACTCGCATTTGGTGCGGATCGTTCATGGATCTGTACAGACGGATTCGTTCAGATAATACAACCGTCTGTATCTGTTCAGAACGGATCCGTTTGTATTATCTTTAACATAGCCAAGACCGTTTTCTATTGCGCCAGGTTGTGTCATAGAAAACAAATCCATCCCCATTGACTTACATTGTGTACATCGTTTGGCTCAGTTTTGTCAGACGGACACCAAAACGCTGCAGGCAGCGTTTTGGTGTCCGCCTCCAAAGCTGAATGGACATGGAACGGAGCCCTGAACGGATCTCACAAACGGAAAGGCAAAACGCCAGTGTGAAAGTTTTACCCTGCCCCCTTGGTTACCAGCACCAGTTCTGCCCCACTGACTCGGAAGGTCCAAAGTCTTCCTGCGTAAACATCTGCATTACCGTTGTGGCCATTGATTGCCTACAGCAGGCATGCTCAACCTGCGGCCCTCCAGCCGTTGTAAAACTACAACTCCCACAATGCCCTGCTGTAGGCTAATAGCTGTAGGCTGTTCGGGTATGCTGGGAGTTGTAGTTTTGCAACAGCTGGAGGGCCGCAGGTTGAGCATGCTGGCCTACAGCAGGCATGTGCTCCCTGTTAAACCGGATATTGATGAGGAGAGACCTGGGACCTGCAGAGCTAGCAGGGCAGCGATGGATCTGGAACCCATCAGCAGGGATCAGGTAAGTATGATTACCACCATAAGTCCAGTCTGTAAAAAACATCACAAAGGTGGCCAGTACTTGGAGATTACCGCAGTGGGAACGGGATCAACGTCGGAACGGCAAAGGCAGGGGATCATGAGTATGGTTTATTTTTTAACTTTAACTCTTTGTGGATCATTAAAATATATATATACATATTTCTGGGGTCTTACGTCGGAATTCAATCATGAGGTTTGTGTACTCTCGCTGCTGGCCAGGCACTTTCTCAGAAACCCTCCAGTTTCCTCTCCTTATTTATTCCTCTAATGTGTCTCCCAATCTAATTTCCCTCTTCCAGACAGACACACTTGAGTCTATTTTCATAGCAAGCCCATTAACCCATTAGTATGCATTTGGAGTAAGGGAGGAAACAGGAAGAAATGGAAGAAACTTACAAAAACAAGGATCTGAAAACTTCATGCAGAGCATTTAAACCGTTTAGCGACCATGCTCTAAAAACGTACTAAATAAATTGCCTATGATATTAGTCCCAGTGCATATGTGAGGGTACGACATGGTAGATATTGGATTGTGAACCAGGTGGAGCTGGGGCTGCTTTTACGAAAAACACCCTTGGTCACAAAGGCAGGCTATATATAGAACTTTATTTTCTTCTAACTGGCATCTGACCACTGTAATAAAAAAACGTATTAAAAACCTGACCAATGATGTGAATACAGGCTTACTGTAGTTTGATTTACACATGGCGTTTTTTAGGAAAGATATCACTGTTTTAGGCGTTTTTCCTGATATTTTACTATTTTTTGGGCAAAAAATGCTGCAACCAAATTTTTGTAGTCAATAGTAATTATAAAATGATTTTTTGTTTTTTGTGGTGTTTTAGGTATTTTTTTTTGCAGACCATATGCTGAAAAATACTTTAAAAGCGCTGCATAAAAATAATTGTGTGACACCAGCCTTAGGGCTCATGCACACGACCGTATGTATTTTGCATTCCACAAAAAACGGATCCACAAAAAATACAGTTGACATCCATGCACATTTTGTATTTTGCAGAATGGAACAGCTGGACCCTAATAGAACAGTACTATCCTTGTCCGTGATGCAGACAATAATAGGACATGTTCTATACGGACATACGGAAATGCACACGTAGTAACTTCCATTTTTTTTCCGGACCCATTGAAATGAATGGTTGCACATACGGTCCGCCCAAAAAATGGAACAGGCATGGAAAGAAAATACATACGTGTGAATAAGCCCTAAAGTTACCTTTCTTCCATAAATGTAATCTTAAAACCTGGGATTCTCCCTGTATGCTCCAGAGCCTGAAGCCCATAATGGGGTTTCCCACAAAATGCATTTGTCCCCTGTGCATAGGGTAGGTGATAAATGTAAGATCTCTGGGGGCCTCACCAATGGATAGCCCAGGGGTCCTCAGCCCCTCCTCCTCTCTACCAAACAAGCTGTGTGGTGTGGAGCTTGAATGGAATGGAGGGTTTCTCAGTCATTCTTATACGCGATGAATGGAGTGGCAATGCCATACTCAACTATTGCTCCATTCAAATTTCCCAGGGTTAGCAGGGTTGGTTTAAGTGATTGTCCAGTATAGGAGCTGACAACCTAAATAGATGAAAGTGGTTCCCAGTTAAAAGAAAAACACTTAACTGCCCCATTCTCAGACAGGAAGTCATTTGGTCTTGCGACCACTGCAGTCCAGTCATTGGCTTTAGTAGTCACATATAGTGTTGATAGAGCACCAAAGAGCTCGGGTTCTCATGTAGAACAAGTACAATACTTTGAGATTCTCGGGTGCTCTACAGAGCACCCGAGCACAATGAAAGTCAATGGGAGAACCCGAGCATTAAACCAGGTACCCCCTGCTCTGAAGTGAGGAGGGTGTCTGGTTTATAGGAAAAGGTCCGAAATTAATGAAAACACCACTGAAATTGTTCGGGAACAGCATGGGTAGGATGTCTGGATCCATCTTGGACTCCCAGGTCACTGCTGGGAACCATGTTGTGCGAGTAGTACACCACTTTTACAGACTGATAATAATACGCACCAAACTGAAGATAAAAATGATTTTAGAGAAAAAAATGTTAGGAAACATTCTTTCCTGTATATTTACTTGTATATAAAGTGAAAGTGCTGCTAAAAATTACAAGGAAGAGGCACTCCGATACAACCTGTATATCACATAATGGAGGACCTCATTCACATTGTTGTACAATTGTTCAGGTAGTGGGACTCCTACACTCAAAAAGCCTTTGCACTAAGTGAATGGGCTGCCAAAATTTACAAGGAACCGGTGCTCCAATATACCCTTTATTACACATAAAGGAGGGCATTATACACACACCTGTAAAATTATGATTGATGGCCTGCTGGTGACCCTCAAAAACATTAGGAGCAAGGGTCTATATTTGGAGCAAGGGTCTAAAATATTAGGGGTGAGGGTCTGCTGCTGAGCTGACCCTCTAAAATATTAGGGGTGAGTGCCTGCTGCTGATCTGACCATCTAAAAAATTAGAGGTGAAGGTCTACTGCTGAGCTGACCATTTAAAAAAATAGGGGTGAGGGTCTGCTGCAGATCTGACCCTCTAAAACATTAGGGGCGAGGGCCTGCTGCTGATCTGACCATCTAAAAAATTAGGGCTGAGGGTCTGCTGCTGAGCTGACCATCTAAAACATAAGTGGTGAGGGTCTGCTGCTGATCTGACCTTCTAGAACATTAGGAGTTAGGGTATGCTGCTGAGCTGACCATCTAAAACATTAGGGGCGAGGGCCTGCTGCTGATCTGACCATCTCAAAAATTAGAGGTGAGGGCCTGCTGCTGATCTGACCCTCTAAAACATTAGGGGTGAGGGTCTGCTGCTTAGCTGATGCTCTAAGACATTAGGAGCGAGGGCCTGCTGCTGAGCTGACCCTCTAAATCATTAGGAGCGAGGGAAGCCTAATAAGCATGTTGATATGATGGAGGAGGAGGATAAGAAAAGAGAGATTGAACCATATACCCTTTTTTCTGGTGAAAGGGGTGCATGTACATACAGTGTATTTGATACACCATAAAAGCCACATTTAAAGTGCCTTTATGTTCAGCCGGTTTCCTCTTTACACTTATCAGTTATTATGCCCCCAGAAGCACTAAATACCCGCTCTGACAAAACGCTGGCAGCAGGGCAGGCCAGCACCTCCAAGGCGTAGAACGCCAGTTCGTGCCACGTGTCCAGCTTGGACACCTAATAGTTGTAAAGCACAGAGGGATCACTGCTACGTACTCCTTCACTATGTTCCAAATCTTTTCCCTCCTTGTGACACTAAGCTGCGCATCAGGGTGAGGTTGATAGCGGGGTGTCACGAAACTGTTCCAGGCCTTGGAGAGTGTTGCCCTGCCTCTGTTGGAACTGCTGTGTGTTCCCGTCGTCTCCCCTACTCGGTTGCCCAAGGAACTATGTACTCTGGTGCAAGGGTGAACAACCATTAATCCGTGTTGGACAAAATGCGTATAATGTGAGGGTCATGGAAAAGGCAGCATAACATAAAGTCAGCCATGTTTGCCAGTCCCAACAGACCCTCTGTAGCGGAGGCAACCGTTTCCTGCTTCTCCTCCCCCTCCTCATCATCATTCAATTCGTGCTGAGAAGACGAACTGAGAGTGGTCTGGCTATCATCCTGTCTTCCCCCATTTCCACCTCTTCCACATGAAAAGCATTTGCCTTCATTGTGAGCAGCAAGAATTTCAGTAGACGCAGAATCGGGATGGTGTTGATTCCTCAAAGTTGCGTAAAACCTCATAGAGGTCAGACATCCATGCCCACTCGTTGCTTGTGAAGAGCGGAAGCTGACTGGAAAGGCGACAACCATGTTGCAGCTGGTATTCCACTACTGCCCTCTGTTGCTCACAAAGCCTAGCCACAAAGCCTGGCCTGTCAGTCCGGCAGGAGCTGTAGATGGCTTTCGTAAATGGACACACACGCGGCGCACCTTCACCAGTAGCTCAGGCAAATTGGGGTAGGTTTTGAGAAACCGCTGATCACGTGGGCTAGGCATGGTATGTGCGTGAACTTTCCGAGCTCTAAAGCCGCCAATAAGTTATGGCCATTATCAGACACAACCATGCCTGGTTGTAAGTTGAGTGGTGAGAGCCACAGCTCAGTCTGGTTCCTTATACCCTGCCACAGCTCTGCAGCAGTGTGCTGTTTGTCACCTAAATAAATTAGTTTCAGCGCGGCCTGTTGCCGCTTCCCCACTGCAGTGATACACTGCTTCCAGCTAATGACTGATGGCTGACTGATGCTGCAAGATGAGAATTCAGAGGTGGAAGTGGAGGAGGAGGTGGAGGAGGAGAAGGGGGGGTTGCAGCAACTATTATAGGTGGTGGCGGAAATCCTGATGGAAGTTGGGCCAGCAATCCTAGGCGTCAGTAGCACCTGTGCCATCCCAGGGTACGACTTGCTCTCGGCCTCCACAACATTCACCCAGTGTGCCGTCAGGGAAATGTAGCATACCTGGCCAAAAGCACTTGTCCATGTGTCAGTCGTTAAGTGGACCTTCCCAATAAATGCATTGGTCAGGGCACTGGTGATGTTACAGGACACATGCTGGTGTAAGGCGTGGACAACAAACCGGGAAAAATAGTTTTGGCTGGGGACTGAGTAACAAGGGACCCCTGCCACCATAAGGCTGCGGAAAGCCTCAGTGTCCACAAGCCTTAATGGCAACATTTCCAGAGCCAGAAATTTGGAAAGGTGCGCATTTAGTGCTATGACCTGTTTGGTGGGTGGCTGGGTATTTGCGCTTTCGCTCAAAGGACTGGGGTATGGACATCTGTACGCTGCGCTGGGACACAGAAGTGGATGGTGCAGGGCGGGAGGCATACGGGCCTGCGTCTTGGACACGGAGATGGCCAGCACGTAACACAGGAGAGGAGGAGGCAATGGTGTGACCCGCAGACACAGATTGTGGACCGAGGCATTCGGCCCACCTATTAGGATGCTTTGATGCCATGTGGTGGATCATGCTAGTGGTGATGAGGTTGCTAGTGTTTACGCCCCTGATCATTTTGGTATCGCACAGGTTTCAAATGACAATTCTTGTATCGTCCACACTTTCCTCAAAAAAGCGCCAGACTGAGGAACACCTTCCCCTTGGCAAGGGAGATTTCCACAAGGGGGTACTCCGGGGAACAGTTGAGAGCCTGTTTGATGTGGCCCGCTTTCTCCCTTTTGCCACCCCATTGCCTCTTCCAGTCTGTTGTGGTGCTGAGGATCCCTCCCCCTCTTTACTGCTGTTCTCGTTCGGCTTGCCACCTTCCCAGGTTGGGTCAGTGATTTCATTGTCCACCATCTCCTCTTCCACTTCCTCACTCTGGTCATCCTCCTGACTTGTTGGCCTAACAAGAACCTCACTTCTTGACAACTGTGTCTCATCCTCATCATGAACCTCTAGAGACACTAATTGCAGTTGACTTAATTGCAACTGTGTCTCATCACCATCATCCACCTTGCGAAACACTAATTGCCATTCCCCACCGTCATCTTTTTCTGACTGTGGATGCTCAAGAGTTTGGGAATCGTGCACAAGATCTCCTCATGTCCCTCTTCAAGCGGACTTGGCGAGAGGGCAAAATCAATGAATGCCAATGAAAATAGCTCCTCGGAATAACCGAGTGTGGGATCACTTGTTTGCCAAGACTCTCTATGGTGGGAGGAAGGAGGATCAGGGTGAGGATTCTGGCTACTGAGACTGGACTTTGTGGAAGCCACGGTGGTGCTTAACCGACAGAACGCATTATCTGCTGCAATCCAACCGACCACTTGGTCGCACTGGTGTGACTTTGAGAGTGGTTTCCTGCGCCACCCTGCAAACTGGGACATGAAGCTAGGTATCGTGGATGAGTGTGTTTCTTATGCTCTGGCAGCAGGCACAGTTTCACTGCGCCCAGGGCCACGGCTTCTGTGTGCACCATCAGCAGCACAAACACTTCCCTGTCCCTTACTGCTCGCCTTGAGCATATTAAATGGTATATATGCTTGCAAGTATGTCACACAAACAGTAGCGCAGGTTTTGAAAATAAATTAAACTAAATGTCACAGATATTTAGGATGCTCAAATGTTATACAGGAGATATAGCGCAGGTAATGTCGCTGTCACCAGTAGCGAAAAAATTTAACTGAATGTCACAGATATTTATGATGTGCAAACTTTATACAGGAGATGTAGAGCAGGTAATAATGCTGTCACCAGCCGAGAAAATATTTTAAAATGTCACTGATATTTATGATGCGCAAACGTTATATAGTAAATGTAGCGCAGATAATGTCGCTGCTGTCACCAGCGGCTAACGTTATACAGGAGATGTAGCGCAGGTAATGTCGCTGCTGTCGCCAGCAGCCAAACAATTGCATGCAATTTAGCACACTTTGTGCTAATATATTTCACAGCCAGATAAACAATAGTCCTTAAAATGACTGTTGGGTCTCTAACACCTTTCAAGACTCAAAACTCCCTAAAAAAAAACAACACAATTCATCTCCATACACTATCTGTCCCTTCTGCTGCAGCTCGCCTTGACTAAGTCTGAGCCGAACCACGTGTCCTGACTTGTTCTGCCTGCCATTCACTGTAATGCCAGTAACCAACATGGCTACGGCATTACAGTGAGTGTCTATACTTCCCCGCACGTTTATTGGCTGCATAGCAGCCAACAAACGTGCGGGGAGGAGACTCGAGTAAAAATTGTGTTCAACCCAGCATGCTTGCCCAACACTAGTCACATGCCCTTAAATGGCCCATCACTAGAAAGTCACTAGCATTGATGTGCAATTCAAGCATATGTGACTGCTGAGGTGAGCACCAGAGATGGACAAGGAATGTGGGAAGGTGTTTGTTTTATTTTTTAACTGCCTACCATTGGGGTCAGTGTCAGACTAGTCCACCGGACTACTAAATGATCCCCTGTTGGGCCTAGGCTCTGATACCATAATAGCCCAAAAGATCTAGGAGAAAAAAAAAAACTATTTGGCTGTCTTTGGAGCCAATCACTTGTCTCTAGAGCTGTGATGGCTAACCTCCGGCACTCCAGCTGTGGTAAAACTGCAACTCCCAAGATGCACACTTGCTTTGTTGTTCTCTGAGCTCCATGGAAAGGAATGGAGCATGCTGGGAGTCGTAGTTTCACCACAGCTGGAGTGCCGAGGTAATTTCTGTGATTCAAAACCCATTAAACTTTATTAATGATACAGTGGTTGGGCCTCAAGAATAACTTTCTCTGGTGGGCCCCAGGAACCCCAGTCTGACACTGCAAAGTCGATACTGTCCCATCAATCCATGCAGTTCATGCACAAAGGAAGAAGGCCGAATAAGCTCAAATATGTAAGAGTTTTGAAGGTTTAATTTATCTAGATTCAGGCAATCTGACACCTCCCACTTAAAGATATCAATGTGCTTGAGTCATAGTGTTCCCAGAGTCTGAAATAACAATTCTCTCCCACAATTAAAGGTTTTACTGTATTTAATGAATCATCTTGGTGTAAAGCCCTCTCCCTCGTTCTGTTAATATAAAATACCATGCTGGATAATTGTTCCATTATTTCGTTTCATTTATCAGTTAAGGCATTAGGATACCGTATTTTTGTAGATTTTCCTTTTGTATGGATTTTGTCTTACTATTAGCATTGCTGTAGAGTCAAGCTAAAAATTCTAGTGGGATATTATTTATTAATTTATTAAAATGCCCGACATAAATAAAAATGCTGCAAAGTATGCATCATTTTAATGGGTTTTGCTTCTGTCAGGAACTATTCAATTCCATACTGTGTGCAGCCTGCCTAGAATGCATCCACATTATTAATAAAGCATAAATCCCTCCATTGTGTTATTATGGCTAAAGACTTGGCACTGTTTCGTGGAAAGTATACTGATAACTCTGCAAGGACTGATTGCTTGTAACGAACTACAGTTTTTCATATTTTATTACCATTTTATTTTAAACACATCCAGGTGATTTTGTTTTCTTAAAGGGGTTGTCCACAAAAACATTAAAAACTGTGTACAATGCTATAAAATAACAAAAAGAGTAATACTTACCAATCCCCAACCAGTCCCATACCAATGCTTCCCAGATCTCAATTTATTCTATGTTCAGTCACCTTGAGCGATAACATGTTGACTAGAGATGAGCAAAGTATTGAAAAATTTGATTCGGCTACTTCGCCGAATTTGACAAAAATATTTGCTTTGTGACAAAGTACCTTGTCACGGAGAGCATTGCTTTGTAAATAGTGGGTGTAATGACAGGGAACTGAGTGAGCTGGCAGTAGCCAGTGAGTTACATTACCAACAGTGCAAGCATGCTTCATCTACTTAGATTGTGCTGATCGGCACGGTCTTAAAGGGGAATCAGTCAACAATTTTGACCATGCTAAACTTCTGACGGCACTATGTAAGGTCTGAAGAGAACAGGGCAATCATACCTTTTCTGAAGAATTTCTCATCAGGAGTAGTGTGAATGTGAAGTTTTATTTCTGACAAACGTTGCTTTTGCAAGTGACCAAATGATGGGGCTTCACAGTGAAGATTTTCTGTTCACTGTATTGAGTTTCTTCATAGTGTCTCCCTTCTGCTCTGAGTGACAGCTGTATCATCCAACCAGAAGACAAGCACATCAGTTACTCAGAGCAGAGAGGAGAGCTGTGAAGCAGATCAATAGAGAGAACATCACAGTTAACTTCCAGCTCTGGGACACTTGCAGTAGCAGAATTTAGCAGAAAAAGGGTCTATTTACACGTCCGCTGTTTCTTTCCTGATCTGTTCAGTTTTTTTGCGGAACAGATCTGGACCAGTTGCGTACCCATTCATTTTCAATGGGTCCTGAAAAAAATCGGACAGCACAATGTCCGATCTTTTTCAGGACCCATTGAAAATGAATGGGTACGCAACTGGTCCAGATCTGTTCCGCAAAAAACGAAACAGATCAGGAAAGCAACAACAAATGTGTGAATGGACCCTAAAACTTAATATCCAGACTACTTCATAAAAGGTATGTTTGTACTACTAACCCTAGTTTCTACTTGGCTCTGCCGGCAGCTCAGCATGGTCAAATACTGCTGACAGACTACCTTTAATGTGGGCAGTGGCCATCTAAGGTTTATGGAGATTGACTGTGACTTTCCACCATGACAGATATAGGGAGAAAGACTGGTGAAGCATGTTGGAATTTCCAGGAAGATAAGTTGCCACTAGAGGTGTCTATCAAGAGCCTATTTCTCTTCTCCTTAATAGGAACCCATGAAGGCTTTACCGAGCTGAGCATCCATATGTATGATGGTTGGAAGGAATAGCTTTGGTTGAATGAACACTCAACCAACAATTATGGCCACTTTTAGACTACTGCTTACCTCAAATTACCATATCTAAAGTGACCGTCACAATGGACAGGTGCTTCAATAATTTCATTATTCAGTTACAATCAGAAGAGGATTACAGTAAGCACATTTTGTGCTGTAACCTGTGTTATGAAATTACCATCTCCCTAATCCCTCTAGTATGGGGTTGTCAGGGCAAGCTGAGGGTTGTCGTTCTACAATATTTAAAAGTCAGCAGGTTGGGGCCCACCACTAGTGGTTTTCAACTTTTGTCCTTCTAGTAGAATTGTACATATGATCGCTTGTGAATTAACCAGAACTGTCTAGATACTACTAGTACAAGCTGTTCCTGACTTGGCGAGACTGAAAGGGTTATACCGTGCATGAAATGCATCACTTAAGCATCATTGCCAGTCACGGTGTGTTACATTACAGACACATCCAGTTACATTTGAGCCTTTCATGGACACTGCATTATTCCATCCGAAAAATAAATTAAAAGACATGATCCTACACACAAACTAGAAGGGAACAAATCTCATTATCATGCCATCCATTCTAGCATGGGAATAGTCACACCATAAGGAGGCTTGCAATATCTTTTTTCCATGCCATCATGGAGAAACTAGCGATACTCTTGGACCACAATGCAAAATCTGGTAGAAGACCCGATCAGCTGAAATGTTTCATTTATAGATTTGGTCTCTTCAAGTAGGGCAGACTGACCCTTGGGTGCTTTTGCAACCTATGCATCCTCTATAGTTATGTTTCTAAGAGATTCCTTACTTCTCAGATATTCTGTAAGCCCTGTGCCTCTAGTACTCAATAGACAGTTATTGGTGTTACACATCTATACATATAGGGCAATCAAAATCAAGGTTGAAGTCAGGGACTTTGTGACTTTATGGAGGCCAGAGGCCACGTAGTGCTCTTATATTGGTTAGTGATGAGCGGGAGGTGCCATATTCTATTTCGCGAATATTCGATTGAATATTCGTGTTATTTTCGTTGAAATCAAATATTCGTAATTATGCCAATTATCGCAAATAACATGCGATTTAATTAATCGCGTATTGCGATTTTTTCTTTTAATAGTATAAGGCACCGTTCCTATGACTAATTGACTATGGCTAGGCTAATATGTGTATTTTACGAAATTTCGTAATATTGCTCTAACTTCGTCTTTTAGAATATTACGAATATTCTAAAAGACGAAGTTAGAGCAATATTAAGAATATACGTAAAAAGTTGAAATCGCAATTCGATTATTATAACTTGAATTAATCGGATTGTGATTTCAGCTTAGCACTGCTATATTACATATTAGGCTAGAATTAACGAATATGGAATATAGCAGTGTTAAGTTGAAATCGCAATTCGATTATTATAACTTGAATTAATAGATATCAACATAATTCTCAAATCCGACAGTACATTCTAGTATATGGAGATGTTCCCATGGTGATGGGGACGCTCCATGAGCACGGAAGTCGGCAGAAGCGGCAACGGGCACTGACTGGAGCAGCCAGGAAGCCAGGAATACAAAGGACAGGTAAGAACTACTTTAGGGAAGTGGGAAAGAAAAAAAATATAACAATAAAAAAAAAAAAAAGAATATTCAATTTCGCGAATATATAGAATAATATTCTAAATATTCGCGAAACCTCGAAGTTGCGATATTCGAGAAAAAAAATTGCAATTCGAATATTCGCGCTCAACACTAATATTGGTCACAAACCTCTAAGATGACTCCTTATATATGCGGCAATTTACAATTCCTTCCAGTGCACCTGACATTAATGGGTCCTGCTGTGTAAAGTGCATTAGCCCCTTTGCTTCTGCATTAGCTGGATCGCACTCGACACTATCACCCACATAACCCTCAATTATCAATCAGCTGGAGGAGACAGCTAAGCATCACATTCACTACTAATCTCTTGTAGTTAGAGATGCATTGAAATGCAGTTACCAAAGGCTTAGTTATTATTACCATTTACCAACCTAATACATGGCAGCGATACAGATATTATATATAGTATTGTACCGTACACTTATGGTAGACTGCGTCATACAGGAGGACATGACCATGAGTTCTGCTGCTTCTACGACTGCTTTATTCGCAGTCTCAGACAGCTCCTTTAAGCCAAATATTCAGTAAATGTTAAATCTAAAAATATTTTTTATATTTTCAATATATCAGTCTCACTATGCCTTCAAAGCATTTTGTTTTGCGCCAGGATTTGTTGTCCATGTTTGGAGTGACAAATATATGAAGGGTATGTTCCACATTTTTCTTTCATTTACAGCATGCTAGACATTGTTGTTTTTTTTAGACAACTTTTGTGCCAACTTTTTGTCTAGACATGTTTTGTTGCTTATTCTGTTGCAATCTTAGGGTGCATTCACATGACCGTGTCCCCCTGGATTTAGACACATTTTCCAAATCCAAATACATACTGCTCATAAATTCGGTACAAATTAAAAATGACGCAGGCGCAATATCATGGAGCAAAAATAAATCCATCCTAAAGCAGTTTTTAAAACAGGACCTGACTCTGAACACTTTTATAATTAGATGTAATTAAGAATTTTGTATAGCCAGTGAGTTAATTCAATAAAATGTATCTGTATAGCGCCACCTGCTGTTTGTTCTTTTCCTCATCTCTCTGTCCACCTCATTGAGGTGAATGCACATGTTGAGTTCCATACTTCAACTGCCACCAGCTGTATCTACTACAAGGGAGAGAGATGTAGCAGAAAGGGCACACCACTTGAGAAAGGGCACCTTCCATGAATTGTTACAGGGAGAGAGCTGTAGGAGAAAGAGACACCCCCTGAAAAAGGACTTGCACCCCCTCCCTGAGCCTCTAGCTTTGCTAGAAAGGGATTGTCATGTACTATATGATGTCCCAATTTTTTTTTTATATATATTATTCCTGTGATAACCCCTTTAATATATTTGCCCCAATTTTTTTAAGGATGGTTGGCCACGAAGACTGATTTAATGCCCCAAACAATATTTCGATGTCTTACAGTTACGTTACTGGATTGTATATACCATATTGTATGTGGGTTTTACAGGATGAAAAAGCATGGCTGCATTCTTCCTGAAGCAGTGCCATATCTGTCCATAGCTTGTTTCTGGTATTTCAGCCCAGCACCCTTGAAGGGAATGAGGCTCAACTTCAATACTACTGTGCCAGTATTGCTTTTTTTTTTCTTTAAATAGCCATGTTCGAAAGTTGTAAATCTCCTTTAAATCCAAGAATAGGGTTTTTGAAGTGAAGTCTGGAACTGATATACTTGCAGCAGCTAAAATGACCATGTTGCACAATTGCTTGGAGTCCAGCTGCTACAGCCCTTGACGATCAGCAGTTTGGACAGAGAAAAGCTGCTAACTCTAATACATTTACTGCAGGGGAAATGCAATATAATGCTTCCATTGCAGTTACTCCCCATTATAGCTGATGGCAGGGTCCATTAGGTGACCGCCCTCTATCATGCCCATATGCTCTAGTAAGACATATATAAATGAGTTAATCTTTGAGAGTATCCTACCTCGGTATAGGTACTGTACTGTAACTATTCCCAGTAATATATCATTTTCTATGTTTTAATTCAGTATTTTATATAAAAAAAGGTGTTTTAAGCGCTGTCAGAAATCCTAAACAAGCCTGTCTTCTGTCCTCTATCCATTGAGTGCAAACTCAGACAATCACTCTGTGTGGGGGTTTTGTGGGGGGAGTAGGACTCAGAGTTCTTTCAATACAACATTGTGCATAAAAATACTGAATCAAATCATTGAAAAGTACAGTATATATCTCTGGACTTAAAAGCTTCTCCTCTGACCAGGGCCACACCTGCCATGAGGTGAGAGGAGCATCTCACCTCAGGAGGTGGCGGACTCTCAGAGGGAGGCAGTTTACAGTGGGGAATAGGAACCTATGGCTCCCATCCCTGCTGCTCAGCCCCATAGACCACATGCCACTAGATCTGAAGCCTTTCAGGCAGTAGAAAAGCACAGGAGATAGCAGTGGCAACATCGCTACCTCCTGGTGTCATGCTGGGATGTGGGAATTCAGGCCACAGGGCTGTGACCTGCTTAATGCAATGTGGTGTGAAGCAGGACATAGGTGAGTTTTATTTATATATATATATATATATATATATATATATATATATATATATATTGGGACTATTGGAAGCACTACAGGTGGGGGGAGCATTATACTTCAGGGGAACTGCAGAGGGAGAGCATTATATATACTACCACTATGGGGGGCATTATACTACAGGAGATGATGCAAGCATTATATAAACTACCACTATAAGTGGCCATTTTCTATACTACCAATACAGA
This sequence comes from Bufo gargarizans, assembly GCF_014858855.1. NCBI lineage: Eukaryota > Metazoa > Chordata > Amphibia > Anura > Bufonidae > Bufo > Bufo gargarizans. Next base: position 485,461,650 of record NC_058083.1, read on the forward strand.
GTGTCATTCTACTATAGGGGGACAACAGTGTGGGATACCAGTAAATATACTACCACTAAAGGGGGTATTATATCATAGGGGGACTACGGGAAGCAGAGCATTATATATACAGACGTGGACAAAATTGTTGGTACCCTTTGGTCAATGAAAGAAAAAGTCACAATGGTCACAGAAATAACTTTAATCTGACAAAAGTAATAATAAATTAAAATTCTATAAATGTTAACCAATGAAAGTCAGACATTGTTTTTCAACCATGCTTCAACAGAATTATGTAAAAAAATAAACTCATGAAACAGGCATGGACAAAAATGATGGTACCCCTAACTTAATATTTTGTTGCGCAACCTTTTGAGGCAATCACTGCAATCAAACGCTTCCTGTAACTGTCAATGAGACATCTGCACCTCTCAGCAGGTATTTTGGCCCACTCCTCATGAGCAAACTGCTCCAGTTGTGTCCGGTTTGAAGGGTGCCTTTTCCAGACTGCATGTTTCAGCTCCTTCCAAAGATGCTCAATAGGATTGAGGTCAGGGCTCATAGAAGGCCACTTTAGAATAGTCCAATTTTTTCCTCTTAGCCATTCTTGGGTGTTTTTAGCGGTGTGTTTTGGGTCATTGTCCTGTTGCAAGACCCATGACCTGCGACTGAGACCAAGCTTTCTGACACTGGCTAGTACATTTCTCTCTAGAATTCCTTGATAGTCTTGAGATTTCATTGTACCCTGCACAGATTCAAGACACCCTGTGCCAGACGCAGCAAAGCAGCCCCAGAACATAACAGAGCCTCCTCCATGTTTCACAGTAGGGACAGTGTTCTTTTCTTGATATGCTTCATTTTTTCGTCTGTGAACATACAGCTGATGTGCCTTGGCAAAAACTTCGATTTTTGTCTCATCTGTCCACAGGACATTCTCCCAGAAGCTTTGTGGCTTGTCAACATGTAGTTTGGCATATTCCAGTCTTGCTTTTTTATGATTCGTTTTCAACAATGGTGTCCTCCTTGGTCGTCTCCCATGTAGTCCACTTTGGCTCAAACAACGACGGATGGTGCGATCTGACACTGATGTTCCTTGAGCATGAAGTTCACCTTGAATCTCTTTAGAAGTCTTTCTAGGCTCTTTTGTTACCATTCGGATTATCCGTCTCTTAGATTTGTCATCAATTTTCCTCCTGCGGCCACGTCCAGGGAGGTTGGCTACAGTCCCATGGATCTTAAACTTATGAATAATATGTGCAACTGTACTCACAGGAACATCTAGTTGCTTGGAGATGGTCTTATAGCCTTTACCTTTAACATGCTTGTCTATAATTTTCTTTCTGATCTCTTGAGACAGCTCTTTCCTTTGCTTCCTCTGGTCCATGTCGAGTGTGGTACACACCATATCACCAAACAACACAGTGATTACCTGGAGCCATATATATAGGCCCAATGGCTGATTACAAGGTTGTAGACACCTGTGATGCTAATTAGTGGACACACCTTGAATTAACATGTCCCTTTGGTCACATTATGTTCTGTGTTTTCTAGGGGTACCATCATTTTTGTCCATGCCTGTTTCATGAGTTTATTTTTTTACATAATTCTGTTGAAGCATGGTTGAAAAACAATGTCTGACTTTCATTGGTTAACATTTATAGAATTTTAATTTATTATTACTTTTGTCAGATTAAAGTTATTTCTGTGACCATTGTGACTTTTTCTTTCATTGACCAAAGGGTACCAACAATTTTGTCCACGTCTGTATTACTACCACAAGGGGCATTATAATACAGGGGCACTATGGGGGGCATCATAATACATCCCAGAACACTACAGGGGGCATAATACATATGGGGACTACAGGGACTGCATTATTTCTACTGGGGCTACTACATGGTGCATTAGAAATACTTGGAGCTACTGTAGGGGGCACTATAGCTACTGTGGCCACTATAAGGTGCATTATAACTACCGTGGGTACTATGGAGGTTCCTAATAGATTTGTCTTATTACTACTGGGGGAAACACAAGGGTTTCCTTTTAGAGGAGCTTGGTTACTGCTAGGGGCACTATAGAAGCCAAATTTATACTAGACGCCCCATTGCAGCATTATTAATACTGTGAGTACTGCGGGAACATTATTGTTATTGGACACAATATGGAGGACACTGCTACTAATGGGGACACTCTTGTGGAGCATTTTGCTATTGGGGAGTACTGTAGAGAAGGGATCAGCTACCTCCAGCTGCTGTGCAACTACAACTCCCAGCATGCAAACAGAAGTGAATAAAGCATTGGGAGTTGTAGTTTCTGAACAGCTGGCGTGCTGGAGGTTGCTGATCCCTGCTGTAGAGAGTACTATTACTATTGAGGGCAGTCTGGAAGCACTATTACTATGTGGGGGACTAGCTTTATGGCACTGTACTTTCTGCAGCATAGTGTCGGGCACACTATTAGGGGTAGCAGCAGGATAACAATGTTAGGGCACCAGGAGAGGGAAGAAGATGGAAAAATGAGGAATCAAAAATGCATGTGTGCCAAGCTCTGCAGAGATGAGATGTGTCTGAAAGAAGTCATCATGGTGGTCTAGTTCAAATGAAGATGAGGAAAGAGAATATCTACATCAGAGGAGACATCAGAGCAGCGATACTAGGTGCACCCCTGCATCTCTCAAATATTGCCTTCAGAGATGAGACAGAGAAATCCACTTTAATTGTTAGTATCTGGAGTCTAATTTTTCTATCTTCATTTCTACTTTGCCATAATAATTTTCTACTTTTCCTATTATTAATAATGTAAGAGTTTGAATGTTGCAGGAACAAAAGGCTTTGCACGCAACATTGAATGTAAGGTGTGTTCAGTGCTTCTAGAGCAGGAGCTTTTAATATAACCCTGATGAGTTTATGGTTTTCTCTTTTTTAATGGGAAAACAGAGATTGCTACTAGTAGGTTTGACAGCACAGTAATGATTTATTAAAACACTGCTATACTCCTTAAATATAATAAATTTGAAATGTAACCATTAAGCAATGCAGAATGTCAAACAGGTGGACGTGTGTAATTGTTTCACATTCATAGTCCTGTATGGCCAAAGTTCCCCCCTATTGTCACTGAAGTAGTTATCTCATTACTTCAATTCATAATGGTAGCAGGGTGCCCAATGGAGAAAAAAAAGAAAACCTTTACAAAGTAGCTAATCAATGCTGAGAGAGCACCGGCAGGTATTAAGACTGTTAAACTCAGTGCGGTAAAGAATAATAGTAACCCAAGTGGCCTTATAGATTTCTAATTCAAATGGAATCAGAGTCTGCAAAGATTTTTAGTACTATCACAAAAAACTATGCAAATGACCTTGAGTTGTTTTATTAAATCTCAATTGAACATTACAGTGAGAGTCCATGTGTTCCTAAAGTGAGAAAGTGGAACCTATTTAGTATTGAAACTTCTTATTCGTCAAAGTGTTATTTATTGTAACTTCATGGAACAGCACTTGTACTTTGAGAACTTTAAGATGTTGGTGGAACATTCACCCTACACACCTTCACTTCTTGAAAAACAATGGTTTCTCCCTTTTTTCTTCTCATTGTATATAGTTTACAGTAGAGTATATAATCATTGGGTGCTATGAGATTTATCAAAGCTTAGGTGTCAATGTGGTTTGACTATAAACCTCAAGGAATTTTAAGATCCCTCTAGCTTGACAGTTAAAGTTTCTCCTCATGAGAGCACTCGTTATTGAGCAAAACCTAATGGCTCGTGTCACACTTTTAAAGTTCTGCACTCGCATGAGGGATTTACAATATCCAACTCAATGACCTTCTACTGGACAATTCAAATTTATGGCTAGACATATTATTTTATGACTATACCCATGTGTGGTCAAGGTCTCTATGAGTGTTACATAGTCTTAAGCTACTTCTTAAGAGTCAATAACGTCAATACTAATTTATTGTCTTCTAACCCTTGTAAAACCGACCTGCTACAAGGAACAGATTTACATTTCATGGTGATTCTTCGTTATGTTGACTCTATTGTAATCTAATCTCTGCCTGGCAAAGACTGTTAAAAAAAAAAACAAAAAAAAAAAAAACTTTATTTAAAAGAGTTTTGCAGAATTTTTATACTGATGACCTATCCTCTGGGACGCCCATCATTCAGGTGTTTTGAGAAGGCAGCAGCACTCCTGTGAGCGCCACTGCCTTCTCACAGCTTACCAAGCAGCACAATGCCATACATTGTGTAATGGCTGTGCTTGGTAATGTGCTCAGCCCCATTCTCTTGAATGGGGCTGAGCTGCTTCTAGGCCACGCGTCGTCACTCAGACTAGGAAGAGCAGAGATTTTTAGTTTTTTTAAGGTGTATGTGACTATTCATATAAGAAAAAATAATAAAATATTCCAATATAACGCTAGGACAGTGATGGTATTATTAATGCTGTATTATATTTAGGCAGTATAAGACCTTTAGTGGTTAATGTATGAAAGACTTTGGGCCAGAAATGTGTTTTAGCTGTTCTATAATTTGGTTTTCACCATTCCCACCATTTTGTTTTTACTAAGAGACAGACAGATGTTTTGTGGGTAAAGTTGCATTTTAGCCAGATTTATCAAGCAAAAAAAAATATATAATGAGTTCCAAATTAAATAACCACCATGCATTTGTTACATTTGGTGCAAAAAGAATGACACAACCACCAGCAGACACTCTAAAAAATCATTTCAGATATTACCCTCATAATACTTCCCACATCACTGATGTTGGATAATAAATCTGGCACTCCTTTAGACTGTATAGTCTCAATTTATACCAGCCTTTTCACTCTATGATCTCTGAGGGAAAGAGCTGTAACAGTCTATGACATCAGTTCTATAGCATAGAGACTGTACGAGTCCATGGCATCCGTCCCTGTAAAGTGTACTAGTCTATGACATTAGTCCCTGGAGACTGTACTAGTCTATGACATCAGTTCCTGGAGACTGTACGAGTCCATGACATCCATCCCTGTAAACTGTACTAGTCTATGACATTAGTCCCTGGAGACTGTACTAGTCTATGACATTAGTCCCTGGAGACTGTACTAGTCTATGACATCAGTTCCTGGAGACTGTACTAGTCTATGACATCAGTCCCTGGAGACTGTACTAGTCTATGACATCAGTCCCTGGAGACTGTACTAGTCTATGACATCAGTCCCTAGAGACTGTACCAAATTTTTTATGTATTTTTAGACACTTTTTGTGCCTTCCTCTACAAGGGTATGGGGCTTAAATTTTGGAGCTAAAATTTGGTGCAAAGCAAGCTACATCAGATTTATCAACCACAATGAGTCCCTTTAAAAAAGTTACTACATCTTTAGAGTGTCTGGTGGATAGCTATAGAACATAGACATAAGATGCTTCATACACTCTGTGATGATCTTTCAGACCTGAGGCTTGTAGTGTATTTTATAGACTCATTTCCATATGCATTTTATACTCATTTGAGCCTAGATATAAAAAAAAAAAAAAAGCTAAATCGTCTTCTTATGGAGAGTAAATTAAGTGGAAACCAAACATTTATTTCAAAGAGTGAAAATTAAGCTGACAAGAAAGAATAATAGTTTAGAGTTGGTTGCAAACAATATTTTTATTAGTCTGACAAGAGGCCAATTGTAAAGGCCTTGCACGAATGAAAATGTTGGCAGGCAACAGTAGACATTGCTGCCCGGCGTTATTATAATAAAGCGAATGAGTGTCAATTTAACACAAGACAATAGAAATTGGAGTTTGGATTTGAACACAAATTTTAAATATGAAATAGGATAATAACATTCCTTCTGTTGAAATAAAAATTTGCACTGATAAATAAAGAAAAATTCTTATATGAGAGGAACAATGTTGAGCACCATAGCCACTAGGTTTCTGCTGTTTCAGCAGACACCTGTGGTTAGTGATAACGCCGACCGCAGACATTTAACCCTTCAGACTGACAGTTGAGGCGGCTTTTCCCGGGAACGCTGCACTTCCGGGTGGCCTGGCCGAACGTCTGAGATCGGGGTAGCTGTTCGTTGGTGGTGATTGGTGGTCATAAGACAAAGTCTGTACGAGCCTACTAGACCTATCACAGGTATATTCAAATGTTGGCCTGTAGGTGGCAGTACTGAATTGGAATATACTAAATTCTTTATACACTAATGTTTTATATCACATTAGTGTGGGAAAAACAATATGCTGATTGCACATTCAGGACCTCTTAAAGAATATATAAATTTCAATACCAACCCTTCTTCATAATAAAAATAAACTATACTAAAAATAAAGATCATGGGCATCCCTACATCCCGAAATGCCTGTACTATTAAATATGAACATATTTATCCCAAACGGTGAACACTGTAGTGAGGTGGGGGGGGGGGGTGGAATAAAATGGCCAATTGGCAATTTCTTTCATCGCTTCACCTCTTTAAAAAAATTGAATAAATAGTGATAAAAAAATCATAAACACTCCAAAATGGCATCAATATAAACTACAGATTGCCCTTCAAAAAGTGAGCCGTCACTTAGCTCCATAGACATAACTATAAAAAAGTATAGAGGTCAGAATATGGTGATGAAAAGGAATAAAAACATTTTCTAAAGTTTTTCATTTTTTTTCCAGAAATTTTTCAGTATTAAAATACAAGATAAGCTATATATGTGTGGCACCCTTGTAATCATACCGACCTAGAGAACAAGGTAATTGGTGAGTTTTACCATATGGTAAGCATTGTAAAAACAATACTGACTCTGTTGGTCGTGCACTCCTGATTAACCTGTCTGCCCTATAGGCTGATTTTAATTAGTATAGCTATAAAGCTGTGGCGTACTCTCCCTGTATGTATTGGAGGCCATTTGGCACTAGGTGGTGGAATACAGAGTGGGCTCAGCATGCTAGTGGAACCTGCATTCCTTGAACAAAATGGAGGCCGGCACCAAAGAGGTATTATATAGTGTGGGTTCAGCTTGCATGAGGAGCCTGCATCCCCTGAATATAATGGAGGCCATTTTGGCACCATAAGAGGCATAATATAATGTGGGCTCGGCATGCATGTGGAACCTGCATTCCCTGAATATAATGGAGGCCAATATGGCACCAGTTAATGTGGTATTTAGTGTTAGGTTCCCGTCTTACTGAGATCGCCTTGACGTTTGGCAGACGGGCCCAAATAATTTTGTACAAAATGATTTGCCAAGCATCTCAAATTTATTAGCGTAGCATTTGCACCAGAATACTTTCTATTATTTTGGCATTATTGTACTTTATTTGGTTTGCAGAATGCTGTTGCATTGTATATTTTTTTGCCTTTGTGCTTTCAGCCATGGCAACGCGGACCTGCGCACTGGATGTGCTGACTGACCCCCTATTTTTCTATACACAGGGAATATGGGAAGTGGCAGCTGTGAGAATTGCTATTTGTAACCATTTTATTGGTTCTGTTTGCAATACTAGTAAAAGACTATTAAAGACTAGTAAAACAAATATTACATTCTAATCTTATAGAATTGTCTACTTTTTGATCTTTCAATGCCCATATACTAAAAGTAATTGCACTTCTGATGCCAGTAAGCTAGTCTACCGTAAAGGACTGTGGAGCTGATAATACTTTAGGATTAACAAATCACAATGTTATCACTATGCAGCACTATGCATTTTTTTCAATAGGATCTGACTCCTATGGAATTCATCATTCAACTCATTGTATCTGCATAGCTGGTGTGTTGTACCCATGTAGTGGATTTGCATGAAGTCAGAAATAGCACATGGAAGCATTGTCATGACCAACTAAGCCGTCTGAGTCTGACTCTACTATATGTAATATAATCAGCTCTGCTACAACTCGTAGTTCGAAGTCCTCTTTAAAGATACACGCTGTTATTACATACCACAGAACATTAGCGGCAATAATGCACTGTGGTGTTTTCCTGCCCATCTAATCATTTGACACAGTGTGACATGGAATGCAATTAGTCACACTACAAAAAATCCTAAATGGCCCAAAAACAATCAATAATTTGCTAGTTTAAAAACATTTAAATCCCACCTTTGACCTCTAAAGAGAAATGCACTAATTTATATACATTTACAAAGGGTCAATTTTGCAAAGAATTCCTCTGTCATATTTTTTTTATTTTTTTTATTTACTGTAGATAGTTTCAATAATAATGATTTTTTTTGCTTTGTTTTGTAGATTATAGTTAATGCTTATATGCTTAATTTAAGTGCTAAAGATGAAAAAAAAATCTAATTTAATATGTGGATTTACTATGGTTTTATTCTGTCTAGAACATTGTTGACAGTTAGGTTATATCTCCACATTTAGATTTGATATTTCCACCTTCTTCTGTATGTGGATATTAGGCTATATGTCAGCTAGAGATGAGCAAAACAATCAGGTTCCATCCAAATCATCATCTTTTGCGATTTGATTCGGATGAATCTGTCACAATAGCGGCCACCATTTACCTAGGTCAGAAGACAGAGAAGAAGGCATCTGCCACCAAACGGGATCATTTGTAGACCATGTTTTAATTTAAAAATAAAATCCAACAGTGCCATATGTGTTTGAACAGGCTGTGGTTACTACCCTCTACCGTGCATCTACCTATAGCCATATACCGTATGTCAAGGTCACTTTGATATAGCTAGGTGTTGGGTACATTCCTAGGAGACCTCAGAGCGTCATACACAATTTTGAGAGAAAACTGAGCATTTTTTATTCAGGCCGAATGTACTGTTACTCAAATCAACCAATTTGTTAGAATTGGACTCAAAATGAACTTCAAGAATTTTGCTGTAGTGTCAACCAATGGATATTTAGTCTGCAAAGGATGTCTCAATCTTATCAGAAATTTTGCTTTTATATTCTAATATTAAAGGTGGCCATACACATTGGATGAATGTTGGGTGAACTCACCTATTTCTCCAAGAGCAACAAACCTTCCCCCAACATCTGGTGAAAGATGTTGGTAAAAAGAAGCCATGCTGATTAGATAGAAGTATGTTGATGGTTGAACAACTGTTCATTTTGCTGAAATCAATTTTTTATTGGCTTCTACAGTTGTTCAAACCGGCCATACAATGACACCCGGTGACAGTCAAGCAACCCTTTTGGGAACATTCTCAGTATGTTCTTTCAAGCAAAAAATATTTGTGAATGTCTCCTGCTTCTTTCCAATGAATTACGGTGTCATATTTTATAAAATTATATCAAATGAGCAATTGTTTTGGTTCAGTCATTTGTTTTGATCTACTTTAGAAAGGTGTATGGCCACCTTTGGACCTCTCAGATTGCCACATCCTTTTACTCTGATGATAAATAAGCTGCCATGGGAGGTGTCCGGCAGTGGCTTCTACCTTCCTCTCTGTTTAGAATCCGTGCATGCTTGGCATACTGTATGTATGGTGGAGTCTGAAAGAATAGCTGGTGGCTGAACAGCCATCTCTGGTCTATGGCCACATTTAGAGACTTTTTGTGATATTGAAAAATGTTGTTTTGATTATTGTGAAATAAACCAAAATAGAATAGGGTGACTGATCGCTATAGAAATAATATATTATTATCTTTACAATCCATGGCCGCACAAGTGCTGGGGGCGCTGGTTGCGTTATGCTGCTATGAGTTTGTTACTTTGTTTAACATCTACTATGGTGGTTAAGGCTCCTGATGAGACAGTGCTTGGTGTAGAAGCGCGTAGAGCCTAGGGTCAGAGCAATGGAATAGATACTATGTTTATCAGATTTAGATACTAGTTTACCAAGCTGCAGTAGCTAGGACCTCAATGGTGTAATTTTCTATTCCTCAGCCACATTACCTAGAGCAAGAGTGGGGAATAAGTGGATGGTTTTGCATCCTTCCTCTTTTCTTTTACATAGTTTTTTTATACTAATAAAGTTTTTTTGTTTTCCTTTTCTTAAGCGTCCGACAATGCAGTAAATATATTATCTTTACAATAACCTAATAAACTTTTCAACTCCTTAGTAAATATTAAAATATTGACTTATATTCAGTAGGAAGATCCAGCTTTGGGTACTTTCATACTTGAGTTGTTGGATTCTGGCAGGCAGTTCCGTCGGTACCATTTGTAGACATATCCGGATGCGGATCAGTGTCACAAATGCATTGCAATACCGAGTCCATCTCTCCGGTTGTCACCCGGAAAAACAGATGTGGTATTTATCTTTTTCACATTTTTAAAGGTCTGCGGATCCGGCATTAATGCATTTCAATGGAATATAATGCCGGCAAGTGTTCCGGAATTTTGGTCGGTCCAAAAACCATACAGTGATTGAACTGAAGACATCCTGATGCATACTGGACGGATTGCTCTCCATTCAGAATGCATTAGAATAAAACTGATCCGTTTTTTTCCAGTATAAAGCCCCAGAGGACAGAACTCAATATCGGAAGTTTAACTCAAGTGTGAAAGTACCCTTATTAATTTATGAATGCTACAAAAATACTCTAGCAAAATGTATCAAAAAGTTAAAGAAAAATCTGAAAAAAATATTCTTTTCTTTTCTCAGTCTATCTTGGGTCTGTATTGCCATTATTTGCATCACATGTTGCACACTGTTTGATAAATGTGGTGTTTCTTTACATATAACACTTTTGTCCAACGATATTTCTACAGTTTTTACACCTCCCACCTGGAGTAGAAATGTGCTTTTTTGTGGCTTTTTAAATAAAGTCACAGTTGATCAGTCTGGCGTGCGCCTAATTAACATGCCCATGTTTGCAGGCACTTTTCAAAAGTTACAAGCGGCGTAAAATAACAAAAAGTTGCACGTTTTTGTGCAAATATTGCATAATCCAAAATATATAACTTTTTTCACCCAGTATTCTGGTGCAAACAGTTTATGACTCATAAAATAGTTTTAATTATAAGGGCCCAATTTTTGGTATCAATCATATGTCCTCCATTAGTCATCAATCTAGCCACAGCTGAGTAAGCAGTCTAGAAATGAGTCCTTTACATATCACAAAAAATATAGAGATTAGTTCAGTTTTATAATAATTTGCTGATGGTCAGCTTTCACAGTCTAATCAATCAGCATATTGTCGGAATCATTATTTTTTTTATAAAACTAATTTTAAAGTTTCATTAGTATTCATTAATTGTTCTTCAAAGTGAAGTTACAGCCTAGGACTAGAATGCTGATTAAGGGTTCTCCTCATTATCCTTGTTATGAGGAAAACTGCTGAATGTAAGTATATACAACAGATGTGCCTATTGCACAGGTTTGCACATTCTGCAAGTACATTAATGATATAGAATTTCTAACACTACACTCTTACTAGACACCTGACTAGTATTTAGTCTGATGTTCCTGCATTCTACTAGAGGTCAGAAACAGATGAGGCTTTTCAACTCAGTATACTGTATAGCACATTGATGATGATTCTTCCACCTAAAGGGTTTTTATGGGACTATAATATTAATAAGTGTTGGGCTCGAATATTCGAATCACAAATTTTAATCGCGAATATCACCACTTTGAGAATTTACGAAGTTTTAGAATAAATTGTTATAGATTCGTATTCAAGAATATTCTAGATTTATTTTTTATCTGAACCCATCATCCCTCCCTGCTTCTTGCTTGTGAGCCAATGAGAAGGCTGCAATGTCTTTGTCTGAGCTTAGCAACAGCCCTAGCAACCAATAGGAAAGTTGCCTAAATATGCACATCATTAATTGTTGATTTGCGCAATGGATATGCATTAAAAAAAAAAAAAAAATACATCTAAGCACATCACATGTTTATAATGACATGTCTGTAAGTATTCAATAGACATGAACACACCAACTCACAATACATGAGTTACAGTATAACCCATCCCTGATGGAGGAACATGTCTGCTTTACGACAGATCAAGCCATAGACCTTTTCTGGAAGATGGAAATCTAAGCCTGACCATTGGATGCAGAGGACATCCCAGAAGCCACTTTCACACCATTAGTATTTGGTCAGTATTTTTCATGCAAAACCCGGAAAGGAACCTATAGAGAAAAAGTATAGCGGAAAGATTTGTAGTGAGGACAACATTCTTATTTCAGTCAGGCTTACAAACAGTTTTTTGCATTGCTGTTGTCAGCAATAAGTTTCATATCTTTTACAAAAATAGCTATAAAGTTATTTTATTACATGGCTGAGAGTTTGAATGTTTCTAGCTGCAGTCTTCACAGTTGTTTGTGTGTATTGATGTTACCCAACTGTTGGTTTTCTCAGAAATCATTTGAAAACAATTACTTTTATGGATATGATGAAGTAATCCACATTCCAGTAAACCTTATCCTGAACAATTTCAGTTTTTCTTTTCTCCGTCTAAGTCATTGGCTGATAGGATCAATGGAGGTGCTGAACCAGTAAAGTAGAAGAAGAGCTTTAAAGTACGCTTAAGACATATAGCCATGGGGCTTTGGGAAAACCTCAAGGGGGGTAATCAGCCACAAAATAAAATAAAAAAAACTTGAAAGGAAAGTCAAACTGAGGCTTGAAAAATTTGGATCATGGTTCCAGTAAGATAAAAGTACAAATATTTTTTTCACTCTTCCAGCATATATATATAAATACTGTGTATAGCCAGGGGATTCGAGGCATCACCAGTGTACATTAGAAATGTCATTAGAAAGTGGCCCTCCTTGCTTACATTGCATGAAAGAAGCATTGGTGCGAATATACAGTAAGTAATATTTTAGAAACTTCTGTACAGAAGACTACATACATGCAAACATTGTTTTTTGCATTAATGTTGTTAGCAGTAAATTTCACATCTTGCAGAAAAATAGCTATAAAGTCAATGTCCTCCGTGACAAAGAGTTTGAACTTTCTAGCTAGTCTTGTCACGGTTGTTTGTGTGTCTTGATGTTTCCTAGCTGTTCGTTTTCTGAGAAATCACTTGAAAACAGATACTTTTATTAATATAATGAAGTACTTTGTGTTCCAGTAAATACTTTCCCACCAAATATATATATATATTTTTTGTCTAATTTGTCATGAAAGTACATATTCTATTAACATTGTTGAGAAATTAAACCGTTAAAGGAATTCTTTGTTTTTAAGGTTGACAATCCTAAGGTTAACCCTTTCTATCCCGGAGGTTTTTTGTTTTTGCGTTTTCGTTTTGCGCTCCCTGCCTTCCCAGAGCCATACATTTTTTATTTGTCTGTTCACATGGCTATATGAGGGCTTGGTTTTTTTGCAGGACAAGTTGTACTTTCCCACTCCACCATTTTATATTGCATATGATGTAAAAATTCCAAATGGGGTGAAAATAAAGGAACGCCACCACAGTTTTACATTTTTTATTTTATTTACGACGTTTGATGTGTGATAAAACTGACCAGTTACTTTTTTTCTACCGGTCACTATGAATCCAGCAATACCTTATATGTACAGTTTTTCTTGCGTTTTGATAAAATAATAAAAAAAGTGGGAATAAAATCAGTTTTATTTTTTCTTCACCATATTTTGAGCCCTATAACTTTTTAGCAATTATGTGCTGTGTGGAGGCTCATTTTTTGAGGGGCAATCTGAACTTTTCATTGATTCCTTTCTGGGGTGTGTATGATTTTTTAATCACTTCTTATTCAAAAAAAAAATTGAAACTGAATCAACCAAAAACGCAGAATCGGCCATTTTGACGCCTTTTTTCCGTTTTGTTTGCCATATGGGGAATATATTTTTATACTATGGGCATTTTCGCACACAGCGACACCCATGATGTGTATTTTTATTTTTTATTTTTGGGGGGGAAAAGGGGGTTGATTTGAATTCCCATAGGGAACTATAACAAGCAATCATTAGATTGCTATTCTTATAGACTCCAATGCATTAGCATTGGAGTCTTTGAGAAAATAGCTAGTTTCTTAAGGAGCCCTATTACAGGCAAGGGCTCCATAGGAAATACTATGCAGCAGCCTCCTGCCATTCACAAAGACACAGGCTGCTACACACATGCTCCTGCTCCTCTGATCGCCGCATGCTCTCAGATGCCGTGGTCAATATACTGTCCATTGCAGACATTACTTGAGGGTGTCTGCTATAAGAAACACCAGGCCACCCACGGCTATGGCACCCTCTCCTCTCAGGAGCGGGCACCATCTTTAAAGACCTGGCCAGTGCCATACTGTATTGCGCTGGTAGGGAAAGGGTTAAAAGTGCTATCCAGGATTTTACTATTAATGGCTTATCCTCAGGATAGGCCATCAATATCTGATCAGTGGGGTTCATGCACCCCACACTCCCCTCTGTTCCTGGGTAATGGATGGAGCTGGATGGAGTGCTGCTCCCATTGAAGTGAATGTAGTCGACTTCTGGTGTTGAAACTAAATTAGAATAATTGTCTGTTGGGGGTTAAGAATGTCGGACCCCAGTGATCAGATATTCATGCTCATCCTTGGGATATATTATCACTATTAATATCCTGCACAACCTCCTTATGGGGAGGATCTTGATTCTTAGATGATTTGTAATTAGAGATGAGTGAAGTCATGAAAAATTAGATTTGGCTGCTTCGCAGAATTTACAAAGAAATTCAATTTGTGACTAATTGCTTCATCACAAAGCACATTCCTTTGTATGTCACCGATGATGGCACCTCTCCCCCACCCCCCCGGTCATTGAGCCCCTCATATGCCACGTTTATCAGCTACAATTTAGGCCTTTTAAGAGTTTATTAGGGTAAATTTAAAAAATACTCACTTTATCCATTTGCTCGTGTAGAGGCCATCCCAGCCATCTTGAAAACACTGCACGTTGGATTGGTGGCATCATACATGACCCAGTATGAGATTTTGCGTGGTTTATGCAATCCAGATAGCTGCCACGGCCTCTTTAAATGGATGAGGTGAGCATTTTTTATTTTTGCTGCCATTTTAGGAAAAATAGAATCGTTATCACGAAGCGTGAGGAAATTTGGCTTCAGGGCAAATACATTTTTTCCTGGAATTCAGATTGAAGTTAATCTGATTGGCTTCATTTCACTCAACACTATTTGTAATGTTTCTCTATTACCCGTTGCTCAATCTAATAATCACCAAAGCCTTATCATTGCGAGGACTTGGTATGTGAAACTCCTATACAAGACAAATAGACAATAATGGGGCTGTCTGATCGTATGAAAAAGAAAACACAATCACCTTGTAATTAAATCTTTGGTCAGCCTGATCTCTTAAGAAATAATACAAATCATATAGACTATTTGTTTGTAGTGTTGATCACGAATATTCTAATTGCAAATTTTTATTGCGAATATCGTAATCGCAAATATTCTAGATTTCTTTTTTTCATCGGTAACCTACCTTCTTGCTTGTGAGCCAATGAGAAGACTTCAATATCTTTTTCTGAGCTTAGCAACATCCCTAACAACCAATGGGAAAGTTGCCTACCCCTTACTATATAAGAACCTCCCCAGCAGCCATTTTCTGCAGTTTTTTTGCAGTTTTGAGAGAGAGAGAGCAGTGTCATTGCTGCGCTCTGTGCTTTCATCTGGATCCCATTCCTCATCTCTAATTAGGATAAATCAAAATTCCAAAACCGACTTTGTATAAACCAAACTCTTTTGGGGGCAGTTTTGTAAAATAATGGAGCACTTTTTATTTTGTAGAGAATTGGTTCATATATAGGTTAGGGAAACATATCTTTATGTTACATTTCTGAAACATAAAATTATTGACATAAAATATTATAAGTAGATAAATATTCTATTTGTTTTAAGCTGTCATTCGGCGGTTGTATCCAATTACCAAAGTCTATGACTTTATCTTTACGCTGTTGTTTATGTGATTCTTTTATATCATACATCACAGTAAGGATAGCTGTAGAAAAACTTAAGAACAGCTGGCCCAAAGGTATGCAGATTAATGACCTAAATCTATGCTAATAAATGTATTTAATACAAATTCGAACATGGGGAAAATCCTTGAGGGAATTTTCAAAAAATGAATTAATTGTCAGGAACCACATAGAACAAGAGTGGCCTCATTTTTACAAACCCATGAGAATTCCATGCAGGGTTCACTTTTGCATAGAGAGAGAGACGAAATAACGTTTTTAGATTTTGCCTTAGAAAATGATCATTCATTGGAAGAACTCGAAGAATTAAAACACTTGTCAGGTTACATTTTCTTGTTTGTTGTTGAAGCTAAATATAAACATTTCAGCTTCTCATATATTTATATAATTCTTACATGCGGCTTTTCTCAGTTTTCTTTTTTAGTTACAGACTGCTATTTGTTCTGTTGAAGGGGTTGTATTGGATTGGAAAATCTTCTTCTAAAAGACAGCACCACACATGTCTACAGGTTGTGTGTGGTACTGCAGTTCAGTCAGCAGCAATACCAATCACAACAGAAGTATGGTGATCTTCTGGAAATAGCTCTGTAAGCAAAGTTAACTTGGACAGGGTCTGTGGTTGGAGGGGTGCATGACACATGCAGTTTTCATGTTTGTGCCACCTTCTTCTTTGCATGTAAATATGATTGTAATCTTAATGACTAGAGATGAGCAAAGTTCTTAAAAATTAGATTCGGCTGCTTTGCCAATTTTTTTTTTTTTAAAGCGCTTTGTGATGAATCACTTCCCCACCATGCGCATTTCTTTGTAAGTAGGGCGCGCAGTGATGGGGAATGACGATTGCGCCTCCCCATCATTGAACCCCTCAGATGCCGCGTTCATTGCTGATCGTGGCATCTTAGATGAATGTTAAGGCCTTTCATGGGTTGATTTTTTTTTTCACCGCTCTATCAGAGAAAATTGCTTGTTACCACGAAGCACAAGAAAATCCGGCTTCACGGCAAATCAAATTTTCCCTGAAATTCGGATTGAAGCCAACTTCGTATACTTCGATTCGCTCAACACTATTAATGACTATTGGTCAGATTCTCAATGTAGTGGTTGTCAATTAGCCAAAACATGACATGGAAGTCGCCAATATTTTCTATAGATTTTTGAAAAAATGATTGTAAAGTAAACTGAAAGGCAATTACCAATAAGGCCGAATTCACATAACCATTTTGTTTTCTGCTCTTCTGATCCGTCAGAAGAGCAGAAAGCAAAAAAAACAAAAACGTATGCATCCTCATTTTGATCCGTTATAGCCATTTCCATCTGAGATCTGTTATTTTAAACGGAAGAAAAAATCCTTTGTAGAGGACTTTTTCTCCCATCTAAAATAAGGGATCTCAAATGGAAATGGCTGAAACGGTTGCAAAATGAACAAAACAGATGGTCAAAATAAAGGATGCATTTTTTTTTTTCTGTTCTTCTGATGGATCAGAACAACAGAAATGAAATGGCGATTTGAACCTGGCCTATGGAACAGATTGACAAGCAATTATTAACGATCTATAGCAAACAGCTACGGGTTGCCGGGCTGCACGTTTTTGGATGGTGGCTGCACCACTACCATCATGGTTCTTCCCTTATGAATATGAATGACAATATAACTTAGTAATGTAGTCATACATGTGTTCGAAGGACTAGCTGAATCTGGCTAGGTATGGATTTTAATAAATTATATCTCACTATATTTTTTGTATCTGCGTAAAATAATAGCATCATTAATTAGAAATTCTTAGTTGCATTTACATATTTGCTCCTGATTTCGTGCAGTAATAGCGCGTTGTGAGTTATAATCCATGTAGCGCAAATACCATTTGCTCTGTGTCAGTAGCCAGGACTGTCCCCTGTGTGATTTGCACTGGAGGCAGAGGTTATTTTATTTATCCTCTGGGCAAATGTCACCAGGTGAAGTCACACTCACATGCGCACATTCAGATAATCATGCCGCTATAAGTAATCAGGAAGAGTTTACCTTCTGTTCTGCAACAATGAGTCCTGTGCTAATAAGCATTGTGTTTCATTTTTTACCTTAGGTGTTTGACTTTCTTTTTTTTTTTTTTTTTTTTAATCAGATATTGTTATGTTGTTTGTAATTTTGGTATTGTGTTTAAATGGATTTTTTGGGAATACAATATTGATAACCTGTCCTCAGTCCTGGCACTCCCACCGATCAAATGATTGAAGAGGCTGCAGTGCTCCAGTTACCCCTTCCTAGGCCAATTGCATCATATTCATTGGTCAAATGGTCTATGTGCAACTCAGTCCCATTCAAGTGATGAGCCAGGGCTGCAATCCCGACACAGCCACTATGCAATGCACGGCGCTGTGTTTGGTATGCTATGAGGAGGCTTTGGCGGTCACCAAAGTGCCGCACCCTCTTTAAATAGCTGATAGGCAGAGGTGCCAGGAATTGATCCCCACTAAACAGATATTGGCGACCTATCCTGAACATAGGCCATCAGTATTGTATTCCCGGAAAAACCCTTTTAGGTGAACTATATTTATTATTGGTATTAAATATTCAATAGGTAATAATAATGAGAAGACATCAGAACCTTCAGGGGTAAACCATGCTCTGTTATTACCCAAGGTAGGGGTTTTCAGATGCACCACCCATAGTCCCAGAAGTTCAGCATGATATCAGCATGATCATATACACTATCATTTATCTGACAAGGATCATCAGTAGGGATTAGAGAACCCGAACTGCAAAGTTCGGGTTCATACCGAACTTTGTGAGTTTGTGTACTCGGACCCAGACTTTTTCACTGAAGTCTGGGTTCAGTGTTCAGGTGATTTTATTATTTTCCGTTATAACATGGTTATATCGGAAAATTATAGCATTCTTAAGACAGAATGCAAAATAATGTGGCCATTTAGGGGTTAAAACTAAAAACAAATCACCTCGTCCGCTTTATCGCGCTGCAGTAGTCTCTTCTTTCGTCACTCAGCAGGACCTGCCAAAGGACCTGCGATGTGCGCAATTACGTCACCACACTCACTACAAGGGAGAGCGCGGTGACGTCATCGAGCACATTACAGGCCCTTTGGCAGGTCCTGCTTAATGAAAATAAAAGAGACTGCTGCAGCGCGATACAGTAAATGAGGTGAGTTTTTTTTCTTGTTTTAACCCCTAAATAACCATATTCTTTTGCATTCTGTCTTAAGAATGCTATTATTTTCTGATATAATTATGTTATAACGGGAATTAATAAAGTGAAGTTCAGGTCCCCATTTACTTCGGGTCCCGAACTTTGACCTGAAGTTCCGGCGAACCTGAACTTCCACGGGTTGGCTCATCCCTAATCATCACTTATTTACACGGTAATATGCACGTTAGCCTCTGGTGATTATTGAGCATTAAATGCTACCTCTCCCTTTGGATATATGTGTACATGGTTGTGTCATCCAACATTACGAAATAAAGAGCCTGATTGGTTGTAGGGACCAAAAAATAATATAATAATATTAATAATAATAATAATAATAATAATAATAATAATAAATTGAAACTTTATACTCAGTTTTGAACCCCTCTGTTCCACTTTGGCCCTCTGTGCTAGACTTTTCTCTCATGATTGTAATAGTGATATGCCCATATACCACACATGACTACTGCAACCAGTCCTTGGCATCAGTTTTCTTGTGCCATGTTGTCATGTATACATGGGCAAGCCATCATTGCAACCAAAAACATGACTGCAGTAGTGGGGAGAATAGAGCATCATTACTGAAACAGGGATTTAATGACAGTGGGGCTGTCGAACAAAAAATATTGTACATTTTTCGAAACAACTCATGGATCTAAATCCTTTTTCTTAATGCATGTAATAAAAATGTATGATAGTCACTGAGTTGTTCTATATAATACAATACAGTCTTATATTGCCATCTGCTGTTTGTTCTTTTCTTTATTTCTCTGTGCACCTCAGTCACCTTGCTGAGGTGGTCGCACATGCTCAGTTTCATCCTTCTTCTGCTAGAAGCTGTGACAGTTTACGGGAGAGAGCTTTGGCAGAAAGGACGCACCCACTAAGAAAGGGCACGTGCCTTGAGAAAGGATATGCCCCCTGAACATTCAGCTTCAAAAAAACTAGCAAAACTTCTGGAGCAATAAATTGGGGAAGCTTTGAATCCATGTGAGGTACATGGCTGGTTCTAGCTTTGTTAAGAAGAGATTATCATGTACAGGACATTATGATGTCTAATTTCATTTTTCACATTTATGAGTTTTCCCTTTTAACACCAGAGGATAGGTATGATCACTGGTGGTGGGAGGGGAGGTGGGTGTCCATCTGCTGGGAACACACCGGTTATGCCAAGTTCACACTTTAGTTTTTTGGTAAGTTATTCCCATCAGTTATTGTGAGCCAACACCAGATGTGGGTCAAAAGCACAGAACAGGTGCAGATCTTCCCATTATACCTGATCTCTGAGTAGGCTTCACTTCTGGTTTTGGTTCACAATAACTGATAGAAATTCCTAATCAAATAACTGAAGTGTGAATTTGCACTTATGAGAATGGGGGTCCTTGTGTCCTCTGTGTGAATAAAGCAGTAGGGCCCATGAATGAGCGCTGTTCTAGACAGCCACATAGAAGTGAATGGAGCATCCATCACCCTTTAAGGGTTATGTGTAAAGTTTAGGTCAAATTTCAGTTCATTGTAGGACTATTAAAGTTAGTAGTGCTTTCTTCTGACAAAAAGAGGAATCACTAACCATACAGAGAATTAGTATTGTCAAAACCATCTAGGCAAATGGATGAATCTCTTACCAACTGGAGCATGTTATTATTGTAGTGTGGTACAATAGGCAGAATGTTCCTAAATGAGATGCCGATATTCACAGTCTGCCTTCCAGTTGCAAATCACCCTGCTTCTCTTCAGAGCTTAATATTTTCATTGTTAGATTTTTTTCCCTACAGAGACTTTCTTTATGCCCAATAAATCAAGTCTCTATCAAGAAATAAATGCACCATGACTTGGTCAGATAACGAATGTTAAACTGCTGAGCTGGAGGGAGCGGTTTTGAAGTGCGCCAGTTTAAACTCTTTTTTTACATATTCTAACGGTGAAGTATCCGACATGAATAATGAATTGAGCTTAAATTTAAGCAATTAATCCACAGAGGGTGATCCACTAGGGGTAATTTTAAGTGATGAAACTATTTTAGCCAGTTAAGTTGAATATGTCTGTACATGTACCGTCTGACTCACAAGCTCTCCACTGAGCATATTTTAACTGATTCTGCGCTTTCAATGATTATCCCCATTGGAACATAGTATAAAAGAAAGTCTTTGATAGAAAAAGAGAATTAAAAAAAAAACATAGAATAAAGGATACCTCTCCTTACTGAAATATGAAAATGGAGGACTGGATATTCTTATCTGTGCCTCTAATTCAATAAACTGTTAAGGAATTAAATGCTTCATTATAAGGTTTCATGAATCCATTGTACGGTATATGTCAAAGAGTAGCAGTGGGATATGGAAGGTTATACGGGTTGTCCTATCTCACTGTTTCCATGGCGAGATAGGACTAAGCGCAGACCTAGGTGGCCGGTTTTATGGAAACAGCCAAGGAGCCCGGCCATTCACTACAATGGATGTTAACAAAACAGAAGAGCGCCTGCTGAGGCCGGTGTTTAGTCCTCCTTTACAGTCATGAATCTATTTTATGTAGATTCTTTGAATGATCAAGATATATAAATATATATATATATATATATATATATATATATAAAAATAGAGCAGTATAAGATTCCTTGAGCCTACTAGAAAAAAAGGTTCTGAGGACCACCATTCATCTATACTGAAAATGTAGATATCCAGTTTTAGATATTCAGATGTAGCCATCACTAACGTTACCAGCCAGCACCATATTGGAATGGCACACTATTTTATTAGTATAGTGAACCATAACACAGTGTTAGAAATTGCTGTATCTGCATATCTTTGTTATAATAACGCACAATACAATTCATCAATAAGGTCTTACAGGTTATTTGTGAATTATTCCATAGACCCTTGTGGTAAAACTTCTAAAATCAACTCCAGATGGGATTGCCATCTGTTGTACCTTTGGAGCTGTTTTTAATATGTGAGAGCCTTGGTCTGTCTGTGCTGCTTTGGCAGCCGATTCCAGGTCTAATGGAGTAGAATGTCTATAATAATTATGAATAGAAATTATAGAATTAAAAAAAATGTGATTTGTGTCTGATTCAACCGAATCAACTATCCATTTAGATTCAGACTCGAATGGCTTTGACCCAAATCAAAAGTGCTTCAATTGTCCTAATAAGCAATCTCTCAATTCTCCAAAATTAAGGAGTAGGTAGAATTCTGATTCTGTCGAATTGATTCACTTATCTCTAATCATGGACATAAAATCTTTAGTTGTCAGTGTGGTTGTCTTGGTACTGTAGCTAGAGGCTTTACAAATGAGCTACAAAATAAATCCAAATGTGATCAATAACATCTATGAAGAGAAGAATGAGATTAGAGGACAAAGTTTGTTGGGTACAAAGAACAGAGATAACAATATTATTTTGTATGCTAGAAGCTATTGCCACAGTTTTATTCAATACTGACTTTATGGTTATTGATTATGTTTATAGAATATATTGAACAAATAATATAAAAGGGGGTTTCCAGTGGGCAAAATATTTTGCAATGTACTCATAATGGTATAAAGATATTAACAAATCAATACTCACCCTCAACACCCCCACTGCTCTTTTTGCAACTCTTATTAGATCTACCCTTGTCTCCTGGTGCAGGCTCGACACACAGGAAATGGCAAGAGAGGACTGCTCAGCCAATCACTGTTGGGGTACAACCACACGGTCTCTGCATGCAGTTCTTGAAAACCAAAGTCAGGAGTGTATCTTGAAAGGAGAGAAAATATAACAGAGGGATATCATGTCTACTTTTTTAGTTTCAAACATTTTTATTAGAAGGTATATCAGACAAATAGTACAAATTGCAGTTCTGCACTGTCAAATGAGCTCCACGCAGGGCGTGAGCAGGAAGACAATAAGCCGATATGCAGTCCATTGAGAGTATTACAAAAGCAATGAACACAAAAACAGAGACAAAAAAATAAAATAAACTGGTAATAATAACAACATTGGTCCCAGTAAAAAAAAAGAAAAGAAAGAGAAACATGAGATTCAGAACCATAGTGGGGTATCTCGACAGATTGGTTAAATATCGGTATCCAGCACCCTGTATGCGGTCAAACAGTTCCCCATTCACATCATAACATAATCTAGTTTATGTAGGTTATGGGAGGAGGACAGCCAAGGCTGCCAAAGTTTCGAATATGCCGCCATCGTGTCAGTTTGGATTGCTGTGATCATCTAATAAATGGCCATTCAGTCCATTCTTTGTATGACTTCTAAGATATGAAGCGTATTAGTACGCCATTTTGCCGCTATGTGAATGCGCCATTTTGCCGCTATGTGAATGCAAAAAGAATTGTGCAAGTTTAAATGGAGCATGTGTCAGTCCCATAAGTCTGTCCCCAAGGAGGCAAGTAGCTGGTAATTTGCGGAAAGAGATGCCCAGAAAGTCTGCAATGATGGAACATGTATTGGTCCAGAATGCACTAATAACTGGACATGCCCACCAGATATGGTACATTGAGCCTACTGAATCACATCCTCAAAAACAGCGGTGAAACCATAGGGTAAAATTAATGTAATCGTTCAGGGACCAAATATGTCCTATGAAGGACTTTAAGTGAGGTCTCAATAGGAGAGACATGCTAATTCCCCATAAATGGTAATTTACATTCACTTATCGGGGTATTTAGCAAATTGTGTAACTTAGAGACTAACCCTACCCTTTCAAATGATTATAGAATAAAATGCTCAAAAGGAGAGGACTGAGCATCCTGAATGGTTCTCGTCATGGTCTGCCAGAATGACAAGATTTGCAATAACCAATAGTCTTCGGATTGTGGTGGAGAATATTTGGTTCGTACTTGTTCAGAGGACATCACCTTCCCTCTGCTCAGGATTCGTGTAGGCATCTTAGGCCTCTGTAGACCACCAAGAGAACGTAGCAGCAGGGTAAAAGGGGATGGTTTAAATGGAAGTCCAAACTTAAAGTGTACTGATCTCCACAGCTGAATAGCATAAAAGGTCAGGAGGGCCCTGGTTTTAAGGTCATTTATAGTGTGTGTGACAACTATAAATAAGAAATAGCTGGGCTAGACTGGCCGCTCTATAGTATTTTAATAAGTTAGGAACAGAGAAACCCCCTAACCTCTTTTACAAGAACATAGTTGTGAGTTTAATGCGTGGATGCTTGCCCGCCCATATAAAAGTGGAGAAAACACAATGTAGTGCCTGGAGGTCAGTTATGGGAATGGGAATGGATCAAAATAAATAAAACAAATGAGGTAGTATAACCTTTTTGATGGAATGAATCTTCCCTATCCCTGAGAGCAGTAGGATATTCCATTTAAGAAGGTCAGCTCGGATATCCTGCATGAGAGGGCTATAGTTGGATCTATACAGACCAGAGATGTGGGGTGTGAGATGAACTCCAAGATAGGCAAGTTTTGCAGGACAAGTGCGGAAGCCAATTTCACTTTCAACAAGGGCGATGGTGGAACGTGGGGTATTGCAATACATAGCCTCTGATTTGGTAGAGTTAATTTAGAGACCTGACACTGTAGAAAATTCCCTTAGCAGGGTGGATAGATTAGGGAGTGATACCGCTGTGTTGGTGATTGTCAGCAAAAGGTCATCAGTAGAGTTGAGCGAACACCTGGATGTTCGGGTTCGAGAAGTTCGGCCGAACATCCCGGAAATGTTCGGGTTCGGGATCCGAACCCGATCCGAACTTCGTCCCGAACCCGAACCCCATTGAAGTCAATGGGGACCCGAACTTTTCGGCACTAAAACGGCTGTAAAACAGCCCAGGAAAGGGCTAGAGGGCTGCAAAAGGCAGCAACATGTAGGTAAATCCCCTGCAAACAAATGTGGATAGGGAAATTAATTAAAATAAAAATTAAATAAATAAAAATTAACCAAAATCAATTGGAGAGAGGTTCCATAGCAGAGAATCTGGCTTCCCGTCACCCACCACTGGAACAGTCCATTCTCAGATATTTAGGCCCCGGCACCCAGGCAGAGGAGAGAGGTCCCGTAACAGACAATCTGGCTTCATGTCAGCAGAGAATCAGTCTTCATGTCATAGCAGAGAATCAGGCTTCACGTCACCCACCACTGTAAGAGTCCATTTTCATAAATTTAGGCCCAGCACCCAGGCAGAGGAGAGAGGTCCCGTAACAGACAATCTGGCTTCATGTCAGCAGAGAATCAGTCTTCATATCATAGCAGAGAATCTGGCTTCCCGTTACCCACCACTGGAACAGTCCATTCTCAGATATTTAGGCCCCGGCACCCAGGCAGAGGAGAGAGGTCCCGTAACAGACAATCTGGCTTCATGTCAGCAGAGAATCAGTCTTCATATCATAGCAGAGAATCAGGCTTCACGTCAGCCACCACTGCAACAGTCCATTGTCATAAATTCAGGCCCAGCACCCAGGCAGAGGAGAGAGGTCCCGTAACAGACAATCTGGCTTCATGTCAGCAGAGAATCAGTCTGCATGTCATAGCAGAGAATGAGGCTTCACGTCACCCACCACTGCAACAGTCCATTTTCATAAATTTAGGCCCAGCACCCAGGCAGAGGAGAGAGGTCCCGTAACAGAGGATCTGGCTTCATGTCACCAGAGAATCAGTCTGCATGTCATAGCAGAGAATCAGGCTTCACGTCACCCACCACTGCAACAGTCCATTTTCATAAATTTAGGCCCAGCACCCAGGCAGAGGAGAGAGGTCCCGTAACAGAGGATCTGGCTTCATGTCACCAGAGAATCAGTCTGCATGTCATAGCAGAGAATCAGGCTTCACGTCAGCCACCACTGCAACAATCCATTGGCATATATTTAGGCCTAGCACACAGGCAGAGGAGAGAGGTCCCGTAACAGACAATCTGGCTTCATGTCAGCAGAGAATCAGTCTTCATATCATAGCAGAGAATCAGGCTTCACGTCAGCCACCAATGCAACAGTCCATTGTCAGATATTTAGGCCCAGCACCCAGGCAGAGGAGAGAGGTCCCGTAACAGAGGATCTGGCTTCATGTCAGCAGAGAATCAGTCTTCATGTCATAGCAGAGAATCAGGCTTCACGTCACCCACCACTGTAAGAGTCCATTTTCATAAATTTAGGCCCAGCACCCAGGCAGAGGAGAGAGGTCCCGTAACAGACGATCTGGCTTCATGTCAGCAGAGAATCAGTCTGCATGTCATAGCAGAGAATGAGGCTTCACGTCACCCACCACTGCAACAGTCCATTTTCATAAATTTAGGCCCAGCACCCAGGCAGAGGAGAGAGGTCCCGCAACAGAGGATCTGGCTTCATGTCAGCAGAGAATCAGTCTGCATGTCATAGCAGAGAATCAGGCTTCACGTCAGCCACCACTGCAACAGTCCATTGTCATAAATTCAGGCCCAGCACCCAGGCAGAGGAGAGAGGTCCCGTAACAGACAATCTGGCTTCATGTCACCAGAGAATCAGTCTGCATGTCATAGCAGAGAATGAGGCTTCACGTCAGCCACCACTGCAACAATCCATTGGCATATATTTAGGCCTAGCACACAGGCAGAGGAGAGGTTCATTCAACTTTGGGTAGCCTTGCAATATAATGGTAAAATGAAAATAAAAATAGGATTGAATGAGGAAGTGCCCTGGAGTCCAATAATATATGGTTATGGGGAGGTAGTTAATGTCTAATCTGGACAAGGGACGGACAGGTCCTGTGGGATCCATGCCTGGTTCATTTTTATGAACGTCAGCTTGTCCACATTGGCTGTAGACAGGCGGCTGCGTTTGTCTGTAATGACGCCCCCTGCCGTGCTGAATACACGTTCAGACAAAACGCTGGCTGCCGGGCAGGCCAGCACCTCCAAGGCATAAAAGGCTAGCTCTGGCCACGTGGACAATTTAGAGACCCAGAAGTTGAATGGGGCCGAACCATCAGTCAGTACGTGGAGGGGTGTGCACACGTACTGTTCCACCATGTTAGTGAAATGTTGCCTCCTGCTAACACGTTGCGTATCAGGTGGTGGTGCAGTTAGCTGTGGCGTGTTGACAAAAGTTTTCCACATCTCTGCCATGCTAACCCTGCCCTCAGAGGAGCTGGCCGTGACACAGCTGCCTTGGCGACCTCTTGCTCCTCCTCTGCCTTGGCCTTGGGCTTCCACTTGTTCCCCTGTGACATTTGGGAATGCTCTCAGTAGCGCGTCTACCAACGTGCGCTTGTACTCGCGCATCTTCCTATCACGCTCCAGTGCAGGAAGTAAGGTGGGCACATTGTCTTTGTAGCGTGGATCCAGCAGGGTGGCAACCCAGTAGTCCGCACAGGTTAAAATGTGGGCAACTCTGCTGTCGTTGCGCAGGCACTGCAGCATGTAGTCGCTCATGTGTGCCAGGCTGCCCAGGGGTAAGGACAAGCTGTCCTCTGTGGGAGGCGTATCGTCATCGTCCTGCCTTTCCCCCCAGCCACGCACCAGTGATGGACCCGAGCTGCGTTGGGTGCCACCCCGCTGTGACCATGCTTCATCCTCATCCTCCTCCACCTCCTCCTCATCCTCGTCCTCCTCATCCTCCAGTAGTGGGCCCTGGCTGGCCACATTTGTACCTGGCCTCTGCTGTTGCCAAAAACCTCCCTCTGAGTCACTTCGAAGAGACTGGCCTGAAAGTGCTAAAAATGACCCCTCTTTCTCCTCCTCCTCCTCCTGGGCCACCTCCTCTTCCATCATCGCCCTAAGTGTTTTCTCAAGGAGACATAGAAGTGGTATTGTAACGCTGATAACGGTGTCATCGCCACTGGCCATGTTGGTGGAGTACTCGAAACAGCGCAACAGGGCACACAGGTCTCGCATGGAGGCCCAGTCATTGGTGGTGAAGTGGTGCTGTTCTGTAGTGCGACTGACCCGTGCGTGCTGCAGCTGAAACTCCACTATGGCCTGCTGCTGCTCGCACAGTCTGTCCAGCATGTGCAAGGTGGAGTTCCACCTGGTGGGCACGTCGCATATGAGGCGGTGAGCGGGAAGGCCGAAGTTACGCTGTAGCGCAGACAGGCGAGCAGCGGCAGGATGTGAACGCCGGAAGCGCGAACAGACGGCCCGCACTTTATGCAGCAGCTCTGACATGTCGGGGTAGTTGTGAATGAACTTCTGCACCACCAAATTCAGCACATGCGCCAAGCAAGGGATGTGCGTCAAATTGGCTAGTCCCAGAGCTGCAACGAGATTTCGCCCATTATCACACACCACCAGGCCGGGCTTGAGGCTCACCGGCAGCAACCACTCATCGGTCTGTTGTTCAATACCCCGCCACAACTCCTGTGCGGTGTGGGGCCTGTCCCCCAAACATATGAGTTTCAGAATGGCCTGCTGACGTTTACCCCGGGCTGTGCTGAAGTTGGTGGTGAAGGTGTGTGGCTGACTGGATGAGCAGGTGGAAGAAGAGGAGGAGGAAGCCGAGAAGGAGGAGGTGGCAACAGGAGGCAAAGAATGTTGCCCTGCGATCCTTGGCGGCGGAAGGACGTGCGCCAAACAGCTCTCCGCCTGGGGCCCAGCTGCCACTACATTTACCCAGTGTGCAGTTAGGGAGATATAGCGTCCCTGGCCGTGCTTACTGGTCCACGTATCTGTGGTTAGGTGGACCTTGCTACAGATGGCGTTGCGCAGTGCACACTTGATTTTATCGGATACTTGGTTGTGCAGGGAAGGCACGGCTCTCTTGGAGAAGTAGTGCCGGCTGGGAACAACATACTGTGGGACAGCAAGCGACATGAGCTGTTTGAAGCTGTCTGTGTCCACCAGCCTAAATGACAGCATTTCATAGGCCAGTAGTTTAGAAATGCTGGCATTCAGGGCCAGGGATCGAGGGTGGCTAGGTGGGAATTTACGCTTTCTATCAAATGTTTGTGAGATGGAGAGCTGAACGCTGGCGTGTGACATGGTTGAGACGCTTGGTGACGGAGGTGGTGGTGGTGGTGTTGGTGGTACATCCCCTGTTTGCTGGGCGGCAGGTGCCAACGTTCCTCCAGAGGCGGAGGAAGAGGCCGAGGCGGCAGCAGCAGAATAGGCCGAGGCGGCAGCAGCAGAAGAGGTAGCAGGGGGAGCCTGAGTGACTTCCTTGGTTTTAAGGTGTTTACTCCACTGCAGTTCATGCTTTGCATGCAGGTGCCTGGTCATGCAGGTTGTGCTCAGGTTCAGAACGTTAATGCCTCGCTTCAGGCTCTGATGGCACAGCGTGCAAACCACTCGGGTCTTGTCGTCAGCACATTGTTTGAAGAAGTGCCATGCCAGGGAACTCCTTGAAGCTGCCTTTGGGGTGCTCGGTCCCAGATGGCGGCGGTCAGTAGCAGGCGGAGTCTCTTGGCGGCGGGTGTTCTGCTTTTGCCCACTGCTCCCTCTTTTGCTACGCTGTTGGCTCGGTCTCACCACTGCCTCTTCCTCCGAACTGTGAAAGTCAGTGGCACGACCTTCATTCCATGTGGGGTCTAGGACCTCATCGTCCCCTGCATCGTCTTCCACCCAGTCTTGATCCCTGACCTCCTGTTCAGTCTGCACACTGCAGAAAGACGCAGCAGTTGGCACCTGTGTTTCGTCATCATCAGAGACATGCTGAGGTGGTATTCCCATGTCCTCATCATCAGGAAACATAAGTGGTTGTGCGTCAGTGCATTCTATGTCTTTCACCGCTGGGGAAGGGCTAGGTGGATGCCCTTGGGAAACCCTGCCAGCGGAGTCTTCAAACAGCATAAGAGACTGCTGCATAACTTGAGGCTGAGACAGTTTCCCTGGTATGCATGGGGGTGATGTGACAGACTGATGGGGTTGGTTTTCAGGCGCCATCTGTGCGCTTTCTGCAGAAGACTGGGTGGGAGATAATGTGAACGTGCTGGATCCACTGTCGGCCACCCAATTGACTAATGCCTGTACCTGCTCAGGCCTTACCATCCTTAGAACGGCATTGGGCCCCACCATATATCGCTGTAAATTCTGGCGGCTACTGGGACCTGAGGTAGTTGGTACACTAGGACGTGTGGATGTGGCAGAACGGCCACGTCCTCTCCCAGCACCAGAGGGTCCACTAACACCACCACGACCATGTCCACGTCCGCGTCCCTTACTAGATGTTTTTCTCATTGTTATGGTTCACCACAACAACAAATATATTATTTGGCCCAATGTATTGTATTCAAATTCAGCGGGATATAAATTTGAGGCCTAGTATTTAGGCGCTGGGTGACCGGTATGGATTTAGTGACAGAATTAGACTTGGAAATGCACAGAAGCGTGTGTGTGAAGTTATTCTGAATGACCCTATGTGCACCTTGAATATTATATACCCTTTTTGGGATAGATTTCAAATAGCTCTGATATAGCAGGAACCACTAAATTATGAAATTGCTAAATTGGGAATTGTATTTCAACCCAGAACAAAAAATGTGCTTTGACGGACACTAAATATCTTGCCCAGCAACAACAGTACAGCGGTAACGAGAGATTTAGCAGGATATAAATTTGAGGCCTAGTATTTAGGCGCTGGGTGACAGGTATGGGTTTAGTGACAGAATTAGACTTGGAAATACACAGTAGCGGGTGTGTGTGAAGTTATTCTGAATGACCCAATGTGCACCTTGAATATTATATACCCTTTTAGGGATAGATTTCAAATAGCTCTGATATAGCAGAAACCACTAAATTATGAAATTGCTAAATTGGGAATTGTATTTCAACCCAGAACAAAAAATGTGCTTTGACGGACACTAAATATCTTGCCCAGCAACAACAGTACAGCGGTAACGAGAGATTTAGCAGGATATAAATTTGAGGCCTAGTATTTAGGCGCTGGGTGACAGGTATGGGTTTAGTGACAGAATTAGACTTGAAAATACACAGTAGCGGGTGTGTGTGAAGTTATTCTGAATGACCCAATGTGCACCTTGAATATTATATACCCTTTTAGGGATAGATTTCAAATAGCTCTGATATAGCAGAAACCACTAAATTATGAAATTGCTAAATTGGGAATTGTACTTCAACCCAGAACAAAAAATGTGCTTTGACGGACACTAAATATCTTTCCAAGCAACAACAGTACAGCGGTAACGAGAGATTTAGCAGGATATAAATTTGAGGCCTAGTATTTAGGCGCTGGGTGACAGGTATGGGTTTAGTGACAGAATTAGACTTGGAAATACACAGTAGCGGGTGTGTGTGAAGTTATTCTGAATGACCCAATGTGCACCTTGAATATTATATACCCTTTTAGGGATAGATTTCAAATAGCTCTGATATAGCAGAAACCACTAAATTATGAAATTGCTAAATTGGGAATTGTATTTCAACCCAGAACAAAAAATGTGCTTTGACGGACACTAAATATCTTGCCCAGCAACAACAGTACAGCGGTAACGAGAGATTTAGCAGGATATAAATTTGAGGCCTAGTATTTAGGCGCTGGGTGACAGGTATGGGTTTAGTGACAGAATTAGACTTGAAAATACACAGTAGCGGGTGTGTGTGAAGTTATTCTGAATGACCCAATGTGCACCTTGAATATTATATACCCTTTTAGGGATAGATTTCAAATAGCTCTGATATAGCAGAAACCACTAAATTATGAAATTGCTAAATTGGGAATTGTACTTCAACCCAGAACAAAAAATGTGCTTTGACGGACACTAAATATCTTTCCAAGCAACAACAGTACAGCGGTAACGAGAGATTTAGCAGGATATAAATTTGAGGCCTAGTATTTAGGCGCTGGGTGACAGGTATGGGTTTAGTGACAGAATTAGACTTGGAAATACACAGTAGCGGGTGTGTGTGAAGTTATTCTGAATGACCCAATGTGCACCTTGAATATTATATACCCTTTTAGGGATAGATTTCAAATAGCTCTGATATAGCAGAAACCACTAAATTATGAAATTGCTAAATTGGGAATTGTATTTCAACCCAGAACAAAAAATGTGCTTTGACGGACACTAAATATCTTGCCCAGCAACAACAGTACAGCGGTAACGAGAGATTTAGCAGGATATAAATTTGAGGCCTAGTATTTAGGCGCTGGGTGACAGGTATGGGTTTAGTGACAGAATTAGACTTGAAAATACACAGTAGCGGGTGTGTGTGAAGTTATTCTGAATGACCCAATGTGCACCTTGAATATTATATACCCTTTTAGGGATAGATTTCAAATAGCTCTGATATAGCAGAAACCACTAAATTATGAAATTGCTAAATTGGGAATTGTACTTCAACCCAGAACAAAAAATGTGCTTTGACGGACACTAAATATCTTTCCAAGCAACAACAGTACAGCGGTAACGAGAGATTTAGCAGGATATAAATTTGAGGCCTAGTATTTAGGCGCTGGGTGACAGGTATGGGTTTAGTGACAGAATTAGACTTGGAAATACACAGTAGCGGGTGTGTGTGAAGTTATTCTGAATGACCCAATGTGCACCTTGAATATTATATACCCTTTTAGGGATAGATTTCAAATAGCTCTGATATAGCAGAAACCACTAAATTATGAAATTGCTAAATTGGGAATTGTACTTCAACCCAGAACAAAAAATGTGCTTTGACGGACACTAAATAACTTTCCCAGCTACAACAGGACAGCGGTAACGAGAGATTTAGCAGGATATAAATTTGAGGCCTAGTATTTAGGCGCTGGGTGACAGGTATGGGTTTAGTGACAGAATTAGACTTGAAAATACACAGTAGCGGGTGTGTGTGAAGTTATTCTGAATGACCCAATGTGCACCTTGAATATTATATACCCTTTTAGGGATAGATTTCAAATAGCTCTGATATAGCAGAAACCACTAAATTATGAAATTGCTAAATTGGGAATTGTACTTCAACCCAGAACAAAAAATGTGCTTTGACGGACACTAAATAACTTTCCCAGCTACAACAGGACAGCGGTAACGAGAGATTTAGCGGGATATAAATTTGAGGCCTAGTATTTAGGCGCTGGGTGACCGGTATGGATTTAGTGACAGAATTAGACTGGGATATGGCCAAAAAATAACCACACTATTGCTGGTTAAATGCACTTGGTGACGGGCGCAGCTTGCCCCTGATGTAGTATATGGCCAAAAAATGAACAGACTATTGCTGGTTAAATGCACTTGGTGTGACAGCTTCACCCTGATGTAGGCTTTAGCCAAAAAACAACCACACCATTGAGGGTTAAATGCACTTGGTGACAGGCGCAGCTTGCCCCTGATTTTGTATATGGCCAAAAAATGAACAGACTATTGCTGGTTAAATGCACTTGGTGTGACAGCTTCACCCTGATGTAGGCTTTAGCCAAAAAACAACCACACCATTGAGGGTTAAATGCACTTGGTGACAGGCGCAGCTTGCCCCTGATTTTGTATATGGCCAAAAAATGAACAGACTATTGCTGGTTAAATGCACTTGGTGTGACAGCTTCACCCTGATGTAGGCTTTAGCCAAAAAACAACCACACCATTGAGGGTTAAATGCACTTGGTGACAGGCGCAGCTTGCCCCTGATTTTGTATATGGCCAAAAAATGAACAGACTATTGCTGGTTAAATGCACTTGGTGTGACAGCTTCACCCTGATGTAGGCTTTAGCCAAAAAACAACCACACCATTGAGGGTTAAATGCACTTGGTGACAGGCGCAGCTTGCCCCTGATTTTGTATATGGCCAAAAAATGAACAGACTATTGCTGGTTAAATGCACTTGGTGTGACAGCTTCACCCTGATGTAGGCTTTAGCCAAAAAACAACCACACCATTGAGGGTTAAATGCACTTGGTCGCAGCTTGTGCTGGCGCACCACAAGACACAAAATGGCCGCCGATCACCCCAGAAAAATGTGACTGACAAACGGTCTGGGCAGCCTAAAAACAGTGAGCAATTGAGGATCAGCAGCTCAATGATCCACAGCTGCAGATCGATCAGTTAATCAAGTCCTTTGGAGGAGTTAATCTGCCTAATCTCGCCCTACTGTCGCAGCCGCAACCTCTCCCTACGCTAATCAGAGCAGAGTGACGGGCGGCGCTATGTGACTCCAGCTTAAATAGAGGCTGGGTCACATGGTGCTCTGGCCAATCACAGCCATGCCAATAGTAGGCATGGCTGTGATGGCCTCTTGGGGCAAGTAGTATGACGCTTGTTGATTGGCTGCTTTGCAGCCTTTCAAAAAGCGCCAAGAAAGCGTCACAAAAGCGCCAAGAAAGCGACGAACACCGAACCCGAACCCGGACTTTTACGAAAATGTCCGGGTTCGGGTCCGTGTCACGGACACCCCAAAATTCGGTACGAACCCGAACTATACAGTTCGAGTTCGCTCATCCCTAGTCATCAGCAAAGAGATTCCCGGCCTTGATATCTGGAGTTTGTCTTATGAGGGCAGCTAGGGGCTCAATGGCCAAGGCAAAAATAGCTGTAGATAGCAGGCAACCATTCCGTGTTCCTTTGCCTATTTTAATGGAGGAGGGGACAGGCAGTTAAGGGGGTTTAGGCAGTTTGAGACATGCAGATGGGTCAGAATATATGGTAGTAAGGGCATGAACAAATGGGCCCCGGATACCCATCTTCCCAAAGACAGCAAACAGGTAATCTCAGGACAGACAGTCAAATGCCTTTTCACTGTCCGAGGAGAGAAGGGAAAAGGGGTACCTGCTGTTGATGGGACCACAAGATGATATTGAGGACTTTGCGCACATTATCAGGGGTCTTCTCGACCTGGGATAAATCCCACATGGTCAGGGTGTATTAGGTGTGGGAGTAGCTGATTTACCCTTTGGGCCAATTGATGTCAAAATCTTGGAATCTAGATTAAGGAGGGATATCGGCCTATAATTTTCTTCTATTGGGCTTAGGGATAACAATGATGGCTTGTCCCTGGAGTAGGTAGTTGCTATAATTTTTGATGTGTGGAGCTATAATGGAGGTGTACTTCTTATAGTAAAGGGTGGACAGGCTGTCTGGGCCTGGTGCCTTCCCCAGTTTCAAATGCTTAATTGCCGTGTCAACTTCCATGTCAGTAATATCTTTATAAAGGTGATCAAGAGATTCCTGGTTCACTCCTGGTAGCTTGGCCTTTGCCAGAAACATATCCATAAAGGTCTGAGGAAGGGGAGGTATATGCTTATATAGGGCTTGATATAAGCCACACAAGGTAGCATAAATTCTATAAGGATTGCTAGTGACCTTGCCTTCGCTAGTCTGGATTTTAGTGACCTGATTTAGGTGCTGACGGTCTTTCAGTTCTTTAGCAAGGAGATTATCTGGCTTATTGGTCCATTTATAATATTTGGCCTGTGTCCACCTCAGAGCTTTTTTGGTCCTATGAGAAAGTAGGGCATCTAGTTGTAATTTAGTGGCTTTAATAGCCTGATATAGATAAAGGGAGAGGCGTTGCTGATGAGCATAAACTAAACAGCTAAGCTTGGTTTCAAGAGTGACCTGGGCCAGCTCCCGCTCTCTCTTCCGCTTCAAAGCTAGTGAATTGAATCAGCCTCTAATATAAGTCTTATGTGAAAGCCAAAGCCAATGGGGGGTAGTGTCATCAGTGGAATTTTCCTCAAAGAACCGGGTGACATCTGCGGAAATCAGATCTTGAATAACAGGGTCTGTAAGTAAAGCCTTGTTTAATCTCCAAGAAAAGGGAAGGGTGCCCCTGGGTGTAAAGTCAAATGCAGAAAAGACCATGTCATGATCAGACCATGCTGATACTATATGTCTAAAAAATAAAAGCTTGGGCAATGAGGCGGCTGTGGACAGTATCATATCTATTCTGGAATGACTAAGATGGGTACGGGAATAGTAGGTATACCCTCTTGCTGAACCATTATGTTCTTAAGGAAAGATCCTGACTCATATTGTTTATGAATCATTTTCGATCGCGTGTGTGGGTGGAGCTAATGACATGAGATCGGTCCAGTGTGGTATACATCACAAAATTAAAATACCCACACCATATGAGATGGCGATACTCTAATGGGGTTATAACTGTCACCATAGTCTCAAGAAATTCAATGGGGTGTTTATTTGGAAAATAAATGTTGACCACACATATGGAAATGTCTTGCAAAGTGCCTAACAGTATTAGGTAACAACCTTCTGGGTCACTTATAGACCTTTGTACTTGGATAGTGAATGTATTTTTGATCATAATTTCAACTCTTCGTGTTTTCGAGGTGAAAGAGGCTGAATAGAAAGTTGTATATTGTGGGTGGAGGAATGCAGGG
Organism: Bufo gargarizans; assembly: GCF_014858855.1. Classification (NCBI taxonomy): domain Eukaryota; kingdom Metazoa; phylum Chordata; class Amphibia; order Anura; family Bufonidae; genus Bufo; species Bufo gargarizans. The sequence continues at coordinate 485,497,836 of NC_058083.1, forward strand.
GGAGAAGTGCGACTCCTGTAGGCAGATGATATCAAAAACACGCTTCACATAATCTAGGAAAGCTTTTTTGCGCTTAGTTGGGGAATTTCACGTTATGTGACAGTATACAACACATTAAGACCAGCTAAAGACTGTATCCCGTTATCCTCCTCCACAACTCCACCACCCCATATCACCCCCTCTAGCTGCTCATCTATGAGGTGAAAAGCCTGGGACCTAATCAACATCAGAAAAAAAAATTCTAAGCAACATAAACATAGTTTAAAATAAATAGCACATATAAACCAGAATAAAACATGTTGTCTGGAATAGGGATCCCGCAACATAGAATCCCAAGACCAGTAGTGGAAAGGCAACATGGTAATCCACATCACTGCCCGGAGTTCTAGGATTAGAAACCTGGGTAAAGGACTATCCCAGTAACCCTGCACAGGTAAGTATATGTCCCGTCACCTAAATGTGCATTCTCACCCTTGGAGAGAGTTAGAAGTAATGGCGCCTGGGCAAGAAAGGCATGAGATAAAGAAAAAGAGAAAAAAAGAAAAGGATAAAACATTATGTAGGAAAAACCTGAATGTAGTTAGGCATGCAATCTAGTTAGTAGATAGAGCATATGTCCATCAGGCTCACACTAGTAGGAATTCAGGTGGAAAGCCGCAGTGTCAGTGGAGGATGTTGTTTAGTGATCCATGAACCATCCAGTCTGGGGGTCCGAGGTGGATGAGGTGGTGCGGTCTCCATCAAAATACTCACCATAGTAAGGGTGTCCTTGCCTTCTTCCAAGGTTCTGACAAGATAAGGTCTAGAGTTGTGCGTAAAGGCCAGGGAGAATGGAAATCCCCATCGGTATCGCACTTGGGTGTGTTGAAGGGCTAAAGTGATGTGTTTTTTTTATAGCCCTGTGGTTCTCGAAGGTGGAATGCACAATGTCTGAATACAATCACACTGTAGAGGGGGGACCCAGGTGAGACTCCAGGTTGCGAGCGACATTCAAAATCATATCACAGGCCTCTGGGAGGTGAAGTTTGAGTATAATGTCCCTTGGGATGTCAGGCCTTTTAAGTGCCCCCAGGGCTCGGTGGATCCTGTCAATGCGGAATAATGAGTCCTCTTGTTGAGGCAACAGAGCCTTGAATAGGTTCATGGCTATTTCCCTCAAGGAGGCTTGGCTTTCAGAGACCCTCGTATGCCAAGGTTTGCTCTACGAGATTGGTTCTCCAAGTTCTCCGAGTTCTAGAGCATCTAGTTTAGCAGTATAATTGTCAATGTCTTGCCTGTCTGCATCCACTAAGCTCTCAGTTCGGGCCTCTACATCCGCCACACGCTGGCCCAGCTCCTGTATCTGCTGCGTAAATTTGGCTACTGCCCTTGCTAGTTCATCTTTAAACATGCGTCTACTGTTCTGGAATAACTACGATTGCGACATAGGGTCAGGGATCGGAGAAGCTGGAGCTGGAGAAAGGGAGCTCAGCGTTCCTCGATTCAGCTCTTGATTCCTGCTGGAGAGGAGGGGTCCACCATCTTGAACTGGTGGAAATGGATTGCGATAAAGGTTGGAGATGCGTCTAGTGGAGCTGCTTGGCAGCGCTAAAGAGGTCCATTAGCAGTGTGTGGCACGGAGCTCACAGGGCACACATTCGACCCAGTGAACTGCGCGCATGCACCCCTCTCATGTCTCATTTTTTAATTTACTCCTTGTTTTGTCTTCCAAAATTGCAAGCGGAAACCTGACTGTGTGGTCGTACCCTTAGGTGTAAGGACAAAAGGAACTATCTATCTATCTATCTATCTTTCATCTATCATCTATGTATAACAAAGTGGATATGGATCCACTGTCAAACAGATTTGGTTTGGGGCTCCTTCTACGGGCATTATCTGAGTAGCTCCCCGATCTTCACTCTTTAACTCTTGTAAAAGCCACCTCTTGGTGTAGTCTCTGTTCTTGTGACTGCTAACCCATGGGGATCAAGAGAGCAGCGATGGATAAGAACAGAAGCAGAGTCAGGGACAGGCCATGGCCAGCGCAAGCAGACTGTGAGCAGTCCAATAAACAGTCCAAGGTCAGGGCAGGTAGCACAGGGTCATTATGCTAATCATCTTAGGGTCAAGACAGGCAGCAAAGGTTCAAAATTTCAACGGTCAGACAAAAGTTAATAAAAAAAAATAAAGCATACTTTCACAGAAATAATAGTAAATTAGAACCTATTGCTCAGGCATCTTCCCACTGATTTACCTTACCCAAAAGTTGCCAGCCATAGACTGGAAGGTAAGAGCATGTGCGTGATGGCCCTTTAAGAGCCTACGGGCAGTAAGAGCCGTAGCCAGTGAAAAGCAGGCTTCAATCAGAGCATAGGAGCTTCAGCTCTGTTCTTGCTCTGTCAATTATATCTATCTATCTACTGTATCTATCTATCTATTTATTAGTGTTGGGCGAGCATGCTTGGCCGAACAGCATTTTGACTCGAGCATTGCAATGCTCGGCACATTGTGGCGTTTGGCCGAACACTGCGTGTGCTTGAGCGCGATGCTTGAGTCTCCTCTCCGCATGTTTGTTGGCTGCTACTCAGCTACACCATAATAAAATGGCAGCCACATTTACTATACTTTCTGGGGTCTTTATGTCAGTAACTATAGGGGTTAATAATTACCTGATGTAACAGAATATCTGGGGCTGTAGTATCAGACTCAGTCCACCATGCCAGGTGCTGCTGCCACAATCAGTGCTGCTTTACCGGAATACCAGGATGCCTGCATAGGGGTTTTACAAGACAGAACATCAGTTCCATGTATTGAACATTGTGTATATGATGTATTGTTTTATGTTGATGTTGTAATGGAATAACTTTGCGCCATTGCCATACAAACTGCACAATTATGTCAGGGCAATATGACAGATAAGCGGCAGATCTGCAGGATGGGATGGACAGTTCTGGATCCTATTCTTCTATACCAGATCAGCATTGTCTTATCAGTTCAATTAGAGAAACTTTATTTAACAGAATTGTCCTTCAGGAAACTGGAGTTATGATCCGTCAATCACATGTAGATTTAGCAACGTTGACGAGGCTGACCTAAATTCCCGATTATTTTAACAACATATTCATTGAAAAATAATGTTTAACATATAATTATCTGCATTAATAGCTATATATATATATATATATACAGTACAGACCAAAAGTTTGGACACACCTTCTCATTCAAAGAGTTTTCTTTATTTTCATGACTATGAAAATTGTAGATTCACACTGAAGGCATCAAAACTATGAATTAACACATGTGGAATTATATACATAACAAAAAAGTGTGAAGCAACTGAAAATATGTCATATTCTAGGTTCTTCAAAGTAGCCACCTTTTGCTTTGATTACTGCTTTGCACACTCTTGGCATTCTCTTGATGAGCTTCAAGAGGTAGTCATCTGAAATCGTCTTCCAACAGTCTTGAAGGAGTTCCCAGAGATGCTTAGCACTTGTTGGCCTTTTTGCCTTCACCCTGCGGTCCAGCTCACCCCAAACCATCTCGATTGGGTTCAGATCCGGTGACTGTGGAGGCCAGGTCTTCTGGCGCAGCACCCCATCACTCTCCTTCATGGTCAAATAGCCCTTACACAGGCTGGAGGTGTGTTTGGGGTCATTGTGGAATTATATACATAACAAAAAAGTGTGTAAAACTGAAAATATGTCATATTCTAGGTTTCTCAAAGTAGCCACCTTTTGGTTTGATTACTGCTTTGCACACTCTTTGCATTCTCTTGATGAGCTTCAAGAGGTAGTCACCTGAAATGGTTTTCACTTCACAGGTGTGCCCTGTCAGGTTTAATAAGTGGGATTTCTTGCCTTATAAATGGGGTTGGGACCATCAGTTGCGTTGTGGAGAAGTCAGGTGGATACACAGCTGATAGTCCTACTGAATAGACTGTTAGAATTTGTATTATGGCAAGAAAAAAGCAGCTAAGCAAAGAAAAACAAGTGGCCATCATTACTTTAATAAATGAAGGTCAGTCAGTCTGAAAAATTGGGAAAACTTTGAAAGTGTCCCCAAGTGCAGTCACAAAAACCATTAAGCGCTACAAAGAAACTGGCTTACATGCTGACCGCCCCAGGAAAGGAAGACCAAGAGTCACCTCTGCTGCGGAGGATAAGTTCATCCGAGTCACCAGCCTCAGAAATCGCAAGTTAACAGCAGCTCAGATTAGAGACCAGGTCAATGCCACACAGAGTTCTAGCAGCAGACACATCTCTAGAACAACTGTTAAGAGGAGACTGTGTGAATGAGGCCTTCATAGTAGAATATCTGCTAGGAAACCACTGCTAAGGACAGGCAACAAGCAGAAGAGACTTGTTTGGGCTAAAGAACACAAGGGATGGACATTAGACCAGTGGAAATCTGTGCTTTGGTCTGATGAGTCCAAATTTGAGATCTTTGGTTCCAACCACCGTGTCTTTGTGCGACACAGAAAAGGTGAACGTATGTACTCTACATGCCTGGTTCCCACCGTGAAGCATGGAGGAGGAGGTGTGATGGTGTGGGGGTGCTTTGCTGGTGACACTGTTGGGGATTTATTCAGAATTGAAGGCATACTGAACCAGCATGGCTACCACAGCATCTTGCAGCAGCATGCTATTCCATCTGGTTTGCGTTTAGTTGGACCATCATTTATTTTTTAACAGGAGAATGACCCCAAACACACCTCCAGGCTGTGTAAGGGCTATTTGACCATGAAGGAGAGTGATGGGGTGCTGCGCCAGATGACCTGGCCTCCACAGTCATCGGACCTGAATCCAATCAAGATGGTTTGGGGTGAGCTGGACCGCAGAGTGAAGGCAAAAGGGCCAACAAGTGCTAAGCATCTCTGGGAACTCCTTCAAGACTGTTGGAAGACCATTTCAGATGACTACCTCTTGAAGCTCATCAAGAGAATGCCAAGAGTGTGCAAAGCAGTAATCAAAGCAAAAGATGGCTACTTTGAAGAACCTAGAATATGACATATTTTCAGTTTTTCAGAAGGTGTGTCCAAACTTTTGGTCTGTACTGTATATATATATATATATATATACCATATTTTTCGCCCTATAAGACACACTTTTTTCGACTCTAAAGTGGGTGGAAAATGGCAGTGCGTCTTTTGGGGCGAATGCTGCCATTTTCACTGATACACCGCCGCCGCGATGCTGCACAGCGCGGTCGGTGGTGTATCAGTGGGGAGGGAGGAGGGGCTGTGGGCCGGCATCTGGTGCTGCAATGGCAGCGGGGCCCGGTGCAGTCACTATATTTCTTTACACCGGGCCCCTCTCACTGTAGTAATCATATCTAATGTGTAGGCAATGTTAAAGTATAGAAAACCTCTGAAATCCAGCATATTAGCACTGACCAAACTCCCTAGCAGGCAGGAGGCCGGGTGGCGGCAGCACAACTCACTACGTCACGCACCTGCGGCGCTTGCTTCATTCATAAAGTGGGAGGAGCAGGCGCGTGAGTTTAGTAAGTGCTGCACACTGGATTTCAGAGGATTTGTATACTTTAACATTGCCTACATGTTAGATATGATTACTACAGTGAGCGGGGCCCGGTGTAAAAGAATACAGTGACTGCACTGGACCCCACTGCCATTACAGCACCAGATGCCAGCCCCCAGCCCCTGTTTTGGGAGTCATTGACTACACAGGGACACTGTTATGGGGGGGGGGGAAATCTGTGGATGACACATAGCATAAGATGCTATATATATATATGTGTCATCCACAGAACCCCCTTAAGCAGTGTCATGTCCTCCACAGATGTCCCCATAACAGTGCCATCCACAGATGACCCCATAACAGTGCCATCCACAGATGCCCCCATAACAGTGTCATCCACAGATCCCGCATAACAGTGTCATCCACAGATTTATCCCCATAACAGTGTCATCCACAGATCCTGCATAACAGTGTCATCCAGATTTATCTATAACAGTGTCATCCACAGATCCCGCATAACAGTGTCATCCAGATTTATCTATAACAGTGTCATCCACAGATCCCCCATAATAGTGTTATCCACAGGCCATCATTAGTTCAAAACCAACTAACCAAAAATTTGGTATATATATATCTTGGTATTTCCATCAATTTCTGACCTTTTCCTGTGAACCAGACACCCTTGCCTTTTCAGAGCAGGGGGTGCCTGGTTTAATGCTCTGGTTCTCCCATTGACTTCCATTGTGCTCTGGTACTCTGTAGAACACCCGAGCATCCTGAGGTGTTCTACTCGAGCACCAGAGCACCCGAGCACTTGTGCTCGATCAACACTATCTGTCTCTCTATCTATCTATCTATCTATCTATCTATCTATCTATCTATCTATCCTTTTTTCCTCTGGTGCTGCTATTCTTGTGTGTTTATCTATCTACTATCTATGTATATATATATATATATATATATATATATATATATATATATATCTTTATGTCTATGTTTCTCTCCTACATATCTCTACCTATGTCATTTTTATCTATCTGCATTCCTGTATCCTGTTTATAATCTATCGGCTTACAAATGTATATACCATATCATGTGTCTGTTCATACACATAATACAGAATACTAACATGATACATTGATTATGATTGAGAATAACTAAGTCTGTATTATCTACCACTCCTATAAGTTTCTGGGTCATGTTGTGTAAATTTCCATATTCCATCCAGGTATGCTCGTATCAGTGATTTGCTTTCTTAGGCACACAATGCCAGTATATTGTAAAGTACCATTTTTTATATTATCCTGCCATTATATACCAGTCAGAAAAAGTGTATCATCGGGATACAGCAATTCTGCCTGCATGAGTGTAACTAATGGAAATCCTAAGCTCTTCTACGAGTAGTAAATCATCTTGGTTATTTCATAAAGGGAAAATATAGCATCTTTATTGTATTTTAAATTCAACCGTAGTGAAAAGCATTTGTGCTCCTACTTCACTCAGGAATCCACCACTGAAATTCATCTGCAAAAAGAGGCTCATAGAAACGTCGCTGACATTTTTTAATAACATTTTCTGTTTTATCATACATCCCAGGTGGCTTTAATCGTTTTTTATTGTAAAGTTAATGCTGCCTGCGTTCGATGTATTATTTGTATATTTAGCTGATACACAATAAAGTAAAATGAGAAACAAGTCAAAACGAAAATGCACTGCCACTGAATTTCTGTAAATTATTATATAAATTGCATCAGAAGAACTTGTGGTTCAAAGATTCATTCTTAAAGGTGTGTCCCATGAAAAATATTCTACAGTTTTCAAACCAGCACCTGGATATGAAAACTGCAGTAACTGCATGTAATTAAAACTTTGGCATAGCCACTAAGTTATTCAATGAAAAATGTATCTGTATAGCGCCACTTGCTGTTTGTTCTTTTTCTTATACTAAAATAAAATTTTGACTAGCACAATTATAGTTGCAGATGAACATCTAAAGCAAACATGCGGGAAGCAAACAAAAACAGGTATGGCAGCACAAACAACATTTCACATACAAACAATACAACTGGGAAATCGGGATTATACTAAATTAAAGTGGCATTATACCTACTATAAATGGGGAAAAAATGGAAGCTCTTTGCGCACATTTTTGATCAAACGTGTGTCAGGCCCATCTACTAACTGTTCTTTTTCTTATTTCTCTGTCCTGCTCACTAAGATGGCCGCACATGCTCAGTCTTATCCTTCAACTGCCTCCTGAGCTGTGATAGGGAAATACACACCCCCTGAGCTGCAGCAGAAAAGGCACGCCCCCTGAGCTGTCAGCTTGATATAAATCTAGCAGAGCAATGAATGTGGAGATCTCTGGATCCATGTGAGGTACAGGACTGGTTCTAGCTTTGTTAGTCATGTATTATATGAGGTCTTTCATTTTTACATTAATCATGGGATAACCCCTTAAAAAATAGTGATTTTATATTGAAAGGAATTTTTTGGGAATTTTAAAAAAATGGGCCATCCATACAGTATATAATCACTGGGGTCTATGACCCTTATTGATCCGCATAATAAGGGAGCAGCCACATTGGGCAGATGACTGCAGACTTTTTAGCGGAGTATCTGATACAGCAGTGCCTATGTGGCTGAATCTTGTTCTGCTGACCAGCCTTCCAGTTGGCTGAGAAAGGCTGAGCTGAAGTATTAGACATAACGGCCAACGGATGGACTTCACTGTTTCAGGTACTGACCTAAACAAGTCATAAGCCTCCAGTAAACATCGCTGCCTCTTTGTTTTGTAGAGTCGCGGAGCTTCTAGCAGTCAGATGACCACTAATGACATATTAATGTCCAAGGCAAAAAAAAAGTTTTTTTCCCATATGGTCCTTTAAGTCATTTGGTTGTCTTCGAAGAGGGTTACTGTAACTTATGTTCGTGTGAGAGTAGAAGAAGGTGGCACTGCTATTTCATCGAGTATTCTACCCGACAATCCCCTCAGACCAATGCGCACAACACAGCAATACATCTTCGTATGTGGTGCTCAGCAAGCAATGACAGTATAAGAGCAAAGTCCAATGCAATATGAAGAGAAGAAACAAAGTATCTTGCGGCCCTCACCGAAGTAGAAGCAATATCAATCTTTATTCTTCCTTTTACAGGATGCTTGTGAACGGGGTACAGGGGTGGTCCACCCCTGTACCCCTTTCACAAGCATCTTGTAAAAGGAAGAATAAAGATTGATATTGCTTCTACTTCGGTGAGTGCTGCAAGATACTTAGTTACTGTAACTTATGATTACGTTGCCCTTGTTTATAGGGGTGTTCCTACTCAGAATGACAATGTTGCATGACAATGCTGTCAACGTATACATAAATTTACAGGAGACGTGAAATAGGGTGAGCAAAAGACAGAAAAATGCGAATTGAATTAAACAATTTTTTTCACGAATTCATGAATATCAGATTGGTGGGGGTCTGAATCCCAGCACCTCCAAAAGTCAACTGTTGGAAGGAGACACAGCGCTCAAGTGAGCACTTCTGCCTCTTCCTTGGCCTGTGATGTCATGATCATTGCTGGCATGTTCTTTCTGCAGTTCATACCTATTGAAGTGAATAGGATTGAGCTGCAATGTCAAGCACAGCCACCATAAAAGTCATAGCGTTCTCTGCTTGATATTCTATGAAGAGGTCAAACGCTGTGGCCTCCTCAAATAGACAGTCTTTAAGATGTAACTCCTGGAAAACTCCTTTAAAAAATTTCTGGGGAATACAGTTATATATAATTACTAAAAAAGACACATCCATTGCCCTCTTTAAAGATATTTTCCATTCAATTTCTTTTATTTTACTACCATTTTAGTTTATTGTTTGAATTTAGTCTTGCAGAAGAAGGACTGCAGTAGGAAGTTGTACTGTATGTTGAGTCCATGTTCGATTAGAAAGCCACCGCACAAAAACTGCAGAGTTGTTGAGTCTTAGAGATCGATCTAGAATTTATTCTACTCGGCACATTGGATTGTTCAGTGTATTTCAGAAATAATACCTTATCTTCTATTAGATCATTTTTCCTGTAGGTCAGTGTTGTGGAGCAGTCTTTTTCTTATTAGTACGAGCTGTGGAAGGTTAGCCTCTAGGCTATCATAGGTGGATATGGGAATACATTTTTTAGCCTTTAATTTTAAAAGAGCAATGGCTGTAGAACTTTGATGATACTGTATGAGTTATGTGAGAAATGGATTGCAGGTTATGACCAGAGAGCTTTTCATTCAAGTTTATTTTTAGCAGTGGGCACTAGTTGTCCTTCAGCTATTCCCTTTCTTCACAAACGCGTTTTCTATTTTTCCAGTCCATTTAATAGGGTATATTCAGGAACATTAAAGGCATTGGTTCAACCCTCAAGCTAAAATTAAGGCCTTTAATGCATTTAAAAAAAAATAAAAAATCATTTATTTACCAGTGCTTCATTCCTGTCCCCCCCTACTTCTGGCTTTGTGTAGACCAGAATTGTAGCATCTCTTATGTGCCCCCCAAGCAAAAAGTGATGACCGAGCCTCTGCAGTCATGTCCTGCTCAGGGACACATCACCTCTAAGGCCACAGAATTTCAGTAGTAGGACACCTGACCACGGACAAAATATCATACTTCCATTCCCCTGTGAAGCAGGGACAGGAGTAGAGATGGCCTTGCAGTTCGGCCGGCGGTCGTTTCGGCGGTCTTTGCGTGTTCGCCATTCGCCGAACATGCGAACATATGGAGAAATTTGCTCCCACCATATTCATTTACACTATGAAGATCTTTGACCCATGACACATCCATCAGGTGGTACAAGACAGCCAATTGAGACATTTCAGCACATAGACATACCCCCTACCTTATAAATAAACCTGATCTGGCCGCCATTTTACATTCAGTGTTTTGCCAGTGTAGGGAGAGGTTGCTGTGTGGAGCAGGGACAGGCTGTAAGGGACACCAAATGCTAGCTAATAGGGCCACAAAAGTCATTTTAAGGACTAGTATAGGTGTGCTATCGATAGTTGTGATACACAGAGGGGTGCAATATACTTTTACTTTTATAATGAGTCAAAAACACATAGATCTATATAGTGATTACCTGGAAGTCAGGGGCCTAGGGGCTTACTAGGGCCATTTTTATATAGGGTAAGGTTCCGGACGGGGTCGCTCTTATCAGGGCGGGTTGTCTGTGGTTAGGCTATCAGGGCCAGAATAGCACCCCCCCATTAGGGCAATATCAGGGACAGTTCTTTGCCCACCCTGTCCTTCAATACCACATCATCATCTAGCCCAAGGATTGATCTTTTTTGCTTTCCCTCCGGGTTTCATGGATGTGCACTGGAACCCCCCCATATTGTCGTAGGACATATGTTTTCTGATTTGGTGCCGCCAAACACCTGATTTAGTGCCGCCGAGCGCTTGTTATTGCCTACCACAACTATGCTTTTTGCTTAAAGGGGTTCTGCACTCTATTTTAACTGATAGGCGGGGGTCGACACCCGGGACCCACGCCGATCAGCTGTTTTAGAAGGCAGCGGCGCTTCAGCAGCGCCGCGACCTTCTCTCTGTTTACCGCTGGCCCAGTGACGTCACAACTAGTATGAACTAGCGTGTGCGGGGCTAAGCTCTGTTCACTTGAATGGAGCTTAGCCCCGCCCACGCTAGTTCATACTAGTCGTGACGTCACTGGGCCAGCGGTAAACAGTGAGAAGGCCGCGCCGCTGCTGGAGCTCCGCTGCCTTTTCAAACAGCTGATCAGCGGGGGTCCTGGGTGTCGGGCTCCCGCCGATCAGATGCTGATGATCTATCCAGAGAATAGATCATCAGTTAAAACAAAGTGCAGAACCCTTTTAACTTTAATAATTTAATTTATTTTCATTTTGAGGGATATCTTTTCCATTCACACGTCCGCAAAATGGGTCCGCATCCGTTCTGCAATTTTGAAGAACGGGTGCAGACCCATTCATGTGAATGGGGCCGGAATGTGCTGTCCGCATCCGCATTTGCGGATCCGCACTTCCGCATCTGTACTTCTGTTTCCACCAAAAAATAGAACATGTCCTATTCTTGTCCGCAATTGCAGACAAGATTAGGCATTTTCTATTATAGTGCCAGCGATGTGCGGTCCACAAATTGCGGAATGCACATTGCTGGTGTCCGTGTTTTGCAGATCCGCAAAACACTTACGGACGTGTGAATGGACCCTCATAGTAAAATTATTAAAGGTTACGTTTTATCTTTATGTATATTCTCATGGATTACCTTCCTTTTACAATGTTATAATATACTTTCTATGCTAGAATGTATATTATAGTGCATTTGTATTGTGCGGCAGTTGTGTGCGGTTCTGCTGCGATACTGCAAGTATATAGAGGGACAAGCCTTATTGGAACAAATAATTTCTTCTGGTGTGATATACCAGTCACCCCACAAATGAACTAATTGAAGCGGGGTGTAATATACCAATATACTTTCTTTGCATTTGGGTACTGTATAATGCATTTGCGCATGCGCGTACTCGAAAACTATATAGCCAATATTTTGCATTGAAAAAAATAATAAATGGAGATTGCAAATTCGAATAATACATCTGGTATGTTACTGTCCATGTTGTGGGACTATTTGTGCACTTCTAGTAATTATTACTTGGTTGCAAATATGAGCTGAAGGTTTTTCAGGTTCGCCTGCCATTAAAATGAATGGGACCTGACGCGAACTTGCGGTTCGCAAACATTTGATCGCGTTCGCTAACCGTCCCGGCAGATGTTCGTCCATCACTAGACAGGACCCTCAGTGCTAGAATAAAGCAGAGATGAATATGTAAATCATTTATTTTAATTCCAGCTCATTCTGATTTTAGGAGTCATATGGGCGGTCCTAGTCCCTAACGAACAGCTATCTCTGTATGTACATTTATCCATTGCATTCTTAAGCAGGAATTAAAATGAATTACAATTAGGGAGAGTTGACACCACTGTTCTGTTTTATCTTCTTCTTATCTGTCAGAAGAACAGAAAAAAAAAAAAAAAACTTTGAGCATCAGTTATGCTCAGATAGCATCATTTTGCACTAAAAATAACTGTTCCATCTTTATTTGAGCATCAGTTGTGATCAGTTTTTTGTCATAGATCAGTTGTTTTTAACAGGAGAAAAAGAACAAATGCAGTACTTTTTCTCCAATCAAATATAACTGAACATAACTGATGCAAACTGATTATAACTGATGCTGAAAATAACGGATGCTTTTTTTTTTTCTGCTCTTCTGACGAGTGAGAAGAACGGAAAACTAAACAGTGATGTGAACTAAGCTATGGGGCTGATCCCCATAAACATAAGGGCTCTGTGCCCTTGCTGCGGACTGTAAATTCATGGGCACCAGCCATGTGGACCCATTGACTTGAATGGGTCTGTGATCCGCAAGATACGACCGAAGATAGGACATGAATTATATTTTGCAGTGCGGTGACACACACACCCAAAATCCCATGAAAGCACGTCGTAGTGACTCCTCACCGCAAAAGATAGGAGATGTTCTATCTTCGGACGCATTCAAGTCAATGGTCCACATCTGCACCACGGAATACACATGGCCAGTGCCCATATTTAGCAGACTAGCCGTTTACGGTCCTCAATACGGGCACTCAATACGGGCACTGAGCCCTTACGTTAATGTGCATGAGCCCTTATCGTATTTTTTCCCCCAAATCTATATATGAATTTCCTCAGGTTCTCCTGCTCTGTTACATGCCACCTGCAGATTGGACGGCATGTTTAACGTGTAAGGAGGCCTAAAGAACAATTATTAGTAAATGTAATTTTGCCACGCGAGCAATTCAGTGATACAAAGTACTTATTTAATGCACCATGACAGGTAATCACATATACAAAGCAAAATGGATTCACTCACTGGACATTTCAGGGTTAAACCACACACTTTAGACACTGCCTCTCACCTCTTATATAAAGAATGAACAAATATCATCTGCAGTGATTCAGATTCAGTAAGACTTGAATTTCATTCATTAAAATTCCTGCTCATTCTGGGCTGTGAAGTCCAGGAGGCGGTCCTATCAGTGATTGACAGCTCTCTCTGTATACAGTCATAGAGGGAAGGCTGTCATCACTTAAAGGACCGCCTCCTAGACTTCACAGCCCAGTTTTACTGAATCTTTTGCCATAAAACTATATCTCAGTCAGCTCTTTCTGCTCTATAACATGCCGCCTGCCACTCAGACACCATGTTCAACGTGACAGGTTCCCTTTAAGAGCCCAACTGCAACTCATTTAAAATACTGAAATAAAATATGGTGTTTTATTATAATATATAACATTGAGATTTTGCTTATTTTTGTTTATTGCATTTTGCAGCATAGCACACACAATGGATAGCCATAAAGCAGGCACATTTTAATTGATTCCAGTCCTATCTATAATCCTCATTTGCATCATTGATGGTGCAATAGACAAGAAACTGTACCCATCTGTGTATGTGTTATAAATTAGCACCAACAACAGTAGATTTAGACAAATATTTTACATCCACTTTCAGTCAAGCAAAGGAAAAAGAAACAGATTCTTAGCAACAAATTAAACATGTTTTCTGCTTTAAAGATAACTTAGTAAATAGTTCTTTCAGTTGCTGTAACAAGCGGCTTAATTTTGTTTAATTGTTTTTTCCCAGCGCCACATTCAGACTAAAATGGATGTTTATGGCACTTTTTAATTAGCCACCATCATTATTTTCATACAAATTTATTCGTACTGTACATGTATTAAAAAGGAATTGAATTGGGGCAGAGTCAGCTGGGTTGCTATAGAACAGTCTGTTTCTTTCCGTACTTTCATAAACAATTGGTTTAGAATGAAGCAAATTGTAATTATAACTATACAGTAAATAATGAGCGCCCTTTGAAAAAGATGATTTATGTTGTTTGCAAAACCCGATGGATAAAGAATTTTCTTATTTGATTTCTTCCTGTGTTTACCAACATTTTAGTCTTTGCCCATTGGCTTACGGACCTGGAACCATCACTTTTTTTTTTAAGAGGCTATTTGGTTTGAACAATCCCTTTCTAATTATACTATTATTACTAATATATATATATATATATATATATATATATATATATAATAATAGCAGAAGGACCCGGCTTCACACGGATATATTTCATCTATTTCATTTAATGTTTCTGTGTGTCGTTAAAAGATATCAGCAGTATCCCCCATAACAGTGACCTCTACAGCACCCCGCCCCTTTAACAGTAAATTCCACAGTTCCCCACCCCTTAACACTGACCCCCCCCCCCACAAGTGGATGAGCCAGGCCAAAGAGAGGAATACTCGTGTCACCAGATGGTTGTTGTCATTACAGAATTTCAAGTTCTCAGTGGAACACAGGGCAGGCCGCTTGCAGAGAAACACAGATGCCCTGTCCCGGGTACCCTGTCTGGCAAGTGTTCAACCCCTCAGGGTTAAACAAAGGGGGGAGGTATGTAGGAAGGCGCAAAGGTCCATCGTTGATGGAAGGTATGTGTCACCGAATTTCCTGGCCTCGGTGGAGTAAGAAACAGTTTTCATGTGTCAGCAACAGTTGCTGTTTGATACCTAGCTATTTAGTATAGCTGTATAGCTGATTCGGGACAGCTCTTACTGGGAGTAGTCAAAGTGCTGGGTGGGTGACTACTCCCCACATTCCAGGCCAGGTCTTAACTGGCCTATAAAAAACCCAGCCAGCAGTGTCAGCTGGGCGTGAGTACCTCTCTCTCTGACAGAGGAGCTCTGGCAATCGCTGGATTGGGATCTAAGCCGTGTGGTAGGCTGGAGGCCTAAGTTTGGGAGGTCTGCTTTGTCCTGAGCAATGCCGATCAGGTGTGAACTAACACCTAGGATAACAGGTGACTGTGTTGCTGTATGAACTGTCTAGGTGTGAACGAACACCAAAACTGCAAATGGACTGTCGTACTGTTTTGTTGCCATAAGTGTGAATAAAACACTGACATTTTTTTGAGTTACAAACTGGTCTTTGCCTCTATACTGCGTCCGCTTGTCCTGTCTACCAGAGCGAATCCCCACAATATATATACGTATATATATATATATATATATATATATATTATTATTTTTTTGGGGGGGAAATTTGGCTATAAGCAAACTGGCCTGTGATTATTAGATGTGCCAATAAGGCCTCAAGTGATGGAACTCAGACAGTGACATGAGGAAATCATCTAAAACATAGATGTGGCAAACAATATTGTGAGTCTACGGGAAACTGACAAAGGAAAGCCAACCAGTATAAAGGATATTTGTATATGCTATAGCTAAGGGCAAAAAATTGTATAATATAAGTATTATTTTTGAAAGTCTCTATCTTTCTGGCTTAACTAAAGCCCCTAGTCATGTTTCAACGTTCCTTAAAGGGGTTCTCCGGGCATACATGTGGAGGAGAAATTGGGGATCTGCCTCCCGGTCACGTGGTCCCTCCAGTTGGCTTTTCAGTGCTTCCGGATGAAGTCGTCTTATCTTTCTGTCTTCACTTCCGAGTGACGTCACTGCCTCCTGCTAGTGAAAGCACCGGCCTGCAGTCTTGACAGCGCACTAGGCTGAATGCTAGTGCGCATGTGCAGGACCGCCAGCACCTCTCTGTATCGTACAGGCTTATATGTGAAGCCTGTACTGACTCCTGCACAGTGCAATGTAAACGCTGTGTAGGAGTGACAGTATAGCGATCAGCTACAGAGGCACTGTGGATGTCACTGTTATGGGGGCACTGTGGACATCACTCTTATGGGGCACTGTGGATGTCATTGTTATTGGGGAACTGTGAACGTCACTGTTATGGGGCCACTGTGGATGTCACTGTTATGGGGGAACTGTGAACGTCACTGTTATGGGGGCACTATGGATGTCACTGTCATGGGGGCACTGTGAATGTCACTGTCATGGGGGCACTGTGGATGTCACTGTTATGGGGGCACTGTGGATGTCACTGTCATGGGGGCACTGTGGATGTCACTGTTATGGGGGCACTGAGGATGTCACTGTTATGGGGGCACTGTGGATGTCACTGTTATGGGGGCACGGTGGATGTCACTGTCATGGGGGCACTGTGGATGTCACTGTCATGGGGGCACTGTGGATGTCACTGTTATGGGGGCACTGAGGATGTCACTGTGTGGATGTCACTGTTATAGGGGCACTGTGGATGTCACTGTCATGGGGGCACTGTGGATGTCACTGTCATGGGGGCACTGTGGATGTCACTGTTATGGGGGCACTGAGGATGTCACTGTGTGGATGTCATTGTTATGGGTGCTGAGTATAAGTGATAGGGCTCATGCACAGAACCTGTTTTGCGATCTGCAAGTCGCAGATCCACTAAATAAGGTTACTGTCCGTGTGCGATTCACATTTTTTTTGCAGTCCCATTGAGTTCAATGGGTCTTAGATCTGTATTTTGAGGACCAGAATAGGACATGTTCTATCTTTCTCAGAACTGACACACGGATGCGGAAAGCACATGGACGTCGTCAGTGTGTTTTTTACATCCATATGTCAGTTCCAGTAAAGACAGAACATGCCCTATTCTCGTCTTCAAAATGAGCACCTCAAATCCACAGAACTCAATGGGACTGCCAAAATTGTGGATTGCAAAATGGATACGGTCGTGTGCATAAGGGTTTAGATAAACAGCTCAGCAGGCAGGATCATACAAGATAGGCTTAGATACACCACACAGCAGGCTGTGTCATACAAAATGTGATTAGATACACAATTTAGCATGCTGTATCATAAAAGATGGGATTAGATACACACTTAAGCAGGCAGTATCACACACAACAGGATGTGTATCAGGCACACATACAGGATAGGATTAGATACAGATGTGATTGGATACGCTTGCTGTTTATCACACTCTGGAGATGGTGAGGGAAGAGCTTGTGGACGGTCAGTGATGGTTTTAGATCCACAGCTCAGCAGGCTGTATCACACAGGATAGGATTAGATATACCGCTCTACAGGCTGTATCACACAGGATAGGATTAGATACACATATGAGGGCAGAGCCTGTGGATGGTCAGTGATGGGATTAGATACACCGCTCTGCAGGCTGTATCACACAGGATAGGATTAGATACACATGTGAGGGCAGAGCCTGTGGACAGTAATGGGATTTAGACACTGGGTGAGAAGTAGATTCCTGTCTGGGTGTAGTAACATGGACACAGGAGTTATAGATGGAGTAGCTGCTGCAGGCAGAGCAGTGGGGGGCGTGGCTATCCTGTGACTGATCACTGTGCGGTGCAGCCAGGTTTGTGTATCAATAAAGTTATGTATTCAACAAAACAAAAAGGGGAGAAAGCAAACAGATCTGCTAGGATAATCTCATGTCTTCCAGGGGGAAGGAAAGCTCAGACATGAAAAACAGGTATTGGGGACATATGTATGGATGGTGAGGGGTGTTAGGAGCACATAAAAAAAAAGTTAGATTTTCTGACCGGACAACCACTTTAATGGTTGAACATTTACATCCAGTGTAGTTATATATTGGGGACTTAATATGTGCTTCAATTGGGTCCAGAGTTTAAGTAACCACCGCAGTTTGTCCATTTACATAGTCGAGTCACATTATTAGGACCACCTCCTACTTTTGATGTCGGCAGCAAGTAGCTCATGAAGGAAGTCATGTGTTGTGAGGTGGTTTAGTGAGTATACAAGTTGTTCTAGACTGCTGTCTGCATGTTCTTCTTTGCTGTCAATGGGTATTATTTCTGAAACTGCGCAGTTTTTGAACTGTTCACATACTGCTAGAAATAGTTAGTGGCCCTTTGTAACTTTAGTGCTTGGAATAAACACCATATTTTAAAGCAATGTAGCAAACATCCATTAATAAATCTCTCTATCTAGATTTCATAACTCACAGATATATTCCAGCCTTACAGAGGAATCAGAAATCAGACAGTAGGTAGCCACACAAAATCCTGGTGCAACCAAAGCCTAAGAAGTACCGATTAGGCTAGAACTAGGAGGACCCCCACCATTGGCAGTTTCTCGATAGCTGTTAAATATTAAAAATAAAACAAGTTTCTGAAGCTCAAACTGACTTTATTTTAGGGGTGGTATCTCTGTTGTTTTTGAACCAAGACCCATGTAAGATTGACTTATCATTATAAATCACATTTAAGGACTTTATGATCCTGTCTTGGTGTATTTGGATTGAAAACAAACTGTATTGGTTTTATAGAGGAATGGATGTGATGCTGGTGGTAAGTGCCAGAAGGCTTCTCCCATCCCCTTCCTAAACAGTACTTATTCACATCTCTGTCCCATGCTGCATTCTGTCTGTGTCCTCCGTACACCTGTTTAAAAAGCCAGCATGTGCATGAGGCAGCATTCCCTGAGATATATAGAATGCCTTCTCCTATGGGAAGGAGTCTGAACTATACGGTGCTAGATTATCTTTTCCTGCAAAGATGCACTTTAGTATTGTTCTAACCTCCTGTACCTGACCTCAGCCTGTTTGCCGGATTGACCCTGTACTACCTGCCCTGACATATTGCCTTTTTACTGTATTGCACAAACTCCACCTGTCCTAACCTTGGCTTGTAGACTGACCCTGCTTTGCCTGTTGCCTTGGTGCCATGCACCATTGCTTTTGAACAGAGATTGCTTCGAGAGGTAGTGGTCTAGTGGTCCATCTTGATAAAGCCCCCAGAAGTAGGCTCAAGCCAAACTGGGTCAGTAGACACAACCATTGGTTTGCAGTAGCTATTTTGCAAAGTCTAGAGTACCCAGTTTACAGCTTGTTTGACCTCCGTAACCGCTGTCCGGCCACAAGACCTTTACTAACGTACTAAGACACTAAATGAGAAAATAGTTTCAAAAACATGATTACACACACACTTTTGCACATTTAATTATTAAGTCTTTGGTTTGGAAGTCATGATAATATAGTTTACTATATATCATTATATGGCATAGCAATTAATACCAGAGTCTGTGCCTGACAAATGGGAATATTTCTCGGTAATGAGTAAAGCACCTGGCAATGCTGAAATAAACTAGTTAATTAGCTACTTGGATGGCTCTAGCAATAATTACTGCAGTAGCTAAAAATGAAGAGCATAGTAAGTACAAAAAATACTCAGATGCCCTTTGGGAGAGTTGTAGTTAAATGTCCAGACACTATAATTAATCAAAATGACAATATGATATTTTGCCTTATGGTGAAACTTTTTCCTGTATCTATTAAAAATTAATACATCATTTCTAGGGTTCATCGTTCCTTTGAATGGGATCTGTGTGATGGTGTCACTCTTTAGAGAGGTGACTGTAGAAGTTTGTCAACCTAAATTGACAGCTTAAAGTTACATTTTTTGATGGATGTCTTTGTTCTGTTGATGGAATCTATTCTACAAGAATTTTGCAGTGTTTATTTATTTTTAATTGACTTTGATATGTATTGTTTACTATATAGGAACGAGCAAGTCAATCTGTCTGATTAGAACTCTGAGTACTTAATCTGTGATGGGCTGTCCCCACAGGTGAGGAAGCGCCCATCTGCCTGTTCATTGACAGGGCCTGACATGTCACTAGGCCCTGACAATCTCATGCCTGCGCCATAGCAGCAGGTAGCAGCACAAGCACAGAGGCTCTGCTTCCACTTCTAGAGCAGCAACTGTTCATGTGCTACTACCCGGAGGTTTTGCTGTGGTAGTGAAAAAATACAGTATGACATGTAGATGACAGGCGTCGCTCTTAGAATCACTACACACTTCACTTATTTGAGCAGTTACGGGGCCAAAACTGACCAAATAACTCAAGTGTGAACTCAGCCTTACAGGTCAATGTTAGCGCCAGGTATGAAGAACTGTGCAAAGGCCCAAGATCTTACTATAGCGTGAAAGAGCGCACTCCTTTTACACCAATTCACAGATTCCACATAGATTTTTACTGAACCTGTTCTATTAAACGCTTATACAAGTAGAGCCCCCACAAAAGAGTGGAGTGGGTGTCAGCAGCAAGTTTGTGTTGACGTCACTTATTATTTTGCCCTTCCTCCGTCAGCAATAACCCCCAAAAAATGGATCCTGTCTGTGGAGCATCCACCTTCGCACGGTCAGCATTTGGTCAGTAATCCATTAGTATTGCTAAAGCCCAAAAAAAAAACAGGAGTGGATCCAAAACAGATGACACGTGAATTGAATATTTGCTTGTCTTCTGTGTTTTGTACCCACTCCTGCTTTTGGCCACCAAATCAGCAGCATCAGGAGGCCACAGAGTGGCACAATAACAGAGTGGTGAGGTGGCAGCAGCATCAGGAGACCACAGAGTGACCCGCTGACAGAGTGGGGAGGTGGGTGGCAATACCAGTACCAGCTGAAGATGGTGGGTAAAAGAAGGAGCACTTGGCATCAGATGTGTGGTATCAGGTGGGTGGCAGCATCAGAATAGCAGCTGAGGCAGGTAGCCAGAAGAAATCAATCTCTTTTGTCAAAGTGTTGGTGTGGCACCATGGATGATCTAGTCTGATGCATCAGGCATTGGTGGGTGGAAATTCTGGCTGATCCACGCCTGATTCATCTTGACAAAGATTAGTATCTCCACATTTTGAGTGGACAGGCGAGTTCTTTTTGGGGAAACTATGACCCCCACCGCACTAAACACCCGCTCTGATGCCACAGTACTGGCCGCACAGGACAGCTTTTTCAAGGAAAACTCTGCCAGTTGTGGCCACAAATTCTGTTTGGCTGCCCAGTAGTCCAGCAGATTTCCAATGTGGGGTGGCAGGGTGCTGTCCAAGTATGCCACCACCTACTGGTTCAGGTCCTGCTCCAGGTCTAGCTGCTGCTGCGACTGGTGAGTAGTTTCTTCACTAGGCGGGTAAAGAAAGCTGATCATCAGCGACTATAGACTCCCCCACCCTGACACAGTAGCCATAGCAGAGAAACGTGAGCACAGAGGGCAATCCCGGTCAGACCTGCGAGAGGATGGACAATGTCACAGATTGGCAGCGGCCAACTGACTGCATAGGATGTCTCTACAGTGGTTCAGTTTGTCCTCCCTCTCAGTGGGTTTTAAAAAGGCCCCCATTTTGAACCGGTAGCAGGGGTACAAGGTGGAGAGCCAGAAGTCATCCCTCTGCCGAATGCTGACAATTTGACTGTCACTACGCAAGCAAGTGAGCATGCATCGGGCCATTTGTGCAAGTGACTCGGAGGGACTCCCTGCCTCCATCTCCACTGCATACTGCTACGGTGTGTCTGCGTCCTCTGCCTCATCTTCCTCATCGCCATGTAGCTCTTCTGGCTGCTGCTGCTCCTCCTCTCCTGTCACCTGTGTAGAAAAACCACTAATTTCGCTACACATTGCTTGTGCTACAATGTTCTCCTCCAGTTCAGCCCCCACAGGGATCACGTGGCCATGAGATCTAGGTGCCATGTCTTTAGTCCCCTGACCAGCCATATTTACCAGCATCTGATCCAGGACATGAAGCAGTAGAATGACGTTGTTCATCCCGTAGTCCTGGCTCCTGACAAATAACGTTTCCTCCTCAAAGGGCCAGAGCAAACAGCAGGTGTCACGCATGAGCTGCCACTTGCTGACTCTAAGTTACACAGGGGAGTACTCCTATCGGCTTGGATCATCAATAGATCATTGATGGACTTTCTCTGATTGTATAGTCGGTCCAACATATGAAGGGTGGAATTTCAACGAGTGGAAACGTTACATATCATCCTATGTTGGGGGATGCCGTTCTTCTGCTGCAGCTTAACCCCAAGTCCCCAATAGATAACTACACTGGATGTAAATGTTCAACCATTAACCCCTTTAGGACACAGCCTTATTTCACCTTAAGGACCAGGCAATTTTTTTGCAAATCTGACCAGTGTCACTTTATGTAGTGATAACCTTTTTGTCACATATTGTACTTCATGACACTGGTAAAATGGAGTAAAAAAAAAAAAACATTTTTATTTATAAAAAAATACAAATTTTACCCAAAATTTGGAAAAATCTTTAAATTTCCAAGTTTCAATTTCTCTACTTCTATAATACATAATATTACCTACAAAAATTGTTATTACTTTAAATTCCCCATATGTCTACTTCATGTTTCGATCATTTTGAGAATGACATTTGAATTTTTGGGGACGTTACAAGGCTTGGAAGTTTAGAAGCAAATTTTGACATTTTTCAGAAATTTTCAAAAAACTATTTTTAAGGACTAATTCAGGTCTGAAGTCACATAATAGAAACCACCCAAAAATGACCCCATTCTATAAACTACACCCCTCAAGGTATTCAAAACTGACTTTAAAAACGTTGTTAACCCTTTAGGTGTTCCACAAGAGTTAATGGCAAATGGAGATACAATTTCAGATTTTTTTCCATTTTAATAATTTTTTTCCAGTAACAAAGCAAGGGTTAACAGCCAAACAAAACACTCAATATTTATTGCCCTGATCCTGTAGTTTACAGAAACACCCCATATGTGGTCGTAAACTGCTGTATGACCAAACGGCAGGGCGCACAATGAAAGGAACGCTATATATGGCTCCTGGAAGGCAGATTTTTTTACTCCATGTCGCATTTGAAGAACCCCTGATGCACCCCTAGAGTAGAAATTTCATTAAAGTGACCCCATTTTAGAACTACACCCCTCAAGGTATTCAAAACTGATTTTGCTAACTTTGTTCACCCTTTAAGTATTCCACAAGAGTTAATGGCAATTTTCTTTTAAATTATTTTTTTGACCCAGACCCACTTGGTTCTTGAAAATCCAGTGGGTCTGATGTCTGTATAATACAGTACAATACACTATATAGGGTACTGTACTGTATTTTCACTTTACAAAGTCTGATTTGACTTTTGCCTTTAGCAGAAGTCTGATCAGCACCATGGACAGCAGGAAGCCTGTGAAGGCGTCCGATTGCCATGGTAACCATTACTCGCTGCCATCACTCGCTGTTAACCTCTTCCATACAGCGGTCCCTACAGACCATGGTATGGAAGGGGTTAAACGTCTAACATCTGTGCAAGCACAGATTTAAGCTGTTTCAAGCAGAGTGTCAGCAATGTGCTAATACATGCTAAAAAGAGCTGTAATTTTCCCACTTCATCACACCATGGCTAATAAGCCCTTTTTCTTTTACCCCACTAATACACGCAAAAAAAAGGCTTTAGAACATATAACTGCGGCCCTGAACGGCAAATAACATTTTTTATTTGCCACTAATACACGCCAAAAAGGGCTGTAATTTTCTCACATCACCACACAACGGCCAATAAGCCCTTTTTATTTTCCCCCACTAATACACGCCATAACTGCGACCGTGAATGGCAAATAATATAATTTTTTGCCACTAATACAGGCCAAAAAGGACTGTCATTTTCTCACTTTAACACACAACTGCTAATAAGCCCCTTTTTTTCCACACTAATACAGGACAAAAAACTTTGTGGGTGAGGGATCATTGTGGGTGATCCCTCGTTCCTAGAGCTCCTTGCTCTATGTCCTAACATGTGCAGCAGCCATTTTAGGAAAAAATGCTATTTGTTACCATGAAGCGTGAGGAAATTGGGATTCGGTGTAAATTAAATAATTCCTGAAATTCGGATAGAATTCCACTTCGTCAGCTTTGATTAGCTCATCTCTAGTGACAGCAATAAGTACCTCAATTTACAGTCTAAAAACTAGATAGAAATTTTAAAAAAAATTGCAGCACTCCAGATGGTTAAAAAGACACAATGTCTTTAATCACCCATTTGGGGGGAAAAAGTGCTGTTTCAGTCTTATTATAGGACCTTGAGCTTGAGAAGGCTTGGCTTAAGAAAGGTCCTGTGATAGGACTGAAAGCTAAATTAGATAGTGAGGAAAATTAGATTCATGAGTCCCACTAGGGACAGGTTCTGGTGCAAATAATGACAATATTGCTATAGTGTTGTGGATCATGTTGGTGCTATGAAGGCAACAGTACAAAATAAATAGATTCAATTATATCATAAAGTCCATGTGAGGCACCAATTTAGTTCGATATTTTTTGTACCGTATCTATTTGTGCCTTTGACAGTTTCAAATAGGAGTTGCATAATGCAAAAAATACAATATAGCAAAAAACAACAATACAACAAAAACATTAGTTAGAGATTTACGTCTAAACATATTCCAAGCAGTTGTAATACATATATCACTGTTTTTACCGACTGGTAAATTCTGTCATCCTATAACATCAAATATTACCCAATATATTTTCTTACTATTTTGGAGATTTTGAAATTTAAAACTTCTCTAGTCAAAAGCACTTTTCATTCCATAGCAACCAATCTGATGGCCTCTCTCTTTGTTACTCATCGGCGATTATGGCAGCTCTTTCGATTTTCTTTTGTACCGGTTTTGGTAAATTGAAAGGAATATCCTCACAGTTTACAATGCCATTTTAAGAAATGACCCTTAGAATCCTTTATGTGAGATTACAGAATTCAATGTGCAAACTTCTAACTCCCAGACATTACGTGTGATATGCAAACAAAAATTTTTTATTTAAAAAAAACTCAGAATTCTGCTTTATGCATATGATGGCTGGAGTGTGGTGATGGAGTACTGGCAATGTCTTTGTCAAGCAGAAATCTGCAGAGAATGCAAATTGTATTTAAATGTTCTCTTGCATAGCACATGCACATTTGCTTTATAACGGGCAGATTGTGCTATCCTAAAGATGGATTTGAAATGATGTTATGTAGGGTACCGGAATGAGCAGCTGAACGATAATGAATCCAAACAGCATGGAGGGAAGGAAGTTGTGAGTTTCAGTGAATTTTTATGCTAAATAGGCAAAATGTAGGTTTCACAGACAGAAAAGGATTGCATTAACAGTTACATTTTACTGCAGTATTTAAAGAAATTCTGACGGGTTCATGAAAAACAGTCAATTTTGTTTGACAAGCTGGATATTTCAGCTATTAAGCTGGTTTGAGTTGCTTACATGAAATCAGAAATAGTTCAGTTCTACTTTATTAATTTTAGTACAAGCTTCAATGTATCTCTTCGTTTTGCTTTATACATACATGGAAATTCACCTAGTCAACATTATTTACTATTGATTTCAGCTTATTTACATTCCCTTTTTCCCCAGAATATGTTGCTTCTTATAAGACTCCATACACCAATTTGGTAGTCTCCACAATAATGCGGTTAATTCCCCTAGATCAGGCATGTCCAAAACTTTTCACCAAGCCAAACCAGTATCTTGCTCTACACTGAAGAGAAGCAAACGCCCTGAAACAACTGTCTGCACATGGGTGTCTTTTTTTTTTATGGAAGAGATTCTGGTTTTGGCTTATAACCGAAATAGAGAGGAGCAAATTGATTAGATAGAATTGAAATTTGACCTGAATTTTTTAAACAATTCTGACTTGGTAGAATCTGAATTTTTGGGTAGAATTGTTATATTTTTTATGAGAGAGATATATATGTTTCAGGTATTGAAAGAACTTTCAATGAAGGTCAAATTGATTTGTACCCAAAACAAATTTCTTGGCCAATATAGCCGAATCAGACCAAAAATAATTATTGGAAAGTCGCACATCTTTAATCCAAAGTCATCATTCTAAGGCCTGTTGGATATTGACTTAAAGGGTTGCCAGTTAATAGCTGGCAGTTTTCGTCCTTTAGGTTATAAGTTGATTTATATTTTTCCTCATTGACACATGTAAATGAGAATAATATTCTAAGTTCCCTTATTGAAAGACAATTATAGGGGTGATCCTATGGTGTAAAAAAAATAATGAAAAGTATACGTATTTCAGTACATGACAATCTTTTTCTAACAAAGCTAAAACCAACCCTGTATGTCACATGGATCCGGAGATCTACCCATTTATTACACCAATTACTCTACTAAATTCTTTTGAGGCTGGCAGCTCGGGGTGCGTGTTCTTTCTCAAAAGGTGTGTCCTTTCCGCTGCCGCTCTCTCCCTGTAACTGTCACAGCTTTTAACAGTATATGTGACTGGTGGCACGTCCACAGTAGGTGGACGTGAACATTACTAAACAAATTGAACAGCAACAGGTTCCATTATAATGAAGGAAAGAACATATCTAATAACTGGAGCATTTGTGTAACAGAAAGTAAACTACAACTCATTAAATGGTGGCACAGCCCCATTCAGTCTATATGTGGGCTTCTAAAAGTCTCAAGTCTACTGCAAAGATTAGAGATGAGCGAATCGAAGCTGACAAAGTAGAATTTGATCCAAATTTCAGGAAAACTTTGATTTGCAATGAATGCAAGTTTCCTCGCGCTTCGCAATTTTCCTAAAATGGTGGCTACACGTGTGAGGAGTGAGGACATGGGGCAAGGAACTCTGGGCTGGTGGCATCACCAAGATTGACATGCCTGCATGCATCCAATCAGCAGCCATCCAGCCCTGTGATGCCACAGCAGCCATTTTGGATTCTGCCATTTTCCAGCGTTCAGTGTGCAGGGACAGACGTGTAAAGGCGCTAGGGACAGCAATTGGAAAAACCTCTATGTTTAAAAAAAACTGAAAAAAGGATTTATAAGTGCAGGGAAAGGCTAGGAAGAATTAAATTTTACAGCATCTTAGTGCAGGGAGAGATGTCAGAAGGTGCTAGGGACATTGATAGGAAAGTGATTTACAAGTGCAGGGAACGATTATTTGGGGATCCAACTAGTCATTAGACAGCTATATCATTCCATCTTTTTGTTATTGGACTGCAAGTGCTATGTTAGAAAGCCTTTAGTGGCTTATATCTTAGTATCTTATTCAATACGACAAGAAAAATATATATCCACATTTAACTTCTGCAGTTATTTCTGTCGAAAGCGTATAGGGGCGTATTACAGTACAACAAGAAAAATATATACGCAGTGCACTGTTGCAGTTATTTCTGGTGAAAGCTTATAGGGGCGTATTTCAGTAAAATAACAAAAATATATACACACTGCACTATTTAATTGTTTTCTGGTTGAAGCATATAGTGGAACAAAATCACAGAAATATAGTGGCAAATATGGGGGAACTGCTCAAACCCCAAACACTGTAGTGTGTTTCTCATTGGGGGAGCAGTCCCACCGCATAAGGACCATCGCCAGCAAAAAATGCGTACAATGGAGGATTCCGGCGCGGTCCACATGCACCACAAAGGCATCCTACACAAAAACGGAGCATTGTGCGGATGAAAATATAATTATATAAATCACAGAAAAAATGCACCAAACGGATATACCACTGACTATACTGGCTAGTCATACAAGCAGATATTAAAAGCTGAGACTTTTGCCAATATATTCCTGTCAGGAACACATCGGAGCCCATCATGCACCACGTCACGGTCTCTCAGCATGGCAAGGGTCCTACCACTACGCTAACTATGGAGTGAACACGGTCTGAAGGTGATGAAATCCAGCTCACAGCCAAGCTTCCACACAACCGCATAGCAGGACAACTAATGCAATGTGAATAAAGCAAGACTGTAAGCCACACCCATATCAGACTGTGTGATGGAGGTTACCAGGTGCAAAAGAATGTTTAAATGGCAGGTAAAGGCACATTCAATACATATAAAACAAAATTTACAGAAATATAGTGGCCAATATGGGGGAACTGCTCAAACCCCAAACACTGTAGCGTGTTTCTCATTGGAGGAGCAGTCCCACCGCATGTGGACCGCAGAAAACGACCATCCCCAGCAAAAAATGCGTACAATGGAGGATGCCGACGCGATCCACAGGCACCACAAAGGCATCCTACACAAAACGGAGCATTGTGCGGATGAAAATATAATTATATAAATCACAGAAAAATTGCACCAAATAGATATGCCACTGACTATACTAGCTAGTCATACAAGCATATATTAAAAGCTGAGACTTTTGCCTCAGTGGCCTATTTCATTCCAACAAGAAATATATATTCTCAGGTCACTTCTGCAGTTATTTTTGGTGAAAGCGTATAGGGGCGTATTTCATTAAAAAAAGAACAATATATTCTCAGTGCATTTTCTGCAGTTAATTCTGGTGAAAGCGTATAGTGGCCCATTTCAGTCCAACAAGAAAAATATATGCTCAGTTCACTACTGCAGTTATTTCTGTTGAAAGCGTATAGGTGCATATTACAATAAAAAAATAAAAATATATACACATTTCACTGGTGCACTTATTTGTGGCAAAAGCATTCAGTGGCCAATTTAAGTACAAAAATAAAAATAAATTCTCAGTTCACGGCGGCGGTTATATGTGTTAAAAGCATGAGTAGAAGTCAGCAGGGTGACAGCAGTGGGATATCAGGGACCAAACGTGCAGGGGGTAGAGCACCTGATTCGCAGCAGCCTACCTACTGTATGTATTAGAGTTGTATGGAAGCACCACATATTGGTACGATTTCATGTATCGTCTTTTCAACTTCAGCTTTTTGGCAGCTGGTGTTACAGTATGTTTTCTTCTAGAATGTGCTGAAATTTAATTGAATCCATTCTTCCTTCTACCCATGAAATGTTCCCTGTGCCATTGGCTGCAACAGAACCCCAAAGCCTGATTAATACACCCCCATGCTTAATGGTTGGAGAGGTGTTTTTTTCCATGAAATGCTGTGCCTTTTATCTCCACAAAACTTTTGCTCATTGTAGCTTAAGAGTTTTATTGTAACCTCATCCGTCCACAGGCCTTGTTTCCAAAATGCATCAGGCTTATTTAGATGTTCTTTTGCAAACTTCTGCTGCTGAATTTTGTGGGGAGGAACGCAGGAGAAGTTTTCTTCTAATGAGTCTTCCATTATGGCCAAGTTTGTGCAGATTTCGCTGAACAGTAGAACAATATACCACAACTCCAAAGTCTGATAAATATTCCTGAAAGTCTTTTGCAGTCAAACGTGGGTTATCATTTTTCAATCTTAGTAGCAGCTGTCTCTGAATTTTTTTATTGGTCTTCAGACCTACTCTTGACTTCCACTGTTCCTGTTAACTGCAATTTCTTAATTAAATTTCGAACTGAGGAAATGGCAACCTGAAAATGCTTTGTGATCTTTTTATAGCCTTCTCCTGCTTTGTGGGACCCAACCATTTTTGAAGTGTTAGGCAGCTGCTTAGAAGAACCCATGGCTGCTGATTTTTGGGAAAGGCTTAGAAGAGTCTGAGTATTTATAAAGCTTGGAAATTTGCATCACTTGGCCTTTCCTAATAATAATTGTGAACAAGCCTTAATCTTAGGAGGCTATTTAAGGTCAGAGAGTAGAGACCTTGATCAAAGTTATCTATGTGTGCTCTAATCTCCTTGGGTTCCCATACTTTTGTTACGTACTCTTTTCCTTTTTCAATCAAAACTTGTACAAAACCAAAATAATACACTGATATTGCTTAAAACGTTGAAAAGTGTGTTTCTTCTTGAACTTTATGCCTTTTTGAAGATCATTACATTTGTAACTTGTTTAACTGTTCCCAGTAGTAATAGAATTGTTTTACTAGGGGTGCCCAAACCTTTGCATGTCACTGTAAATATTTTGGGGAGAGAAATAAAAAAAATAAAAAAATAAAAATATGTCTGACTTTTTTCAGAAGAATCCCTTGAAATACTATGAACATTCTCACAGACCAATTGGAATTTGCTAAACAAATTAAGATCTACAGCTTGATCTTATTTTGTGGTTGGTGACATAGCCATGTCACTTGATTTTTGATTATGTATCCCTTATTCAATATATCAATAACCTAATTATTAATTATATTACTTTATAATTAATGTAATAGTTTGTTATTTGGTATTTGTCTCTGCTTCTGTGCCGTTTTGATGTGTTGTACACCTTATGTTTTTACGATGTGGAGTGGTAATATGATTGAAGCAGCAAACAAGAGTGGAGTGGACATTCATATTTAATTACAACTTCTATGCACTAGAAAAGGTCACTTCTACTACTCAACTTTGCACTGATTGGACAAAGTCATGTTCTTTGTGCCTTGTAATGTCATTTTCCATCATAGTAAAAAGGTTATTTGTTGGAGTCAGATTGGCATATAATGTCAAATGAATGATTTGTTGCAGATATTTATGTTTTTTCTTTACTCATTAATTATTGCTGTTTAATTACTGACACCCACAATCATTCCAGAAAGACATGCTAGGGTAATCTTTTCTTGGCCAGTTGCTTACAAAGGTATTCCAATGACTTTGTGTATTGGTGATCACACTGTTCATAGGTGTAATAGACACAACTGCAGTCACTGGTATTTTTCTTTGCTGCACATGGACCTGCATAATAACCAAAAATATGGAGCCTGAGCCTTGTGGAAATTGGAAGGGAAGACCATAAAAAAGAGGAAAATCGGACAGTTAAAAAAATGAATTTACACATTTTTGTACTGTTGTCAAAACTCATGATCTAAATGGAGTGACAAGTTTGCCTACTATATCAATAGAGATATTTTTATTTATTTTTTATCAATTGGCTCATCTAGTTGTCCCAGGATAACCTATCCGCGATCATATACTAAGCTACACTACAGCCTAACTACTATACTAACTACAGCCCCATAGAAAAATGAATGGAACAATGCTCATGCTAATGCACTGCTCCATTAATTTGAAAAACTCTGCACCCCTGTTCTAGTGATTGACACAAACCCCTGTGGATAAGGAATATGTTTGTATCTTGGGACAATCCTTTTAATATCTGCACAAGTCACAAACAAGTCTCCTTCCAAAATATTACTCTGCTATTTCTACATGGTCGCTTTGCTCACTTGGAAGTAGGGACAGAGTAGGTTTTCACAGTTGAGACAATTAATTGATCTTCTAGTAATCTCCAGTCATGATCATATATTGTATTATGTTTAAATTCTTTTTTTATTAAGTTTTGACATATATTGTATTATGATGGGAATGAAGTTCATCAATATAAATAAGTTCATCATTATAAATGTGAAGTTTCATATTTTGAAATTCGTTCACGCTTTGTTTGGTGGTAAAAGCAGAATTGCGTTATGGAATCTTTTACCACAGACATTAACGCAATTCTATGACGGAATGCATAACGGAATGTCTTTAGAGGCATTACTTTATAAATTTTTTCCTAATATGGGCTGGAAAATGGATCTGTCCTGTTTTCATTATGCAGGGAAGTCCTCGCTCATCTCAAAATATAACCATGAGACTAGTCTTCCCATTCATTGGTTCGGAAACGACATGGAACTGTCAGCATTTCTAGCTAAACATACTATTCTGCACTGATGGAGCAGGAATATCATGACATTATTGAATCTTAGCACTGAATAAAAAAAAAAAATGTAATTTATAATTAAAAGAATTGTTGAAGTTAATGTTGATGCATAATTGCAGAAACCAAACTTTTAAATTGATTTCTATTAAAAATATATACATTTTTTTATTATGCCCCCCATAGCTGAGGTTGTAAAAACAGTATAGCTGTACTAGAGATTAACAAATTTTCCCAAAAAATAAAAAATAAAATATTCAATTCGATTCATATGATTTAGGCCAAAAATTTTAGTGGTACTAATCGATTCTTCCTGAATCTAAAGTGCTTTAAATGCCTGGAAAATCTCTCTCTCTTTCTCTTTCTTTCTCTCTCTCAAAAATTCTCCCCAAATGAATCTGAGAAATTCTGATTCTACAGAATCAAAAGTTTTTCAAAAACTTGGGCTGAATTTAAATTCTAACAAATCAATTTGCTTATCTCTAGCCATACCTATATACAATGCCATGGATCCTCCTCTCCCTATACATTTTATGCAACATACAGTAGCTCCATACATTGGCTGCTAATAGTAGTAAATCTATCCCTAAAGAAATGAAATGGCCACAGGATTAGGTACACTGTAAACAGGAGAGGCAATGTAAAGACTTGAGCCACAAATATATATTTTTTGCATTTGTATTAATGTTAGTTTTTCCCAATTGCATTAAGCTTTACAGGTAATTAAAGCTAAAACCTTTCAACTGTATAGGTAAGGGAAACTGCTGAAAGGGTGAAATGCCTAAGCATAAAATAACTAGACCGAGATTATATGTACTTCACCATTTATTGATTCTGATCAGTGGTAACTAGCTAATGAGGTTTTAAGTAACAGTGCTTAGTAGAGGGATGCAAGCAATGTTAACATTCACACTTTCACAGGAAAATAATTTACCAGCCAAAATGAGCAAGCAATAACTCTAATTTATGCCTACAGTCTTTTTTTTGTTAAATTATGATATCAAAGAGTACAAAAGGAAAAAGCAGAGGCAGACAAAATGAGAGAATCTTCTCCAACCTAATATATGAGGCAATTAAAAGTATTTAGGTCATGAAACCCAGAGCTGCCTCTAGACTACAGTGAGGGTTGTGTGTACAATATTTCCTAACAAAACAATAAGATTATTTTTTCTCAGCTAGATTTTTTTTTTCTAAGATAGGTGTGTGGTAGTGTTGAGCGAGCACATCGCGGTGTTTGGCTGAATACCGCTTGTGCTCGAGCGCGAAGCTCGAGTCTCCTACCCGCATGTTTGTTGGCTCTTATGCAGCCAATAAATGTGCAGGTAAGTACTGCCACTCACTGTAATACCATAGCCATGTTGGTTACTGGCATTACAGTTATTGGCTGGCCGGAACGCGTCATCGGGTGCTATAAAGCACCCGATGACACGTGGTTCGGCTCAGTCTTAGTCAGGGAGAGCTGTGCTGTAGAAGGGACAGATAGTGTAGGGAATTAACTGAATTTTATTTGATAGGCAGGGTTGGTATTAGAGATCCAAAAGTCCTTTTAAGGACTATTGTTCTATCTGGCAGCAGTATATATTTTTAGCGCAACCTGCGCTAAATTGCGTACACTTGTAGAAACCCAAAAGTCCTTTTAAGGACTTTGTGGCATGTGGCAGCAATATGTATTATTAGCGCAACCTGCGCTAAATTGCGCAGGTACAACTCCTGTGTAACGTGTGCACAGCCTAAAAATATCTGTGACATCCAGTGTACTTTTTCCATAGAAGGTGTCCGCTGTGGACAGTTACATTACCTGCGCTACATCTCCTGTATAATGTTTGTGCAGCCTAAAAATATCTGTGGCATCCAGTGTACTTTTTCCATAGACGGTGTCTGCTGCGGACAGTTACAGTTACATTACCTGCGCTTCATCTCCTGTATAACCTTTGCACATCCTAAAAATATCTGTGACTTCCAGTGTACTTTTTCTGTAGACACTGCGGACAGGGAGATTCCCTGCAATACATCTCCTGTATAACGTTTCCGCATCCCAAATATCTGTGACATTGGCTGTAATTTTTTCTTAGCCGCTGTTGACAGCAGTGCCATAACCTGTGGAACCTCTCCTCTATAACATTTAAGCATCCCAAATATCAGTGACATTGATTGTAATTTTTTCTTAGCCGCTGTTGACAGCAGGGCCATTACCTGTGGTACCTCTCCTGTATAACTTTTCCACATCCCAAATATCTGTGACATTGACTGTAATTTATTTTTAAAAAAAACTGAGCGACTGTACGTGTGACATACTTGCAAGCATATATACCATTTAATATGATGAAGGACACCACTCTCGTAGTCAGACCAGTGCGAGCAGGTGGTCGGTTGGATTGCAGCAGAAAATGCTTCTAATTGTTTAAGCACAAGCCTGTCTTCCTTAATGTCCAGTCTCAGTAGCCAAGAGTCTGGTCAACAGAATCCTCGCCCTAATTCTCCTTCCTCCCACCATGGAGAGTCTTTGCAAACAAGTGATACCAGTGCCATTCCTTAATTTGGGCCTCTCGCCAAGCCCGCTTGAAGAGGGACATAAGGAGATCTTGTGCTCTGCTTCCCAAACTCTTGAGCATCCACAGTCAAAAGAAGATGGCAGTGGGGAACGGCAATTAGTGTTTCACGAGGTAGATGATGAGGATGAGTTATAGTTGTCAAAAAGTGAGGTTGTTAGGTCAAGTCAGGAGGATGACCAGAGTGAGGAAGTGGAAGAGGTGGTTCCTTGAGCAACCGAGGAGGGGAGATGAGGGGAACACACAGCAGTTCCAACAGAGGCAGGGCAACACTCTCCAAGGCCTGGGACAGTTTCATGACACCTGGCCAGCACCCTCACCCTGATGCTCGGCCTACTGTCACAAGGAGGGAAACATTTGGGAAGATGGTGAAGGAGTACGTAGCCGACCGTGTCTGTGTCCTTAATGATCCCTCTGTGCCTTCCAACCATTGGGTGTCCATGCTGGATACATGGCACAAACTGTCTCTCTACGCCTTGGAGGTGCTGGCCTGCCCTGCCGCCAGCATTTTGTCAGAGCAGGAATTTAGTGCTGCTGGGGGCACAATAACTGATAAGCGCATCCGCCTGTCAACTAAAAATGCTGACCGGTTGACTTTTATCAAAAAAAAACAAGGCCTAGATTGCCCCTGACTTCTCTACTCCACCAGAGGAAAGCGGCTGAACATAAAGGCACTTTTAATGTGGCTTTTATGGTGTATTGAATACACTGTATTCCCATGCACTCCTTCCACCACAAAAAGGGTATATGGTTCAATCTTCCTTTTTTCATCCTCCTCCTCCATCATATTAACATGCTTATTAGGCTGCCCTCACTCCTAATGTTTTAGAGGGTCAGCTCAGCAGCAGGCCCTCACCCATAATTGTTTCCATGGTCAGATCAGCAGCAGGCACTCGCCCATAATGTTTTAGATGGTCAGCTCAGCAGCAGACCCTCACCCCTAATGTTTTAGATGGTCAGCTCAGGAGCAGGCCCTTGCCCATAATGTTTTAGATGGTCAGCCCGGCAGCAGGCCCTCGCCCATAAAGTTATAGATGGTCAGCTCGGCAGCAGGCTCTCACCCATAATGTTTTAGATGGTCAGCTCAGCAGCAGGCCCTTACTTATAATTTTTTTCCATGGTCAGATCAGCAGCAGGCCATTGCCCTAATGTTTTAGATGGTCAGCTCAGCAGCAGGCCATCACCCCTAATGTTTTAGATGATCAGATCAGCAGCAAACCATCACCCCTAATCTGTTAGAGGGTCACAACAGACCCTTGCTCCTAATGTTTTTGAGGGTCACCAGCAGACCGTCAATCATCATTTTTCAGGGGTGTGTATGATGCCCTTCTTTATGTGTAATAAAGGGTGTATTGAAGTGCTGGTTCCTTGTAATTTTTGGCAGCCCTTTTACTTAGTGCATAGTCTTATGAGTCCCACTACCTGAACAATTATACCACAATGTAAATGAAGCCCTCCTTTATGTAATACACAGGTTGTATCGGAGTGCCTATTCCTCATATTTTTTGGCAGCACTTGCACTTTATATACAAGTAAATATACAGGAAAGAATGTTTCTTAGCAATTTTTCCTCTAAAATCGATTTTATCTTTGGTTTGGTGCGTATTATTGTCAGTCTGTAAAATTGGCGTACTACTCGTACAACATCATTACCAGCAGCAACCTGGGAGTCCAATATGCATTCAGACATCCTTCCCATGCTGTTCCTGAACCATTTCAGTGGTGTTTCCATCAATTTCTGACCTTTTCATGTGAACCAGACCCCTTCTCTCTTCAGAGCAAGGGGTGCCTGGTTTAATGCTCGGGTTCTCCCATTGACTTCAATTGTGCTCGGGTTCTACTCGAGCAAAGTGCTTGATCAACACTAGTGTGTGGCTTTTGTACAAACAGCACAGCTACAATACAGCTGCAATGATGTGCACATGGTAAAGCCATTAGATGATCTGTAAGTCCGCTTGTAACTCTACTTAATTTTGAAGTAAAAAAAACTAAGATTAAACCCTACAGAAAAAATTAATTACAGAAAGATTTGATTTGTACCCATTATTTTTTGTATTCACTCCTAATTTTGACAAATAATAAAGAGCCAAAATGACCCAAATGAAGGTGGCTTTATGCTTTATTTGCAACATTAATTTTCAGCAGGACTTTTTATAAAATTGGTATTAACCAGTTTAGTAGTTTAGGATTTAATCTTGAGCACATTTCTATTTATAGTTTACTATGACCCAATTCTTGAAAATCCCTTGACTTATTTATTTTGCACAAATCGACTTAGATATCTTGAAGATCTTGTCATATGATTATTAATATTTTTTTTTTTACTTTATGCATACACCGAGTGTCTTTTGCTGGTGACAAAATTAACCACTGCACTTTCAACAAACTTAATCAAGTATATATAAAAAAAACTTTGTAGTATGATAAGAAACGTTATATGTCTTATCACAGTAAAATACCTATTTCTCCACTTATCAGACTCCTTTCCTCCTACCTCGTGACAAATCGTGACAGACTGTCAGCTCACTGAAGGATCAAATTACATGCTGGTCACAGAAGTCTATGGAAAAGAAAGGTGGGAGGGGGAAGAGCTGTAGATGGACTCCTATGGACATGTTGTCCATTGAAATCTATGTATAGGGAGGGGGAGGAGGAACAGGACAAGTGAGTGAGAAGCAGAGACACACACACACACACAGCCTGATTCAGGTAATACTAAGTCTTCAATGTTACACTAAGTGCTTTGTTATCAGTGCTTCTCTATAATTAGAGATGAGCAAATCTATTCGCTCATCTCTAATTATCTCTAATTCCTATTTTTTAGGTACCGAATGGAACCCACATTTTTTCTGGTTCAATACAGACAAATCTTGTAAAACGGTGCCCAGTGCATAAGCAATCAATAGTGTTCTGTCGCCTACAGGCTGGAGGTAATTGCAGTCAGTTGTGGCCTAGCAATAACCGAAGTTTGCAGCGACAACAATAAAACACAGTACAGTTACGCCAAACGCTGTATCAGACGGGAGAGGACATGTAAGGAAGAATTAAAAAATAAAAAAAATTGAAAAAAAATCAATGAATCAAGATGGGAGCTTTTCATAAAAAAATCTGTGTTTTAGAGGACTAAAGGGGGCTATACTGTATATACCAATTTCCAGAGCATTTGGAGCAACTTTGGTTCGGAACGAATTGATTTGGACACGAACAAAACTTTTTGAAAAATTTGACAAATCCAATACAAACCGAATCTTGTAAGATTCACTCATCTTTATCTATGATGTCCTCCATTCTGCTGTTGCTGATAAGTAGAGATGGAGACTGAAAAGAGAAAATACTAGTCATATCATGGCCACATATTTGTAGTGTGGAAAAGTATAGGTATAGTTTAGGTGTAGTTTTAAGATGACATGCTGAATTTTCAAACTTGCAAACCTAATAGAGATGGTAACTGAAATATCCTACTTCTATTCTGTATACCTTTGTCTAGATTTATTATTATACTTTTTTATATTATTCTAAAGTATACAGTAACATTTTCCTTCACCATAATTATTGCCATAGTGGAGGCTGCTATCAAAATTTCTTATATGAATATAGTAATCAGCCAAATAGTTCCTTAAAACTATGAATTAACACATGTGGAATTATATACATAACAAAAAAGTGTGAAACAACTGAAAATATGTCATATTCTAGGTTCATCAAAGTAGCCACCTTTTGCTTTGATTGCTGATTTGCACACTCTTGGCATTCTCTTGATGAGCTTCAAGTGGTAGTCACCTGAAATGGTCTTCCAACAGTCTTGAAGGAGTTCCCAGAGATGCTTAGCACTTGTTGGCCCTTTTGCCTTCACTCTGCGGTCCAGCTCACCCCAAACCATCTCGATTGGGGTCAGGTCCAGTGACTGTGGAGGCCAGGTCATCTAGTGCAGCACCCCATCACTCTCCTTCATGGTCAAATAGCCCTTACACAGCCTGGAGGTGTGTTTGGGGTCATTGTCCTGTTGAAAAATAAATTATGGTCCAATTAAACGCAAACCGGATGGAATAGTATGCCGCTGCAAGATGCTGTGGGAGCCATGCTGGTTCAGTATGCCTTCAATTTTGAATAAATCCCCAACAGTGTCACCAGCAAAGCACCCCCACACCATCACATCTCCTCCTCTATGCTTCACGGTGGGAACCAGGCATGTAGAGTCCATCCGTTCTTCTTTTCTGTGTCGCACAAAGACCAAAGATCACAAATTTGGACTCATCAGACCAAAACACAGATTTCCACTGATCTAATGTCCATTCCCTGTGTTCTTTAGCCCAAACAAGTCTCTTCTGCTTGTTGCCTGTCCTTAGCAGTGGTTTACTAGCAGATATTCTACCATGAAGGCCTGATTCACACAGTCTCCTCTTAACAGTTGTTCTAGAGATGTGTCTGCTGCTAGAACTCTGTGTGGCATTGACCTGGTCTCTAATCTGAGCTGCTGTTAACCTGCGATTTCTGAGGCTGGTGACTCGGATGAACTTTTCCTCCGTAGCAGAGGTGACTCTTGGTCTTCCTTTCCTGGGGTGGTCCGCATGTGAGCCAGTTTCTTTGTAGCGCTTGATGGTTTTTGTGACTGCACTTGGGGACACTTTCAAAGTTTTCCCAATTTTTCGGACTGACTGACCTTCATTTCTTAAAGTAATGATGGCCACTCGTTTTTCTTTACTTAGCTGCTTTTTTCTTGCCATAGTACAAATTCTAACAGTCTATTCAGTAGGACTATCAGCTGTGTATCCACCTGACTTCTCCACAACGCAACTGATGGTCCCAACCCCATTTATAAGGCAAGAAATCCCACTTATTAAACCTGACAGGGCACACCTGTGAAGTGAAAACCATTTCAGGTGACTACCTCTTAAAGCTCATCAAGAGAATGCCAAGAGTGTGCAAAGCAGTAATCAAAGCAAAAGGTTGCTACTTTGAAGAACCTAGAATATGACATATTTTCAGTTGTTTCACACTTCTTTGTTATGTATATAATTCCACATGTGTTAATTCATAGTTTTGATGCCTTCAGTGTGAATCTACAATTTTCATAGTCATGAAAATAAAGAAAACTCTTTGAATGAGAAGGTGTGTCCAAACTTTTGGTTTGTACTGTATATATATATTTATATATGATTATAGTGGTTAAACGTCTAGGCTCCAAATCACCCATACAGAGTAAAATAACAAAATGCAGAATGAGTGAAGCAACTACTAGAGGCTGCTTTAGAGGTATACTGTGTTATTATTGAGCCAATGTATAAACTGTATACAGCCATATCCTAAGCTCCCCCTAGTGTTAGCTGTAGGTAGCCAGAATTTTGGCATGTAGGTCTTTGCAGGGGATTCAGAATTTAGTATGAACAAAAAAAAAAAAAATAGAACATAAATTTGGATCACTTTGAGATTCAGGACTCGATCAAGTATAATTATATGCAAAACTAAAGTCTTAACATGCTTAAATAAAAACCATACAAATACAGAATCCATGCTCCATGAGATTGCACACGGGCTGTAATGACACAGAAGAAGTTTTATGGCCTCCATAATTGTGGGGGATTTAAAAAAAATTCAGTCGCATAACACATAAGTGTAAGTCTATCATAAACATGGTCTTCTTAGTTATTGTCTGGGGCCTCATAATGCTACATTGATTTCTTTTTTGCCATGGTGCACCTTACAATTTCGCTATTTTTTTTATTTTTTTTTATCCAAAATCTATGGTATATTAGGATAGCAGGGATTTTCATTGCTATACTGTTCATGAACGATTATTCATCTATATATTAATAACCTTATTGTGAGAGACTTCATGATAATTAGAGTATTTCTTGAGGTCCATTATATCTATATTTAGGAAAGCTACTTGGTGAATTCTGAGTGTATTGATTTCCTGTATCACAGCATAGTCACTTATTTATAAGGTTACACGAGGATTTATGGTTATTGATTTACTTGCATTGCATTGAGACAAGACCAGGAGGTTTCTTTGGATATTCAAACCAAAAATGTAAACCCAAAATGAGCAGGTCTGCATCATACAGTTTCATATACAGTTTTACAGTTCATACTTTCAACGCTGGAGAACCAATATTGCCTATGGCAACTAAATGGTAACTTTACCTATTGCAGAAACGGTAAAATGATTCACTATATGTTTCATACACTGAAAGAAACATCTAAACCCTGTTGCTTTCCCTCTTTGAATGGTAGCAATTAAGCATTTGCATGTTGTGTTTGACGCCGTGCATGCTGAAGACATGCAATGGCACGTGATAGTCTGCATGCCGCTTACTGAATGTCTCTCCTTTTCTCTCCTTCCCTGTCATGTGCTTTCAGAAGACAACCACGTAGAAGGTGGGTGCTTTCTACCTTATCTTCTCCCCCTTCCCCCTTCCTTGTCCCTTTTTATTTTCTATGTCTAAGCGTACAGTTTCCCCATGGTAAGTATTTTGATTTCATAAAGGAATTTAAAAATAATTGCTATGATTTATCATTTCTATTAGATGAGATGTTCCATATTGCTGTGTCAACGTTCCTATCTTCTCAGTAATGTTGCAGACTGGTGCACTTTTTTGACCAGTGTAATTCTGAGTATACAGGATGTACATTTGATGTTGCAGCAAGCTATTAATGTAACTCTACACATCTGTCACATACAGTATGTTAACATTACAAATTACATTATCTGGCAGAAATTTTCTGCATGTAACCAAGGCATTTTTTTTTTCTAGGAAAAATAAGTAATTGTTTTCACCTGTAGCAATTACTCTCATTTTAGCCAGATTCACACTTGCAATTGTTTTTGAGCCAAACAAAGGAAAGGATCCAAAAGGAAGATCTAAATTGACAGGGCTATATATTTCTTTACTCCTATGTCTGGCCTAAAAACTTAATCAAAGGCTGCACTACTAGATGTTGGAATCCATCTTTAAATCTGTTAGCAGAGAACCTACTGTTTACATATATTTTTTTTAAATTGTTAGTGCTTTTTTAATTTTATTTTGCATATCAATATATTTAAAAAAAATATCTTAATTTCTGTTTCTGCCCATGCCACTAAGATATGTTGAGATTTGCTGTTCTGTACAGCAGTCATCTCATTATCACCGCAAGAATGAATTTAATGAAATATTATACAGTCATGTGAAAAAATTAGGACACCCTTTGAAAGCATGTGGTTTTTTGTAACATTTTTAATAAAAGGTTATTTCATCTCCGTTTCAACAATACAGAGAGATTAAAGTAATCCAACTAAACAAAGAAAACTGAAGAAAAGTCTTTTCAAGATCTTCTGTAAATGTCATTCTACAGAAATGCCTATTCTAACTGAGGAAAAAGATAGGACACCCTCACATGTATTCCCTCTTAAATTGGCTCAGATCTCACACAGGTATATCACACCAGGTGCACATAATTAGTAGATCGTTACTCTGCGTGTTGAATGAGGCTTGCCCTATTTAAACCTCAGACATTTAGTTTGGTGTGCTCCTGACTGTTGAAGTGAGAGTGAGCACCATGGTGAGAGCAAAAGAGCTGTCAGAGGACTTCAGAAAAAAGATTGTAGCAGCCTATGAGTCTGGGAAGGGATTTAAAAAGATCTCAAAAGATTTTGAAATCAGCCATTCCACTGTCCAGAAGATAGTCTACAAGTGGAGGGCTTTCAAAACAACTGCCAACATGCCCAGGACTGGTCGCCCCAGCAAGTTCACCCCAAGAGCAGACCGCAAGATGCTAAAAGAGGTCTCCAAAAACCCTAAAGTGTCATCTCGAGAACTACAGCAGGCTCTGGCTACTGTTGATGTAGAAGTACATGCCTCTACAATCAGAAAGAGACTGTACAAGTTTAACTTGCATGGGAGGTGTGCAAGGAGGAAACCTTTGCTTTCCAAGAGAAACATCGAGGCCAGACTGACATTTGCCAGAGATAAAGTTGACAAAGACCAGGACTTCTGGAATAATGTTCTTTGGACAGATGAGTCCAAAATTGAATTATTTGGACACAACAGCAGAGGACATGTTTGGCGTAAACCAAACACAGCATTCCAAGAAAAGAACCTCATACCAACTGTGAAGCATGGAGGTGGAAGTGTCATGGTTTGGGGCTGCTTTGCTGCAGCAGGACCTGGTCAGCTCACCATCATAGAATCCACGATGAATTCTACTGTGTATCAGAAGGTGCTTGAAGAACATGTGAGACCATCAGTTAGAAAATTAAAGCTGAAGCGGAACTGGACCATGCAACATGACAATGACCCAAAACATACTAGTAAATCAACCAAAGATTGGCTGAAAAAGAAGAAATGGAGAGTCCTGGAATGGCCAAGTCAAAGTCCAGATTTGAATCCCATTGAGATGCTGTGGGGTGACTTGAAAAGGGCTGTACGTGCAAGAAACCCCTCAAACATCTCACAGCTGAAAAAGTTCTGCATTGAGGAGTGGGGTAAAATTTCCTCAGACCGATGTCGAAGACTGGTAGATGGCTACAAGAACCGTCTCACTGCAGTTATTTCAGCCAAAGGAGGTAACACTCGCTATTAGGGGCAAGGGTGTCCTATCTTTTTCCTCAGTTAGAATAGGCATTTTTGTAGAATGACATTTACAGAAGATCTTGAAAAGACTTTTCTTCAGTTTTCTTTGTTTAGTCGGATTACTTTAATCTCTCTGTATTGTTGAAACGGAGATGAAATAACCTTTTATTAAAAATGTTACAAAAAACCACATGCTTTCAAAGGGTGTCCTAATTTTTTCACATGACTGTATATATATATATATATATATATATATATATATAGATATATATATATAGACAGCATCTACCATATAAATAGGTGATGTCACAATTCACTACCCTGCACAATAACTTCTTCATAGATCATAGAGCATGTCTACAAAACTCCCCCATGGAAATAAATAAGTCCCCTCCAGACTGTTTTGTCTATGGCCCATGGAGGCTGCTGTAAAGCATCTCTTTAAATTCTGATAAACAATAGCTCAGGCAAGATGGCCACCCCCATAATCATGTTCATGAAACAGAAGGAAAAAATCTACAATCAAAAAATTAAAACAGATTATAACAGGAATGATATATGTCACTGTTAAGTTTTAAATGGTCAAAAACATTATAGGTTTTTAAAATAACTAAAGGTACTATATATGTGTATTTGATTGCCTGTGCTGGATGACCATGGTCTTCACGGGTGCTTGTTTACTTCCAAACCACAATGACATTGGGGAAGAGTTATTCTTCTTATAGATGGAGTAAACTTAGACCAGCTGTCTAGACCTCCACCAGGTTTATCACAGGGGCTCAGGCTGGATGATAAATGTGTGGCAGTGATAGACACTTTTCTCTGACTCTATACCAGCTCTTGGCTGGCTTATTTTGAGACATTTTACACCAGGATTGTGACACTTTGGCACTAAATATCACATATTACGCCACACTCTTTTTCTGAGCAGTCATGTCCACTTGGTGAACTATTGTAGGTGCAGAGGATTTTCTCACAAGCTTAATTTGCCAGTTTGTACCAATTTTCTCCACGTTTCTGAAAGTAATAAAGTGCAGTGGCATTAGTAAATGTGGTCCACTATGTCTCCATCATGTGATAACACAGAAGATCTGCTTCACTAGTGATGTGGTTTGGTTTGGTATCTCAATGGTAATGCTGGATCATGTGATGGAGACATGGGATACCATGGTGGCACAGAAGTAAACTAGCTGGTGGGGACAGAAGAACATTTTAAAAGGAGAGTATAGTACCTGTGGTTATTTTATACTATTTGGAGTTTCTTGTCCCTTTTTATCAATGGCTGGACAACCCTTGAACATGTTCAGCATAGGGCAAATCTGATATACTAGGC
Organism: Bufo gargarizans; assembly: GCF_014858855.1. Taxonomy (NCBI): domain Eukaryota; kingdom Metazoa; phylum Chordata; class Amphibia; order Anura; family Bufonidae; genus Bufo; species Bufo gargarizans. The sequence goes on from NC_058083.1 coordinate 485,541,963, forward strand.
TAGGCTCAGTGCAGTTCTTAAGAGTGCCGTGCATGATACAGAGCTTCAGAGAATGAGAAGAGATACACACTATGCCTTGCACAGCACTGTGTATCCATTTCCCCTGGAGAGTTCCTTGAATATTGCCTAAAGAAATGGATCCTTACATAAATGAATTATGTAAAAAATAAATGCAATTGTCAAACGAGTTATCCATTTCCATCTACAGTTGCATGATCATCAAATAAACAGAATGTATTAAATGTGTAACACACAGTCATGTATTTTTTGTCATTAAGAATTATTATTTTTACTGGCATTTGAGATTTCATGTATAATCAATATTTTGTTGTTATATAGCAGTTTTATTAATAATTGGCAGCCAGACTATACTGTACTTATACACACAGTGTAGTTTTAATCATTTACTTATGTTTTTAAAACCAAAATTTAGAAATTTATAAGTATAAGAAAATGATTCATTTTTTTTTTTTTTTTTCATCCAAAGCCTTACACTGGTTTCTTACGGGCATACTATGGCTACATTTTACATTTGTATTTTGGCCATAAGACTTGGACCCACTAAGAAGCGGAAACTTAAATGGCTATAGATCAATATAATTTAAGGGAGTGTCCTGATCTTAGCCATTCATGACTGAGATCTGAGTATCAGTGGCGTAACTAGAGCTGACTGGGACACACATCAAATTTTTGAACAGGACCCCCCCCCCCCATCCCTAGTTTACTTAATGTAGTTCTCACACCAGACCAACAACAAAAAAGTATGCACCTCTCTTCTCCTCATACGGGCATCTCCACTCTTTATGCAGCCTGTGTCTAGACACATGCTACACTGTGACCTGATGTCTCACAGCGTCAGATCATAGTGGGCTCCTACATACACTACGTACCATCCTAAAGCTCTGTGCTGCCAGTGCAGTGCTCGTGTCCGGAGAAGACCAGGGAGCGATGAGTAATACCAGTGTTAGGACTAGGAGAACCATATTCCCTGCCCCATGGGCCCTAAAAATAAATCCATTTGTCCTCCAATTGGGCACCTTGCTTAGTCTGGGTCCCGTAGCAGCTGCTTCTCCTGCTTCCCTGATAGCTACAGCCCTGTTGAGTATTGATTCTGTGTGGTGGCCAGAAGTGACTGGGGTTGCAGAAACAGCCAATTGCTCTGTGCTACACTGTCCGTACTCCCATAGTAGTGAGCGGGAGTTATGGAAACCATGTAGTACAGAAAGGCAAGCTCTTTATGCAAATCTGCAGAAATAGTAAAGCCCATTGTGCTATACTTTTTCTGTACCTCCCATTTACCTTTATAGGAGCTACAGAGACAACCTAACACAGCCCGCTCAGCTGTTTCTGTAAACCTGGACACTTCAGACCATGATATAGGACAGGTATTTCAATCTCAGGCATGAACAGATGACATGGGAAAACCTATTTAAGTTTGGTTCTATAGAAGAACAGTGGTTCGGGGAGTTATCGCTTTAAAATGCAGATGTATTTCAGCCTTCTGAAACCTGCCTTACATAACCGTACACACTCTTAATATAAGTGTATTGGTTAAAGTTTGTTAAATTGAAATTACAAGAACAAAAAAAAATAGATGGATTTCATTGGATAGGAAGCACATAAGCATTTATAGAGGTTGTCCAGAATCCCCCAGAAATTCAGACGGCAGCTGGACAGTGCTCAAAATAAAGCAAAAAAAGAAAAGAAAACCACTCACCTTTTCTTAATGTTCTGGTTCCAACACCATGACTGTTAAGTGTGACGTTCTATATACAACTATATATGACCGCTTTGGGCCAATCAAGGAACTCAACTTTGACCTTAATTTGCACACTAAGGGTACTTTCACACTTGCGTTAAACTTTTCTGGTATTGAGTTCCATCCTAGGGGCTCCATACCGGAAAAAAACTGAGTTTTATCCTAATGCACTCTGAATAGAGAGCAATCAGTTCAGTATGCATCAGGATGTCTTTAGTTCAGTTACTGTACAGTTTTTGGACGGAGAAAATTCTGCAGCATGCTGCGGTATTTTCTCCGTTCAAAATTCCGGAACATTTGCCGGAATGCCGGACTCGGCATTATTTTCCATTGAAATGCATTAATGCCGGATCCAGCCCCAAGTGTTCTGGAAAAATGGATCCGGTTTTGCAGTCTGCGCATGCGCAGACCTTTAAGGATTTGGAAAAGATAAATACAGGATCTGTTTTTCCGGTTGACAACTGGAGAGATAGATCTGGTATTGCAATGCATTTGTGTGATGGATCTGCATCCGGATCTGTCTAAAAATGGTACCCGTTTGCATATGGATTGCCGGATCTGGTAGGCAGTTCCAGCGACGGAGCTGCCTGCCGGAATTCAACAACGCAAGTGTGAAAGTACCCTGACAATTGACTACTGAGCCTCTTTCTAGCCACCATGAAACACTGTCCAGCTCCCCTTAAAATTTTATTGGATGTCGGACAATCAACTTAAATACTAGGCAGTCGCCATTATCCACTAGCATTAGCTCTTAGCTGCCACTTTACTTTGATTTAAACTTTTAAAAAAAAGATATGGTATTTTGCATATTATTGCCAATCTTTTTACTTGGTTGTTTTCCAGCTCTAATATTATTGCAGTGTTATTTCAGTTTTTTTTTTTTTATATATATATATTTACTTGGCCACTTTATTTCATGTTTTCCATCTTATGGTACTTTTTAAAAACCTGGAAAGTTTGGCTTATTTTCTATCTTTACTTTAACCGTCACTTTATTTTTATCTTAATTATTGTTTCTGTGTACTACACTAAACATTAAGCCATTTAAAGCTTATCATTCATCAATCACCCAGGTGTAGCTTTTTTTATTATAATTGATAAGAGAAGAGCTTTGTTTCTTGTAAATAGCATATTTCTCCAATAAATCCATCTATTTATTATTGACTTTAATAACGATATATTAAAGTAAACATAACCTAAGAATATTACACTTTAAAAAAAGAAATATAATAATAATACTAATAATAATAAAAATAATAATAATAATACCAAATAATCTTTTCCCAACTATAAACGATAACACTTTATACCAATTATGTAATTTTTTTTTCTTTTTTTTCCCTTTTTTTACCATCTGCAACAGCAAATAAATGTCCTTAGGCTCGAGTCCTTTTTCAGGATCCTTACAATGACTTTCTGCCAGATATATTAATTAAAAAAATATCCTGAAAAACCTTATACATGCTATGTAAAATACAAATTCTGTATAGTAATATAACAGTTCGTAAAACTAAACGATTTTAAAAAAATCACAAATTTGTATAACATTATCGTGTGTAATTTAATTTGCTTAAAAATATTTAGTGAAAAAAATGCAAATCTATTGCAGTAACTTATCATACATATTGGTGATAGATGTTTAATATTGGGTGGATCATAATCTTTAGGTGTTCTAAGTCAGTGTTTCCCAACCAGTGTGCCTCCAGCTGTTGCAAAACTACAACTCCCAGCATGCCTGGACGGCTTTTGGCTGTGCGGCATGCTGGGAGTTGTAGTTTTGCAACAGCTGGAGGAACACTGGTTGGGAAACAGTGTTCTAAGTGATATTATGAAACATATTAGTGAGGTCTAGTCTATACAATGAATGTCTCACATTTTTAATTTTTAGTCTAGCATATAGAAATTAATCAAGGCAAATCTGCATTTAAAGGGGAATTTTGGTTTTAATGATTACATTTATTTATTTAGTGAATAGGATGTTGATACATTTTCTAAGATATATCTATTTAAAATTTTGCTCACAGACCTTTATTATATCAATGTAGTATCCTCTCCATGAAGAGCAAAAAATGGTATGGCCCATTTTAGTTCTGTAAACTGAATCCTTAGTAGAGCTAGATAAGACTAAACATGGCACCAGTCATGTGAGCCATCTTGTGACCTTCACAAGTATCATGTGACCTACTTTTAGTTATCTGCCCCGATAATCACTTAACAGGTGAACAGTTGTGTATTTGGGAACAGAACATATAAGGTATATACAGTATTACTACCGGCAGCAGTACCTCAACATCATGTCTGTCAGTCTCTTTGTAGAAATAGATCTGTGTGTTGTTTTTTTTGTGCACTTTATAAAAAACAGCAGTCATTTTACATCACCTAGATATATGTAAATACACACAGTAATGTAGTTACAGTAATGACCACAATAAAATCATGATTTCACTACTAGTCATATTTACTTATGGCATGGATGTGTCCTTTGTGCTGGTCCAGCACATATATGTCATGTACCACTGCTGTTTACTGAATGTCAGGGACTACATGCTGTGTAGGACCAATGCCATGTTTCAGTTAGGCCATAGATACATGGGCTATACCATTCTTCTGCCTGATATTAGAAAGATATATATATATATATATATATATATATATATTTTATATATATATATATATATATATATATATAGTAGAGAAGGAAAGTCCGCAGCACTCCTTTAAGTAAAAAAGTGAAATTTATTCACACATGTCAGACAACGTTTCGGTCCTCTCACAGGACCATTTTCAAGTCAAGTTGTGGTCCTGTGAGAGGACCGAAACGTTGTCTGACATGTGTGAATAAATTTCACTTTTTTACTTAAAGGAGTGCTGCGGACTTTCCTTCTCTACTAATTTTGTCCCATATCGAGGGACCACCGCGTGCACCTGCATTATTATATGCACTAAAGGGAGTGCTGCCTGAATCTCTTTATGGATATATATATATATATATATATATATATATACACATACAGAATTTTAAATGCATGTAGATTAAAAAAGTGCATAATTTCCTATTATAAAAACAAATAAGTAAAAAAAATAAAAAAAATATTTAAACTGAAATACCCCTTTCATGAACAGATTTTATCAAAAACTCCAGCTATATATTCTAATTGGTCTTTTAAATTAATTATTTTAATAAATTAAATTTAAAAAGACGCCTATATAAAGAATTCCCACCTATAGCTATTGATAGCATATTGTTAGGATTTGCCATCAATTTCAGATAGGTGCAGGTCTCACCTCTGGGACCTGCTGCTATTTTTAGAATGGTTTTCCAAAGTGAAGGAGCGGCACTGTGCTTGACTATTTTTGGAAGTCCCATAGCGGTGAATGGAGAGCGCACTGCACATGCGCAGCCATCTCTCCATTCACCACTATGTCAGAGTTCAACTATTTTTGGAACTCCCACAGTGTGATGACTAGAGGGTGGCTGCTCTTGAGCAGTGCATTCTCCTTCAGTATGGGGGGGACATGTTTTAGAGATATGTGCCACAGCTATCTGACGTTGATGGCAGAGGTGAGACCCACACCCATCTGACATTAAGGGTGTATCTTATCATCATCAATGTCTGAGATGGGAATACCCCTTTAATGGAAAATATAATAACAATGAGGTAATTTATTAAGACCAGAATTTTAGACACTGGTCTTAATATCCCCTATAGTTGGCGGTGGATCCGCCAGAGTTATGTAGAGGCACAAGCCTCTAAATGAATTTGGCGGATCCACCGCAGCGCCTAAATGTAAGACAGTTTCCGAACTGTCTTACAGTTACACTATTTTCTACGCCTAAACCAGGTGTACAAAATGATAAATGAGATGGGCCTACCCACCCACCCCCTTCCCCACAAATTTTTTTAGACCTTGCGTCAGCAGGGTAAAGTCGCAAATTGTGGCACAAAGGACCTGTGCGCCACAATATGTGCCAGAAATACACCTAAAATAAGCATATTACTGGTTACTAAATGACCCCAATACCTTTGGCAATATAAGCTATTAAATATACTTGGTTATATTATGGTTATGCGCTCAAATAGTGGCAAGAATAATATATCAGCCTACAAAACATTTCATAAATCATGGATTGCGCACACGGATGTATTATGGCTCCATTCAACCACTTATCTGTATGGAGTCAAAATACTTCAACCACAACAGCCTATGGGGCCATACTGTAGCTATTTAAGTTTTTGATTTCATGTGAAGATACAAAGGTTCTTTCTTTCACCTTCATACAGAAAAAAAACCTATACTCTGGATAGGTCATCATTGGTAGCTGATCGGTGGGGGTCTGACGACCGGGACGATCAGCTGTTTGAGAAGGCACTAACGCTCATAGAAGTGCTGCAGCCTTTTTGCAGCTCGCCAAGCACAGTGCCGTACATTGTCTAGTGGCTGTGCTTGGCATCACAGCTCATCGCCACTCACTTCAATGGGGATGAGCTGTGCATATGTGCTTTTTCAAACAGCTGATTAAGATAATCTCGGGTATCGGAACCCTAACTGGTCAAATACTGATGACCTATCCAGAGGAAAATGCCAGAAAACCCCTTTACTCCCACAATGCATTGTATTAAATATTAATTCAGGTTATTGACTGTGCATTTCTTCTTTCATATCCTTAAACACTTTATATTCTTCCATATCTGACACTGTTGCCCAAAAATCATAAGTTTCTGTAGCCTGTAGTGTTTTTATGTATTAAAGACGACTCAACTGTTTAGCAATTTGCTTAAAATTTTCTGGCTAACTTTTTCCTCTCTAGCCAACTCTTTGAAGCCTGCACAGAATGCTGTATGAAAACCGATGTGACAAGAGATGTGTATTTAATACGTCTCACCAATTTTACTTTTTCGAAGGAACATTCGCCTCCGGAGAGATTCATAGAAAAGAATGCCTCACTTTTGTATCATTGACCTCACACATATTACCTTCCATCTATACAGGCCCACTGATCACATGTAGACTCACATATAGATTTCTCCCATATTACCATTTCAGTGTTAAATAATTTAATTTTTTATTTATTTATTTTTATTTAATGATCCAAAGCACTCATTTTTAATGAGGGGAAAAAGACCAGACCCAGCCCATTTGTCAGATTCTTCTTTGATGAGCCTGATATCAGATGATCTTCTTAAACATAAAAAAATGAATAGATAGTAACTGCTGACTATAAAATCATCAAAAGTTAAGGAAAAAAAGAAAAACAAAAAGACATTTGGGACGATCCTCTTTGTTAGCCTACAAATGCATTTTTGCTTCCTTTTTATTTCTTCTTCTTTTTGATATTTTTTGGGAATATCAATATATGAAACATAGGGTCAACTAGAGTTTGTAGACTGCAATTAACTTCTTTATCCCTGAGTCTGTCCATCGGGATTGAAAACCAGTATGCATTTTTTTTCCGTTTTAAAATGCAGATACTGTGCAGGAAGACCACTTGTTTGTCACAAACCATTTTTTGTTACTGTGGCAACATCTTCCCATTCTCCCTTGTGCTTTGCTGACTATGCTCTTGTTTCCCTTTAAGGTCTGGCACACCTGATGATGGGCGACCAAGGTATGGGCTCTGTTCCTTTTCCACTCTGCTTTTCATTGTTTCCTACTGTTCTGTAGCTGCTTCAGTCCTTCACTGCAACAATGGGCAAAATTGCTTTTAAGCTGTGTATGACTGCAAAACTTGACACATTATTTTAGCCACATCCTTATTTATTTTGTGCTCACTCCTGATATCCTTTTCCTTTTCTGCAATATAATAACTGAACTCAATTGGATCAGATCAAGCAGCTGATTGAAAAAAAAAAAAAAAGTGTATTGCTCAGATTGGGATAAACTGCTGAAGGGACAGGATGAAAATTGCCAAGACAAAAAATAAAAGTGTTCACTATTTAGAATAAGAAACTCTCAGTTTATCATATTGTACCTAGCGAAGGCTCCATTAATTTTCATTGATGCATGGCTGATTGGTTCACTCTGAAAGCACATTGTAGCTGTCTCTGGAATGCAAACATCTTGCCGGTTAATAGTGAAGTAGCTAGTTGTGCCATCTGCTTGCGTCATTCAAATTTTAATTTTATTTTAAAAAAGAGCATGGGTGTCTTGAGCATGTCCAAGGTTGGTTGAATGTGCACCAGTCTTTGGGCCATGCATTTCCATCCTTCAATCCTCATCATCATTTTTCACATGCTCATCAATAGCATTGTTTATTAGCAAATAATGATTGCATTTACATATACTCATGAATGTTTTTTTTTTTTGTTTTTTTTTCCTCTGTCTTCGTTGTCTGGAAAATGCTTTCTTCATGGAACCATTCCATCAAAATCTCTAGGTAAAAGTAAAGGTACTACTTTTTAATTTCTCATTATAGATGTGTAACGTGTTTGTCAAAATGTGTCTCAATGTAAAGTATGTTAATATTTTAGATAAAAAATTGTTGAATCACAGGGGTGGTTTTCCAAGTGCCTGGGAACCCTCTCTCTTCAAACTGTTCCCCCTTAGTTGTGTGGCAGTTCATAAGCACAAGTGATACGCTGATCCTGTTTAGTCTACCTGAGCTTCCCTCATAATAAACAGGCAGAGTGATCCTGAATTAGTCTGCTCTATCATAGAGAGAACTGTGTGCATAGTTAAAACTGCACCGTTCTCTCTATAGCATTTTCATACCCATTTCTTACAAGGATGAAACAGGGAGCTAAACAATCAGTGTTCAGCTTCCTGTTATAGCCAGAACAACACTGGAGACTAGAGAGGTGAGCCATTCTGGAAACCCAGGTATGCAGCATAAACCCTTCTAATGCCACCCACCAGTAATATTAAATTAACTGACTTAGACCTCCATTATAACCTCTTCCCTGTCCTAGACCACCAGAGATAGTAAAATCAATAGCCTTGCTTTCCCAGGCCTCTGAGTGTATTAATTCCTAGAACATCTAGCAAGCCCTAGACCATCAGGGATACTTACATTATCTCATGCACTGGTGTAGATCACTCAGGTTTCTGACATTAATTTGTTCAATGCACTAGACTACCAGGAATATAGACAATAACCTTTGCACTGCCCTAGATCACTAGGGACACTAACAATAACACCTTTATTGTCATAGACTTCCAGGCATATGTAAATTAACTCCTCAACGGTTCTAGACCACCAGGGATACAGACATTAACTTCCTAGTGATTAAACATATTTAATAAGGTCTTCTTATAGATAATCAAAGTAAACTGTCATAAGCAAATAATTTAAAACAATAAAACACAGTACTCACTTGTTAAATTCCCTGCTTCTCTAGTTCTGTGGCTCTCGTGCTTCCTGCCAATTTCATTTGCATGCCAGGAGCAATAATGGGCCAACATTGATGCCATTTTGTACAGCACATATCTGATGAAACCAGTGATTTGCAGAACCCCATTTAACAATCCTATGTTTTCCTTTAAATTATTTTCAGTATTTAATTTAATGTACCTTGATTTTCCTCTAAAATGTCCAAAAATGCCAGTGAGATTACCTTTGCAAATCCTATTCTTAAGGAAAGGCAACTTCAAGATTATTAGGTCACCCTTTGAATCCATTTTATGTTCTGATATCCATAGGTGATACAGAGGGGATACTACCATTCCCAGGGAAGCTGATAAAAAGTATCCAATTACAATGTACTCTAGAGAGACCATTATGTTTTGTTTAATGTCTCAAATTAGCACTAGAACAATCGCCAAAAACAGTCAGGTTGACTTTCCAGGAAAGTAATTGAGATGTATGAACAATGGAGCCTTTACTGTAATCTACGCTGTTCCTGTGTGATGATGCAGAGAACAGAATGTCACTGTAATCCAGTTTTAAGGAAATTTACTAAGTAATGTCTGTGATAAATTTGGTGCTCTATAAAAATATTTTAATGAAAAATGAACTGCATAAAATTGAAATATTGCAACTGAAATGTTTCTTGCTTAAAACATGTATGTAGAGATGAACAAATTGTCATTTTTTGTCAATTTACATATTGATTTGTGAATTCAACAGTCATTATGCCACATTGAACAAATTGCTTTGCTGTGTTAAAGTTTTGTTTTTGGTAAATTTAAGACCCAACTCATGAACTAATTCTGCTGCTGTTTTCTATAGACCGGTGCACATTTGGTGAATTGGGTAAAATGATTAGCAAATAATTATTTTTAACTGCTTGAATAGGTTAATTAGAAAGTTAGTAAAGAAATATAAAAGGATATTTGAAAGGAGTCGTCTATGTTCATGAATCGTTCATGAATACTAAAATATTTTGAAAATTATACAGTAAATAGTAGGCTATTATGTCGAAATTCTATTTATTCAAAATGTCTGTGAAGGTTCTCATTTATCCAGGTCATGGTATATATCTGTAAAGAATAAATCAAGGCAACTGGACGTACTGTAGATTTCTTGAAAACGTTTCACTCGTTCTTCCAACATATTTATTCCCAGAATTTGTGTACAATCACTCAGAATTGAGAAATCTCGTTGGAAGAACGAGTGAAACGTTTTCAAGAACGTTCAGTTGCCTTGATTTATTCTTTACAGATATATTTATTCAAAGGTAAGTTATTTTTTACAAGGAACAAGTGATTATAACTTCAGGGTATCATTGTATGAAATAGGTTTCATAGAAATATGACAACCTTAAGAGGTATTTCCAATATAGCAATTATGCCCCGTTGACCCAGTTATAACAAAACAATTAATCTTAAAAAATGATAACATTAGAGATGAGTGAATCGATTCTACACAAATTCAATTTGTTCCAAATTTCCCAAAAGATTCTAATTTTTCAGGAATCCAGAATTTTTGTGATTCAACCTCCTAATTCATCCAAAATGGCTCCCACTATTTTACAGATAAGAAGGCAAAGTAAAATACATCTCCCAACAGCACAGGGAAATTTTTAGATTGCTTTTTAATTTATAAAAAATCAGACAGTGTAGTGTGTTTTTAAACATTCTGTTTGTTACATGTGTTTACCCGTAGCCATATATGTAACTGTAATTTTCACATTACTAATGCTGTCTTAGCATTAAAGTGCTTTAAAGTGGTTGAATACAGTCTTAGGGAACCTCTGAGTGTCCTCCATGACTTTTCAGGGCAATTGGGACACTATATTTGGACCAAATTTAGTTGGACTGAATTGAATCTGATGGTCGATTCAACTGATTTCTGCATACAATGTATTTCAAATTGATTTGCTCAAATATCTGACCTCCTAAGGTCTTAACCTTGTTGGCCCTAGTTATGTCCCCCAGTAGTCTTCTTGTAACAAGAGGCACATGTGCACTTCACTTCATGCAGTGGCATGGTGCATACATATTTTTGCGATTCTCACAGCACAAGGTGAGCAGTGATTGCCCTGTATCTGCCGATCTGCCACAGTGAAGTGTAGTTTTGAATGGAACATCCTCTATAAAACTTATTGTATGAGTCTCTGTGGCTTGCAATAGTCAGAGATATTTCTCCAATACCTATATTGCACAAATTGTATTACTATGACATAAAATAATACCATTTTGCAGAAACTATTGGTATTGAAATTTTTTTCTTAACCTCTGTGTCCAATATCCTGTGGAAATTGCTTCAATCAATAGGAACCTGCACCACAGGTTATTGTACTGCAGTATCTACACTTTAGGGCATGTTCACATCTGTGTTGGAGGCTCCATTCCATTACAGATTCCACCAAAAAGAGTGTCCATTACAGATTCCACCAAAAAGAGCAGACAAAAAAGTCCTGCATGCAGAGCTTTGTTCCCCATAAGCAGACACCCAAACGGAAACCAAACCGACCCCATTATAGTCAGTGGGATCTGTTCAGCTCCGTTGGTCTTAGTTATGCATCGAATCCGGCACTTTTTTTTGATGTTCTGCTCCTCTAACTGAGCTGAACAATGGATGGTTGATTGGTGTAAAACCACATTTTAAATTATGGTTAGATAGATGGGGATCCAACATTCAGAACCCTTATCTAGTTGGCCAAAATAGAAATTAGGAGGTTTGTCAATCTTGGAGGACCTGGCATTGTCATAGCTTTCCTTGACCACTCATTGATTCCAATAGAACATTGCTTCATTTTACTCACAGTGGAGCTACATGCAAATTGACATTTGTTTTCTAGACCCTCCATAGTTTACAGCTTTACATCACCATATCATTAGGGGATCTTTCTAATTAAAAATAATTGTTAAAAGTGTAGAGTCTCTTTAAGCACATATGGAAACACCATACCATGATTCAATAATAGTGGATTCTATAGAATAGTGCATATTAAATTAGTGATTTTGTGAGACAGTATTATAAATACGATAAATTAATTTATCATTTAGAATGCATATGCCATTTGATGTAATTTTTCTTTCTTCCTATTTCTAACATAATTGGCACAGATTCAATTTTAATTCAAGTTTAACATTTTTCAAAAGGAAAATAAATATGAATATCAATATTTTTGGGATATCTTAGATGCTTTAGGATTGCTGACGTCCTCGTTTTCTTTTGACCTTAATAACAGCAGTAAATGCGCTTGGGTCACATTGCTGAGGGCTATCTGTTCATCTCACTGGAGATCGTCATCACTGAAGTAGTGTCTTCTAAGGTCATCTGAGGCTGAGAAGGATGGAAGATGTTTGGAAACTAAGTCAACAGATCAATTCCAGATTAAAACATTATGCTTTAAAGTCAGCATAAAATAGAAATAATAAATAGACCAATATATTTGAAGCTGTTACTTTTGGAAATGTGTTCCCATCCAACATAAAACTAATAAAAAAGAAAAGTCTATCAACCCTAGCCTTGATTATAATTTTATCCACAATTTCACGTCACTCAAAGCCGATGAACTAATCCATATTTTATTAGAAAAAAACTCAAACATCCAAAGTACGATCCAGATGTATAAAAAGTCATGAGTCATAGAAATGTCATTGTATACAGTATCTCAAGCTAAATGTTTGCCCTGTGTGTACCTTTAACAGCGGATAGATCTAGGGCAGTACAATCCAGCAGCTCTCTGGCCACATATCTATCTGGTGAGGAAGGTCCTCACAGACTGAAAGTTTGGCTTCATATATAGTGTCATTTCTATGATTCATGATTTATTTATCCATCTGGATCGTACTATGGATGTTTGAGTTTTTCACAATATAATATGGATTAATTGCATTGTATTTTTTTGAGTGCCATGAATTTTTCAATAAATGCTTGATGACTGACAAGTCCTTCATGTGCACCAACCCAGGCAAGGGTGCAGACCTCACTTCTCTCTACTTTTTATTATAATTTTATTACTCTGTATGACTACTTGTAGAATATGGATATTTTATATCCTATTTAAAATCTTTGCTATATATACTTCCAGGTAGCGGCACATGCACAGTTGCCGCTCTGGTAGCAGCAGCAGAGCAGCATCACAGGTTTGAGATTGTCAAGTTGAGATGTGCGGCCTTGTCAATCAAATGGCAAGGGGGAGCTTCTTGAGCAGCAGAGACAGGCCTCCACTGGTCAAGGACTCTGATAAATCAAATTACTCATCTATAGTATTAATAATATTGCAATATTTTAAAACATTTTGCATGTTAAGGGATGGTTGGCTTCGCCCTATTACCAGTGTAAATATTTTGTTTTATTAATTTATATTTTATACTAGATATAGGGTAATTTCATAGAGACGTTAGCTCCATACAGAAGAATAACTCTTTTATTGAATCATTACCTGGAGTGCTGCAGATTCTTTCGATAGATAAGTAAGCATTCTGGCTAAGCGACCAGTTTAGACCATATGTGTACCCTAGGCCTGCTCTCATCATTGCTTCTACTGAACTACTCTAAAGTGGGATACTTTTGGACTTTTATAAACACAAACCCTTTTACATTGTAAAATGAGTAATACAAAACAATTTAAAAAACATTTATTTTAATTTAAATTAAATTTTGTTATTGAATATTTTTAATAACTTTCATCTCTGCTCAAATTCAGTTGAGTGATTGTCATTCAACTACTAGAGTGGTGACAATGTAATCATAGAAATTGTGATTGGTGCTGAGAAGAGACAAGCAAATTGATTATAAATTAATCCAATTCAACCCAAATTTTGAAAATATTTGAGCTGCTTCCAATCCAAATTTTTGATGATTCGATCAGTCAAATTTTAGAGAGAGAGGAGGGGAGTAAAGAAGAGAGATAGAGGGAGGCAGAGAGAGAAAAAATAGGTGAGAGACTAGAGAAAAATATCATCAAAAGGGTCATACACAAATTTTAAGGGCAATTAGAGCACTTTTGAATCAGAATCAGTATGGTCCTGAATCACATCAGACAACTGACAATTGATAGCACTCAAGTGCTAAGAGATCATTGTATAGTATGACATTTGAATTTAAAGGGGTTATACATATTGGATCATTCCTTTTTTCGTTAGTAGGGTCCCCATTGATTCGCTAATCACAATTTGCCCCACTCTATAGATTCCAGCAATCAGAATCCTAGAAATCAGGAGGGACCAGTGAGTGTTAAATTCTCCTGCAGTACAACCACATGAAAAATAAGCATTACGCAATGTCAAAGTATTGGGCTGCCTATGTAATACATAGATGTGTGAGTCCTCCATAATGAAACGTTACCTCTCTCCAGTCTAGCTAATAAATGGAGTCTGGATCAAGAAACCCACCTTTGTGAAAATGCATTTTCTGAACCTAAATCTATAACATTTATGAGATTTTTAAACTTTCTGATCAGTTATCCATTTTCAGCACTGTTTCCAACCAATAGGTTCGGAGTTACATGTCGTTTTTAGACCTCCTTTCTGTAACTCCCATAGGCAGCCATACAGTTGCATTGGTTTGAGATCACTTCCTTAGAGTCATGGTACTGCTGAACTTAGGCAATAGGGGTTAAACCATATAATTGGCACTTAACATTAACATATTAGTACATCTTCAGTAGACATTTCACCTATAAAATCCAGCATAGCTCAATACTACCTGACACAGTTTTTAGAGCTCAGGAGTGAGACATTAGAGATAAACAATTTTCTTGAGTCTCTGATTTAGCAAATTCTTCAAAAAATTTTATTTTACCCCCACCAAGTATGTTCCAATTGTGCTAAAAAATTGTTATATACCACTCTAAGGTCCCCTAAAACTCATATTTATTCCTCTCAAACTCCAGAGAAAAATATGTTCTAGAAGACTAGAGACAGAGAGACCCACATATAATACTTCTCTGTGTGAGACATGCAAATTCTCCTTCCAAAAGCTTGTGTGTCTCAAGAATAAAAATTGCACTGGTTAGCTAAGTAGCCTTTGTCGGGTTCTTGGGATGCTTAGAGACATCACCTAGTATGCATGGGGAGTATTGTAGCCCAGGCAATGGTGCTTTGCATTTCTGGAAACATATATGCAAATTAGCATATCTTATATCTTCTGGCATAAGATATGCTTGGGGTTCTTATCTCTTTGGAAGGAAAGCCAATTTGCATATGTTTGGGTTTCTGGTAAAGATATTCAAATTAGCTTTTCTTCCAAAAAGAAAATAACACTAAGCCTGTCTGATGCCAGCAGATGTAATATTTGCCAATTTGCATATACTTTTCCCAACAGTGCAGAGCATTTGTGTTGGCTGCAATACAATATCCCTCATGCATACTAGGTGGTCTCCCAAATGTGAAAGAGCACCCACAAGAGCATTCCAAGGCCAATCAGCTAACCACAGCAAATTTTTCATGAGACATTCATTACTCTTGTCCCTTACAAGGGAGAACTGGCTTGCACATCTCACTTAGAGAAGTATTACGTGTGGGTAGGTCTCTCTCACCCAAAATGAGTCACAGAAAATTTGGTATGAATTCCAAATTGGTAGAGTTAATTTTCTCATCTCTACCAAGAATGTTTGGGAATCTCTGATATAGGGAATCACAGCCCACGCAACGTTTTGGATTATTGCTATGTTGTTATTAAGCAGTTGTGATGCACTGTATTCTGGAGCATTGTAATAGCTTTTAGCATAAAAAATAAACCTGCATATAAGATTTAAGTGCCAAATGCTTCACAGTGAAATGTTAGTTGCCATTTACATAGCTCTACAATATCATATTGTTACATAGAACCAGTTTTACGTGTCACATGAAACTCATAAAAACATCAGAATTTCCAATATTGGCTATGACTCGAAAGCTAGAAATACACAATAGAAATCCTTTCTCACAGTATATGGAAGGATCATACATAATGCATGAGTATAGGAATATTTAGTATGTGCTATGGGTAAGTTATGAATCTAAACTCGTCCTCACTGACTACATTGCTAGCTTTATGAGGCAGTTTTATGGGGTGAATTATGACCTTTTTTCAGATGAATCTGACTTTTTGTCCAGAATGAGATTCCATCTTCTCATTTTACATGGTGATGACTCTAGGTATTAGGCTACCATATCCCAGCATAGTCATCACAGTCATTGCAAAATATTAGATACCCTGTGAGACTCATACATGAAAAAAAGATATAAAAAGAAATTAGATGCAGGATATAGTGCTGTACAGTATATCTGTAGATCTCTCTACACAGCACTGCTGTAAAAAGTGTCATGTAAATGACAGAGAACATGCAGGGAGGGACAGTTACTAAAATATTTAATATTGAATCTTGGTCCCAAAGAGCTGAACTTAAGAGCCGTTGCATGTAAGGAGGATGTCATTATTTTCTTAAAGGGATAGTTCACTTTTGACAATCTTTGTTAAAAAGAATGGAAAATGATAGGCTGATCAAAGATACCACTGTTGAGACCCTTAAAGTTCAACTGTAAGCTTGGGTAGGGAGCTGAGAGTAGGTGTACCTTAAGTTGTTACCATAGGAGCAGTGAAGCATTAGACAGTTCTCATTGAAATCAATGGCTTGCCTACATGCTGACTAATAGGTGAAGGTCCATAAAGAGAACCTGGACTTTCTTTTCTTTCCTGCATAATGGAAACCAGATGGAACCATGATGCTTTCCCATAGATCTCCATTATTATGGATCAAAAAGGAATGCCTCTAAAGGTTTCCGTTTTACAAATTCCGTTAGTTTTCATTATAACCATGTTATTACAGAAAGCAATAACGGAATTCATAACGTTGATGTGAACCCACCCTTACCGTTAAGAAATAAATATATGAATAGGTGGCAAGTGCACTAGATGAACCCCTAGTACTCACAGGAGTAAATAGAAAAACATAGTTGTGTATAATATCTAGTCTCTGAAGGAGTAAATTGTATAAATAAAACAATACTACTTAAAACATTTAATATACCAATAAAAAATGCATATAAAATACATAACCAGTGTTCTAGAAAATAAAATAAAAAAGGAGTCTCCAATAAATATAAAAAGGGGGACATTTAGTAAGACCAGCTTTTTCGCGTCTCACACAAACAATAAGGTAAAACTGTATACATTCAAAAAACTTTATGCAAAAACGAAATAATACATTTTAATAAAAAACTATTGATCTAATAATAAAGGGGGCTTATCACCCTCTACAGTCTAGAACAGGCCAACAGGTTACTATGCATATGGAGAGGGATCCAGTTATATGCCATCCCCATGCGCTGTAGCCTGATAGGACCTGTGGTGACCTGTGGTAAGTATAGGTGAACTCACTTTTGTTCCTAGTGTTATGGCAGTGAGTGTAAGTCACACACAGGTTTAAAAACAAAAGCCCATATGATCTAAGGCAGGTGCTGTCAGTAGTAATGGTCTCCCTAGTTTCTCACAGTCACCCTGGGCTCACAGTATAGTCCACCAGGGTGAATGGGAGCCAAACACAAACTGACACCTGAACACTATATGTCACTATTAGTGATAGGCGAACATCGGCCGGTATGCTTTGCGAAAACGATTGCACGTTCGCGATGAAATGTTTGCAAACCGTGCGTTCGCGGCGGGCCCTATTCACTTTAATGGCAGATGAACCTGAAAAACCTTCAGGTCATATTTGCAGCCACCAAATACAAACTATGAGTGGACAAATAGTTCCACAACATGGACAGTGACATACCAGAGGGGGAACATTGGCAAAAATTCCCCCCAAAAATATGTATTTTAATCAGGGTCCATTTGTATGCGTCTTAAAGGGAAACTCAAAAATATGCCCTCCTGAAGCCTAGAGAAATTGTATTTCCTATCGGTTTGATGTATACAAATGTGCTGCACTCCGCGTTTTTGTATCCTGCAGAGTCCAAAAAAAATATGCATACGTTAACGCAATTTTTTTTTCTACCATGGAACTGTATGGTGAACTGACGCCACTGAACAGGCATCAGTCTGAGGCATCTGTTAACACATACATTTTTGGTATGCATTAAATGGATGGCAAAAATAGGATGTGAACCCAGCCCTAGTGTCAGAATAAACACCAGTACACAGCGGAGCAGCGTGGCGGAGAGGGGAGGCCGCCATGTACTGACAGAGCGCTACCTGGTCCTGGTGGTCAGGGATGAGGACTGTGTTTCCCAAGGATCGATTTTTTACTGGGAAATACAGGGCACAGTATAATACACTAGAATCTATATAATTTAAAGATTTTAGCCCTACCCCCGAATAATAATACAATTAGGGGGTCATTTATTATATAGAAATACGTCTATGTTAGGCGTATTTCTGACACAGATTGTAGCGCAAAGGTCATTAGCACCGCAATCTGCATATTTTTCCCGCTCATGCCAGGTCTAAAAAAGGATGGCGTGGGCAGGGAAAGGGATACAGTTATGGCCACCCAGTTATTGGATACCACCACCATACATTGAACGGATAACACCTCTGTACAGTGACCGGATAACACCGCCAATCATGTGACTGGATAAAAGAGTATAAGAGGGCACAGTACATGGAATGACTAGTGGCAATGCACAGGGTGTGGAAAGAGAGCACAATGCAGGATATAAGGGGGCACAGTACACATGAGGGGCACAGTACGGGGTGGGGGGCACAGTCACATGACCCTGTGACATTAGAAGGTCCTTATGGTGAATGCGGTTCATATGCCACCATAATGAGAGATAGAGGAGTGAGACAGGGGTGTGATTATGTGGCTAGAGATAAAAAAAAAAAATGTATCTGTCGGCCAGTACAGGCCCCAAAAATTAGTCAATAGACATTCACCTGACAGCCTGGATTCTGTGGCTAGAGGTACACTAGGCAGTCACAGGATAAAAATGTAACTGTCTGCTAGTATAGGCGCCAAAAAATAGGCAATAAGCATTTACCTGACAGCAAAGAACTTAGGATTCTGTGGCTGGAGGTACATTAGGCTGTCACAGGATAAAAATGTAACTGTCGGCCAGTATAGGCTCAAAAATTTAGGCAATAAGCATTCACCTGACAGCAAAGAACTTTGGATTCTGTGGCTGGAGGTACATTAGGCGGTCACAGGATAAAAATAAAACTTTAGGCCAGTATAAGCCCCAAAAATTAGGTAATAGGCATTCACCTGACAGCAAAGAACTTTGGATTTTGTGGCTGGAGGTACAATAGGCGGTCACAAGATAAAAAGGTTACTGTTGGCCAGTATAGGCCCCAAAAATTAGGCAATAGGCATTCACTTGACAGCAAAGAACTTTGAATTTTGTGGCTGGAGGTACATTAGTTGTAGTTGGACACCTGTCAGTCTAGGTGTTCCCTGAGGCTGGATCCGTAGAGCGGCTGTCGATGGGTTGGCTAAAAGAATGATCTCATATCCGAAGTGACTAACACATCTTCAAGCCTCCCTCTTCTTGCAGGCGCAGTAGCACACCTATACCAGTCCTTAAAAGGACTTTTGTGGCCCTATTAGCTAGCGTTTGGTGTCCCTAACTGTCCGTGCTCCAAAATGCAACCTCTCCCTACACTGGCAAAACACACAATGTAAAATGGCTGCCAAATCGGGTTCTGTTTTAGGGTTGGGTCCATGTGCTAAAACGTCTCAATTGTCTGTCCTGTCCCACCTGATGGATGTGTCATGGGTCAAAGTTTGGCGCTATGCAAAAAAAATGGCACGTGCGAATATCGCCATATGTTCGCATGTTCGACGATTCGCGAATGAGCAAAGTTTGCCGCTAAACGACCGTCGGGCCAACCGTAAGGCCATCTCTAGTCACTATCATTCAACATAAATGTCGCAACCCTGCCTGTCATATAATACTAGATTAGATAGTGTTTAACACTCTATCATTTTAACTCTCAACATGTTTCTGCATGGAAACAATTCACGAATCCTCAGGAGCAAAATCTATTTAGATTGCTGTTGGTAAGCACGTGGAACCGCACTGTAGCGTGCAGGACTCGGCACTATGGCGGCTGTGCACAGCCGAAAAAACGCCAAACCCAAAAAAGGTAAGCCCCACCCTCTGGAGACGTGTGCGGACGCTGTAAGCCAATCGGGACTAGGGGCGCGTCATCATGACATGCCCCATGACCAGAGACAGCAGAAAATATCGCATTGGGCCCACGGAGGAAAGCGCATGCGGGTGATAGGGGGAATCGAGTAGGCGGCTCAGTAAAGTACAGAATGGAGCCTAAGTGAGATAGGTATGTAGGTGACCATAGGAGGAGGTGACATGTCAAAGGGACACAGAGGACATACATGTGGCTGGAAGAGATAAAAATTAATAATAAATAGATGATGGAGGTGAACACTAGGAAAAAGAAATATGAATACAGGCCAATGATAATGCACTAAGGGTTCTGAATGTGCTACTTTGTGTAGTTCTACAATATCTAATATAACTACACCTACCACAGGGTCATACTAGGTATCCAATACTAAGTAGCCACATTCAGATAAAGCATGCATATTAAATTGCCTCATTAAGTCCATTCGGGTAGACTGTACGTAATTTAAAGATTCACTGCATTTCTTTACAGAGTAACATCGTGTCGATGTCCCCGCTGCAAATTGGTCTTTTGACATGTTCAATCCCTTGGACCATAAGTCCATTGGTATCCCCTCCATGCTGATCACACACATGGCATGCAATTGGTGTATGGCGATTATTCCTAATCTCCAAAAGATGTTCACCTATTCTCCGCCGTAGCTCACGCTTCGTTTTGCCCACATACTGCAGGCCACATAGGCAAGTAAGTAGGTAGGTAGATGACCAACTTTTTCCAATGAGATCTCAAGTCACTCTGCGCTACTGGAGGAAGCACCAAAGTTACGTAGAGGTGAGGAATTATGTAAACCATGCGACAGACAACTCCACACCGGCCGTCTTGCTGACATATGTACATTTTAGCCACTTTTCATGCCCAAAAAGCAATGTGGAAAAGCCAGGGCTGCCAGTGTGCCCACTTCACCACCCACACCATCTTTTCTCCCTACTTCAGAAAAGTGGCGTGAATAGAGGAAAAGTCACAAGCTTTGCTGCTCATAAGCCGTGCGCCAAGACTTGCAACACTTTTACACCACTTTTAATGTCATAAATGTCCCCCAAAGTGTATAGTACACCCAAATTGCATAGATATTACATTCAGTAGATAGTCCAACTATATGTAGATGTAACATATAATCAATGGATACAGAATCGTGGACTATATAGTTTCACTGCGCATACAGTATGGTCAATAAACTGGAAGTCAATAATAAAGTTGATAATTAGGCTTGAGCGAATTGAGCTTCGGATCACAGATCTGAAGTCGATTTGTTAAAAAACGTTGTTTTTAATGCTTTTTCTGTACAGAATTAAAATGTATTGGCTCTGTGGAGCCAAACTTTATCTTGGCTCGGTACCAAACCCGACTTAGGTTTCCTAGTTTCAAATGTTTTTAATGTGCAGATAGGAATACCGTAGTTATTCACCGAAGTCTTGCGCAACTTCGGCCTAGACGAAGTTTGGCTCCACTGAGCCAATATGTTTTAATGCTGTTCAGAAACAGCATTAAAAATGAAGTTTCTGAATGAATCAACTTCAGATCTATGATCTGAAGCTCGATTCGCTCAAGCCTATTGATAATAATATAATAGTTTACATAATAATGTGCCACTAGTAGCTTGAATAACATTCCAAGGTGATTGATTGTTGACTAGAAAGGCTGATATATTTAAATAGATTAGTCAAAGTATGATAGTGCTTCACAGTAGTTACTCACAGGCTTTACTGGTTTGGCTACGAGTCCACGGCATGTCTCTGGTGCTACTGCGCATGTAGGCTTCCGCAACTCACCAGATAGCTTGCGAGCGACATGTTGAGGTCTCAGCAAAAAGAAGTGCTGGAACTGTGAGTGTAGGCTTGCTGGGCTGCATAGTTCCACAAATGCCTGGGCTGTATGGGGCTGGCGACTTTAAGCATTTTTTTTTTCTGTGTAGTTATAATCCCTATACTGCGATTTATCCATACATAATGTGATTAATCATTTTGGTTCAGTAGATTTTGCTAAAAATGTACTTTTATAATATGTAAATTACCTGTCTACCAGCAAGTAGGGCGGCTACTTGCTGGTAGCAGCCGCATCCTCCTATCATAATGACGCCCCCTCCGCATGTTGATTGACAGGGCCAGGGAACGGGATCGTTCTCTGCTGGCCCTGTTTGCATTCAAAATCTGGCGCAGGCGCACTGAGAGGCGGACGCTTGCTCGGCCGCTCCATCCTCAATGCGCCTGCGCCGGGTGTACCTATATAGTCAAGGAATGGCAATTCAATAGCTAAAGGCGTTTCAGGGACGCAGTCTCCTTTATCAGTAGCAAAGATTTATCTAGTGAGTTGCGGAAGTGCGCATGCACAGTTGCACCAGACAGAAGGCGCAGAATAATAGCTAGTGATGAGCGAATCGAAGTCCACAAATTTCCTAGTGCTTTGAGGTAGCAAACCAATTTAACCTGAAATAGTGTAAAAAGTAAAAAAAAAATAATACTTGCCTGATCCATTTGCTCGCAACGGGCCAGCCGCCATCTTGCTTGAAGATATTTGCCAAAATCCTGTGCGCGGTAACGTTATCTCGGGCCGCGCAAGATTTCGCCCCAGACCTTCAAGCAAGATGGCAGCGGCTGGCCCGTAGGGAGCAAATGGATCAGGTAAGTATTATTATTATTTAAAAAAAAATCAGATGCCAGGATCAGCTATTAAAGCGGCATATGAGGGGTACAATGACGGTGGGCAGTGCAATCGCCGCCCCCTGTCATTGCAACCACTACTTACAAAGTAATGCACTTCATGATGAAGTAATTCGTCACAAAGCTTTTTTATTTTGAAAAATTTGGCAAAGCAGACAAATCCAATTTTACAAAACTTTGCTCATCTCTACTCATAGCCGCACCGGCAAAGCCTGTGAGTAATTACTATGGAGTCTTGTTATACTTTGACTAATCTATTTAAATATATCAATCATCTTGGAGTGAAATTCAATCTACCAGGGGTTCAGGTTTATTATTGGCTTCCAGTTCATCAACTATATCTAGACCGAAACTTTATAGACCACCATTCTGTATCCATTGATTATATGTTACATCTAGTATGACATACCACAGTTGCGGTATCTACTGAAAGTAATAAAATGTATTATACACTTTGTATCTTTATTACAAATTCCTTTTTTATTTTCTATGACTCTGGTCATGTATTTTATGTACAGTATCTTGTTATGGGTATATTTAATGTTTTCATCAGTATTCTTCCAATTGTTTTATTTATACCATTTTTGCCCTGAGAGCCTTAATATTACACACTGCCATGGTTTAGATATTACCATATGAACTTAGGTTTTTGGTAAGCTAACTTGGTAAGTACATTATGGCCACATCTTACTTAGATACAGTACTATAGCTTTTACTAGAAGGCCTATAAAATTTTGTAGACACTCTCTACAGGAGTGTCTCTGTACAGCCATATGTGCAGCAAGCTGGCGCTATGTTATACTGGCGTCCTTGCCCATTCACCATGAACATTTCAGTATAACAAGTTAACGATGGGAGGGAAAAAAAAAGAATAATTATAGAATGAAAGTAATTATTTTACTGTTCAAGTTAAGCCGCAGTTTTTCAGTAAGAGAACGTCGAGTGACCAAACTGGCAGAATAATTTGAGCAGATAGATAGAAATTCTAGATATACATTATTCATGTCATCTTCATGGGACTATATTCATTATTTACACACTAATTAAACAGCTCTATAGGAGTTGTTGAAATGACTTTATGGAGATATTATAAAAATAGACTAGACTTAGAAAGCAGCTGTGAGGAATTCTTATCTTTCATTGTACAGTGTAGCATTTTACAGGATATTAGATATTAGGGTGCACCGTTTTTAAATCACAAAATTGCATTTAGAGGGGTTCTCCGGGATTTTCATATTGATAGCCTAGCCTCAGGATAGGTCATCAATATGATATTGGGGGGAGGGAGGGTCTGATCAGCTGTTTAAAGAAGCCAGAGCACTCACCGTGAGCACCATTACCTCCTCACAGCTTACCAAGCGCAGTACAGTCCATTGGACAGTGGGTGTGCTTAGTATTGCAGCTCAGCCCCATCTATTTGAATGGGGCTACGCTGTCCCACGGCCATTTGATCCATGAACATGATGTCACATGGCCTAGGAGGAGACCTAAGCGCTCATGTAGTGCTGTGGTTCCTTCATACAGCTGATAGGTGAGGGTGCTGGAAGTGAGACTATCTCCAACTTGATATTGATGACCTTTCCTGAAGATAGGCCATCTATATTCAAAATTCCAGAGAACCGCTATAAATTTAGTTTTGTTTTGTTTTTTGTTTTTTTTTGTTTTTTTACTAAATGAACCCTTTATAAAAAAGAGTAATTTTAAAAAAACCTAAGCCTGAGTACAAAATCTCTATCAGGGTCCAACACCAAATATTAGTTATTTGTTGTCTTATATGGCAGAGAGGATTTTAAGCCCTCTTAAGCTCGACATACACATGAGCTACCTTTCCTGATTATGCAGTACATACAAGCATACTAAATGGAGAGAGGGAAGCTCTGGCAGCTGCTTCTCTCCTGAGTACAAAAGGACCGGGTAGTTAAAGTACAATGTGCCTGATCCTTATCTCCATCAGTCATTGAGGGTGAGTCAAGATGGCCCATACACACTAGATTCCTGGCCAAACCATCAAAAATAGGCATAGAAATATGGTAAGCTTGAGTCACCTGTGCCTGGATGAAACAGCTACATCTGCACCTGCTATACTGTAGCTACAACCATATACAAATTTGAAGAATGCTATATCTATCTATCTATCTATCTATTTTTCTTTATATACACATTTATGCAGTTTAAAATGAATCTTAACTGTAGCTAAGATTGTTAATTTACCTGGTTGTGCAGAATATATTTCCTTCCAGTATTACAGCAATATAAGTTGTATTAGTGCTCTTTCTTTCTGACTCAGTTTCCCAGACCATCCCCAAGTTTACTTTTTCTAAAATTATGCCAAGTGTTGCCAATTTATTTCCAATCCTTCTTGCCACAATCTACTACTTCCTACCAACCAAGACCATAAGTTCTGATTGATCCTAAAAATACCCTACAGCCCTTCTAGTCAATACACGAGGCATACAGAGGTACAATAAGGCCCCATAGACCGTCTACAGAGCTATAAATGAGCCATGTGCAGTAGATGAGGCTTTGGTATAACTAGACATAGAGTTACTATAGAATGTTCTTTTAAACAGTAGGGAGAGTTAATATTTACAAGAATATTCTTCCTCCTGTTTTGTCTTTGTGCATTTTTCATTTTAATACTGTGGATGCACCGTTATCCACCCCTCTGATCACTGTCATTGCCATCTGTGCACTGATTCTATGTTTGCCCAATAGAATATATCAAAATGAAAGCACTTTCTAAGCTACCAAAGTAAATTACATACAATATAGGTTTCTCCCTACAGTGTATCCTGTGATTTTATTTTTTTGCAATTTTGCTGTTTACTCTTCAAGTACAATATTTTCTGATGCTTGTGACTTGTGACATTTATAGGTTATAAAACACTGAAAGGATTCCACTTCATTTAAATGTAATTTATGGCTGGTGACGTGTTTTAGGTATCATAAGCCATTCCTGCAGACAGGAAGTGGTACTTTGGTGGAATTTTTTAGCTTATTTATTTATTATACTCACTGATATAGCACTACTATATTCTGCAGCGCTTTACAGATATTAGCATCACACTGTCCCGAATGGTTCTCATAATCTTAGGTCCCTAACAGTTCTAGCATGCAGAGGGTAGTCTTTCTAGGCATTCTCCTAACTTGAAATAACTTATATAGACTAAAAAAGAATAGCCAAAGATTATTTGCCATTATTGTTTAGCAATGTACATTACACAAACTTCTAGACAAACATTTAAATGATCAAGGTCACATCCTATAGGTGTGCACTTACATAGAACAATCTACGTACATCAAGTTTGACGTAATTAATAATTCCTCTTTCTCTTTTCTTGATTGTAAAGGTTATCTGAGACACTGGGAACCCTTTTTGATTGATATGACTAGGCAGGCTGCAGGGACCTAAAAAAATCAAATAAAACTCACCTGTCACTTGCCCTCTAGTTTCTGTGCTGAGCTCCCTCCTCCTCTGCTTCTAGTCCTCACTGGACCAGGAGGGTGGTGTACTGTCTTCACACACATAACCACTACTGCTTGGCCTCAGGCAGTGATGTGAACAGCCATGGCACATGGCCACTGCCACTGCTGAGGCCATTGGTTGGCCAGCAGCAGTGACATGTATAGATGGCACTTCACACTTCTGGTACAGCAAGGAGTTTTGTAATCTCTGCACCCTACCTGGCCATATCAAAAGGGGTTCCTGGTCTCAGAGAACCCTTTAGATAAATCCTTTTTATGTATGGTTATATATAGGGATGAGCGAATCGATGAAGCGATGAAATATCCAAAGTCAATTCGCATAAAACGTCATTCTAATTCTGTACGGAGCTCCGTATTAGAATGTATTGGATCCGATGAGCCGAAGTTATCGCTTCGTAAAGTCTTGCGAGACTTCGCGTAATAACTTCATAAATTAATTTGTACTGTAAAAAAACTTTTTCCAAACTCGGGTTCAAACGGTACTTTGGAACCGAACCCAAGTGCTGGAAATGCTCCATACAGTATTAGAACAAAGTTTTAAGCGATTCGCTCATCCATAGTTATATATGTCAGTGTATTCAGATGAGTTGTACTAGTAACCCAATTTGACCCAAATTGAATTTCCAGAAATTCGCTCTTCATTAACCACAACATAAAATTTGGACATGCTGCAAATTCTGGAAGTAAGAAAAAATTTTTTTTCCTGATGAAGCCAATCTCCAGTGTTTGGCTTGATACTGTTTCTAGAATGTTTTTGTGGTGCAAAATGGTTCTCTTAGAATGTGAGAGAGACTAGTTTCCTCCACTTGCAGAGCTGCCTAGGGGAGTGAGGGGCCGGGGCCTCACTACACACTACGCTCTGACACTTACATATACTGCACATTGGCGAGGTTTACTGTCAGGCTGCTTAGCCATGATGGCATATCATAAGCAGGATCACATAATAACTATCTATTGTAGGGCAGTGTAGTGAGGCCCGTCTTTTCCCCTTAGGCATCTCTGCAAGTGGTGACAACCAGTCCTGCCACATTCTAGGAAAGGTTGTTAAATCATTCCCCGAAAACCCCTTTAAGCACCCAAACAAATATACATGAATATAGACAAAATAATTGACTGTGACTTGTCCTCAGTAACATGAAAATAGGTGAGAACAAGTCAATGTTCATACTTATGCTAGTATAGATTATAATGTAATATATATATATATATATATATATACAGTCATGTGAAAAAATTAGGACACCCTTTGAAAGCATGTGGTTTTTTGTAACATTTTTAATAAAAGGTTATTTCATCTCTGTTTCAACAATACAGAGAGATTAAAGTAATCCAACTAAACAAAGAAAACTGAAGAAAAGTCTTTTCAAGATCTTCTGTAAATGTCATTCTACAAAAATGCCTAATCTAACTGAGGAAAAAGATAGGACACCCTCACATGTATTCCCTCTTAAATTGGCTCAGATCTCACACAGGTATATCACACCAGGTGCACATAATTAGTAGATCGTTACTCTGCATGTTGAATGAGGCTTGCCCTATTTAAACCTCAGACATTTAGTTTGGTGTGCTCCTGACTGTTGAAGTGAGAGTGAGCACCATGGTGAGAGCAAAAGAGCTGTCAGAGGACTTCAGAAAAAAGATTGTAGCAGCCTATGAGTCTGGGAAGGGATTTAAAAAGATCTCAAAAGATTTTGAAATCAGCCATTCCACTGTCCGGAAGATAGTCTACAAGTGGAGGGCTTTCAAAACAACTGCCAACATGCCCAGGACTGGTCGCCCCAGCAAGTTCACCCCAAGAGCAGACCGCAAGATGCTAAAAGAGGTCTCCAAAAACCCTAAAGTGTCATCTCGAGAACTACAGCAGGCTCTGGCTACTGTTGATGTAGAAGTACATGCCTCTACAATCAGAAAGAGACTGTACAAGTTTAACTTGCATGGGAGGTGTGCAAGGAGGAAACCTTTGCTTTCCAAGAGAAACATCGAGGCCAGACTGACATTTGCCAGAGATAAAGTTGACAAAGACCAGGACTTCTGGAATAATGTTCTTTGGACAGATGAGTCCAAAATTGAATTATTTGGACACAACAGCAGAGGACATGTTTGGCGTAAACCAAACACAGCATTCCAAGAAAAGAACCTCATACCAACTGTGAAGCATGGAGGTGGAAGTGTCATGGTTTGGGGCTGCTTTGCTGCAGCAGGACCTGGTCAGCTCACCATCATAGAATCCACGATGAATTCTACTGTGTATCAGAAGGTGCTTGAAGAACATGTGAGACCATCAGTTAGAAAATTAAAGCTGAAGCGGAACTGGACCATGCAACATGACAATGACCCAAAACATACTAGTAAATCAACCAAAGATTGGCTGAAAAAGAAGAAATGGAGAGTCCTGGAATGGCCAAGTCAAAGTCCAGATTTGAATCCCATTGAGATGCTGTGGGGTGACTTGAAAAGGGCTGTACGTGCAAGAAACCCCTCAAACATCTCACAGCTGAAAAAGTTCTGCATTGAGGAGTGGGGTAAAATTTCCTCAGACCGATGTCGAAGACTGGTAGATGGCTACAAGAACCGTCTCACTGCAGTTATTTCAGCCAAAGGAGGTAACACTCGCTATTAGGGGCAAGGGTGTCCTATCTTTTTCCTCAGTTAGAATAGGCATTTTTTGTAGAATGACATTTACAGAAGATCTTGAAAAGACTTTTCTTCAGTTTTCTTTGTTTAGTTGGATTACTTTAATCTCTCTGTATTGTTGAAACGGAGATGAAATAACCTTTTATTAAAAATGTTACAAAAAACCACATGCTTTCAAAGGGTGTCCTAATTTTTTCACATGACTGTATATATATATATATATATATATGATATGATAAACCTCTACATAAAAAAATGCATATATCACGCTTCATATATTCAGGTAAGCGGATGTATTTCCTTTCTTGCGATATCTAGAGCAAGAAACTGCATTGTAATGCTTGACACGCCATATTGACAGATGTTGTCTCTATGTGTTGCCAGCCTATGTCAAAAACCCTTAAACTTTGCTGACTTGCATCTGATGTCTTTTCTTCTACTTTCCCCAAAATAGGATTTCATGCTTTCAAGCTCCTACACAGTAACGGAATAACAACACCTCTGGGTCCATGCACCATTAAATTTGCTGAAAGACCAGCTATGCAGCCAAATTGCATATGCTGCATTTTTTACTCTACATGATTAGCTTACCCTGAGACTTTATAACATTCATTACTACTCTGGGATGTACACATTTTATTGTGTTAAGTAAAATAGCTTTTTTTATAGTTGGTTTGATAGCTCTCATGAAAACAAAGGCCAGTGCGAGTCTTTAGCGTGATTTTCTCAACCTGCCCCGGGAAATATTGCTTTTTAATCAGTCTATCGTTGTCTAAGCGTTTTTTAATCAGTCTATCGTTTGATCCGAGAGCCTAATTTATTATACCATATGAAACAGACCGATAATAAGCAATGGAGGAACGATCTCACTGGTATGAACTTTACTTTATGGTGACTTATGATGACGTACGGTCACTGTAATTTAAATGACATTAACATCTAAAGGGTAAGAATTACATTTTACTTCATAATATGGTATAAATAAGAGAATTGTGCTCTATAGGGTTAACATAAAAGGTCAATATTTTTTCATTTATCAGCCAATGTTTGACGTGACAGCGGGAGACTCAGTCTACACAGTAGGTGGTTATACAGTATAGCGCCCAAAGATTTTCATGCATAGCACCTATTAATTAGACTAGTAGTTTTGCAGGAACCTTCCGACAATATTTTCCACCAACACTTCACACTTAAAATTTTTTGAAAAAGATTCAATGATTGTGACCCTTTAAATGACCTTCATGCGCTCTCCAGGCTGCCCATTATCCGCTGGTTCTGTAGAAGCGTTAACTATTGCTGGTTTCTCTTAAAGGGAATGTGTTATCAGAAAGTGACCTATTGTTTTTTTTTTTTTTTTTTTTAACAAAAAAATTTATTGGGAAAATTACAAAGCATTAACAGCAAAATTTTTTACAACCCCTCAATTCTTAGTGACCCAACCAAATGTAGATAAATATAAATATAGTCAGTTCATCTTTTGGTTGCATTTAGAAAAAACCCTCCCCTCCCTCCCCCCTAGTCTGTGGTGCGTCAAAGTAGGACCCCCATAAACAAACCAACATGACCTCAATTAGTCAATCTTCCAGCCACCCCATATCCTATTCCACTGGTCCTCAACTTCCCTCCATTTATATATAATTTTCTCGTAGTTTTTTACCTTATCGGTTAAATTTATCCATATATTTATGTCTGGAGTGGATCGGGCAAACCAGGTCCGACTGATCAGAACTCTAGCCAACATCAATATTCTGCTCAGAAAGATCTTTTGATACTTGTGATTTTTTAATTTGGAAAAGTCGTTAAGCACGAATACATGTGGTTCAAAAGGAATTTGAATTTTTAGTTTATGGATAATACAATTATTAATACTATTCCAGTATTTTACAAGTTCTGGACAAGTCCAAATCATGTGGAGGAAGTCTGCTCCTACAATATCACATTTGGGGCAGTTGGACGTGGCTCTCAACCCGCATTTATTCATCCATAGGGGGGTAATGTATAGTCTATGGGAAATGTAAAATTGTATTAGAACATGGTTAAAGTTCTGGGATACTGAAGTCAGATTCCCAAAAATATTCTCCCACCCTTCTACTCGCAAATGCGGGCAGTCCGCTTCCCATGCTTTTTGTCCTGGTGATTGTGTATCGCTAAACCGTGCCTTAATTAATAACTTATATATATTGGAAATCTTAGTTCTAAGAGGTGTACCCCCTACCCAATCATTCAGAAAAGATAAATTATCTATATCCAGCAGACGTTTATCGTCCAAACTGGATAGTACAGATCGCAATTGAAAATACCTAAACCATGAGAGATTTCT
Organism: Bufo gargarizans; assembly: GCF_014858855.1. Lineage (NCBI taxonomy): Eukaryota > Metazoa > Chordata > Amphibia > Anura > Bufonidae > Bufo > Bufo gargarizans. The sequence continues at coordinate 485,573,282 of NC_058083.1, forward strand.
TATATTATGTGTCATTTCTGTAAAGGATTTAATTTCTCTATCTTTAACTACCTGTGAAATATATAATATTTTATTCTTCTGCCAAAATGTGTCAGCTGCAATATCATCTAACCTTTGTAAATAGAAATTATGCCAAAGAGGCGTAAATGTGAGTGAACCCCTAACCTTCAACCATGTCCTAGTTGTACCCCACACTTTCAGGAGTAGATTTATAGTCTCTTTATAGCCTTGCTCGTAGCTCTTCAAAAGCCCGGATTCCAACAAGGTAAAAATATTGTTATGAGCGTGGCTAGTTACCAACTTCCCCAGGAGTGCACTGTCCTCTGATTCATAGCACCTCAATAGCTGGGCTGCAATAAAATACCCTTTAAAGTAGGGGAGATTTAAACCCCCCCACTCCACTGATTTATACAAGTATTCCAGCTTAATTCGCACTCGCTTTCTTCCCCATATTAAATCATTAATTATTCTTTCCATGAGTTTAAAATGTTTGTCTTGTATCCAAATAGGTGTGTTCCTGAGCATGTAAAGAAATTGTGGTAGTATCACCATTTTAACTAGTGAAACTCGATCAGCTCTGGATAGGGGAAGTTTCAGCCAGATTCCTATTTTAGCTCTGATCTTTACCATTGTGGGGATCAGATTGAGTTGTACAAAATTTTCAACCCGAGGCGATATAGTCAAACCCAAGTATTGAATAGTATCAACGATATCCAACTGTGTAGCAGGAACCTCCTTTTGTGGCAGGGGATCTATTGGGAGCAGACTAGTTTTTGCCCAGTTTATTCGGAGACCAGATACCTCACCAAATGCGTTAACCATTTGAATAATCCTAGGAAGAATGGTTTCCGTATGGTCTATAAAAAACAGGACATCATCTGCATATAATGAGATGCGGTCCTGTGTTCCTAGGGTACCGAATCCTTTAATCTGGTCATCCTGCCTGATGGCCAACGCAAGGGGCTCGATATAAATATCGAATAACAGGGGAGATAATGGGCAACCCTGTCGGGTGCCTCTGTTTAAATCAATACTACTACTCAGAATTCCATTGAGACTCAGTTTTGCCCTTGGGGATCTATACAGCAACCTAAGAGTACGTATAAATTTTTCCCCAAAGCCCATCTTAGCAAGAACCTTCCAGAGGAAGCGCCACTCCACCCTGTCAAAGGCCTTAGAGGCATCCAATGACAGGATGGAGCGGGCAGTCCCCCCCGGGGCCTGGATATTAGAAAAGAGTCGGTGTAGATTATGGTGTGTACCCTTGCTTTGTATAAAGCCGCTCTGATCAGGATGGACAATGGAGGAAATGACCCTGGAGAGCCTTGTAGCCAGGACCCTCGCAAGAAGCTTTACATCTGCATTAAGCAGTGAAATTGGTCTATAGGATTCTAAATCTAAAGGGTCCTTGCCTTTTTTTGGAATTAATATTATTATGGCCTCCATCATTGAGTCTGGAAGGCATCCCCTCCTCTGTTGATTCAGCAAAGACCTCCAACAGTCTGGGAAGAATACAGTCCTCATATTTACTATAGAATTCATATGGAAGCCCGTCTGAGCCAGGGGTGGAGTTAGTTGAGCATAGTTTAATAGCTCCCTCAAGTTCCTGAATTGAGACCTCCAATTCTAGTGCTTTCTTTTGCATCTCAGTAATAGTTGGAAACTTGATCCTATCTAAATAGAGATCTATCTTATCATCTGTAATGTTGGAGTCAGCTTTATACAGATCAACAAAGTAGTCAAGAAAGGCCTTCTCCACCGGGCCCTGTGAAGTGACTATCCTACCATCACTCAATCGGACCTTATCTATATGTTTTTTAGGTTGTTGATTGGAGATTACTCTAGCGAGGAGTTTACCAGGTCGCCCTGACTCTGTAAAGTATTTTTGCCCCTTAAAAAAAAGGTTCTGTTGGGCCTTATCCAATAAAAACTTAGCATATATTTGTGTGGCTCTTTGCATATTTTCCCTATTCTTCTCCGTCTTGTGCATATGGAAGGATTCTGTCGCCAACACTACGTGTTCTTCTAGATTTTTCTGTTTTTTTCCATATTCCTTTCTAAGGTTCGCGATATTACTAACCATCAATCCCCTCATATACGCCTTATAGGTATCCCATACTACTTGAATTTTTGCTGAACCATAATTAATATCCCAGAATCGGCCTATATCATTTCGAATTGCTTCATGTGTCTTTATAACTGATAACCAATAGGGATTTAATCTAAAGGGAGATTTTGGTATATATCTTTCCTGAGATAGACATAGTTCAATTAGTATCGGAGAGTGATCTGATATTGACCTTGTTTCATATTTCATTCGCTTTATGAGTTTCACATATTTACTATTAATCAATACAAGATCTATTCTGGACAATGATTTACCTGCTTTGCTAGAGCATGAAAAAGCCCTTTTCCCCTGTCTCAGATGTTCCCAAGCATCCTCAAATCCAGTCTCCATGCAGAACCGTGCCAGGGGGGACCCCCGGAGCGGACTGTCACTCCTAGCTCTCGTAGAAACCCTGTCACAAAGAGGATCGATGACACAGTTAAAGTCACCCATAATCAATGTTGGACATTCTGGCCATTTATCCATGAATAGTAGAAGAGAGTTAAGAACCGAGAGAGAAAACGGCGGTGGGATATAGACAAAGGCCAAGATACATATCTTCCCCCCTATCCTACAATATAGGAAAATAAATCTCCCCTGTTGGTCAACAGAGGATGCCTCACAAACGAAATCAATAAGTCTGTGTATCAACACCGTGACACCTCTCGAGTAGTTGGAGAGGGTGGAATGAAACGTGTGCGCAGCCCATCCCCTGTCGAGCACTCTAGTATTCTCCTCAGTAAGGTGGGTCTCTAACAAGCAAATTATTGCTGGTAAGTGGGCCTGAGTTAAATCAAAAATCGCTTGTCTCTTACCTCTATCTCCCAGACCACGTATATTCCAAGCAAGAATTCTAGTCAGCGTCATTAACAGTGGTCAGATGGAAAAACCGGAGAAAGAGGAAGAACAAGACAAAAAAAACTAAAATAAGGGAAACCACACCTACTTTGACGCACCACAGCCCAACCCCACCCCCCCTCCCCTCACCCCCCTCCTACAAGCAATCCACCACATATTGTAGTAGATTTCTTTCCTATGACCATCCCTCCCACCCTCCCCCCCCACTCAGCCACCCCCATTAGGGCGCACAGGAAAATACATTTAGGGGTATAAGCCCCTTATAGTACTGGTTATTCCCGCCAGAACATATCCCAGTCAAGTTATTGGTTGTTTCGCTCAAGCCAATCCTCAGCTTCTTCCGGGGTGTCAAAAAAAAATATTTTATCGTCATAAACAATACGCAATTTGGCTGGAAATATAAGAGAGTATTTAATATCCCTTTCTCTTAATCTCTTTTTGACGGTCATAAATGTGCGCCTCTTTTCTTGTACATCTTTTGAAAAATCGGGAAAAAAGGCCAGTTTAGTCCCGTTAAATACAACCGGAGCAGATTCCCGCGGCCTTCTCAGGAGGGTATCTCTGTCCCCTGAGGTCAATAGCTTGGCAAGGAATGTCCGAGGTTGTCTCCCTGGGATTGGTTTTCCCCCTGGGATCCGGTGGGCTCGTTCAATCATAAATAAAGAAGAAAATGACTCTTTCCCGAAGTTCTCAGTGATTAGCTTCTGTATAAATTGAGTTGGATTTTTCTCTTCCACACCCTCTGGAATCCCAATTATTCTCACATTGTATCTTCGTGACCTATCCTCAAGGTCCACTAGTTTTTTCTTCAAAAGATTATATTCTGCTTTAAATGTAGAGACTTCCATATTTGTTTTTTTGGATTCATTCTGTATCAGAGTGACTGAGCTCTCAAGGATATTGACTCTGTCTCGCATTTTGGACACATCATCTTTTATTAGTCCGACATCGACTTGAATAAACCCAAGTTGGGTTGTGACCGCCTGTATTAAATCCCCGTTCTGTTTAACCGCTAGCAGTATTTCTTCTAGCGGAGAGGAGTTGTCATTAGGGATAACTTCCCCCATTATACCGTCTTCTTCTTCGGGGTATCTAGCGGCATTTTGTGTTTCCAACTCAGTCATCTCTGATTCCTCATTTTTTTTTGTGGCAAGTTCCTTTTGTCCGCCCCTTGTATTAACCCTCGGAGACCTCAGGAACTGGTCTATTTTTGTTAGTTTCACGGTTTTAGACCCGTGTTTCTGACTCTGGAGATCAGTCGAGCGCCTGCTAGCTTTTGGGGCCATATCTTATTCCTGCTTTTTTTTTTTTTTTCCCTCCCTTGTTCCGCCTCTTTATCTCCCTTTAAGTATATATACAGTGGGTATATATACCTTATTCTTCGCTCTCTTTTTTTATTATTATTATTTTTTTTTCTTCTTTTTTCCTTTTTTTTCTCCCCCCCCTTCCCTTCTTGTTTGTTCCTGTTTTTTCTTCTTTTTCCCCTTTTTTTTTTTTTCAAATTTATCCGCTCTTCTTTATACTCTTACTCCTCCTTTTTTTTTTTCACTTTATGTTCTATACTTCATTTCCTTTAAAGTCGTAGACACCTCTCCTTTTTTTTTTTTCCCCCAAAACTATTAATACCAGCAACCTATCGGAGTAGGGTCGGTAAGATTAGTCCCAGCAATACAGAGGAGAAAAGGGGTATTAATCAAAAGTACGCGGACAGAATCGGAAGCCTCTAAACGGGGTTAAATGTATCTTGATCTTGGTCTTCATACAACCTCCCCTAGAGAGTCCTACAGCAGCACATTGATCATCAGTCAGGGTTAGTTAGGATCAGCAGCTACAGGGAGGTTGATCACCACAACGACAATGGAGGAGACCTAACAAATCAGGGGAGAACTGAAAACACACAAGGAGAGGGCTAAGTCATGTGGAGTACCTGAGGGAGAGCACAAGGAGAATAGCAGCTTTCCTTGGTATAATTATTCAGCTTGTCTGTTTTATCCAAGCTACCATCGGGTAGGGGGAGCACAAAGAGATTACTCACTCTGTCGCCAGGGGGGGAAGAAGAGGACAGCAGGAGCCGGAGACGCACTCCACGGAGAGACCCCGCACAGGGAACTTGTTCAGAGCGAGATGGAAAGCAGGAGGGAGGAAGCGGCAGGAGCAACGGAGTCAACACCACGCTGAAGCATCACCACGTCACCACATCCGGGCCCGGGAGTCAGCAGCGGCAAGGAGGTAAGCCAAACAAAACAAGAGGCAAAGGCAGAGGCACACAGCAGCGCTTAGCGCACGGAAATAGCCAGGGTGCGGGTAGGTTCCGACATGAGAGCAGGTTGTTCAGTCAGCCGGGCAGCCGAGCCGAGGGGGGGGGAGGCGGAGAGAGTGACGTCCTACGTCCTACGTCATCACGTCAACCCTTCAAAATCTGGAAAGTGACCTATTGTTTAAATCAAATTTTTGTGTATAACATATTTTTAAAGAATTTATGATGATGTTATTATTAATTTTCCATATCAATATCTGTAATTAGGCAAAAAACATAAAATCCTACAGTTTTCACACTGACCACTAAGCCTAATAATAGACGCCACTTCTTGGTCTGTACAGATCACTTTACAGCAGTTACCTGCTTATCTGTCATTCTAATCCTGCCTATACTGATATCACCTCTGTGTATAGATAAGACAGGGTCCATCACCCACAATAGGTCATTGTCAAAGCCTATCTATTCTTTCCTTGTACAACGACCTCTGCACAGGTCACAGAGTATGTCTAGAAGACTCTCCCATAGAAGTCAATGAGGTCCTCTCCTGACCATTGTGTCTATGGAGCACAGTGCTGCCGTAAAGCAATTTTCTTAATGCTTTCTAAATGCTGTTAAGAACAGCTCAGGAAATATGGCCGCCCCATAATCATGGTCAGGAGATGGAATAAATAAATCTGTATTTAGAAAATATAAACAGACAGTGAAGAAGGAAATGGAGGAGGCAATACGTACCTTATGTATTTTTGGGGCTATATGTGAGGGACTATTTTCTATCCAGGGGAGGAAGAGGTTAAAGAGCTAATTGCAATGCATTCTGTGAAATGCAGTTGCTTGATAGTCTTATATGAGCTGCTGCCCGCCCACAGAAAAGGAAGAAAATTACTCCAGATAAGTAGGTGAAAAAAGAGTTTTAAATTCATGAAGGAACTCATTTAAGAATATGGTTTGAATAATCAGTAAAAAAAGTCCACCCATTATCCAGAACAATGGGAGTTGTAATGTTTATGTGACAATGACAAGAAAATTACAGGGAGCGAAAACATAAGCAAGTGAAGGAGAAAGACAAGAGCCCAGGATCTTTAGAATAATTGCATTCGTTTTATTGACACACTCTCCGTGTGAATGAGAAGAAAGTACTACCTTCTGCTAAAACAGTAGATTATGTCAAGGTCTTTTGACTAAAGGCAATCTGCTGAACTCCTTTTATATTAATGTCTATTATTCTGCGACATGGGGAACTTATGCCTGTAGTTTCTCTGTACCAAAACAGCAGAACCATAAGTAAAATAGATCCCAGAATATAAAAATAGTAGAATTTTTCATTTTCAAAAGAATTTTATTATTTTCCTGACAGAGATTCCATTTTGTTTTTAAAAATAAAAATCCTGAAGGGAACGTGGATCTAAAAAATGTAGATGTACAGACTCCATATATTATTACTAATATTGTCTTTTCTACCATTGTTGAATGACCTCATGGATGATTACAAAGGTTATCTTGTCTGAATGATATGTCAGGAATTTTTTTATTTTATTTTTGTAGGAGGAAACCTATTTTTAATTCCCTCTCACTGAAGCTTGCCATTAGATCATCCCAAAATAGTTTCCTCATTTAAAAAAAAAAAATTGTCCTGCAATGTATATTATGAATGATAGCAATTGTCATAATAGGTGGCACTTTTGCTTAATAGGAATCTTTTAGAAGGACAGGCTCTATTAAATAAGGACATTTCTTATGACATATATCGTTAGGTTATATAAAGGTCACATTGCATCAACTATATCTCCACATGAGATGATCACTGGAAATGGAATAGGATATTCTACATTATAATAAGCATATGGAGCAGCTACAGACTGCTAACCGTTTTATATAATGCCTTTTAAAGCAAATTAGTAACCAGTGAATTCAACTAGGCTCATTAAATGGGCTGTCCAGGTTTCGAAAAAATTAAAACGGTCAACTTTTTTTCTCCATAAACACCAAGAACTGTAGTAATACAGACAAGAGGGTCAATTATTATAGGAAATATACAGATTAGGGATGAGCAAGTTGATTCATCTTATCAACCAGAGGTCTTCATTTGTGAGTGGCTATCCCCACTGGTTTAGAATCTCCCTCTGCCACTTGATTGACAGGTCCGGACATGTTGCTCAACCCTGAGAATCTCGTACCTGCACGGCTTGGTAGAGGCGCAAGCACAGAATCTCTGCTTCTTCTACCAAGGCAGCAACTGTGCAAGTGTATCAGTGATTGCTGTTGTCCGGTAGTGGAAGCAGAGCATCTGCACTTGCGGCGCTACTTGGAGCAGGCACAAGATTGTCAGGGCTGGGCAAGATATCTGTCTTCACCAATAAGTACAGCCCCTCGCAGATGATGAGACAAATCAATTCATATGAATGCATTCACTCCTTCCTAAAACAGATCTAAGTATTCTGGCAAGTGGAGATGTCTTCCAGTACATCTGCCCCCCAACTACACCCATGCTTTAAAAGGGTTTTCTGAGACTATGATATTAATTATCTATCCATAGGATAGGTCATCAAAGTTACCTGCAACTGTGGTTCCAGGAGGTAAACAGCATACGGAGCCAAAACACCACAACTCCATACTGTGTGTAGTGGCCATTCTCAGGTACTGCAGCTCAGCTCCCACTCACTTAATTGGACAGTATATGGAACTGTAGTGATCCAATTCCATACACTGTTTTTTTCCTAGCACCGTGAATGCAAGGAGCAGGTGATCGTTGGGGATGGGTGGCATGGGGCCCCCAGGATCTGATTTTGATGACCTATAGAAAGGCCATTAATATCTTAGTCCTGGAAAACTCATTTAAGTATTACCTGGCTAGCAAAGCTATGATACTATTTAATTATTTTTTTGTACTTATTTAGTGAAAATTATCCTTACTGAATTCTTTTCTGCAGTGAAACTTTACCAAAATTTTTAACTATTCAACAGCTAGTTTTAACATGTAGAGGTTGTGTTAGATGTCAGCAACTGCAACTCATAGCTGCTTATATTTGTTTAGCTTTATCCATTGAGCCTGTAGAGATGGCGACATTTCTTCTAATTTTATGTGACGATATTGTAAGAATTTTTTTTAAAAACATGTCATGCCGTCAGTTCACATAACCATCACGACTTTAACTTGAAGAACTATATCTGGTGGCTAAGAACTTTATTGTTCCCTTTCCTTATGCATACATGATAGGCAAGTCTCTCAAAGGTTTCAAGCAGAGTGAAAGTTTGGTTAGAAGAAGCACGCAAGAATAATAGAAGATGTGACATGAATGATCTTTCTTCATTTGCATTAATTTTTGGGTTGATCTGGGTCACTCCACTTGTGAATCTATCATGGAAATAAACCTATCCATGAACCTACAATTTAAATAAAAGCAAATATTGTCACATTTAGTTTCCATTCTTTTCTATCATGCTTCCATTACAAAGTTGCATAGGTTACCAGATAACACCAGAAATTAAGCATCAAAAGGGGTTCTGTGAGACTAGGAATACGTTTCAGATGGCCAGACAGGGTGCAAAGGTTTAAAAAAAAATAAAATAAACTCACCTGTCTTCAGCACTCTGGGTTCAGCACGGAGCTCCCCTCCAATCTGTCCCAGTCCCCATCTACAGGCGCGTCACTGCTGCTGCCCAGTCAGTGGCCTCAATGGTTTTGGGGGCAGGCATTCCCTGGTTCAGCAGGGAATTGAAGATGTGAAGTTGGCAGCTCAGAGCTGGACCCAGAGTGTCAGTGATAGGTGAGTTTTTTAAATACTTTCACACTACCTGGCTATCTGAAAAGGGAACTCGGTCTCCAAGAAACCCTTCAGTTAGTTTGGATGGCCGTGCCCCTAGCACACAGCCTTTCCTCCGAAACTCCCAACCATATGCACTTTCTGTTTGGCCAAACATCTATGTGTTCTCGTTTAGGAGAGGGGAGTAAGCAATTGCCTTGAGAACCACATTATTTTTCAAAGCCCTTTCTCCCCACATCTGCCAAATAAGTGTTGCCTGCCCTGGACATTAGTGATGAGCGGCATAGGCAATATTTGTTTTCACGATATTTCACAAATTTATGGCCTAATAGTCACCATAAATTCGCAAATTCTAGAATTCGCGATCTCCAGTCATAATTTTCTTGATTGCAAAAATCGGCAATGTAATTTGCTCGTAATGCGCGCACAATACAGGCATGGCTCACTTTTGCTACAGTTGTCAAGCTGCTAGAAGTTTCCTGAGACTGGAGAAAATGATTGGCAGCAACTTTCATGACTGTGAGGAAGAACTCCTGATAGAGTGCACCAATATATTTGTGATTGTGCAAATCGGCACTAATGATGAGCATATTTTTGGTGCAATACATGTAACTTCACATTTTATCAGGTCTGAGTAGATATTACTGATTGGTGCACTAAGTATTGTCGTGACATCACAGCACTATGTCTGTAGCATGCATGTATGGACAGCATAATAACAGTAATTCCTATCACACTACCTAACACCCTGCACTGGAACCTATCAGCTACACTATATCACTATCTAACCTACACTGACTATCTCTCACTAACTATCTGTATACAAAATCTAGAATATTCGTAATTAGAAATATATAGCACTATATTTTAGATTTTCACAAATTCTCGAAGTGCCGATATTCGCTATACAAATTTGCTATTAGATTATTCACGCTCAACACTACTGAATGTCTCAAATACATTAGATGGTCAACTGGTTGTGGTGACATCAGTTTGTTTGGCTGACTTCTGACTGGGCCCTAGTGCAAAATCTTTTCAACAAGGACCCTGCTTACCATGTGTCTTTTATAATAATGGCTTCTTATTACGTGGAACATGGGCCTTTCGGACCCCTTAGGCACCAGAGCCTCCTTGCAACGGCTACTTTTGCATTCCCCTTTATAGACTACACTAATGCAATTTCATAGGGAAAGTACAAGTTGAGTTTCACTGTAAACTCTATTCCCGCATAGGATTTGAACTCATAAGATATTGGTTGATATGGCTCCAATAAATTTCCTAATAACAGTGAACAGCTAACACGTGTACAATACAAGCAACTATGATAAAAAAAATATTAGGAACACTGCTTGTTTTCATGTAAATATATATCCCTACCTGGAGAGCATGAGAGCATGACATCTTCTCCTGGAGTAAACTGTTTAGCATATTGGCATTACTGTTTAAATACATATAAGCCCCTGCAAAACCATTCTTTAAGCTGCTTGAGTGATCAATATATTAATCAGTGATACCAGTTCTATACCTTGTAACATGAGATTATACCATATGTGTTACTTTGTGATCAATTCCGTCACACTCCACTTCAACGATAAGCGACTTATGCTAAATGACATGTCCATCATCAGAACCGATGTGAGCTTTAAATATAGAAAGAGTAATCCACAGAGCATGCAGAGTGGTCACCTTTGCTAAAACGGACCGCAGTTCAAATGCAGTCATTATGTGAAGAAGACAATACCAACTATAAAGGACTTCTAGCCACACGTATGATGTTTTTGTGTGTCCTCCATCTTTGTCTCAAACACTTTTTTGGAATTACTGTAGGTGGATATAAAATTCTATTTTTAGTAGTCAACAATTTTTCTAACTAGTTTGAGAACAGTGAAGCGTCTTGGAATAGCTTCACGCTCTTTTCTTCACATAATTTTTCCCTCTTCTTCTTGCATATTGGTCCTCCTTGCATTGGCTTGCGCAGCTGTTCTTTTTAGCATGAATAAAATTAATCTTGCTTATTGGAAAGATAATCTCGGCTGCAGCTCTGTGAGACATTTTAAAGTAAGATATAAGCGTCCTCTAGTGATCAAAGAACAAGTCTAGACATCTATCTTCTTGTTCTTGACTTGCCTAGTATTTTAACAGACTTATTCCGAGTGCAGCATAGTTGATTCATTTCGGCAGAAAAAATAGTTTCCTGAACTAAAATAAAAGGACTATGTCAAATGTGCAGGTTTAAAATCATGTGCAAGTATACATTTGTTTAAGTGCAAGTGTGTACCTTTGTGTAAGTGTAGAGTACATGTGTATAAACATACTTGTGAGTGACGTGGTTAGATCTACATGTGTAGATACTTAAAAAAATAACACAATTGTGTGATAGTCTATCATGAGATGTCTATCCAATATGTGTCTGTGTGAGGCCACCCAGTGGTTGTGTTATGAATTACGTTATGTGGAGGATTTTGCTACCACACAATATTGTATTCAGGTTGTTTAATGAGAAAACAATTGTCTTTTTAAAAGAAAATATCCGAGCTATGGTAGAGATGGACACATCTGTATGAGTGTTCATGTGTATGAGTATTTGTGTGATATACATGGTGTGCAGGATACAGAGCATTAATCTCTGTAAGCATTAGAACCTTAAGTTGGCTATAGTAGAACAGATCATTTATAATTAGAGAAGAGCAAATTTCTCAAAAATTCGATTCGGCCGGGTCTCCGAATTTTCTCCAAAAATTTGCTTTGATCCGAATATATTTGTGACAAATCACGATAAAAACGGCTATTTATGGGCTGCATATAGCCTTTATATGGGTGTAGAACACTGTGCCTTGCAGTAACACGCATAGTGAGTGTGCTGCGGTAGTGAAATAATACTGTGGGTCCGTATGACATGCAGATGACAGGCGTCGCTCTTAGAATCACTTCACACTTCAATTATTTGGGCCTAAACTGACCAAATAACTCAAGTATGAACTCAGCCTTACAGGTCGATGTTAGCATCATGAAGAAGTGCACTCCTTTTACACAGACAAGATATGTTGTGCGTCTAATTTTTCCTTTCTTCTGACTGATCAGAAGAATGGTAAAAAAATGAAGATTTCAAGAAGGCCAAACAAGGACAATAGAAACCTTGTCATAGAGTGGGGAGGGTGGTAACAGCATGAGAAGCCCACAGAGTGTCCCTATGACATAGTGGTGAGGTGGAAGCAGCATGAGACCACCAAGTGGCACAAGGATAGGGTCTGGAGGTGGCAGCAGCATCAGGAGGCTACAGAGTGGCACAATTACAAAGTGTGGAGGTGACAGCAGCAGTATGATTAGGCCCCAGAGTGGCATGGTGACATAGTGTGAAGATGGCAGCATCAGGAGGCCACAGAGTGGCAAGGTGACATAGTGTGAAGATGGCAGCAACAGCCGCAGCATGATACCAAAGAGTGGCTTGGTAACATAGTGTGGGCATGGCTGCATCAGGAGGCTACAGAATGGCAAGGTGACATAGTGTGGAGAAGACAGCAACAGCAGCATGATGCCACAGAGTGGCAAGGTGACATAGGGTGGACATGGCAGCATCAGGAGGCCACAGAGTGGCAAGGTGACATACGGTGGAGATGGCAGCAGCAGCAGTATGATACCACAGAGTAGCAAGGTGACATAGTGTGGAAATGGCAGCATCAGGAGGCCACAGAGTGGCAAGGTGACATACGGTGGAGATGGCAGCAGCAGCAGTATGATACCACAGAGTAGCCAGGTGACATAGTGTGGAAATGGCAGCATCAGGAGGCCACAAAGTGGCATGGTGACAAAGTGTAGAGATGGCAGCAACAGCAGCAGCATGATACCACAGAATGGCAAGGTGACATAGTGTGGACATGGCAGCATCAGGAGGCCACAAAGTGGCACAGTGATATAGTGTGCAGATGGCAGCATCAGGAGGCCACAGAGTGGCATGGTGACATAGTGTGGACATGGCAGCAATAGCAGCATGATAACACAGAGTGGCACGGTGACATAGTGTGGAGATGGATGATCTAATCCGATGCTTTAGGCATTGGTGGGTGGAAATCCTGGCTGATCCACGCCTGATTTATCTTGACAAAAGTAAGTCTCTACACATTATGGGGGGACAGGTGAGTTCTTCTTGGGGTAACTATTGCCCCCGCCACACTAAACACCCACAATGATGTCACACTACTGGCCGGGCAGGACAGCTTTTCCAGGGCGAACTTGGCCAGTTGCGGCCAGAAATTCAGTTTGGCTGCCCAGTAGTCAAGCGGATCTTATATGATGGCTGGCAGGGTGCTGTCAAAGTATGCCACCATCTGCTGGTTCTGGTCCTGCTCCAGGTCTACCTGCTGCTGCTAGTGTTTAGTTTCTTCACTGTATGGGTGAAGAAAGCTGCTCATCAGCGACTCTAGACTCAGGCTGCTGGTGCTGCTGTCGAAGATCCAGTCAACCAATCAAGAACCGCTGGGTTGCTGGTCAAGACACGACTGCTAGCTAACATGTGGACCTGAGGTCTCTGGAAGAAACCCCTGCTGCCACGTCCCCTTACTCTGCTGCAACCTGTGCCTGCGCCAGAATCATTTACGCCTCTGACACTCCTCTGTCTGACATACTTTTAGCTGAACTAAATAAATGAAAAGCAAATTAAAACACCCCTAAAACCACCAAATATATATTTAATTTTTTACTGAGATAAAAATTTGCCTGAAGTTCGGAACAAATTCGACTTTGTCAGCTTCGATTCGCTCATCTCTATTTATCATCTATGATGGAATTCATGATAAAATTGATCCACACCATTACCACTGGACCAAACCATTGGATTTATCTAGAGGTAAATTAATTTCCTAAAATTAATTTTGGGTCAGATTTGTCCAAATCAACCTTGTGATTCGATTTGAAAGTATTTTAATTCCTTAGAAATCTCTCTCTCCCTCCTTCAGAATCCAAATTCATCCAATTTTTTGTAAGGCAATTCTGATGAATACAAATGTTTAGAAAAATTCTGATCAAATTTTGATTCTACAGAATCAATTTGCTCATCTCTAGATCCATTGGCCAATAATATTAAACAGGAATATTTTTGTCTCATGCTTTAAATCAAGTATTGTCAAATCATCCCAATCATGAGGAAAGCTATTATTGAATGTGATAAACTCATAAGCAATTGAAATACTGCAATCCGGTTTAATGATTTTGGGGGGGGATTTTCTGGGAATATAAGCAATATTATACACAGAAAACAGGTCTACCAGTTCAAATCTCTACTACGAGGAACTTGTGGAGGTTTATGTCTATCCTCAATTATCACAAGGTTAAGCTTCCTTTCTATTCCATAGATAGGAAGAAGGTATACAAATGAGCTCTTAGCAAGCTCTGCCTCTAATGCCACCAGATGTAAGGCAGCTATCCTATAAGTTAATGTTCATCCCTTTAAGTAGATCTTGAGGCATGACTTGGATAATAAATAAGCCAGCACCTCATCTGCAGATAGCTGTTTCAAGGTGATTGCTAGTGTTGATCGCAAATATTCTATTTTCAAATTTTTAGTGTGAATATTGGCACTTTGAGATTTCGCAAATATCTAAAATATAGTGCTATATCTTTGTAATCACGAATATTCAAAAAAAAAAATCATCAGTACCCTTGATCCCTCACTGCTTTCTGCTTGTAGGCCAGTAAGAAGGCTGCAATATCTTTGACTTTAGGATTAGTGTTGCTCGTGAATTTTCATATCGCAAATTTTTATAGCAAATTTTCTGATTTTCACAATGAAGACAGTAATGACTGGAGATCACGAATTCTCCAATTTGCTAATATATGACAACTATTTGCCCAAAAATTCACAAAATTTAGCAAATTCGAATATTGCCCCTGCTGCTCATCACTGTTGATCTCCTCCATTTCCTCCTCCTCCTCCTTCCTTCTTCCCTCCTCACATCGATTAAGGCACTCTCAGCAAGGAGCGATAGTACCCACCTATTTCATAGATAGGAAATCCAGATCTTCTATTCCGTAGTTGGTGTTGCCTGCATCAACACAAGTGGTAGGTTCATTTTGATTTTGCAATGTGTAAAAAAAACATCACAGTGTATGACAATGCAGAAGACAAAAAGGGTATGGCCAAATGGTCATGTTTCTACATGCAATTTTGGAAGTCAAAACCAGGAGTAAAGTCAAAAAAGAGTAGAGGTCAAATCTGCCCTGTTGTCACGACCCTTGGTCACGGTCGTGACTCCTTGGGAGCCGCATGCGGTTGCCCGCGGCTTGGTGTTGTCAACCGCAGCTGGGGGCACTTAGTTGTTTGCCTCAGGTGCGGTTGCCGCGGACAATAGGCATGTGTGCGGTTGCCCTTGGCAACGTGTGATATTGTGCACTTCCTTGTTTGTTTGTTGTGCACGAGGTGATGTTTAGTATGCACCTGGACTCCTCCCTTCACCTGCGGTTGTCCGCGGCAACGTCTGGTGATGTTTGCATGCTGTGGAAGTGTCTCGGCCTGTTGGCTGTTCTGGAGGACACGGTTGCCACGCATGCCGTTGCCGTCGGAGACAGGTGAGTGAGGTTGTGTGCTTTCCCCTTTATGTGAGTTTCCCTTCTGTGGTGCTGGAAGGGTTTATTCCCTTCCCAGTGTGTGTGTGATGTCACTGGGTGTGTTCTGACCGTTGGGTGTGGCCTCTTGGCCTATAAAGCCTCAGTCCCTGGCTGGGTTCAGTAGGTTGCTCTCAGCCATGCTGGCTGGAGCAGCCGCCTGTCTCCTCCATCTGCCTGGTGGGGACCATCCTTCTGGTCATAAACCTTTGTCAGTAAATTCTATGTTTCACGGTGTTATTTAGGTGTGTATGGGATTGTGTTATTGCAGCCTATGGTCCAGGGTTCCTGTGTGATGTCTGGTGTGTGCTGTGTCCGTTGTTGTCTTGTACTTACAGCACCTGCACATGGGTTCCTGGTTGTGTTGTCTGTGGCAGGTGAGTGATTAGTTGTTTCCATTTGCCTGCCACTGCCATAGCTGTTTTTGTATCCCCCTGTGTTACTTGGCCGTTGAGACTCCTGCTCCTCCGTGTCTAGGAGGAGCAGGTCGTCTTACTCTGTCCCCTAGTTCAGGGCCGACTTGAGGGCTTGTAGGGACTTTTAGGTACCGGCGTATGAGCCCTCCTACCACCAAGGTCGGCTCATACAGACAGGAGACAGGGTCAGCGTTAGGGACGCTATAGGAGGTGACCTGCTCCCTAACTCTGTGGTCCCGGCCAAGTGGTAACCCTACCTTCTCCTGGCACCGCACGGCTGGGGGTTTTCCCCGCCGCCAGCCGTGACACCTGTATACTCCTGTCCACTCCTGATTTTGGCTTCCAGAACTGAATGCAGAAACCTGACCATGTGGCCATGCAGTGGCGTCTCTAGCTTTCAAATTTTGGGGGGGCACACTGGGGGCCAGGACAAAAGTAGGGGGGGGGGCAGCGATAACAACGATACTTTTACACAAGTATGCTTAGAAATGCTGCGATACTTTACCCAATACCTAAAACCGCAACAGGGAAGAAAAGTCCTGCTGTCTGTGGTTTAAAAAAATAAATAAAAATCACTCAGATTTCAACTTGTCCTAGTTGTCCCCTCCCTTTAAAATCAGTAAGATTCAGGGGCAGCCATCTCTCCTCTCAGAGTCAGATCTAATCTCTAGTTAGAAAGAGACTTAGTCAGACCCAGACAGTCAGTCATTAGTCACTACTTGTACCTTATTATTAAGTTATTAACCTGCTACACCGTCAGTGTCACCACTAGGTCAGGCTCAGGCTCAGTCCAGTCTGTTCGGTATCGGTAGGGTAGGGCCACGCCACACTGTATTTCTCACACAGTCTCTCTAGTCTCTGGCCTGGGCCTGGCTGGCAACTACTTACTTCAAGTTCAACTACAGGCAGTGGGCGGGCTGCTCACGGTGACGTCACGCAGCTGCGCCGCCTAGGAGGAAGAGCAGGAGCGCCGCCCGCACTGCCAGTAGTTAAATCATGTTAGCTAGTCTCGACTAGCGGCGCGCCGATTTATGCACAGCAGCGCGAGCGGCCGCACAGCACTGCCACTGACTGAGTCTGACTCAGGTGGGGAGACCGCAGATGTGAAGATGTCCGCAGTGCGCAGCACAGACCAACTAGTGTCACACACAATGACACACTGCACACCAAAATGAATGGGGGACATTTTAGTTGGGGGGCACAGCTTGATGTAGGGGGGGCCGTGGCCCCCTCTGCCCCCCCCCTGGCGACGCCACTGTGGCCATGCCCTTAAAGTCTTATCCAGACTGATCTTATTGCTGGTTCCAGTGGCCATACATAAGTGTATAGTACCTCCCTACTCCATAGATCTTCTTGTCCCTAGTTGGAGTTGCCTGCATCAGCACAAGTCCATGGCCATGTCCTTAGCGTCCTATCTAGACTGATTCCAATGGTCATGCATATGTGTATACATTATCTATACAATTGAATTCAAGCCTGTTGCTCTTTAAGATTTCCTCATGGTCTGTTTTATGGTATTTGCACATCTGTTGCATAGACAGTTCAATAAAAGGATTTCTTACTTATCTTCTTCAATCTATAACCTTTTTTACAAACATCTTGATTTTGAAAGTTTCAGCAACCAGGGCAAATTTGAAACCATATGTCCTCTTATTTAGAATCCATTGAAACACTTCAGGGTTATAGAAACTACGTAAATGCTTAGATAATATTCACACTATTTATTGATAAAGCAGTCACTGTATTAATGTGTTGGTTGTATATCAGATGCTTTGAGATATACTGTACAATAGCAGCTATTGATGTCAAGCAGCCTCCCTCTGAGAGCAATCGTTAATGCATATCAGTATATTGTTCATTTTCTCCTATGCATAGCGATCTATCGGCTGAAACGCGTGATACAATATTCAAAGCTATTGCTGTGTTTGTCAAAACATTTGCTCTTACTTATTGACGATTGCCTCAATGTGCAAACTGTCCCCACAGGACATTTCATTCATATACTCTTTCTCCACATCCTTTTTTTTGGTCTGCAGAAAATGTTCTAATCAATTCGATCAATATACCACATTATGTATAGGCAAACATGTTTTAGCACCTGGAAAAAAAGAAATACATTTAAACCCCAAATGCATTTTGTTTGTGCTCGAAAGCAATTTTTATTCTTACAGCAATCAATTGTAATATGCTGTTATGCTGTTTATTAGGTTTCCATTATTGTATAATGTTAGCAGCCCCGCTCAGATAATCTTTGTACAACAGGACTATTACAATCATTTTCTAAACTGCTAGATTTCCATTGCTCTTTATAAGTCTCAGGTTTTCTTTTTTTGTGTATGTTTAGATGCAACATGGCTGAAATTGTGATAGAATTTTTTTTTAATAAAATTGATATTGACGTGGAGATGAATTTGCATGATTATTCATATTGTGCCTCTCACATTCTCAAGATGGGTCTGCTTGACAAGAACTCCCTTAGACCAGATTTACATAATGAGTTTGGATGCAGTGTGTGGTGCAGTTTGTTTTTTTTAAGTTGTGGACACTGTTGGAGGCAATTTTTATTTATTTTTAGCTTTTTTTTACTATTGCATGCGACTTATTTTGTTTTTCTAATTTTACTTTTTTTAAACAAAAAAAATAATGATAATTCCAATCGGAAAGATGATTTTTAGCCCAAAATTACCCCAAGTGTCCATACTCTTTAAGACAGTAATAGATAATGGAAGGGAAGCATAAAGTAAGAACCATTTTGTATCCACTCCTACCTTTGGTTTTATTGGGCATTGTTTTATTTATTTGATTGAAATTTGGACAGTTTTATTTTTTAGCATGTACAAGAATGAGCGTTCATAGGAACATTTGTTCTAGATAACAGTCCCCTGAAAGGGGTTATGCCATTATTGATGCAGACATAAATAAAAATCAAACATCATATAGTACATGACTATACCTTTCTAACAAAGCTAGAACCAGCCCTGTACCTCACAGGGATCCAGGGATCTCCACATTCACTGCTTCAATTGATCAGTGATGCTCAACCTGAGGCCCTCCAGCTGTTGCGAAGCTACAACTCCCTCAATGCCCTGTTGTAGGCTGATATCTGTAGGATGTCAGAGCATGCTAGGAGTTGTAGTTTCGCAACAGCTGGAGGACCGCAGTTTAGGCATCCCTGTGCTAGATTATCTTCAGCCTTGCAGTTCAGTTGGTTTGTCCTTTCTACTGCAGCTTTTGTCCTGTGACTGCCACAGCTTCTAACAGAACATGTGGCTGGTGTCAGTTTAAACTAAGCATGTTTGACCAACTCAGTGAGAAAAATAAGGAAAATAACAAACAGCAGGTGGCGCTATACATATACATTTTATCGAATAGCTCACTGGGTATGCTAAATTTTTAATTACATGCAATTACAAAAGTGTTCAGATCCATGTGCTGGTTTGAAAAATGCAGAATGTGTTTCGTGACACAACTCCTTTAAATTGGCCCTTAGGCTCTGATCACATTAGGTGATGGCTTCTGCTGCTAGATCAGTACATCCGAATTCGTGATGGTTCTGGAATCTTTGACACCAGCATGCCGCACACTCTTGCTCTCATATAGGTGAAATATTCAAAACCCTTACAGATATTTGAGCGATATATGTCAATATGCAATGTAATGTGAACAGAGACATTACAGGGGAGAAGAAGAGGATTAACTAAAACAGTGAGGGAAGGTATACTTTAAGTACAATACAGATAGTGTGCCTACATACTAGTAAGTGAAATAAGATATTATCCAACGGGTCTTCAATCATTTAGCCAATACGTATTTGAATATATAGGTTTTTTTTTTTCTCTCAAAGTGGAAATGTCCTCCTAGATATTGTTCTTAATGCCTACATAAATGGAAGTAAACTGTAAGATATTGTCCAATAGCTCTTCATTTGTTGAATTTAATCAACTGGTTGAGCTAATAGTCACTTGAATATACAGGGGGTCATTTATTAAGACTGGCATTTTAGACAACGGTCTTAATAATCCCTGCACTGGCGGTGGATCCGCCAAAGTTATGTAAAGGCACCAGTGCCATCCACCTCCAGTCCAGCTTCTTTGCTTGCGTAGATTTAGGACATTTTCTTCTCCTAAAACAGGCATAGACAAGAATAAATTAGATGGACCTGGTGGCCTGCTACCTTTTTTTAGACCTGATGTGAGCGTGGAAATGTTGCAGATTACAGCTTAAAGTGATTGTCCTACAAAAAAAAAAATTGTCAGTTTTCAAACCGGCACCTGGATCTGAATCCTTTTGTAATTACATGTAATTAAACATTTAGCATGGCCACTGAGTTATTCAATAAAATCTATCTGTATAGCGCCACCTGCTGTTTATTCTTTTTCTTATTTGTTTGACCTGCTCACTGAGATGGCCGCACATGCTCAGTGCCATCCTTCAACTGCCTCCTGAGCTGTGATAGGCAGAGCTGAGACACGCCCCCTGAGCTGCAGCAGAAAAGACACTCCCCTTGAGCTGTCCACTTGATATAAATGTATCAGCGCAATGAATGGGGACATATCTGTATCCATGTGAGGTACAGGGCTGGTTCTAGCTTGTACTATATGATGTCCGATTTTCATTTTTTACATTAGTCATGGGATAACCATTTAAATAACCTTTGCACCACAATCTGCGACAAATATATACACAAGAAAACTAGCATATATCTGATAGTAAAAAAAAAACATAGTTTTTTTCTCAAAGTTGAAATGCCTTCTTGGATATTGTTTTAATGCCTGGTTGTTGACACTCTGCCATTTTTAAGTGATCTACTGCTGATAAGAAAGAAAAAAGACACTGACTACAATTTTATTTCTCATATATTATATCTATGGCCATTTCACACATTGGCGCCGGCGATTCCCTCACATATCGTACCATCTATCTTTTATCAGTCAGTGATTTGTTGTAGTGTTCAGCTCTTCATTTACCAGCAGATCTCATTCACAGCTAAATCCTAAATGTGAAGTTGTAGAGAAAAAAATCTCAGCTCAGGATTATGGCATTAGCTTGAAAAGCCAGCTATAATAATCTGACATAGAAGATGGAGCAAGGGAGCCTTTTCGACATTTCAGTGAATTGTAGTTTCTTGGATTTTATTTATCCCGACTGACAGCATTATGGAAGTCATTTTTTTTTTTCAGATTCGTATACCAATAGCTATCTGCAGTTCTGTTTAAACATCACAATACCTATCAAGCAGAGGTCTGTGACGGCTGGGTGATAAAGCATTGGTTAAATCTTTATGTAGAAGGCTGTCAGTAAAATGGAATTCTGCTCTGGGATAGAAAAGCAGTTGACATCTCCAAACACGTGTCGGGGAATATAAAGACCGGATTCACACATGCAGTTTTTGATGCAGCTTTGGTCATTTGGTTCTTATAAAGTTCTTTTAAGGCTATCTTCACACTAGCGTTTTTGCTGGATACGGCAGGGTTCAGCAAAAATGCTTTCGTTACTGATAATACAAACGTCTGCATCCGCTATGAACAGATCCGGTTGTATTATTTTTAACATAGCCAAGACGGATCCGGCATTACCCCATTGAAAGTGAATGGGGGACAGATCCATTTTTTATTGTGGCAGAGAAAACAAATCTGTCCCCATTAACTTGAATTGGGGGTCATGCCGGATCTGTCTTACTCCGCATCCCAGGATGGAAATCAAAATTTCAGGTATTGAGCCCCTATGACTGAACTCAATACCGGAAAACTTAAACGCGAGTGAGACAGTACACTTAGACAAAGACAGGAATGGACCTAAATGAAAGAAAAAAGAATAAAAATGTTTTTTTTTGAATTTTTCCTATATTTTATATACACTCCTTTGTTTAGCTTAAAAACTGACAGAAAAAACTGAAAATCCACAGGCAGCTATGACAGCATCCCAGCTCTGTACAGAAAAAAAGGCTCCATATTTGTTATAAAGACCTATTGACAAAATTATTTTTAGCTCAAAATGAGTACAATGCAATAATAAAAACTGTTTCCCCCAAAAGGTGTACATAGCCTTTAAAGAATAGCTCCCTGTTAGAGCATATGAAAATCAAAGAAGGTAGTCCCCAGCTTATACCCCCTCTCTACATGTCACAGTGAGGAACCACCCTGTATTGCTCTGTAAGCTCTGGCAGACCCTGTGTGCCCATGCTTTAGATGCTTTGAATGGCCACTATTAGGACTGAGTGAATCAGGGTCAGATTGCTGTATCCAAACCCAATTCTTTTAAAAACTACTTTAAGAATATCCATCCTGCTGTAAAATGTATGGCCTCCGCTGAGGTCATTCTGAAGTTTCAGCAAATATCACAAGACTTATTTGGTCTTGCCTCTATCACGTGTCACTTGATTTATTCACATAAATTACTGTGTCAAAATACGAAGCTGAGGTTGACTTAGTTTTATGATACAGTAATTTATGCGAATAAACAAAGTGACAAGTGATAGAGGCAAGACCACATGTCTTGCAATATTTACTGAAACTTCAAAAAGACCTCTGCAGAGGCCATACATTTTACAGTAGGACGGAGCCCATACTCTTATCGAAGTTTTCAAAAGAATCAGGTTCAGATGCAGTGGCCACAACTTCAGTCAGCAATAGGAGCAGATAGCTCAACATTGGGGGTGTATATATTCTGTGTTATGCAAGCGGGTGTGGACCCACTGCGCCACTGACTGCGTATACTCCGGAGGGGCGTAACTAAGCAGCTACCTGGTATTTACTAGAGCCCCTGATGGTGGGGATAGGCTTGGGCCGTAGGGTAGCTGCCAGGTGCCACTCCAGAGTAGTCCCCAAGTCAGTGGCAGCTGACCAGGGGGTTAGAGTGCTCGGTGCAGACACCAAGGGGATGTACGAGGCCTGGAGGTACGGGGCAGGACAGGCAGCAATCAAGCAAAGTCAGCAAACAAGATCCGAGGTAAGAGGCAGGCGGCAGAGAGCAAAGTCCAGGAGTACAATAGCAGGATTCGGTACACAGGAAGGCAGACAAGATATTCACCTTTGCACAGGGACTAGACAGGCTAGACCAGTGGTAGGCAAACTTTTTTGTCAACTGAGCCAAATATCGCCAAAACCACGATTTAAATTTCTTTTGAGAGCCACATTTTTAAAACCTAAAATATATAGGAAGGAAGCGCATGCTGAAGTGAATGGGTCCATGGTGCACGGCCGTGTGCAGCCCGCATCATGGACCCATTCACTTCAGTGGGTCCAGGATCCGGGATATGAGTGCTACAGAGTGCTTCCATGGTGCTTCTGGCTGTGCCTCCGCACTGCAAAAAAGTAGTGCATGCGCTGTTCAGCTTCTGTGGAGGACGCACTGTTATGTGGGGGATCTGTGGAGGACGCACTGTTATGTGGGGGATCTGTGGAGGACGCACTGTTATGTGGGGGATCTGTGGAGGATGCACTGTTATGTGGGGGATCTGTGGAGGACGCACTGTTATGTGGGGGATCTGTGGAGGACGCACTGTTATGTGGGGGGTCTGTGGAGGACGCACTGTTATGTGGGGAATCTGTGGAGGACGCACTGTTATGTGGGGGATCTGTGGAGGACGCACTGTTATGTGGGGGATCTGTGGAGGACGCACTGTTATGTGGGGGATCTGTGGAGGACGCACTGTTATGTGGGGGATCTGTGGAGGACGCTGTTATGTGGGGGATCTGTGGAGGACGGACTGTTATGTGGGGGATCTGTGGAAGATGCACTGTTATGTGGGGGATCTGTGGAGAACGCTGTTATGTGGGGGATCTGTGGAGGACGCTGTTATGTGGGGGATCTGAGGAGGACGCTGTTATGTGGGGGATCTGTGCAGGGCGCTGTTATGTGGGGGGATCTGTGGAGGACGCTGTTATGTGGGGGATCTGTGGAGGACGCTGTTATGGGGGGGAGGGATCTGTGGAGGACGCTGTTATGGGGGAGGGATCTGTGGAGGACGCTGTTATGGGGGGAGGGATCTGTGGAGGACGCACTGTTATGTGGGGATCTGTGGAGGACGCACTGTTATGTGGGGGATCTGTGGAGGACGCACTGTTATGTGGGGGATCTGTGGAGGACGCTGTTATGGGGGGATCTGTGGAGGATGCTGTTATGGGGGGATCTGTGGAGGAAGCTGTTATGTGGGGGATCTGTGGAGGACACTGTTATGTGGGGGATCTGTGGAGGACACTGTTATGGGGGATCTGTGGATGGCACTGTTATAGGCAGGGGATGTGTGCTATGACACATAGGGCCATGAGGGGGGCCAGCCTAAGACACACATATAGCATCTTATGCTGGTCCCCCTCACGGCCCTATGTGTCCCCTAAAGTTTTTTACTACTGTCGGAACTCTGAAACAAGCTCTCTACTATTGATAATATGGCCAGCCTCTGTACTGACTGTTACTATGAATGCACTGCAGCGAGCGGGCCGGTGTTCTGCCACTTTTCTATACCCGGATGTGATGTAGCTGCACCGGAAGCCGCTCGCTGCAGTGCATTCATAGTGACAGTGAGTACAGAGGCTGGCCATATTATCAATAGGAGAGAGCTTGTTTCAGAGTTCAGACAGTAGTAAAAAAACTTCACACACCAAGCCAGTTATGTGCCCCTTCATATATAATTTTCGTGTCAGCAAAATCGCATTTATCGATTATTCGCGATTCGATTATTTGCGATTTGATTATTGCGCACCAAAGAGCCGCATAGAAGTGTCTAAAGAGCCGCTTGTGGCTCGCGAGCCGCACTTTGCCGACCACTGGGCTAGACACTGAGGTTGCTCAGGCAACTTCCTGTAGTAGGATACCTGCTGCAATCCGGCCATAGGCTGCTGAGACAGAGGGCGTGTATGTGTTGCCACATAGGAAGGAGAGACACAACCATTCAAGCTTCAACACTAATGCAAGTCTCCAGCAGGAAGGAAACTCTGGCATAGAACATATTTAGCAGAGTGTAGTTAGCTGCTGCCCGTGTTTGTCAGCTGGGCGGCAGGAGGGAAAAGAGGGAGCCTGGCACCTGTGCCTTCTGATAGGGGCAGCAGCGCCGGCACAGGCCACTGGGCTGACATTCTGTATGGTTTGATATCCAAGTCAAATGTCAGCAATGTGCATTGACTCTAAATGGCATCCATTAGCTTGTGCATACAATGCTTGGCATGTTGGAATTAGGAAAGTGGAGTATTACATTTTTTTTCTGAAAACCAAATCCTTTTTTATTACCAGTTTATTTTAAAGGGCATCTGTCAGCAGATTGGTACCGTACCTATGAAACTGGTTGACCTGTTAAATATGTGCTTGGCAGCTAAAGGCATCTCTGTTTGTCTCATGTCTATATGTGCCCACATTGCTGAGACAAAAGTTATGTTTTAATATGTGCAAATGATCCTGTAGGAGCAAAAGGGGTGTTTCCATTACTCCTAGAGGCTCAGCTCTCTCTGCAATTGCTGCACCCTCTCCTCTTTGATTGACAGGGCCCAGCAGGCATGATAACATTTTGCTTTCTGCCCTGTCAATCAAAGCGGATAGGGTGTGGCAGTTGCAGAGAGAGCATAGCCTCTAGGTGTAATGGTAACACCCCCATTGCTCCTATAGGTTTATTTGCATATATTAAAACTTAATTTTTCTTGGAAATGCGGGCACATATGAACATGGGACCAACACAGATGTCTTTAGCTGCCAAGTGCACATGTAACAGGTCAGCCAGTGTCATAGGTACAAAACTGCTGACAGATGCCCTTGCAAGGTAAAACAGAATGTCTGCAGGACATGCTTATGTATGACTGTACAGACAAGCTTTGAAAATATTGTTTATGATCACACAGGACACGTTTTATCAGTGCAATTAAGTTATATTACGTTAAATTTCAATAAAGTGTGCTTTGGTGATATCAACCAGCCACCACGTCTGCTTCTTCACTAACATCCATTTCTCTTGATGAATAGACTTTTATGTTTATGTCATATGCCGTACTGTTATTATAGGAGTCAGACAAAAAGTGCATCAAAATCATATTAGTCCCAATTTGCACATGCAATGCTTTGTTCTCGCCAGCAACATCAAATACATCCAACGTCAGAAGCCAAAAACAGTTGAAGCGTTGTATGGAATGACTAATGATACCTCTTCATGATTTTTTCTTTATCAAGTAAACATGTCAAGAATGCTTATTACACGTTGTCTCATATAAGACGTGTGCCTCGTCACATTTACTTCTGAAAGAAACTTTATAAAGTTGAATATACGGAAAACCGTTGGATAAAGCAGCGTAACGTGTAGAAGAACTCTTCTGTTCCCTGAAGTTCAAGGTTCTGCATGTTACCGTAGTCCAGGATAAAATGTAACCTTTCATAGCAAATAATAATGTAGAGATGAGAGAATCTTTAAAAGCTCACCTCTCCATTGATTCTCCAGGAGGTGGATCAGCCTAATTTAGTGCAATTCTCAAACTTGAAAAATACGTTTTAGCCAACTCTATTAATGTCATATTCTACAATCATTACCATGTCCTCTTTTGCCCCGTCTCTCAGACTCATCTTGTGCTTCACATGGAGAAATTGAATATTTTTTCAGATAGAAGTAAAGTCTTAAAGGGGTCGTCTCCTTTTTTATATTGATGAATATGTCATCAATATCAGTTTGGCGCGGAGCCGCCTGCCAGCACCCCCACTAATCAGCCGTTGGAAGAGAACGCAGAGATCATACAACCGCTGCCTTCTCTTCACTGTTTACCTGCTTGGCGTTGAAATTGCAACAATAAGCATGTGTAATTAAAGCTCCTCTGTCCCCATTCACTTCAATGGGATGGCTCCTTCCTATTCCTGATTAGTGATGAGCGGCAGGGGCAATATTCAATTTCTTGATATTTTGCGAATATTTGGGCGAATTGTCATCATAAATTTGAGAATTCGCAATTATTTACTTGATTGTGAAAATTGGCAATGTAATATGCGCGTATTACAATGCAGGAGTGGGTCACTTTTGTTACATTTTTCAAGCTACTAGAAGTTTCCTGAGACTGGAGAAAATGGTTGGCACGGCAGAACATCACAATAGCTTTATATGCAAATAGAGTCAAGTGCTCCAATATATTCACGATTGTGCAAATTGGGAATTAATGATGTGCATATTTTGGCGCAATATGTGCGACTTCACATTTTAGCAGGTCTGACTACATATTACTGATTGGTGCACTAAGTATTGTTCTGAACTTGTGACATCACAGCACTATGTCTGTAGCACGTATGTATGGACAGCAGAACCTATCACACTACCTAACACCCTGCACTGGAACCTATCAGCTACACTATATCATGATCTAACCTACACCGACTATCTCCCACTAACTATCTGTATTATATATATAAGAATATTCATGCCCAACACTATTTCTGATACAAGCGCTGCACTCTCTTCAAACAGCTAATCATCGGGGCTGCCGTCAGTCTGGCTCCTGCCGATCTGATATTGATAACCTATCCTGAGATCATCAATATAAGTTTTTACATTATATATTTTGAGGTGTTCCTTTTTCACCATAAATAACATGATAACTTTATTGTCTGGGTTAGTATGATTACAGCGATACCAAATACATATAGTTTTTTTTTATGTTTTACTACTTTTGTGCAATAAAAACCCTTTAAAAAAAAAAAAATGTTTTTGGATTACAAAACCCATAACTTTTTCTTTTTCTTTTTATGGAGCTGTGTGAGGGCTTGATCTTCGCGGGATGATTTTGCAATTTTTATTGGTATTAGTATTGTACAGGTATTCAGCTATGGCCCCCTGCATATAAGATCTGCCTGATATTTGTGTTTATTTGTTTAACCAAGACTGAATTTCTTTAACTTTTTGAATTCCTTAGAACCCCAAACCTTGAAGTAAATATTTTGGGATTCATAGATAATTGTGACACTTACATATTTGAGGAATGTTCTTATTTCACTAACTTCCCATCAGTTCTTTGCAGTAAAGTAACCTTTGGATCTTGCTGATTGATTTTATGCCAAACAGGCAGCAGGATAAGGTTAAGGGAAGCAGTTGATTAACATGACATTAAGTGTTCTGTGGACTACAAATAAAGATTTCTGGAAAACTCACAGAAATGAAATGTTGGCTAGAACCCATGTGCTGGTAGACTGAGAATTTATTGTAGAGACAGTTGCCCATGTCATTTGCTGATATTTTTTAATCAGGGGACACAAAAATGGACATATTAAACACATTCAGAAAGGCACATTGTATAGAATTTTAAATTCAGGAACTAAAATGGCTTCAAAAGCTTTAAATACTATGAGTGACATTTAACATAAGCTATGTTAGACCTAAAGTACGTTTATCTTCTCTTCATTTTTCTGTCATGTATGGCTATATTAAACCATGGTGAGTCATATATCCATAGAATGTGGGGTAATTCACTTCTTAGACTTTCATGGTATTTGTTATAGTACCAGAAAAGTATAGTATCACCATTTCATAAAGTGCCTCTTGAATTCTGATCTCCTGCCCAAACTGATATTCAGGTATGGAGAGACTAGTGCATACTGGGTGGTACAATTGTTGTAGCAATCTTATGACTCTTAGAGCATCATTACTCCAGAGCCAAACTGGCACCAGTGAGATATCACTTGCCTGTGAGATTTGTTTCACATCTTGTACAGGTCTATAGGTAAAATACCATGTTCTTGACCTGCATCCTGTCACACTGAAGAATATTTTTTTTATTTTTTCTTGGTAATAGACCAGTGGTTTTCTCATACAAATATAGGAATCCAAAATCCTAGGGGCCTGGCATTGGGCATTGGTAAGCAAACTCCTAAATGTATGCACCATCTAGCAAGTTCAGTGCTTGTAGTAATTATTGCTTAGAGAGTATGACTATCCTGAATGAGCAATTACAATGGGAAACAACGGTATCCACTAGAGTTTCCCTTTTAAAGGGGTATTCCGGTTGTGACAAGTTATCCAAAGAATATGGCATAACTATTAGATCAGCCCGACCTGCCACGCCGTTCTCGTGATTGGACCTCCACCTTTGGTTAGGTGATAACTTATTGCAAGTGGAATACTCCTCTAAAGCTTGATAATCAGTTCATATACGGTGATAAAAAACTGTTAACCGTAACCAACGGAAACCTTTCCCATTAGTAGGATCTGCTCAAAAATTATTCTTGATTATGATTATAATTCCATCTTATGACCAGAAATTCTTTGACAATATGGCAGTTCAAATATGTTATTAGTAGTGATGAACGAAGCAAGCTATGGATCCTATATCCAAAGTTGCTTCACTCAAAACTTTGGTCTAATGCTGTACGGAGATACATCTCCATACAGCATTAAAATGTATGGACTCCGACGAGGCGAAGTCAGTTATTACCGAAGTTTGGAAAACCATTTTAAAACTTGGATCCGGCTTAGTTTCCGAGGTACCAATCGTAACCAAAGCCAAGTTCGGATCCAAGTTTTAAAATGTTTTTTTAGCTTAAAAATTAAATACCAGACTTTGGGAACAACTGACTTCACCTCATCGGAGGCCACACATTTTAATGCTGTATGGAGACAGGTCTCCGTACAGCATTAGACCAAAGTTTAGAGCTTGCTTCGCTCATCCCTAGTCATTAGCAATGGATTGATTTTCCAATTGAAAGCAAATAATTAAATTATATCTTTATAGGTTTCAATATATTAATTATTATAGTATTCTTTGTATGATCGGTGGAATAATATTATCTTTGTTTCTAATTGTACTGTCAAAAATTTCGAAAGAGAGTCATCTTATTCAATTGCACAATGATATGCAAATCCTACATTTTGTTGTCTCTGATCATTATTCTTCAATTTGAATATGTGTTTCTTCTTTTATGCTTTGTTTTGAGGGAGAGCTTGATATTTTCCCGGTCTTATACTTCTTTCTTATCACTGGTATTATTCATAAACTCTGGAAAATAAATAAGATGTGGCGTCAAACTGTGCCACAAAAATATTAAGCGATGCAAAACGATTCAGCGCAATTCGTTTGTTTAAAGAATGTGTTCACAGGTCAAAAAATATTGAGATAAAGACAGAAGGGAAACTATTTTCACATTGTATAATGTAACAGCTTGCTGTAAGTAGGCTATGAATCAAAAACATCAGTCACTGCACTATCTTGGAGCGAGTTTCGTTAAAAGTTCCTTTCTTTCTTTCTTTCTTTCTTCAAGCAAGACACCAATTTTTAAGCAATTGGAAATGTAGATATATAATGCAATAGTTTTATCTCCACTGAAATGTATTTAAAGGGGTTGTGTCTCAAAACTTATTCTACATTTTTAAAACCAGCACCTGGATCTGAATACTTTTGTAATTGCATATAAGTAAAAATTTTGCATAGCCACTGAGCTATTCAATAAAATGTATCTGTATAGCGCCACCTGCTGTTTTCCTTACTTTTTGTCCATCTCGCTGAGCTGGTCGAACATGCTCAGTTTAAATATTCAGCAGCCACCAGCCATATGCTTTGTTGGAAGCTGTGGCAGTTACAGTAAGAAAGCTGCAGCAGAAAGGACATGCCTCCTGACCTGTCAGGCTGAAGATAATCTAGTCGAGCAATTGGAGCAATGAATGTAGAGATCTCTGGACCCATGTGAGACACAGGACTGGTTATAGCTCTGTTAGAATGGTATTGTCATGTACTACAGGTGAAAATTAGAATGTTGTGCAAAAGTACATTTATTTCAGTAATGAAACTTAAAAGGAATTGCATTAATGCAGCTTAAAATTAGAATATTGTGAAAAGGTTAAATATTCTAAGCTCAAAGTGTCACTGTCAAGAGGTGCCGGTTTCACGTTCTCCCTCCTTAGTTCTGCCGGCGCCCTGCGGCTAGTACGGAGCGAGTACGTGCGCTGCGTCCTCGTCTCAACAAAGGGGGCGGGGAGGACCCGGCTACACTCACCTCCTTAGCGCGGTCGGCGTTCTCCACTCCCATGGCAATTGTAAGGAGTCCGAGCGCCTGGTTTTTGATTTTGGCTTGTTTTTGACCCGTCTTTGCTTATCCTCTGGTACTGTAGTTATCTCCTGAAACAGAGAAAAGTAAAGCAGCTTTCACCCACCGTCCACCTGCCTGGAGCACGGATGGCAACCTCCGGACTTGATTGCTGTGAAATATTCAAGACCAAGAAAAATCCAGCTTCCAAGATGCAAAAGGTGGAATATTTATTGTGCGTTTAAAATCCAATGCAAGACATCACAGGTTACAGTAATGCGTTTCAGACCGCAAGTAAATTTGGGTCCTTCATCATGACAAAAAAAAACGTGTAGTTATCTCCTGTTTCTGACTCGGCTTGTTGACCATTCTATGTTTGTCTGTCTTGTTTGTCCCTCCACACTTACCAAGGCTAGGGAACTCCGCCCAGTTGTGCTCCGTTACCTAGGACGGATAGTGCAAGTAGGCAGGGACAGGGGTGTGGGTGGAGTCAGTGGTGCACCATCCCTCCCCCCTCTTTGTGACAGTCACACTCTAGTCAGCTAATTAATCCATACCCCCTGAGCAAAGGGTACCTGAGATTGTGACTTTGAGGTTTTCATAAGCGGTAAGCCATAATCATCCAAATTATAACAAATAAAGGCTTGAAATATCTTGCTAATTAGTCTCATATGTTAGTTTCACCTTTTAAGTTGCATTACTGAAGTAAATGAACTTTGCACAATATTCAAATTTTTCGAGTTTCACCTCTATATGATGTCTGATTTTCATTTTTGACGTCAACCATGGCATAACCCCGTTAAGAATAGTCATTGAATCATTTTTCCTAGATCAGAAAATATTGGGCTAAGGTGGCAAAAGCCAAGAAATCCACTGTCAACTCTACCTGATAAATCCTCTATTACTTCAGCAATGCAGTT
Source organism: Bufo gargarizans (assembly GCF_014858855.1). Classification (NCBI taxonomy): domain Eukaryota; kingdom Metazoa; phylum Chordata; class Amphibia; order Anura; family Bufonidae; genus Bufo; species Bufo gargarizans. Next base: position 485,605,174 of record NC_058083.1, read on the forward strand.
CCAATGCTGACTTATAAGGAAGAACCACACAGGATCATCTACTTGGAACATTGATGATTATTATATGATAACCATTCATTAGACAGGATTAAGTAGATCATCCTATATCTCAAGTAGTTTACTTTATCATGTGTGCGGGGCCCCAGCCATAGGAATAGTAACCCATCATTTGTGTATATAGCCATGTGTGTCTTCATAGGCTGTGTACATTTATATCCACTGCATCTCTCATATCATAAGCAGGCAGGTAAGCAAAAAAATGCCATATTTAAAGGAAATGCATTCTACTAGGAACTGAGATATTGCCTGGATCCAAAGGGATGATGGTTATTTGTGTACAGCTGTTCAAAGTAAGCTGAATAAATTCTAAGAAATATTTGTTTTATGTCACATAATTTGCATGAATGAAATGTGATGCTGCATAGAACAAGTTCCCTGGCATTTGACTTAGCTATCCAAATATGGAGGGGAAAAACATTTTTGATTTTTAGGTTTAAATTCTTCGTCATAACAAGGAAGAGGTGCAACTTTCACACATCTCAAAATGTCATGTTTTTCTAACAAATTCTAACCATGTACTGTTTTGAGAGCTATTTTTTTTACCTATGACAATGGAATAATTGCCAACATATCCCGAAACATTTTAATCCCACCCCCAGGACCACCATGAAATACCCTTGAGACTTCTATAAACTTCCCAATTAAGGATAAATTTGCACAACGCCATTTCCCCCCTCTTTGTCTTTGGCCTACCCTTTTACCCTTTTAGCCATAGGTCATAAATAGCTCTAAAATCTTACTGAGGCCTAGGGTTCTTTGAGTCATCTTTCAGTTTTGCAGACTTTAATTTACACTGATATGTGCAGCGAGCCCCTGAGGTGCTGGTGCAGAGGATGTGAGTGGTAGTGGCCCTGATGTACGGCATACATATTAGGACATCGTCAGACATCATCCACAACTCCATCCTCCGTCAGGCAAAACTCCATCAGCCCTCAGACATCAGACAAAACTCCGTCCTCCGTCAGGCAAAACTCCATCAGACATCAGACAAAACTCCGTCTTCCGTCAGACAAAACTCCATCAGACCTCAGACATCAGACAAAACTCCGTCCTCCATCAGGCAAAACTCCATCAGACCTCAGACATCAGACACAACTCCGTCCTCCGTCACCCAAAACTCCATCAGACCTCAGACATCAGACAAAACTCCGTCCTCCGTCACCCAAAACTCCATCAGACCTCAGACATCAGACAAAACTCCGTCCTCCGTCAGGCAAAACTCCATCAGACCTCAGACATCAGACAAAACTCCGTCCTCCGTCAGGCAAAACTCCATCAGACATCAGACAAAACTCCGTCCTCCGTCAGACAAAACTCCATCAGCCCTCAGACATCAGACAAAACTCCGTTCTCCGTCACCCAAAACTCCATCAGACCTCAGACATCAGACAAAACTCCGTCCTCCGTCAGGCAAAACTCCATCAGACCTCAGACATCAGACAAAACTCCGTCCTCCGTCACCCAAAACTCCATCAGACCTCAGACATCAGACAAAACTCCGTCCTCCATCAGGCAAAACTCCATCAGACCTCAGACATCAGACAAAACTCCGTCCTCCGTCACCCAAAACTCCATCAGACCTCAGACATCAGACAAAACTCCGTCCTCCATCAGGCAAAACTCCATCAGACCTCAGACATCAGACAAAACTCCGTCCTCCGTCAGGCAAAACTCCATCAGACCTCAGACATCAGACAAAACTCCGTCCTCCGTCACCCAAAACTCCATCAGACCTCAGACATCAGACAAAACTCCGTCCTCCGTCAGGCAAAACTCCATCAGACCTCAGACATCAGACAAAACTCCGTCCTCCGTCACCCAAAACGCCATCAGACCTCAGACATCAGACAAAACTCCGTCCTCCGTCAGGCAAAACTCCATCAGAACTCAGACCTCAGACATCAGACAAAACTCCGTCCTCCGTCAGGCAAAACTCCATCAGACCTCAGACATCAGTTAAAACTTCGTCCTCCGTCAGGCAAAACTCCATCAGACCTCAGACATCAGACAAAACTCCGTCCTCCATCAGGCATCAGCCAAAACTCCGTCCTCCCTAACTCAAAATACGCCCTACTACACACACTATTCACCTGACGGAGCTGCTAGCTGCTGGAGAGGCAAAGGACCTGTGATGACGTCATGACCATGTGATGAGTCACGTGTGTGGGAGGGGTCAGACGTACACAGCAGCTGGTAGAGTGTACAGAACAGTAGCCATCAAATAGAGCTCTGTACTAGAGATGTGTGTGTAACCTGCATGTAGCAGAGCTGTGTACTGTGTTACAGAGATGTATGTGTAACCTGCAGGTAGCAGATCTGTATGTGTAACCTGCAGGTAGCAGAGCTGTGTACTGTGTAGCAGATCTGTATGTGTAACCTGCAGGTAGCAGAGCTGTGTACTGTGTAGTAGATCTGTATGTGTAACCTGCATGTAGCAGAGCTGTGTACTGTGTTACAAAGATGTATGTGTAACCTGCAGGTAGCAGAGCTGTGTACTGTGTTACAGAGATGTATGTGTAACCTGCATGTAGCAGAGTGGTGTACTGTGTTATAGAGATGTATGTGTAACCTGCAGGTAGCAGATCTGTATGTATAACCTGCAGGTAGCAGAGCTGTGTACTGTGTAGCAGATCTGTATGTGTAACCTGCAGGTAGCAGAGCTGTGTACTGTGTAGTAGATCTGTATGTGTAACCTGCATGTAGCAGAGCTGTGTACTGTGTTACAGAGATGTATGTGTAACCTGCAGGTAGCAGAGCTGTGTACTGTGTAGCAGATCTGTATGTGTAACCTGCAGGTAGCAGAGCTGTGTACTGTGTAGCAGATCTGTATGTGTAACCTGCATGTAGCAGAGCTGTGTACTGTGTAGCAGAGCTGTATGTGTAACCTGCATGTAGCAGAGCTGTGTACTGTGTAGCAGTGCTGTATGTGTAACCTGCATGTAGCAGTGCTGTGTACTGTGTAGCAGTGCTGTATGTGTAACCTGCATGTAGCAGTGCTGTGTACTGTGTAGCAGAGCTGTATGTGTAACCTGCATGTAGCAGAGCTGTGTACTGTGTTACAGAGATGTATGTGTAACCTGCAGGTAGCAGAGCTGTGTACTGTGTAGCAGATCTGTATGTGTAACCTGCATGTAGCAGAGCTGTGTACTGTGAAGCAGAGCTGTATGTGTAACCTGCATGTAGCAGAGCTGTGTACTGTGTAGCAGTGCTGTATGTGTAATCTGCATGTAGCAGAGCTGTGTACTGTGTAGCAGAGCTGTATGTGTAACCTGCATGTAGCAGAGCTGTGTACTGTGTAGCAGAGCTGTATGTGTAACCTGCATGTAGCAGTGCTGTGTACTGTGTAGCAGAGCTGTATTTGTAACCTGAATGTAGCAGAGCTGTGTACTGTGTAGCAGAGCTGTATGTGTAATCTGCATGTATCAGAGCTGTGTCCTGTGTAGCGGAGCTGTATGTGTAACCTGCATGTAGCAGGCTGTGTACTGTGTTACAGGGATGTATGTGCAACCTGCATGTAGCAGTGCTGTGTACTGTGTTACAGAGATGTGTGTGTAACCGCATGTAGCAGAGCTTTTTACTGTGTAACAGAGATGTGTGTGTAACCTGGGAACTATAAAAAAGTGTAAAATAAAACAAAAAAATTCAGATCACCCCCCTTTTCCCAAAATGAAAATAAAAAAAAATAAAAAAATACACATCATGGGTGTCGCAATGTGTAAAAACACCCATTGTATAAAAATATATTCCCCATACGGCAAACGGCAAAACAGAAGAAAAAAAAGAGTCCAAATGTCCGATTCGCCGTTTTTGGACGCTTCATTTGCTACAAAAATGTAAATAAAAAGCGATCAAAAAGTCTTAAACACCCCAGAATGGTATCAGTGAAAAGTTCAGATTGCCCCGCAAAAAATGAGCCCCCACCCAGCGCCGTACACATAATTACAAAAAAGTTATAGAGCTCAAAATATGACGACAAAAAAAAAAAAATCTGATTCTGTAAATCTCCTGTCACTCCGAGTTACTCAGAATTGGTAACCCTAATTAATAAATACATGCAACATGAATGCATATATGCCGCTTCACACAGATCACAAGTGTTAGGCCTCTTGCACATGAACGTTGTTGGTCCATTCCGTGCATTGGGGACAGCAATTTGCAGTCCCCAATGCACGGGCAACGTGCGTGCAGCAGCCGGGACAGATCCAGACCCATTCAACTTGAATAGGTCCGTGAATATGTTCTACTTTTTTGCTGTGCGGAGGCACGGCCAGAAACACCACGGAAGCACTCTGTAGTGCTTCTGTGGGGATCCGATCCGTGTTTCTGTTCCGTTCAAGTGAATGGGTCGACATCACGGATGCGGGATGCACACGGCTGGTGCCCTGTGTATTGCGGAACCGCCGTATGTGGTCCACAATACAACTACAGGCACACAGCGACCATGTGCAAGAGGCCTTACAAAGATGGGATTTAAGGTGCACATCCTCTTGTGCTTCCCATATTCCACAGATTTATATCACACAGCTACTTACAGTTGTGCTGATAAGTTTACATACACTTGCAGAATTTATGATTTCTTAAAGGGGTATTCTCATCTTCCCTTTTTCATACTTACCTTCCTTGAGCGTGACGTTCACTTCCTGTATTCTTCTCCCGGCCGGGCCGCGCTTGCGCAGAAGACTGAAGATTCTCTCCCGGCCGGGCCGCGCAATGTCCTGAACGCGCACAGCGCCGCGCATGTGCCATGGTGACTTATTCCTGGCCTGTATAGTACAGAGTCGGCGTGCGCATTCGCGGCTCTGTACTATACTGGCCAGGAAGAAGTCATCATGGCGCATGCGCAGCGGCATGCGCGTTCAGGACATTGCGCGGCCCAGCCGGGAGAGAATTTTCCGTCTTCTGCGCAAGCGTGGCCCGGCTGGATTCGACAGGAGAGGTGGCCGTAACCAGGGGAGACCAAAGACAACGATCAGGTAAGAGGGGACTTATTTTCTAAAAAAGGATGGGAATTGGGTAATAAAATGTATTTAGAAAAATTATCACTGTCAAATCATTAACAGATTTAAGAGTGATCATTAAGATGAGAATACCCCTTTAACCATTGTTCAGAGAATATGATTGATACCACAGACACTTCTCTCTCGCTCGTGGTTAGTGGTCGGCTGAAGCCATTTATGTCAAACAACGGTGTTTACTCTTTATAAATCATAATCACAACACAAACTCCCCAAATGACCCTGGTCAGAAGTTTACACACCCCAGTTCTTAATACCATGTATTGCCCCCTTTAGCATCAATGACAGCTTGAAGTCTTTTGTGGTAGTTATGGATGAGGGTCTTTATTTTCTCAGATGGTAAAACTGCCCATTCTTCCTGTTGAAAAAAAAAAGCAATTCCACCACAGTTTTACGTGATTTCTATTTACGACATTCGATGTGCGATAAAACTGACTGGTTACTTTTATTCTACAGGTCAGATCGAATCCGGCAATACCTTATATGTATAGTTTTTCTTGCGTTTTAATAGTGTTAAAAAAATAAAAATATCCGATTTTTTTTGTCGCCATATTTTGAGCCCCATAACTTTTTTGTAATTATGTGTACAGAGCTGGATGGGGGCTCATTTTTTGCGGGGCAATCTAAACTTTTTACTGATACCATTCTGGGGTGTTTAAGACTTTTTGATCACTTTTTATTTACATTTTTGTAGCAAATGAAGTGACCAAAAACGGCGAATCGGACATTTGGACTGTTTGCCGTATGGGGAATATATTTTTATACAATGGGCGTTTTTACACATTGCGAAACCCATGATGTGTCTTTTATTTTAATTTTGGGAAAAGGGGGGTGATCTGAATATTTATGTTTTTTTTTTACACTTTTTTATAGTTCCCAGGTTACACACACATCTCTGTAACACAGTACACAGCTCTGCTACATGCGGTTAGACAAACTGCTCTATATACACAGTACACAGCTCTGCTACCTGCAGGTTGCACATACATCCCTGTAACACAGTACACAGCTCTGCTACATGCAGGTTACACATACAGCTCTGCTACACAGTACACAGCACTTCTACATGCAGGTTACACACACATCTCTGTAACACAGTACACAGCTCTGCTACATGCTGTTACACACACTGCTCTATATACACAGTACACAGCTCTGCTACATGCAGGTTACACATACAGCTCTGTAACACAGTACGCAGCCTGCTACATGCAGGTTACACATACAGCTCTTTAACACAGTACACAGCTCTGCTACGTGCAGGTTACACATACATCTCTGTAACACAGTACACAGCTCTGCTACATGCAGGTTACACATACAGCTCTGCTACACAGTACACAGCACTTCTACATGCAGGTTACACACACATCTCTGTAACACAGTACACAGCTCTGCTACATGCTGTTACACACACTGCTCTATATACACAGTACACAGCTCTGCTACATGCAGGCTACACACACATCTCTGTAACACAGTACACATCTTTGCTACACAGTACACAACACTGCTACCTGCAGGTTGCACATACATCCCTGTAACACAGTACACAGCTCTGCTACATGCAGGTTACACATACAGATCTGCTACACAGTACACAGCTCTGCTACCTGCAGGTTGCAGATACATCTCTGTAACACAGTACACAGCTCTGCTACATGCAGGTTACACATACAGCTCTGATACACAGTACACAGCACTGCTACATGCAGGTTACACATACAGCTCTGCTACACAGTTCACAGCTCTGCTACATGCAGGTTACACATACAGCTCTGCTACACAGTACACAGCTCTGCTACATGCAGGTTACACATACAGATCTGCTACACAGTACACAGCTCTGCTACCTGCAGGTTACACGTACATCTCTGTAACACAGTACACAGCTCTGCTACATGCAGGTTACACATACATCTCTGTAACACAGTACACAGCTCTGCTACATGCAGGTTACACATACATCTCTGTAACACAGTACACAGATCTGCTACCTGCAGGTTACACATACATCTCTGTAACACAGTACACAGCTCTGCTACATTCAGGTTACACATACATCTGTGTAACACAGTACACAGCTCTGCTACATGCAGGTTACACATACATCTCTATAACACAGTACACAGCTCTGCTACATTCAGGTTACACATACATCTCTGTAACACAGTACACAGCTCTGCTACATGCAGGTTACACATACATCTCTATAACACAGTACACAGCTCTGCTACATGCAGGTTACACACACATCTCTGTAACACAGTACACAGCTCTGCTACATGCAGGTTACACACACATCTCTAGTACAGAGCTCTATTTGATGGCTACTGTTCTGTACACTCTACCAGCTGCTGTGCACATCTGACCCCTCCCACACATGTGACTCGTCACATGGTCATGATGTCATCACAGGTCCTTTGCCTCTCCAGCAGCTAGCAGCTCCGTCAGGTGAAGAGTGTGTGTAGTAGGGCGTATTTTGAGTTAGGGAGGACGGAGTTTTGTCTGATGTCTGAGGGAGGACGGAGTTTTGTCTGATGTCTGAGGTCTGATGGAGTTTTGCCTGATGGAGGACGGAGTTTTGTCTGATGTCTGAGGTCTGATGGAGTTTTGTCTGACGGAGGACGGAGTTTTGTCTGATGTCTGATGGAGTTTTGCCTGACGGAGGACGGAGTTTTGTCTGATGTCTGAGGGCTGATGGAGTTTTGCCTGACGGAGGATGGAGTTGTGGATGATGTCTGACGATGTCCTAATATGTATGCCGTACTGATGAGATGTGTCACGGTGTATCCCCTCAAGCTGTCGCTCCCTGGGGTTCGGAGCAGTGAAAGTGTAAAATGAAGAATTAGGCCAGAAGTAAACGTACAACAGTCTCTCTTTAGTTAAGGCAAAATATAAATTGTGGCAAATCCTGCAGTATTAAAAACAAAGTGCAGTTTCTGGCACCAGATGAGGAGGTATGGTGGCTGGTTAGATAGCAAAAGATTGTCACTAGCAGGCACCTGTGGATATAGGTGTCCACTGTAATACAGGCTTGATATTTGTCTGGCCTAGTAGTGTGGAGTGTTGGTCTCACAGGAGAACCGCATCTGTTTTCTAAATATCCATCTGCAGTGTTGTTCTCACAAAGGAATGGGATATAACTCCTAGGAGTCGGTACTCTGACATGTGCTTCCTCTGCCCTTGCATTCTAGACTGGAACTCCCTCTCCTGGCTGGAACAGGACTAGCCTACTCCTTCTAAGATGGGGGGCAGAGTGGTTAGCCCTGTGCCTGACAACCATTGTCAACCATTCTGCTTCTTGCTGGAATAAAGGCATAAACATGAAAACACATAACAATAACGATACATAATAACAACTTGCAGATACTCCCAGGTTTAGGGTGCTGCATATGCACAAGCTCCAGAGGTTTAGATCAACCTTGCATTTAGATACTAAGTTTGGCTTGCATGCTGAAGGACTATAAAGAGCAAAATGCCCCCAATCTCAAGCAATTTGGCACATACTAGTGTATCACTCACCAGCCGGACTGATGTGGCAAACTATGACATTAATGTAGCATGCCTAACCTATTGCTTTGTGTGCCACTTATTCTTTTTGAACATAAATGGTTGCAATACGCAAATATGTACAACAGGGATCGGCAACCTTGTGCACTGCAGCTGTTCTGAAACTACAACTTCTCGCTCCTTTCACTTTTATGGGAGTTACAAGACCCAAATAAGTGTTATTGCGGGGAGTTGTAGTTTCATAGCAGCTGGAGTGTGGAAGGTTGCTGATGCCTGGCTTAGAGCGCCGTGATATGGTATGCTATTAATGCTCACCAGCAGACAAGACAAGACCTTCTTTAGGCTACTTGCACACATTGCGGAATATGGGCTGGTTTTTCAGTGCAAATTCTCATGTAAATAGACTGCACTGTAATACAGTACCATCAAAGTGTATGTGATTAGACAAATGTCATGTACATTGTGTCATCCTTTTTAGTGCAAGGGTGAGTTCTATAGAAAAACTAATGTACATCAAATCTATACCAAAAACTGTAACACAGAAATCCACACAGCTATTTGTGCTGAATTTCTGCAAGAGAGCCCGCAACAGTATACTAGTAGCCTTAAAATTGTAAAAATGCAAGAAACATATACAGAAATGAAAAAGCTCAGCAGAGCATCTAGTACAGTAACCAATGTAGCGAATACCTTGAATGGCAGAGCTACACCTAGGTCACGTGACCGATGGTCTTGATGTCACTGGCCTAGGGTAAGCTGCCAGAAGCTACAAGAAACAGCTGATCAGCAGGGGTTCCGTGTGTCAGACTCCCACCGATCAGATGCTGGAGAGGTCATCAGTTACAAGGAGTTGGATAGCCCCTTTCATGCATTCTCTGCAAACCTAGGACAAAGATTACTATGAGATATTGTCTTCTTTTAGTGGAATTTCCCTTTATGAGCAGGGCTTCCTCAATACTGCAGTCAAGCATCAATCTTTTGGGGTTTTCGCAACTCCCATTCTCAGTATCATGTATATATTGTTTCCCTTTAAAAACCACATTGGCAGATCTGCTACTCAAAGCCTTTTCTGCTGATTTGCTACAGCTGTGCTTTGTGGTCAGATGGTAATTATAAAGAAACCATCAATATTTCTAGAATTAGTATTGATTCAGACTTGTCACTTTCTCTTTGCTTTATGCATTGCTGAAGCCCCTAGTACTTTGGCTTTTGTTGACATGATTCACCAGAAATTTCCCCAAGACGTTGCTGAATACATTTTGTATATTCTGCGGCACCGAGGTCCTTGTTCTCTTATAGTTATTTCTAATGCAATGTACCTCTAGCTCAAATGTGATTAAGGACTATTTCTCATTAAAATAAAAACTAGGACAGGTTTCAACTCACAACACAACCACTGTGGCCATGCAGAGACAAGCATAGGATAGATATTTTATTTAAAAAAAATCATGATTATTTTTTTTAAAGTCTGGTTATGTTGTGCCACAAATATCAGGGTACTGCATGTTGAGCCTAAAGGAAAGATATTGAAGCATCCATCCATCAATCAGAAGTAATATTGAATACAACTACAACAAGCATGCATTATCTGCCCACATGACCTTCCCTCACACCCTGCTTCAATAGTAGGAAGTAGGGTTGAGTGAATAGGTTTCGGATTGCTATAAAAACTTTGAAATTTCAGGAAATATTGCGAGACTTACTTTGTCTCGTCTCTATCACGTGTCACTTTGTTTAGGCACTTTGGCTTGTATCAAAATATATCAAAATATTAAGCCAAACTCGGCTTCGTGTTTTGATACAGTAATTTCTGCGAGTAAACAAAGTGACAAGTGATAGAGACGAGACAAAGAAAGTCTCACAATATTTGCTGAATCTTTAAAAACACCTCTGTGGAGGCAATACATTTTACAGTAGGATGGAGCCGATATTCATAACATATTTTTTAAAAGAATTGGGTTTGGAAACAGCAATGCAAACCCGATTCACTCAACCCTAGTAGGAAGCATTGGTTTCCATTTTAATCCTCTTAGCTTGCCATTTCTGAAGATGAGTACCATAGGTTGACCAGCATTGAAAAAAGAAAATCTATTGCCACACCGACAGGGTAACACATAATGTATTTTTTCCCCCCAAATTATCATCTTGCAACATTTATCTTTGGATATCTTTAGCCAATAGGAAAGGTATAAAAGGACATATTAAGTTTCCTACTTCCAATGATTATGGAGTCTGTAAGACTCGATGAATGATTACAATGGAAATTTGTGGGTGTTAATAGTGTTCCCATTTAAATAGATAAGTAAACCATATTGGTTCCTCATGCAACCTGGGGTATTTTTGGGAAAGGATTCATAGCAGAATACATTGAAATATATCTATAAAACACAGCCATGTAGATACTTCTATGTAGCAATCCTACATTATTAGGACTGTAGTTACATTACATGTAGTATATCGGGATATAGTTTCTTAACTAAAGTATGGGTGAAGATGAAAGGTTTAGAAGATGGAAGGTTTCAAGCCTATAGACACCACAACATCTTGCCTATAAAGATATATGGAATATAAGCTTCTAACCTTGAGGAAATTTGACATCATAGAGCATCTACTTGATCTGTTATGGAAGAAAGATTATTTTATAATCAACCTTAATGGAAATTGCACCTCTGTATCAAAAAACATCAGGTCTGGTGTGGTCTTCCAAAGCACCAGAGGATTATATTATACAATATTTGTCAAAATCTTAGCAAATGGATTATGTTTTCAGGTACAAAGATTTCAAATTTGCAAATAAGAAACACAATTACATTTACAACTAAGAGTACTATTATGCTGCAGAATAAAATAAAGCAAAACTATAAAACAAGAACCATACATGAAAAATTGCCAGATATTAGAGAGGGGGAAATTACCAACTAATGTAATAAACAATTAGGTTGCAAATATATTTATGCTTCATCCTTCTTTTGCAAACTATAAATCACACAACAGAAAATGTCATTATATGTAAATTATTTCTTTCCTCTTGTCGTGAAAAGCAGTGGCAGCTGGATGAGGTACATGTAATTTCCCTTGGTAGGGAGCGTTAACCCAAGGATTAGAATGGACACATGTTCACTTTTGTATAGCGGATAACAAATAGATGAGTCGATAAAACTAGCAATACAGAAAATATATAATTTTTTGGCCGTTTTATTCTAATATATGAAATGTTATGTGATTGATTGGCCTCATTCACACAATTATCTCAAAAGGTATTTATGAGGCTATTTGTGCTAGTATCGTGGCATAAAAAATTGTGTCAATTATGGCATATGCCATACTAATTGTGACGTCCCTTACCTCAGCTAATTTCGAAAAGTGGCGAGTAAAGTTAAACAGTGAGTGTCCTAATCTCTATTCATCTGGCAAATTTATTTGCTTGAAAGACAGAAATGAGGTGGAAAAACTACAACTATTCAAATCAGACATAGATTTCATTTTCTGACTGAAAAATGTGTTTACGATTTCGCTCCATTGTTTTTGTCTGGAAACTAGAACTGATTCCATTTGTTGAAAAAAATTATAAAAAATGAAACAATTATACCCAGAAGATCAAATGTAACATTTTATCTTCCTTCTCCCTCAATGTACAATCCCCAAAAATCAGATGGGGAGTTTATTAAGACAATGGGGGAGATGGGGCGAGTCTTGATCTTCTATGCAGTGGAGTGAGCTGCGCCTAACTCAATAAAAGGCAGGTTTATCTTAAATTATCAGTATTTATGTCCCTCTTTCGCCAGAAAACTCAAATCTACACCATCTAGAGGCTGTTCTTCCATAAATATTAGTAAATCTAAGGGCAACTGAAGTCCCACCTTCTTCCACCGATTTTCTCGATACACAACTCAAAAAGGTGCAAAATATCCCACAAATAAGTGCATGAGACTTTTCAGCCACAAAAGTGTTGATACATATCCCCAATTATTTTAAAACTAATACAAGATAAAGGATAACCATTCTCAAAAAAGTATGTCATTTTCTTAAATTTTAAGTTTACAGTATGGTTTTATTAATTTGTACTGTAGTTGTGTCCTCAGTTTTGGGATTATTGGGCAATTTTATTTTGAAGCCTCAGCATTGTTGTTTTCACTGTGATAACCTATTCAATTTAAATTTAGTTACTTCAGTCTGTGGTCTAGTAAGGGGGGGAGTATGCCTTCAGATTATTTATCAGCATTTATGGCGGTGTAGACAGTGTAGACAGTAGACAGTGTAGACAGTGGTGAACTCAATCTCCAGTTGTTAATGCAGAATATTACTTTTTTTTTTCCTCAACTGCCCTGGCCACATACAGGTAACATAGAAGTAAAAGAAATTATAATTATAAAGAGTGGCCATTAATGTCACTGGCTTTATGGATTGACTTGGAACTGTCTGTGTTTTGTACCTTGAAGTACTTTGCTAAATGATTGTGTAAAGCGTGTCTACAACAAATCTAAATTTTGTAAATCATGGTAGCCAGGCTTGGCAAATCTAAAATGATAAGAGTTTCTGTCCTGGAGCTCTTGTGATTTTTGGTAAATCATTTAAAGTGTACCTCTAGTTCTAAACTTTGCCTCAAGTCAAAATAAAAGTCTGTAGAGAGGAGGGGAGGGATGTGGAGGCTGAGTACAGCTAGTAAGTAATTTATTACCTCACTCCGAGCAGGGGCAGAGCCTTATCTTGGTAGATATAGTTAAGGTACATTTACACCTTGCAATGAGCAGCAGATTGTTGGGAAGGCAGCGGTCCTTCCTGACAGTTCCTTCCTGACAGTTGGCTGCTCGCTTAGTGAAGGAGAGGGCCACACTTACATGCAGCGATCTCCTCTACAGTATGAGATTGAGGGATTGCTATTGTGATTGTTTGTTCTCATAAAGCTGCATTGTTTCTAGGCAAAATATTGCTGTTTAGACAGCGCAATCTGCTGCCTAGAGATGATAATTTAGATGTCTGCATGAATGACAGGATCACCCAATGAACGAGCGTTTCGCTCGTTCATTGGGTGATCAGCAAAACCTTTACATGGGCAGATTGTCTGGAATGAGTCTTCGCAGGAAAATTCATTCCCAATAATCTGCCGCATAATTATAACGTTTAAATCCATCTTAAGAGTGCTAAGGGTAGCAGTGTTGAGAAATTGCAGTTTGCGTGTCTCTTATCCAGCCTCCTCATCCTTTGCATAGACTTCAATATTAAAAGCAGGTAAGAGCAAAGCAGCCTTATAAAAGCAGATAGAAGCATTTTAGTTAGCACAATATATTACAAAGTTTCTTATAATCATTTATGGAAATTTGTTTTATAACTGGAGGCATGCTTTAAAAAACATATTGTACTTGTAATTATTGTCAGCATCCATAGGACAGTAGTGCTTGACTCGAGCTGTTTGCCAACTTTTCCAGAGCTTTAGTATATAGCATAAGCCAATACCTATTGAGCAAGTCCATGGCTCATAATTCTTTGGAGACTTACTGATCTGTAAGATGGGATACAAGACTTCCACCAGACATCAACAGCTTTTCAAGTACAGAACAATTAACCCAGAGATTGACTTCATTGCTTATCGAATTTTGTTCTTAAAGGCAGAATGGTTTCAATGGCTTCTTTTCTAACTCATGTTCTAGCAAAATGATTCTTATCTGAATTCCCCGAGGGCTGCTTACAGATCAGGATTTACAGATATTCCTATTTGAGCGCAGGTGTCTCAATCATTCTTATTGATCCACATGGACACAACAGTAGTGTACCATTAAATCTGGTCCACTAATCACCCCTGGGGACTGCTGATATGGTCAACACTTGGGAATGGACTGTTAGACAAGTTCTTCTACCCATTTTAATTTGATCAGACATAAATCCAACATTTGTTTAAGGGATGATTAATATATATATATATATATATATATATATATATATATATTCCTTTTTTTTATTTTTATCTTGACAACAATAAACTAAAAATTGCATTTTCCTGCATATAAAATTGAATATTTGTCTTTAACTTCCTATGTTTTGGCGTGTGAATGCTCACAATGACAATCTAGAACATGCATTTATGTCTCTCAAGGTTGGCTTGTAGACAAAGAATGATTTCAGTTATCCCTATGTGACGTTAAATACTTTTGAGTTAATAAATAGAAAAGTATTAAAGAAGTGATACCTTTATAGGCTAACCAGAAAAAAAAAACATATTGAAAGCTTTCAGAGCACAAAGCCTCCTTCTGCAGGCAAGATTACAAATGAAAGACTGCATCTAGCACCCCAGAATACAGCTACCCACCACTCAGATAACATGACCACTGATGAAGGTCCACCGTGACCGAAACGTCTGGTCAGAAATATTTTGTCGTTGACTTATATATATACCACGGGCAAATGGAAGATGCAGAGATTATGAAATAAACCTCACTTGAATTGCAAAACTCTCAACCTGAGTGCCTTAATACTTTATTACTTTTACAAATGAAAGACTGACTTACAAATATCTGGATTGACACCCAAATATCTGGCCTTAGTTGTGTGAACCCTGATTTACCCTACCAGATATGTCATTTCAGCTAGTGTTGAGTGAATCCAAGCATCTGAAGCAGAATTCGATCTGCAGTTTAGGAAAAAAATGACCGGAGAAATAAGGAAAAAAAAAATAAAAATACTCACCTCATCCACTTGCTTGCAGTGAAGTTATCATGCTCACACAGGTCCTTCACCAGGTCTTTTCCATTCAAGAGAGGAGCAGTCCGCCTCTGCGTGGGCAAGTGGATGAGATGAGGTATTTTTTTTTTAAACCCAAAAGGCCATAGTGCACTAGTGTATTACTGTTTTTAACGGCCAGATGCACTTCTGTCTAAGCGGCAGTTAAAAATGGTCCCTTTGGCTGAAAAGGTTTTAACAGCAATTTCTGACAAATTAATTTGTAACAAATTAAAATTCTTGTAAGAATTTGGCGAAGCTGCCAAATTGAATGTTTCAAAACTTCACTTATCTCCAATTTCAGCCCTTGGCTTGAGTTTCAGAGTGTCTCAGTTCCATGTACGTATGTGATTGGATGACTATAATAAGGTGGCAACTGCCACAAATATGGCATAAATAATTGTTTTTACTCCCCCACTTTAGTAGATGGGGTTGTTCAGTGTATATTTTCAGAGGTCCATTTGCTTATCCTTTGAACAAGAATTAGGTGTCACATTTCCCACTTTGTTTTGAACAAGGGATAATCCCCATCAGCTCTGGCAACAACATTGAGCATACACACACTCACACATTTATTTCCTTTTTCCAGAAAGTAACCATTTTGGGGACAAGGACATCCCGTCATGTCACCTTTTCATTAGAAGATCCAATAGTCCTGATTATGAGAACCACCCTCAGCTGCCTTACACAGTAACATGAGAATCACTGGTTTACATTAATGGGAAGACTTGGTGTAAGGATTTTGTATACTTCGGAGCATCATATTCTAAAAAAATATTCCATAGCTCATAATTGGAATTTGTTAAAGGCTATGTACACCTTTGGAGGCAATTTTTGTTTATGATTGCATTTTACTCATTTTGGGATAAAAAAAATAATATTTTCCAATGGCCTTTAGTAAAAATATTGAGCCATTCTGTCACAACTGTTTTTATAGCTGTGTAAATGATACTTTCACTTTCACTTTGGTCATCTATTTACCCTTATCTATAATCAGTAAGATAAGGTTGAGCTTTGATGAGTGTTTATAATGTCAGAGAGAAGAGATAAGGAGCCGGTCAGCTCCCCAGATGATGGAAAAGAGAGAAAAAACACAGGCTGCTAGTAGAGCATCTCAGCTCTGTACACAAAAAAGGATTCCATATATTTAATAAAGACCAATTGAAAAAATGATAAAAATAAGTACAATGCAATAATAAAAAAAATGCCCTGAAAGGTGTCTATAGCCTTTAAATTCAAAACAATGAGCCAAATTGTCTATATTTAATGTAGATTCTAAAAATAATGAAATGTACAGGGACCTACATGAAATTAAATTTTACCAGGTCCTTTCAGAAAACATGAGATTCTATTCCCGAGGCAAATCAGGTTTTTAATCACTTCTGCGACTTAAATTACATTTCTTAGTAAAATGTGTAGTGTTGAACTTTAGCAATCTGCTGCTTGATAGAGAGTGCACAGAAGATCACAACAAGACTTCTGCTAAATATTGTTTACTTGTTACTTGCAAGTAGAATAATTCTCTGTCAAATTTCATGTTTACCAGATGTAAGTGACGTGAACCGTAGCTGTGCATTGACATGCTAAGTCTCTCACGTGAGATGAAAGGGCATACGTTGTCATTGTGTCTGTCATAAATTAGCTTGGTGCTTCCAGATAGGGCTGTCAGTGGCAAGGTAATATGTGTATTTTATGCAGACGTGTCATGGTAATTCAGAATGGTATAAAAGCCAGCCTGACTTATGAACAGCTGAATATCCATCTTGCTGTTAAGCTGCCAGAAACTCTACTGAATATATGGCCTTATCTTGAATAATTAATAATTTCAATGACCAGTTTGATTACTTTAGAAGGCTACATTGATTCAGGATATATTTTCTCTGAGTAGAAATATGTGGGAAACACATTAGACAGAGGCAGACTAAGAGTGATCTGGGTCTCCTTCATAAAAGGGGATTTATGATCCTTAGAAATTAAGGATTTTTCTTGACCATAGATCAATATCAATATCAGATCGATGGTGGACCAACTCTTGGTGTTGCTCAGGTGACCTCTTCTTCAGGTCTGTGACATCATGCTCATCAGTCACATGGCCTTTCTGCAGCTCAGTCTTGTTCAAGTAAATGGGATGGAGCTGCAAAATCAAGCTATACAGTGTAAGGCTCAGTGCCTGGCAAAAGTGCTTGCTCAAACCCTTCAAACAGCTTAGCGATAGAGATGGCTGAAGTTGCACCCCCACCAATCTGATGCTAATGATCATCAAGATAATAAATATTTAAGTCTTTAAAAACCCATTTAAAGGGGATGGTCACATTGACAATCACTACAGTCATTATATAGTTTAATTAGGTCAATAAATTGCATTGGAATGGCCCTCTGACATCCCTATAATGCCACAATGTCAGCCTGCTCCTGGTTTAGGCAATGAAAGTTGCATCTTTATGCTTGGGCCAAACAGAAGATTGTATTGTTTGAGATGCAACATTGACCAGACAGTAAGGGACAACCAGACATTAATTTGAATTACCTCAGCATGACAATGAATTATACTATATTTTCATCATTTAGCAGGCTTGATAGACTAAGGGTACTTTTACATTAGTGGCAGGGGAGTCCGGCAGGCTGTTCCGGTGGGTAAACAGCCTGTCATATCGGTCCTGCTGCTAGTTCACGTGTGCCCCCAGACTGCTGCTCCGTCCCCATTGACTATAATGGAGCGGGGGTAGAGTTCAGACGGCAGCACGGCAGCGCACGGCGAGAGGCAGCCGGACTAAAAGTACGACATGCAGTACTTTTAGTCCGGCTGCCTCTTGTGGAAGTGGCGTGGGTAGGGAAGGGGACTGGCTGGTAGGCCCGTCTCATTCACCATTTGCTATGCCTGTTTTAAGTGTAGAAAAATTTCTAAATGTAAGACATCTAGGAAGCTGTCTCACATTTAGAACTGGTGGAGGATCCACCACCAGCGTAGGGCTTTATTAAGACCGGTGCCTAAAATGCCGTAAATGTGCCCATAAGTGTGGAGTTGTATGATGCACTGACCAGCTGACTTCGAGGTTCCACCGCTTCATCTTATCAGAATGTTCTCAGCAAAGAGATATTGAAGATTAATACTGTGGTCATGGGTCCAAAATGTTGAGTTCACATTTGTTTATAAATGCATCAGATGAGTATATCTTACTTTTGGCGGAGATTCTGGATTGGCTAATAGTTATGTCTAAAGTCTTTTTAAGGAGTCAGACATTAACTTACAGGGTTGCTACTTATAGTTGGCTTTAGAAAGACAGTTTTGTGTTCTGAAAAAGAGATAATTTGCATACCTTGCGCAGGGAGAATTAACTCTAAGAATTCTTACGCAAGTTGGAAGTCTCTGTAAGCAGAATCAGTGCCCCACCCTCTTAAGCTGTCATCCTCAAAGGACTCTGCCAGAACTGGCTTATTTTGCTGAATGAAAAATATGGTATCAATTAAAGGGAATAGGTGTTATATGTATTCAATGGAATTCCACCTGATCTGACTGACATGGAGAGGTAAAACAAATTACCCCCTCTATGCCATCAATATTCCCCAAATGGGTTGTCTTTAGTGTTGATCGAGCACCAAACTGCTGATGTGCTCTGGGTAAGCACATCGGTATGCTTGTGTGCTCTACCGAGCACCCAAGCACAATGGAAGTCAATGGGAGAACCCAGGCACCCCCTTCTCGGAATAGAAGAGGGTGTCTGTTTTACAAAAAAAGTTAGAAATTGATGGAAACCCCATCAAAATGGTTTGGAAACAGTATCAAGAGGGCAGCTGGATGCATCTTGGACTCCTATTATCTACGACATACAATAGACAACCACTCAAAGGCTATATGCCAAAAGCCAGGTATGTGCAGCCACCAATCTATCCATGAGACAGATAACAGGCTTAGTCAGCATACCTAAAAATGGCAGCCTTGTGCACTATGAGACATTCCAAACCAGCTCTCATCTGACAGAGAGCCAGTAAGCCTCAAAGTTACTTCAGATATGTTGCATGGCTTGGGTGGACCTGCGCACCTAGATCAATATCATTAGGGTGACAAAAAGTTTTCTGATTGTCCTAACATAATATTCAATAACCTTTCTATACAGTTTTGTCATGTAAAAACTAATTTGCATAAACATGGGCATATAGGAAAAATATGAAAATTATCAGAATCTGCCTTGTTTTTCAGCTAAAAAAAAACAAACATTTGCATGGGAAATACGCAATCTACACTACAACTTTTTGTCACCCTAATGATATTGATCTAGGTGCGCAGGTACACCCAAGCCATCCAACAGATCTGAATTAACTTTGAGGCTTACTGGCTCTCAGTCAGATGAGAGCTGGTTTCAAATGTCTTATGGAATGTCTCAATGCACAAGGCTGCTATTGTAAGGTATAGATTTGGCATATAGCCATTGTGTGGTCTATTGTATGTCGTAGATGATAGGAGTCCAAGATGCATCCAGACATCCTCATAATGCTGGCTACAAACCATTCTGATGGGGTTTCTAACCTTTTTTTGTGAACCAGACACCCTCTCTCCTTCAGAGCAGGGGGTGCCTGGTTTGATGCTTGGGTCTCCCATTAACTTTCATTGTATTAAATTCTACTCGATCATCCGCAGTATTCGACCGAGCACTCCGATGTGCCGAGCATAGCGATGCTTCAGCTGAACAGCAGTTTGGTTGAGCATGCTTGCTCAACACTAGTTGTCTTGTACCAATAGTGGTGCTGATTCACTATTACTTTCCAACTGTTGGTGTAAACCAGGACTAGATAGTCTAAAAGTGCACCGGATTTATCACAGTGGCTGGTCCTGAATCCAGTACACCTTTAGGGCACAGAATCTGCCTCTAATTGTTTTCAATGGGAATGCGGGCAGCTATTTACATGGACACAGATTATTTCCGCACAGATTTCGGAACCGTGTCAAGAAAGGACTTGCCTTTTATTTGCATTATTTCTAAGTAAAAACTGCTTGGGAACTGTGATCTGCATCCGCACACAGATTAGCCCCATTTAGACTGCAAAACCTCAGCAGAATCCAAGGGTCAGCCATGGATTTGTCAGTAACTACAAATTAGATTTTTCCTATGCTTATTGTACTGTATGAACATATTCTTACACTAAGAAATATACATTTTTACCACCTATTTTATTGGCTTTCTTGGCACCAAACTTTTGCCCCAAACTTTTGACATGATTTTGGTTCTTGCTGTCACATAGTATAGGAGTTATCTCATAAAAAAATCTATATTTTGCAAAATAGCACCTGTCTCTGAATATGTTTGTAAATGTATCTAATTAAAAATTAGATTTAGTTTGTCTGTATAGCGCCACGGGCTGTTTGGTCCTTTCCTTATTTCTCTGTCCACCTCAGTAACATCGCTGAGGTGGACAGACATGCTCAGTTCTGTCCTTCAACTGCCACAAGTTGAATTCTCTTTTGGAAGCTGTGATAAGGGGAGAACTGCAGTCAAAAGAGCACACCCCATAAGATACACTCTCTGAGCTGCCACCTTGAAATAAATCTAGCAGAACAACTGGATCAATGAATGGACAGATCTCTGGATCTATTTGTGGTACAAGGCTAGTTCTGTCTGTGTTAGAAGGAGATTTTCATGTACTGCATGATGCCTGATTTTCATTTTTTTAACATTAATCATGAGATTAAGTCATGTTCCTTTGGGGCTAAGACATGTCCACTATCCGCAAAGCCATTTCTCCCATGTTGAAAGCATAAAAAAATGTCTAAAACCCTATAATAAATGTGGTGTAAGACACGTGCACCAAAATACTTCTGCATTTTCAATTATAATTCGGTCCCAGTTTATTATATATTACCTAAATTTGCAGATGATGTAATGTTATAGGAGGTAGCTGTATTTATGGTCTATTTTTTTTTTTTTATGTACAAAAGAGAAAGTGGTGCATGAAAATAAAACTGTACGGTTGGCAGGAGAATTGGCAGGCATCTGCACGTGACGACTTGCCCTCTAAACAAGTGTTTGCTATAAGCTTTTACTAGTATTCTATGCCGTCATTTCAGAAACACACACCATTAATTTGCCGCAGTCATGCACCACAGGTGAGGTTGCACTGCAATTTCTAAGCAGACCTCCAGATATGACTTGCCAGGTTTTTGCCTACCTCACAAATTAGATGGAAAATGATGCATTTCCAATCTGAATTTTCTTCTCATTGTGCTTTTGCTTATTTCTTTCCATTAAAAGTGTTTCTGTAATGATCATTTGGGTATTAATTACTTTGAAAAGCAAGGGCATAAGGGGACTGTGAGAAACATTTGTTCAGGGAGTAATAATATAGACATTGTTGCATGGCTATATCTGTAGTCACTTACTTATTTGTGCTAATCTGATGCAACTAGAAGAAAATATCAAATTCAAGAAGAGGGGAGGGGTAAAGTAGGATATTGAACCTTACAAAACACTTGTAGCCCAACTATAAATGATTCCCCCCTGAAGGGATTGATTCACATTCCTGTCCTGGGAGCTGGGGCCTACAGGATCAGCTTAGGAACCATTACTACACAAGGGAGAAAACCCTTTAAGAATTCTCTTCATGGATGTAGAAACTAAATGTATTCCCTGGGTTAATGAATCATGGATTGGTAAATCGGTTTCATGTGGACACCAGTTTTCTGGTGTAAAAAAAAGGTTACAATCCCTAACATTTAAAATGCCATTGCAACACATTTTTGATGCAAGTGGCATTTCTATGCCACCCTTGCCACTTCCAAAAACAGGAGTATGGTGAGGACAGGGAGGGGGTGGTGTCAGCTGGTCCTGCACAATTATCTTCATTTACACAAATTTTTGGGCATAAATGAAGAAATAAATCTACAGTAGCTCTAATTCGTCCCAGATTCCAGTTCAGCTGGACAGACTGCCAGAGTATGTGCCTAATTTACGATGAGGCCTGTGATTCTCCAAGCTGCTGTAGATTTTAGTTTGGGCACACAGACTGCCGGAGGATGTGCCTGATTATGACGAGGCTGTGCTTCTCCGATTTAGTATAATCCCTATTTCCTAGTTTTATTGTTTGTATGTGAAATGTTGTGCTGCCATACCTGTTTTTGTAGGTTTCAATTTAGGCACATAGTCTGCCAGCGTCAAATTAAGATAAGGCCAATGCTGCTCCCAGCTGCCGTAGATTTCAGTTTGGGCGCACAGACTGACGGAGGATGTGCTTAATTTATGAAGAGGCCTGCACTGCTCCGAGCTGCTGTAGACTTCAGTCTAGGTGTATTGTCCGCCATCGCAAAGGATATCAAGACCATTGTAGACAACATGGGTCTTGATAAATTTCCCCAGTAGTGTCCAGGTGTCCACATGCTTTCTTCCATGTTGTTTATTCTGTATTTATTAATTTTTAAGTGAAATAAATGTATATACCTATATGATAAAATCACTTTGCCTACTTGCTGACATTGGCCAAATTTTCCATTATGGTGCTATATTTGCTGCATAGAGATTGAGATTTGGATCCCTGTTCTTGCATTTTATCCTCCATTGATTTTTATTTGTTTTTAACATAGAAAGAGATTAAAAATCAGCTCCACGCAAATAAAAGAACCAAAAACAGTGGGCAAGACTAAGTCCACGTTGATGTCAGAGGCTATGTTCCAAAAACGTACAGCATTCACCGTCCATGAACTTATGAGTGACTTATATAGACAAGAGCTAATTTGTTAAAATTTGATTCGGGTCTGAATGAACCAGGTGATTTGATTGGGACACAAAATGTTTCTACTAAAATCAAAATGACTTTGAATACTTGGTAAACTCTCTCATTCTTCTCTTTCTCTCTCTGTGTCTCTCTCCCCACCCCGATCAGTTCTCAAAAAATTCCGATTCTAACGAAACCAGATTTTTAAATAAATCTGTTTGAATTTTAATTCTGAAGAATCCATTCGCTCGTCTCTAGTGGCATATTCAGCTCATAATAGAAAATGTGTTGGTCAACCAAATGCTAATTTCCACTGATTCGCTGATCTCAATTAATCTACATTGGATTTAATTATATATATAGCTCGAAACCTTAAAGATACCATACAAGCAGCAGGGTAGTGAAAGAATAAAGGTCACTGTTATCACCATGCTTCGCTAGCTACCTCCTCTGTTAGTGATCCTCTTGTCTGATTTAGAAGCTATTTTCAATCTCATTCTCCCTTGGGAGTCGTATGTGCAGACCTTGCAGCTCATGGGACAATTAATGGAAACCTAACTCAGGGTCAGATGGCTTGTAAGCCCGTGATTTGCTGGTCATTTTTCACAGGGTGCCGCAAACCTTGTTTATCTTAATCCATCTTGCATATAGGCTGCTTCCTGACTTCTAGATTTTGACCCTCCAGCTGCAGTCACATTGACTAATTTGATATTTAAATGTGAAAATATTGTCTACGTTGTATTTCATAAGAAATGTCACGGCAGACTGGAAACGATAGCACGCTGTCAGATCCAAAATGATAGATTCTAGAAAAAAAAAAAAAAAATGTTGTTGCATAAAGATGAGCCCTTTTGTGCTACGTTGGAAGGTTGCTATGGCAACAGAGCATTGCTTCCTGGGAATTTCAGTTTTCTTGTTTGTTCCGAGAAGTCAAAAAGCCCTTGTTTGTTGCAGTCTTGGATTTTATCCTAACCAGAGATGAAATGATGCTTAGAGTTTATTTTTATAAGATTCATCTATCACTGAAAGTCGCTGTAATCATCTTGGGAGGCTGTTGTGCATAAGGCAGGAAATAAATACCATGTCACCGCTCCTTGAAAACAGCGGGCTGACTTATCTAATGGGGCTGTGGTCAATAGTTCAGTAAGAAGTATCAAACCCATTCTTCCTCACGACTTCCATTACTAGCAAATATCAATAAATAGGCACGCATTTTTATTTTATTTTTTCTTTATGTTGCAATCTGGCAATAAAAAAGAGACACACAACATTGTTTATAGGAGTAGGAGAACAAAAAGGGCGGATCCGGCACATAACTGAGCCGAGCGGAGCCCATGGGCCCCACAAACTATAATGGGGTCCATTAGTTTTCTGCTCGGAGGAAGATTTTTGAAGCGGAGACAAAAGTCATGCATCACCATCTAGATTTCCATTCTTCTGATTCTCCTATAAAAAAAAAAAAACACATCTCCTGTTGCATCAGTTGACATCCGTTTGAACATTTTCCATCTGAGATCAATTTTTTTAGAGGGAAAAAAAAAAGTCCTGCATGCAGAACTTTTTTTTCCCTAGCTAAAAACGGATGAAAATTGCTCAAATAGATGGCAACTGAAGTAACAGGATCTGTTTTTTTTTCCCTCTTCTTCTTACAGATCAGAAGAATGGGAAGCTAAACAGTGATATGAACTCAGCCTTAGTTGCCCATAGCAACCAATCAGATTCCACCTTTCATTTTTCAGAGTACTTTTGGAAAATGAAAGGTGAAATCTGATTGTAGAATAAAAAAATAAAAAAAGTTTTCTCATATAGGTCTTCAATGAATTTGTGGTGCATCCATATATTTTGATAAATCTCCCGAGTGGTATTTATTTCTCTTGCCAATTTGAGTAGTCAGCATTAGTGATTAGTGGATTTCCCGAAATTCTATTTGGATTTGATTTTGCCAAATCGGTTGGCTGACATGATTCCAGATAAATTTAACTAAATCAAAAGTGCCCCAATTGCCCTGAATTTCTGTGGCCTCCTGGGATTCTATGCAGATCCTTTCAAGCTCTTTAAAGCCAAGACATAATTAGTAATGTCAAAGTGATAACAACATATATGGCTATCAGTAAACGCATGGCTGGTGGTGGTAACAAACAGCCTCTTTAAATATGTGTTGCACTGTCAGGTTTTGTTTTGTATTGTGTGTAAAAAGTCCAAAAATGTTTACTTTTTGGCACCAAATGTTTGTGGTTTGTATACAGGAGTTATGTGATATCCCTTCTTCATCTTTCCTACAGAATAGAATTGTTAATGAACATTTAGACAGGATTGCACATATCTAACAACTATTAAAAATGGGTACACTGTGTCAAAAAAATAAAAAATAAATTTTGGGTTGGCATTGTACTAGGAGAAGTATTATACATACTGGAGGTCAATAACAGGGGAATAATATATACTGGGAGCCACTGAGAGGGACATTATATATCGTGGGCCATTAGGAGGGTCATTATATATACTTTGAGCCACTAAAAATATATCATATATTATATAAAGGATCATTTGATGTTTAAGGGCACTGTAAAATGAATCAACGGCTATTGACTCCTTCCCGACTGCCCACTGTGTATATATGTCTTATCTGCACATGCCCCATGCAGATAGCACGTATATACATGTGCGGGCATCGCTTTAATCCCAGTGCTGATTAGCGCTGGGATTAAAGCTCCTGCATTCTAGCAGGAGCATGTCGGGTCCCGGCTGACAAACACAGCAGGAACTCTAATGAGAAGACAGGAGTGGTTTATTACCGCTTCTATATTATCCTGTGCCGGCAGGAGAGCGCTGCACGAGCGCATGGTAGAGGGAGCAGCTCTGCCGCTTCCTCTGCTACTCCCGGCAGTCACCCGGCGGGTGTCTGGAGCATGGCAGAACGGCAGGGGCAGAGCTGCAGGGTCTAAGGAGACCCTCATCAGCTCTTCCTGGGTGTCATTCCCCAACAGGAGACTGTTTTACCCGGTAACTGGGGCTCCTGTGGAGTCAGTGGTATTTTAATGACCTCCTGGGGGACATATTATGTGCCAAAAATAAATTAAAATAATAATAAAACAATGTCACCATAGTCACCCCGTACTCGCAAACCTATGCATGTTATATATGAAAATGATTGTCACAAAGTAGTAAACCCATTGCAATAATACATTTTTGTGTCATTTTTATATTTAAGAAATAAAAAGCTATAATAATAATAAAAAAACTTTTTAATAATAATTAGCGGTTTTCCTCCAAATTAAACCTAAAAAAAAGGAAAACAAAATCTCAAAAAAAAAACATTCTAATAAAAAGCCCTATGTCAAGTGAAGAAAAAAAAAATAACAAAAATTATTTTGGTAGTCAAACAAATAAAAAAAGCTATGGTCACTAAACCAACCTGTGCATAAAATCACAAAAAGTTGCCTGGAAATTCAGGCCTTTTTTGGGCCCAGTCATGAATGGGTTAAAAATGGATACACAACCAGAAAATCAAAACACCCTGATGCAAATGGCCATGAAAAACTGAAAGTGTGCTCATTTTTAATGGCCATTTTTGTGATTGGCCCCTTAAGCTATATTCAGAGAGATAATACGTCTTATCACCTGTTAATCGAACTTTATGTCTACATCCCTGGAATGTCTTCTAAATCTTAAAGGTGTTTTCCAGGATATTACTATTGATAATCCATCCTTAGGATACAGTAGATCATCAATATCAGATCATCGGTGGTCCTATTCCTAGCAACCCCACCAATCAGCTGGTTTCAGGAGCTTCAGGGGCTAGAACCAGACCCAGGAACTACACAGCGCCACAGACTCTGTAGTGGCTTTACCTGGTTACTGCAGCTCTGCTCTCATTCAAGTGGATCTCCTGGAAAACCCCTTTGGATAGAATTTCCCACAGTTATACTTTAGGTCTGCTATTCAATTGCAAGTATTTAGTGAAACCTTCCACTTTTGAAGGCATTCAAAAAGGAGTTAAGATTATATCTCAAAGTGTTTGTGATGTGCCTGCCTTTCCCTTTATTTTCCTTGACATGGAATAAGAAGGAAAATTGAATGTTACTGCATACAATATAAACAATTTGTATGCATGTGTCATTTTTGCATTCTAATGTGCATTTCTTATCTGTTTTCCAAGTCTCTGTGTGGTTTTTACAGTGTGACTGGTACATTAACGAGCCTCCTCCAGATCTGATTCTGTATACATACAATAATATTTTTGAAAGGAAGCACTTTCCCTGGAGCTTACCCTGCCAGCAGTCTCTGGCATCAGATAGTTTAAGACACTCAAGACAGTTATGAGAAGGAATATGCATTTATGTCAGTGTTCCAAACTAGAAAATCTACCCAGTGAAGCAATCTATTCTGCACGTTGCCGTTTTATGACTAAGCGTTTGCTTTTAAGTTGTTATTTGGATTACTTGTAACACTGTGTTAGCAATAAAAAAAGTGATCATGTGCCTGATCCCGATCCAGGCAAATCGTATTTCTACATGGATGCAGTCAAGCTCTTTTGGGCAGATTTACTAAGCTTGAAGGTGGCGTAAGCTGAGACCTACACCAGATTTATCACAGGATCTCAGGCTGGATCATAAATCTGGCGTAGGGACAGACCTGTGGTCCTCCAACTGTTGCAAAACCACAACTCCTAACATGCCCTGATAGCTGTAGGCTGTCCGGGCATGCTGGGAGTTGACGTTTTGCAACAACTGGAGTGCCGCAGGTTGGGCATCCCTGTTCTATACCAACTATTTGTTGGCTTATTTTGAGACTATTATTTGAGACAATTATTCAGAATTGTGGTGCAATATTGGTGTAGTTATCTCAGGTGATACCCATTTTCCATTAAAGGGGTTATGCCACGATTCATGTGAAAAAATCAGACATCATATAGTATATGACGATACCTTTCTAACAAAGCTAGAACCAGCTGTGGGTCCAGAGATCTCCACATTCACTGACCCATTTGTTCTGTTAGATTATCGTCAGCCTGGCAGCTCAATGGGTGTGTTATGTCTGCTGTAGCTCTCTCCTTCTAACTGCCACAGCTTCTAACAGAACAAATGGCTGGTGGCAGTTAAAGATTTAAACTGAGCATGTTCGACCAGCTCAGTGAGACGGACAAATAATAAGGTAAAGAGCAAACAGCAGGTGGCGCTGTACGGATACGTTTTACTGATTAGCTAACTGGCTATGCTATATTACATGGAATTACACAAGTATTCAGATCCAAGTGCTGGTGTAAAAAAAAGTAGAATGTGTTTCCTGACACAACCCCTTTAAGCAAGATCTTTTTTGGAGTAAGCACAAAAACTTTCTCTAAACTTAGATGAGCCAAATTGCGTCACTTTAGGGGAATATTTTACGACCAAATCTAGGTGCACTCATTATTAGATTAGGGCCTGTGTGTCGAAAGCAACTTTAAACAGACATTTAACCAAAATGTATTTGTGCTATTTTATGACTTTTGCTGACTTTTTGTTTTCCGGTCCATCTTAACACAGCACAGAATTCTTAATGACTTTTGTAGACAGTTGTGGTCAGGCTCAGCGGATTACAGGGAACAGGCAGGACAAATGCAATATGTATGACCCATCCACATCGAGTCCAGACAGCTCAGGGTCTCTGTCTATTAAACATTTATCTTCTCCTTGTGAGTAATATGAAATGTGACCTTTTTGTAACAAGCCCTGAGTGTGGTATTAAATCAATAGTAGATATTAATTAAAAACTGTGCACATAATTTCTGGTCGTAAATTGTCTATTTTATGAGAATGCTTCATTTAACATTATCTTAAGAATGGTTACGTAAAAAAAAAAGTCATATTAAGTCATATTATATTATAATTTCAGCCCTGAAAAAAAGGGAAAATTTGAATATTTGCCCATTTGATAGATAATGACCAATATTTTTTTTTTATTCCATATAATTTTTTAATTTTCATAAAACATTTCCAAATTCAATATTTATTAATAATCTCTCACTCCTTCCTGTCTATTAATCAGAAATATATCCCACATTCCCCATATTTCTTCAATCTTGCCAATGTATCGTATCTAACTGCATCTAACCTTTCCACACATTTGATTACATTTACCCTTTCTATCAAATCCTCTAATTCAAGAACAGAACTCTTCCAGATCCTCGCTAGGTATGTTTTCCTAGCTGCCAGTATAAGCTGAGTATAAGCTCAAATTATTAATTTTCTTGGGAACCCTATGAAAGTCCATTCTCAATTTAAAAAAAAACTTCAGCCGACAAGGTCACTCGTATTCCGACTCCCTTACACAACATCTTTGAACCTTCCTTCCAGAACCTACCTACTATACTACAATCCCACCACATGTGCTTTAATGTCCCTTCCTCACCACGCCCTCTATTTATCATTATTTGTATTATACATTCTGGTTATTCTACTTGGAATCAAATAAGCTCTATAATATAATTTCAATGATGTTTCTACCACCGGTTTTTACTTACTTAATTGCATTTTTGTCTTGTCCAAATCCAACCCTAAATCCTGTTCCCATTTCAATATGCTAATAATAACCAATAATTTAAAGCTACTACTTTCAGAAAACAGTCTAAGGATAATGCTGTAAGTGGGCTTGCAAATGACTTACATATTTGTCCACCCTTAACGTGGGGTAAGGGTTGGGCAACCAGTGGCACTCCAGCTGTTATGAAAGTACAGCTCCCAGTATGCATACTTGCTCTGCTCTTCTCAGAACTCTTATAGAAATAAATGGAGCATGCTGGGAATTGTAGTTTGACAACAGCTGGAGTGCTGAAGGTTGTCCACCGCTGGAAGAGACAACTATTAGATCAGGATCACAAGAATGGGTACCCCGCATTCTTCACAGCTCCCTAAAATAAGCACAGAAGCAGGTCAGGCATGCACATCAATGCTCCAGTTATCTCTGTGGGAGTTCTGGAGACAGCCAATTACAACGCTCAACTATTTTCAGTGCTCCTGTAGAGATGAGTGGAGTGGCAGTTTGCTTACCTAACCTGCTGCTCTGTTCATTTTGGGGCTCTCTGGGGGGGATGGGGTACCAATTCTTGATCTAATAGTTATCTCCTATTTTGTGGATAGGGGATAAGTTATAACAATTGAAATACCACTTTAACTTTTTTTTTATTTTGTTAGGGGCTCCAATTCTATACATAGTCAATATAGAATCAAGTCATGCTAGCCTCAGTAATCTGAAATCACATAACAGCCACTGGTTGGTCATCCATAGATAAAGCATATAAATCACTTGACAAAGTGTCACAAAAATAATGTATTCTTGAAAGTTGGTCCTCTCAGGATATGCCAAGTGGAAAGAAAGCAGGGATACATTGGTTAGTCAATGTTTATCCTGTGTCTATGGCCAGGGCTACATGACTTCTTGTGTCATACATGGAAATATAGTGTTAACATTACTACAGGAGCAGTGGACTGTGTTCAAGGTTTGTTTCTCAGGGGTTGGCTTCTGATTACAACTGATTTCTGTAAGCCCTATGAAGGCATATGGATGTTATAGAATGGGTCCAAAGTGGAGAGCTGTTCACAAAGTAGACTTCACCGGGCATACTGCTGATTGAAAAGGGTAGAAGACATTACCCGGTTCTCTCAGATGATCATCAGACCAGCTTCTATGTGCTAATAGATTATCTTTAGACTATAGTGGTCAGGACATGGTGACTGTTCAATGCTGTGGCACCTTTGATTGCATGCTAGCTGTTTCTACTTTCAAACGACATGTTGCTTTATATTGTCCTGTTTGTGTCTACTGACAATCTGATGAGTCCCTGTCTATTTTTTGAAGACCTGGCATATCCCTCCTGCTTTATATCAAGTATAACTGAAGACTGTTCAGACTATGTGCAATAAACAAGACAGTGGATTTATATGTCTTCTCTGTTAGCAAAGGGGGAGAGGGGTCATTAATGCTTTTTATAACTTAATTTGATTTACTTTACAGTGGGTTTACATGCCGATTGTCAGAAAGGAAGTGTTCCTTCTCGACAGTTGGCTACTTGTTCAGTGAAGGAGGAAGCTGCATTTACATGCAGTGATTCCCTTCACAGTATGAGGACAAAGGATCGCTATTGCGATCACTCATTCCCATACAGCTGTACTGTTTTTGGGCAGCAGATGTTTGGACTGCAGGATCTGCTGCCCAGAAACGATAATTGATCTGCATGCACGAACGATTATCATTTTGCTCATTCATCGGTTGATCGATGGCACATTTAGACAGGCAAATTGTTGGGAATGCTCGTTTGCAGGAACGTTCGTTCCCAATAATCTGCCCGAATATCAGGCTATGTAAACCCACCTTTAGATACTGTTAGCAATGGGGAAATGTCTATCCACGGTGATAACATTAGGCCATTGCATTAACGTAACAAATTAATTAGTTATCACTTAAAATGTTATGGGGGGTTCAGCCCGCACAACCCTATGCAGGTGCACATTGCTATGGCGAAATACAGATACAAACGCAAAAACACAAATGCAATCACACTCTGCAAACCAGCACTCTGCCCTGCCTTTATGCTGGATGTTGAATAAGGCATTGGTGTACATTTTGCCAAACCATCATAAGCCACTCACCACGTCAAGGTCGCCTTCATGAGTGGTCCCTAACGCTAGTTCCTACCTGTTATGGGCCACGACAGCCACACAAAGTCCAGGGAGCGCAGGTACAGCATGCACGCCAGGCACACTCTGCTTTTAACCCCGTCCGGTGCCATTATAGCTTTCATCGGATCCAGGGATGCAAGTACCAACATGCATGCTGAGCCCACTATATACTTCTCCTGGAGCCAAATGGCCACTGGTAGGTGCTATATAAGCAGACTCAGGGACCACTCATGAAGGCGACCTTGACGTGGTGAGTGGCTTATTACGCTTTGGCCAAAATGTACACCAATGCCTTATTCAACATCCAGCATAAAGGCAGGGCAGAGTGCTGGTTTGCAGAGTGTGATTGCATTTGTGTTTTTGCGTTTGTATCTGTATTTCGCCATAGCAATGTGCACCTGCATAGGGTTGTGCGGGCTGAACCCCCCATATTTTTTTCTTTGTAGTATGTATTGGAGGTGTGGCGATCTCCAAGCAGTCATGCACACCTGACCAGTTAACCTGCCCTGGAGGCTGGTTTTAAAGTCAGTATAAAACTGAGTCTGCTTATATAGCACCTACCAGTGGCCATTTGGCTCCAGGAGAAGTATGTAGTGGGCTCAGCATGCATGTTGGTACTTGCATCCCTGGATCCGATGAAAGCTGTAATGGCACCGGACGGGGTTAAAAGCAGAGTGTGCCTGGCGTGCATGCTGTACCTGCGCTCCCTGGACTTTGTGTGGCTGTCGTGGCCCATAACAGGTAGGAACTAGTGTTAGGGACCACTCATGAAGGCGACCTTGACGTGGTGAGTGGCTTATTACGCTTTGGTCAAAATGTACACCAATGCCTTATTCAACATCCAGCATAAAGGCAGGGCAGAGTGCTGGTTTGTATCACTTAAAATGTACCTTCAGTCTTAAGGTGGCAATACAAATTAGTCTAAGTTTGATCAAAACTGACAATTCCAACCAAAATGAATGTTGTTCATTAGAAATTTAACAATGAACCGATAAAGGACCATTATCTTTGGAAAATAAGTTGGCCATTTTGTTCAATATTTTCTTCCAATAGTCAAAGGAAGTTTGTTTCTGGAATAAAGATAATACTTTGAAAGAATATTCCCAGAAAGATCTTTGAAAGAATGTCCTCGAAAAGCTCTATCATGCTTCGTCTGGTTTCATTGAACATGTATGGCCAGCTGAATAACCAATACGTATATGCGTGGCCTAGAAACATGCACTATACAGCTACCAAAGCTAAGATACACTTAAATTTACCTTGGAGATCTTCAGAAATGAAAAGATCTACTAAATAAAAAACAAAGCAAAAAAAGACTGGGGTTAGGAAAATGACCATCTTGCCTTCTTATTTTTTAATTGATGGGGTTCCAGCATACAGATCCACACTATATACCACACACATACTTTGACATAGACTTTTAAAGGGATTTTCCTACTAATAACATTTATCCCCTTTCCACATGATAGGAGATACATGTCTGACTGCTGGGATTTAAACCTTTAGGATATGACGAAAATGAATGTTCATAGAAGAATAAAGTGGTGGTGCGCATTTATGGCCACCACTCCTTTCACTTCAATTGGACCACAGACTTCAGCACTCGGCACTTTTTCTGGTAGTCCCATAGAAGTGAATGCAGCCAAGATCATTCTTGCACACCTCCACTCTATTCTCATAGGGGATGCTGGAGCCTCAGTTTTTGTGATAAATGTTGTCCCAGTGTTGAGACCCCCAGGGAACGTCCCTTATTCCCTATCCTGTGGACATTGGAAGAATCACTTTACATCAAAATCCACAAACACAAAAGACTCCATCGTCCAAAATCGCAACCTATCCTGAAGTACGGTATTTTCTTTCCCTGATAGTTTTGTGAGGTATTTGGGTCTCAAGATAAAATAGAGTATTCTGAATATATAGTTGTAAATAAAGTAGCGATCATTATGAAGCACTTTCTTTGTGTGGGTGTTTTAGATTTTTCCAATTTTGAACTGTTTACAAGAGGCAATTCCTACTAGAGAATCAGGTTACTGACAGTTGTAGAGATGGCACAGATGATCATCTCTTTTGCCTTTTGGCTCAGGTCCCGCTGCTAGTCTGTACATGAAGAAGTATTATCTAGTGAATACAGTATGCCAGTAGCATACCTCTTCCTACAGTCACTTACTTGGGAAGGTGCCAGTTTTTCATAGTGGAAGTTGAGATAATGAGCATATAATGTGTCCTCTGTAAGCTCACATTGTAAAACAGAGTATTTCTAATGTAGTGATTACAGAGTGAATTATAAAAGGCAGTGATTGTAGAGTGAATTTTAGAATTGAAGAGGCAGAACATGGGCTTTTCCCACAACCTGTTGACAGTGGGGATGCAAAACTGCAAAATCGAGTCTATATAGATAGGAAAAGCTCTAGGATTCAACAGTATGAACTGCATAAAAAGTAATAGAATATGAGTATTGGCGGTGGTATATTATAAAGCTGTTCACTTTTGCACACTGTTACCATGGTGGCTGTGAGCCATTGATGCCCTTCTTACCTCACCCAGTGGCCTGAAACCACCTCCTGCTACCTTTGGCTTCTACTCCTGTGCCTGTAGGGCACACATACTCCCTCCAGTACTTGAAGGGCCTGCTCATGCACCCTCATTTTTACCAGCCAAAGGCTAGCATCCCTGGGATAGTTAAATGGGGTTTCTCACTTCAGCAAATGGCATTCATCATGTAGACAGAGTTAATACAAGTCACTTACTAATGTATTGTGATTGTACATGTTGCCTCCTTTGCTGACTTGATTCATTATAGGAAGAAGCCTTGGACTCTCTGGTGGCTTGGACTATGGGAGCTCACATAGGCAAGCATGCACAGCATCTCCCATCCCGATCACCAGTGGTGGTGATGGACCTCCATTCACACATCTATGATATATCCTTATTGCACTCAGATAAGACTTTTATAAGGTGTCAATCACAGGGTTACATGTAGTGCACTATGCTGGCTAACAGTTCATTGATCTTGACCATTTTATTACATCAGCACCTTCTGAAAATAGTTCACAAAGTAAGGACAGCCCATTCTCCCCTAACGTCATAGGACCACGCTACATCCTGGAGAAGTGACAAACGTGAGGTATTAGATGATATTTTGGCCAGAATGTTGGAGATCACCAACAGACCATAGGTTGATATTGTCTTTTAAGTTCCTATGCTAAATTATATAGCAGAAAACCAAAAAAAGATAGCATATCACTAAAATGGCTGCACTTCTGGATGCAAAGGAAGTTTAAAAGCCTCACCCATGAACCTCATGGATGATTGATATTTGATTGAGTGTTCATTGTATTTTGCACCATTGCGAACTCCCTCATGTAACATTGTAGTTCGTCTGCATGCTGTTGGGAACTGGTGTTTAACCCATGAACCAGTAAGTAAGTTTTTTTTTTGTGATCTGAAACCCTAAAACCAACGCTCCCATGTGTTGTGATATTTTCCACTTCTAGTATCAGGAACAGAGGATCTCCCGTAAAGGTACATTCACACCTGGCTTAAATACGGTGGGTTCTCTTCAGTGCAAATTCATGCATTTCTGGAATCTCATACACACTCTGCAGAGAAAACCCACACCGTAAATTAAGTTGTGCTGCAGCTTTTCAGTCCTGTGGCATGGCAATGTATGCTTGGGTTTTACCTACTGCTTCCAGCTTTTGCAATACAAAGGTTGAACACAGCGAAAGACCCACTGTTATGCTAACAGCAATGCCACTGCAAAATAGTGACTGGATCTGCTGAGGAAGCTTCACACATGATCGTACCCTAATGGAGACTTCTGTTGTGAGACATATCTTGAGTCAACCAATAATTCTTCCTTTTTTGTCTTAGAGATTGACTTAAAAAAAGCAAAAAAAACTTGGTCCATCTAATACAATAAATCAGATCTATAAAAATCTAAAACTTGAGGTGCTCTCTGTGGCGTTCTATTAAAACAAGCAGCTTGTTCATTATAAGACCCGTTCCAGACAATACACTTAGATGTGCGTGCAACGTTTCGAAGGTTAAGTGATCAATAAGCTTTTCACAGGGCAGCAGAAATGAAGCATAAGGAGATATCGGCTTTAGCATTACTCCCAGCGCTTGCATAGTGTAACTTTCCCAATAATAAATTGAGCCGTTTCAATTCCTGTTTTGTTGTTCTAAAAGTAATGAATTTGGACATGCTATTGTATCTCATCAATCAAGAAATACTTGTCTGAATGTCATTAGTTCTAATTTATAGGCCCAAAATTAAAATGTCATCTTTGACCCTATTATTTTATAATTGCAGCCATTTGATTTAATTTTCCTTCCACCAATGTCAGTTGACGTCCTTGTTTATGCTGATGGAGATTTATTCTCATTATCTTCAATACATCTAGCATATCTTGCATTAATGGAAGAACTTGTTGCATGTTTCTCAAGGAGAATGAAAAGTATAGTTGCTGAACATTGGTATTTAGATGGTATTTAGCAATGAAATATTGGTAGTATGCATATGTAAATGACTGATTCACTGGGGATTAACATGTCTAATATAATGTAAAACAGGGAAGAGTTTTTAGTGCTGGCTAGATAGTCCAAGAAGAATAGCATAACATACCACACTAAGAAATCCATGGGCCTTCATTTTCCATCACGTGCCATATGAAGTACAGTTGCAAGAAAAAGTATGTGAAGCCTTTGGAATGATATGGATTTCTGCACAAATTGGTCATAAAATGTGATCTGATCTTCATCTAAGTCACAACAATAGACAATCACAGTCTGCTTAATCTAATAACACACAAATAATTAAATATTACCATGTTGTTATTGAACACACCATGTAAACATTCACAGTGCAGGTGGAAAAAGTATGTGAACCCTTGGATTTAATAACTAGTTGAACCTCTTTTAGCAGCAATAACTTCAACCAAACGTTTTCTGTAGTTGCAGATCAGACGTGCACAATGGTTAGGACTGGAGTAATTCTTGACCATTCCTCTTTACACAACTGTTTCAGTTTAGCAATATTCTTGGGATGTCTGGTGTAAATCGCTTTCTTGAGGTCATGCCACAGTATCTCAATCAGGTTGAGGCCAGGACTCTGACTGGGCCACTCCAGAATGCGTATATTCTTCTGTTTAAGCCATTCTGTTGTTGATTTACATCTATGCTTTGGGTTGTTGTCCTGTCGCAACATCCATCTTCTGTTGAGCTTTAGCTGGTGGACACATGACCTTAAGTTCTCCTGCAAAATGTCTTGATAAACTTGTGAATTCATTTTTCCTTCGATGATAGCAATCCGTCCAGGCCCTGACGCAGCAAAGCAGCCCCAAACCATGATGCCCCCACCACCATACTTCACAGTTGGGATGAGGTTTTGATGTTGGTGTGCTGTGCCTCTTTTTTTCCACACATAGTGTTGTGTGTTTCTTCCAAACAACTCAACTTTGGTTTCATCTGTCCACAGAATATTTTGCCAGTAGTGTTGTGGAACATCCAGGTGCTCTTGTGCAAACTGTAAACATGCAGCAATGTTTTTTTTTTTTTTACAGCAGTGGCTTCCTCTGTGGTATCCTTCCATGAAATACATTCTTGTTTAGTGTTTTACATATCGTAGATTCGCTGACAGGGATGTTAGCATATGCCAGAGACTTTTGTAAGTCTTTAACTGACACTCTAGAATTCTTCTTCACCTCATTGAGCAGTCTGCGCTGTGCTCTTGCAGTCATATTTACAGGACAGCCACTCCTAGGGAGAGTAGCAGCAGTGCTGAACTTTCTCCATTTATAGACAATTTGTCTTACCGTGGACAGCAAGGCTTTTGGAGATACCTTTATAACCCTTTCCAGCTTTATGCAAGTCAACAATTCTTAATCATAGGTCTTCGGAGAGCTCTTTTGTGCGAGGCATCATTCACATCAGGCAAATCATTCACATCAGGAAAGGCAAACCCAGAACTGGTGTGTGTTTTTTATAGGGCAGGGCAGCTGTAACCAACACCTCTAATCTCATCTCATTGATTGGACTCCAGTTGGCTGACACCTCACTCCAATTAGCTCTTGGAGATGTCATTAGTCTAGGGGTTCACATACTTTTTCCACCTGTACTGTGAATGTTTACATGGTGTGTTCAATAAAAACATGGTAACATTTAATTATTTGTGTGTTATTAGTTTAGGCAGACTGTGATTGTCTATTGTTGTGACTTAGATGAAGATCAGATCACATTTTATGATCAATTTGTGCAGAAATCCATATCATTCCAAATGGTTCACATACTTTTTCTTGCAAATGTATTGTTATTAAGGAAAAAGTACAGCGGCACCACAGGGCAGCCCTAAAGGGAGTACCATGTGCCTCTGTATAGCCACCATTTAGACAGTGTGCACTGTGAACATGAACACATAGCACAAGTTACACATTTTATCAAAGTGTTGTTTCTGGAGGCTAGTCAACCTCCATAATCTTAAAGGGACTGTCCAGTCATAAACTCGAAAGTGATATGTACAATAGTGCTTGATAGTTTGTGAACCCTTCAAAATATTATATATTTCTGCATACATTTGCCTCACATTTTCACACAAGTCTTAAACTAGATAAAGATAACCAAATCAAACCAATTACTCAAAAATGTTAGACTTGGTCATTTATTTATTGAGCAATATGATCCAATTTCATATGTTTGTGAGTGGCAAAAGCATATCAACCTTTGCTTTCCGTGTCTGGAATGACCCCCTTGTGCAGCAATAACTGCAACTAAATGTTTCTGGTAATTGTTGATTGCTCCTGCACATAGGCTTGGAGGAATCTTGACCCATTCTTCTGTACAAAACAGCTTCAGGTCTGTTATGTTGGTGGACTTCCTCCCATGAATTGCTTGCTTCAGCTCCTTCCACACCATTTCTGTTGGGTTAAGGTCAGGATTTTGATTTGATCATGCCATAACTTTTTTTTTTTCCTTCTTCAACCATTATTTAGTAAAATGACTTGTGTGCTTAGGGTCGTTGTATTGTTACATGACTCAAGTTGGCAAGCTGCCCTGGCCCAGATGCATCAAAACAGCCCTAAACCATGATACTATCCCCATGTGTTTCATAGATAGGATCAGGTTTTTATGGTGGGATGCATTGTTTTTATTTCTCCAAACATTCTCCAAAAGCTCTATTTTGGTTTCATCCATCCAGAAAACATTGTTCCAATAGCCTTCTGGCTTGTCCAGGTGATTTTTTTTAGCAAACTCAACATGGGCAGCAATGTTTTTTTTTTTTTTGAAGAGCAGAGGCTTTCTCTTTGCAGTCCTGTTATGCACACCATTATTTATCAGTGTCCCTCTAAAGATGAACTCATAATCATTAACATTTGCTAATGTGAGAAAGTACTTTAGTTGCTTATGGGTTACTTTGACCACATGACTTGTTGGTGTAATCTTTGTTGGTCGTCCAATTTGGGGAAGGGTAATAATGTTCCTTAATTTCCTCTATTTGTACACAATCTGCCTGACTATGGAATGGTGGAGTCCAAACTCTAGAGATGGTTTTGTAACCTTTTCCAGCTTAATGAGCACAAATTAAGAGTTGACTTCTAGTATATCAATTAGAGATAGGCGAATCAAAGCTGACAAAGTGGAATTCTATCTGAATTTCAGGAATTATTTTATTTGCACCTAATCCAAATTTATTCATGCTTTGTGGTAACGAATCGCATTTTTTCCCAAAATGGCTGCTGCACATGTTAGGACATGGAGCAAGGAACTCTGGGAACGAGGGATCACCCACAATGCCATGTATGCAATCAGCAGCCAGCCAGCCCTGTGATGTCACAGCCCTATAAATAGTCTCAGCCATCTTGGATTCAGCCATTTCCCAGTGTACTTAGTGCAAGGAGAGACATCAGCAGGCGCTAGGGACAGTGCTAGAAAAGACTTGAAAACTTATATTTTGCTAAATAGAAGTTTAGGGAAAGAGCATTAGAAGTGTAGAGAAAGGATAGGGAGGAATTATTTCACAGTATTGAAACAGAACAGGGTTCAATAGGGGAGTTTACAGTCTGGGTAATAGGAACAATCTGCCCCGACTGCGGATCCAAATTGCCATTATACAGCTCTAGAATTCCTACAAACCGTTCTTGTCATTGGGGTTTTATATATATATATATATATATATATATATAAGCCCCCCCACTAATACATGGCAAAAAGGACTTTCATTTTATCACTTCACCACACAACAGTTAATAAGCCCCTTTTTTCCCCTACTAATACACAAAAAAAAAAATCTTTAGAATATATATATATATATATATATATATATGTTCTAAAGATTTTTTTTTGTTGTGTATTAGTGATAAAATGAAAGTCCTTTTTGGCATGTATTAGTGGGGGGGGGGGGGCTTATTAGCCATTGTGTGATGAAGTGAGAAAATTACAGCCCTTTTTTGGCATTTATTAATTTCCTTTTTATTTACTTATTTTATCAAACAGTATGTCAGACAGAGTAGTGACAGGCCCTGCATGGGGTGGAGACGGGCCTAAATGTTTCTGGCGCAGGCGGAGGTCGCATCAGAGTAAGGGGCCGAAGCAGCAGAGGTCACTTCGTGAGGCCTGAGCTCCCAGTGTCAGCTAGCGGTCGTGTCTTGACCAGCAACCCAGCGGTTCTAGAATGGTTGACTCAATCTTCAACTTTGTCCCAAGTGACATCAAACACCCCTGCCAAGAGTCAGTAGGTTCGTCATACACAACCCTTAGTTGGCATGGCCCGGGACCAGGCTCTTTGCCCTCACCTGTCCTCAACCTGCCTCTTTCCTTTTCTGTTCCCTCAGCAAGATTAAAACTATATGCTGTTGGCACAGCTCCACTATACAGCGAGGAAGAACTACTAAAGGACAGTCAGCAGCTACTGTCCAGCAAAGATCTGGAGGAGAAATCCACCACTTCCTCTGGTAGTCTGGCAAGTAGTGATGAGGAGAGTGGCGTGGGAGCTGGTTGTTACAAGTGGTCAGGCTCCTGGCTCAGAGACCATTAAGGAGGACATCAGTGATGTGCAGACAGTAGTCGATGATGATAAAGCCGATCTCAATTGGGAGCCGGTTGATGAAGGGGCTTCATCATCATCGGGAGAAGAGGGTGGCAGCTTGAGCGTGAGGCAGCAGTGGAGCAAGCAAGTCAGTTGCGTGGCTGGGAGTCAGCTGGGTGGCAACAGTGGGAGGTCGGGAGTCAAATGTGTCTGGGGTAGACCACCTGCTTTGCAGGAGCCCACCTGCCCAGAAAGTAGTGGCACAGGGGTTCACGGAGGCAGTGGCAGTAGCAGTTAATCAGTGCCGAGTGTTGGGGTAAAATCATCTACTCGGCAGTGTGGCAGTTTTTAGTTAAGCCGCCGGGGGAGGTGAACAGGTCATTTGTCGAATCTGTGGGAAGAAGGTGAAGCATGGCCAGGGTGCCAATGTTGGCACCACGGCCCTGCGTCAACATATGTACCATCACCATTATGTGGCCTGGGAGAACCATGGCTCCAATGTGGTCCAGCCTGTCGCAGCAACCACTGCATCACCCAGTGTCACGCACCTGGTTTCAGGCAGTCAAGGCTCCACCACCTCAGCCGAAGGAAGCTGTCTGTCCTTCCCATCATCTGCTGGTCCTGATGCTCCTGCTTCTTCTCCTCCTAGTCAGCCATTCCGTCAGCAATTGATCACAAAACTGATTGCCAAGAGACAAAAGTATGTGTGCACTCATCCAATGGTGCAGAAGCTGAACGTGCTCCTGGCCAAGTTGCTGGTACTGCAGTCCCTCCCTTTCCAGGTGGTGGACTCTGCACCTTTCAGAGAACTGATGGCTTATGCCGAGCCGAGGTAGAGAGTCCCAAGCCATCATTTATTTTCCAAAACGTCAGTACCAGCACTGCACACATATGTACAGCAGAAGGTGGGCAAGTCCTTGAGCCTGTCGGTGTCTGCCAAAGTGCACGGCAGCTCCGACGTGTGGAGCTGTAACTACAGTCAAGGACAACATATGTCCTTTGCGGCCCACTGGGTAAATGTGGTTCCTGCCCAGCCACACCAGCAACTTGGCCAGGTGACGCCGCTTTCTTTTCCACGTTCTCAAGCCGTTGGTCCTGCGACAATGTTCTTCTCTGCCTCCTCATCCATCACCTTGTCTTAGCCTCCACTGCAGGGACAATTCTCAGTGCCCCACCAGAATACCACATGTGCAGAGCATGGCGGTGTCACACTGTTCTGCTCCGTGTCCTTCATCAAGAAATTGAATCCTGGCTTTCTCCGTGACAACTCAAAATCGGAACCATGGTGACTGACAATGGGAAGAACATGGTGTCGGCACTGCATCAAGGAGGGGTGAGCCATGCGCCCTGCATGGTGCACATGTTCAATATGGTTGTCAAGTGTTTCCTGAAGTCTTCCACCCATCTGCAAGACATTCTAAAAATGGACAGGAAACTTTACAAGCACTTTAGCCACTCGTACACCGCCAAGCACACCCTACTTGACCTACAGCGGTAGACTGGTGTCCCCCAACATGCGATGTTTCCATTCATTGGAATTCCACCCTCCATATGTTGGACTGACGAACAGAGAAAGGCCATAAACATTTTTTTTATGATAAAGGTGGACAGAGATACTCCCCTGTGTGACTTCTAACTGTTAGCCAGTGGCAGCTCATGCGTGACACCTGCCGTTTGCTCGTGCCCTTTGAGGGGGCCACTTTATTTGTCAGTCGCCAGAACTACAGGATGAACAACGTCATTCTACTCATATACTTATATCCTGGAAAAGTGGTAAGGGGACTGGAGACATGATGCCTATATCTCACGGCCACTTGAGCCCTGCGGGGGCTGAACTGGAGGAGGAGGACATTGAAGCACAGGCAATGTGTATTGAAATGGGTGGTTTTTCTACACAGGTGACAGGAAAGGTGGATTAAGAGCAGCCGGAGGAGCAAAAGGGAGATGAGGAAGACGAGGCAGATGAGCCAGACACACCGTGGTAGTATGCAGTGGAGATGGAGGCAGGAAGTCCCTTCGAGTCACTTGCGCAAATGGCCCGATGTATGCTCACTTGCTTGCGTAGTGACAGCCAAGGGA
Source organism: Bufo gargarizans (assembly GCF_014858855.1). NCBI lineage: Eukaryota > Metazoa > Chordata > Amphibia > Anura > Bufonidae > Bufo > Bufo gargarizans. The sequence goes on from NC_058083.1 coordinate 485,647,935, forward strand.
TGACTACTGGCTTTGCACCATGTTAGACCCTCACTACCGGTCAAAAACCTGTTGAGAGGGAGGACAAACTGAACTACTATAGAGACATCCTATGTAGTCAGTTGGCCACTGCCTATCTGCGCCATCGTCCATCCTCTTACAGGTATGACCAGGCGGCCCTCTGCGCTCAGGTTCAACTGCCATGGCTGCTAGGGGGGGTGACAGGAGAAGTACCAGCTCCATCAGCAGTATCATGAGTCTAGAGTCGCTGATGAGCAGTTTTCTTAACCCGCATCTAGACATAAAACAGAACTTGAACCAGCAAGTGGTGGCATACTTGGAGTTCACCCTGCCAGCCATCATTGAAGATCTGTTGGACTACTGGACAGCCAAACTGGATTTGTCCTGGAAAAGCTGTCCTGCCCAGCCAGTAGTGTGGCATCAGATCAGGTGTTTAGTGCAGCGGGGGCTAAAGTTACCCCAAGGAGAACACGCCTGTCCTGTCCAAAATGTGGAGAAACTGACCTTTGTCAATAAGAATCTTGCGTGGGATCAGCCAGGATTTCCACCCACCAATGCCTGATGCATTAGGCATCAGGCATTGGTGGGTGCATGATGCCTGATACATCAGATTACATTATCCATGATGCCTCACCCAAATCTTGACAAAAGAGAAAAGTTTCTTCTGGCTACCTTCCTCAGCTACTATTCTGATGCTGCCACCCTCCTGACGCCACACATCTGATGCCAAGTGCTTCTTCTTACACCCACCATCATCAGCGGGTACTGCTAGAGCCACCCACATCCCCACTCTGTCATCGGGTCACTCTGTGGTCTCCTGATGCTGCTGCCACCTCCACACTATGTCTCCTTGCCACTATTGTGATCTTCTGGTGCTGCTGCCACCTCCATAATATGTCACTTTGCCACTCTGTGGTCTCCTGATGCTGCCGCCACCTCTACACTAAATCATACAGCCACTTTGTAGACTTCTCATGCTGTTCCCACCCATCCCACTTTATGACTGGGCCACTATTTTGCCTTTTTAGCATGACTAACATCATCCTTTATTTAACACTTCTTCTCATCTGTCAGAAGGAAGGAAAAATGAGACACAACGGATCCTGTCTGTGTAGCAGCTGTAAAGCCTGTATGGTCCCATCAGAACTGACTTATGATTTGGTAGCCAAAAGGAGTGGGTACAAAACACAGAAGACATGCTAATTTTCCATTTATGTGTCATCTCTCTTTGGATTTTTCTGGGCTTTAGCAATATTGATGCATTACTGACCAAATGCTGACCGCATGAAGATGGATGCTCTAACAGACAGGATCTGTTGTTTTTTTTGGAGGGGGGGGGGGGTTATTGTTCTGACGGATCAGAGGATAGGCAAAATGATCTGTGACGTCAACACAAACTTACTGCTGACACTCTCTCCACTCTGCCATGGGGGCTCTACTTGTGTAAGCGTTTAATAGAACAGGTTCTGTAGACATCTATGTGGAATCAACTGACGACAGTTTAAAAGAAGTGCACTCTTTCACGCTATGGTAGGATCTTGAGCATCTGCACAGTTCTTTATACCTGACGCTAACATCGACCTGTAAGGTTGAGCTCACACTTGAGATATTTGGTCAGTTTTTGCACCATAACTGCCCAAAGAATTGAAATGTGCAGTGATTCTAAGAGCTACGCCTGTCATACTTACTCACAGTATTGTTTCACTACCACAGCAAACTCACTATGCGTGTTGCTACAAGGCAGTGTTCTACACCACTATATAGGCTCTCTGCAGCCAGGAAATAGCTGTTTTTAATTGTGATTCGCCACAAATTAACTTGGATTAAATTAAAATCTTTCCAGAAAATTCAGCAAACTGACCAAATCAATTTTTTTAGATATTCGCTCAACTCTAATATCAATGACAGATTTCATATAACATACAGTTTACAAAATGTCGAGTGATAAACATTAAGATTATTTACACTATAAATTTATTATTTGTTCCTAGTTTTAATGTTTATGATGTTTGCAAAACCCATTGACATTAATGGGGTCCATTATGGTTCTGTTGGAGTATTTTTTTGGAGGGAGGGGGTTAGTATTTTGGACACTAAAAACTGTGCTCTTCTTGTCAAAAATACTAGAACGACTGAAGAAGTTCCTAATGGAGGCTCCCAATGAAAGTAGAAGCAGAGTGCTAGTATATATTACAGCAATTGTAGCCCTATTTATATAGTTGATCAATATACACAATATACTCAACTAAACTAACTGCAAAAAACTACTACCTGTTACTCATCCATTATATAAACATAGATATAAACTTACAATGCTATATAGTTGTAATACACATCGTCAAAGGAGATATTTAATTGTCTCTTAAACCTAATTGCCTTCTTAATGTTAAAAATAGCATACAGATGAAACAATTTTAATGTGCCAATCACAGCCTTTCTCTCTCTTAATGCAGCATGTTACAAATGGCTTTATCATCATTATTCTTTTAATGCCCTTTTTTCTGGGAAATGCTAACCTAACAAGTTGCCATTGTATTTGTGTCATAAAAATGATGGATACGGTTGCAACACCAGACTAGGTGGCCATTACCAGGAGACAGTCGACCTTGTTAGAATGAAGTGCCCTTGGCATTCTCAAAGGATGTTAAGCCACACTAAATCATCCATTAGGGTAGCATAATTATACCTGAGTTTATAGAATATAGGATAATACTGTCCATGAGCACTTAGAAATATATATTTTTTCCTGCCCAGTGCAACAGTAAGGCCAAGAGTCAATGACTTCAGGCTTATGTATCCCAGGATTATGAAATTAATATTTAATGACCTTCACAAAAGAAAAAGTACCATTAAAAAAAAAATGATCTTCATTATTAAGTATTACATTAATAAAAAAAATAGTGTGGCAAAAGGTAAGAGGAAAAATAACAAACCCTCCTAGACGTTTACTCCAAAAATTCAAACCAGATATGAATAAATAGGAGAAGCCAAGGTATGCTGGGATCAGGGAGAATTGTATTCAATGTGAAAACCAAATCAATTATTACTATTACAATATCACAATACCATACACTGCACACCACTGCTAGGCATAGATGCTGTAGTAGGTACATACCATGGTACTACCAGAGCTCCCATCTATTTTTGCAAGATTTATAATAGAAGTAATAATGACCCTTGAAACACAGGTTTAGCCAGTAGCCTTTTTTTTTTTTTTTTTTACAAAACTAGTAAAAAGTAGCAAATATGCAAGCAACAACTTTGTGGTATGTCTAAAAGAACTTAAAAGGGTTCCCCTGGACTTTAATATTGATAACCTATCCTCAGGATAGGTTATTATCTGATTGGTGGGAGTACAGCATCTACTAACCCCATCGATCAGCTGTATGAAGAGGCCATTGCGCTTCAGTCAGCGCTGCAGCCTATTTCACCGCCAGTGACGTCACATTAATCGGTCGCATGACCTAGGTTCAGCTCAGTCTCCTTCAGGTGAATGGGGTTGAGATGCAATACCAAGCACAGCAGCTATCCAATGGATGAAGTTGTGCTTGGTAAGCTGTGAGGAGACCATGGTGCTCAACAGAACTCTGGTGAGCGTTGCATCCTCCACAAACAGTTGATCTGTGGGTGTGCCTGAAGTTGGACACTCACCAATCTTATATTGATATTCTATTCTGAGGATAGGATATCAATAAGAAAATCCTGGAAAACCCCTTTAAAGGTATGTCCACTTTCAGTACCATTTTTTTAATGAAAAATAAAGCAACTTTACAAGTATTTTTCATGATTAAGTTTCCTACAGTTTTGTTTCTCCTAGACAAAGGTAGGCATTTCTATGGTAACAGACTACAAACAAACTCTGATAAATCAGTCCTATACTCTTCCATATGCTTCTCTACTTCTTACTGACATCAATTTTGTGGGTCAGCAATAAGTAGAGGACAGATGTAAGGGAGTATGACAGCAGGATCAGAGATTTTATGAATTGAGTTACCATAGAGATGCATAAGTCTAGTTCTACAATGGAAAGACATTTCCTGCGTTCATTAATAATCCATTATCACCAAGGGAAACATGTTCAAGTATGTGGCTACAATTAGAGACATGCAGTTGACCATGATTATATTTCCTGAGTTCAGGTCTGAAGAAGTATTCTTGTCTGAATTTGCAACTTTGCAACCTCTTAAATTGTCAAAAAATGTTCTGAACAAGTCTGTAATTGCTCAGAATTATCGGACCCTCATTATTGTTAATATACTGTATATTCTGTACTTACTGTTTAATAAGGTGCAGCGGCCCATTGTGTTTTAGGACCTAATCCTCTTATTTTACTTGATATATGAAGCCAGCAGTGACTATAATTTTGGTTTTGTAGAATGATCCATGTGTAGATCCATGCGGTTAATGGTCTCTGACACTACTGTACCCTTTCCCATCTTTAATAAAGAGGAATTGATGGGAAAACTTCATAAGCAACATCTTATTCTAGTGGTGTTATACGCTCACTTCTGCCTGTTTCACAGCGCTATGAAGAAGGGGGCTTCTTCTCCTACTTGTTAACCGTCAAACATCCTTGATACTATATTTGTGTGATTAAATCTGTAGCCTCTGCTATATTTTTTTAGTTTTTGGTATATTAACCCTTCCATTAGATACAGGGTATTCAATCAATACCCTTGTAATGTAAAAACACAATTCATATGGGAACCACAAAGAAATCCTGGGTGTGTCACCAATATATGCCACCAAGACCTGAACTGACTGGTGGTTCTCCTCAGTCTTCACAGGAGGATTCCACTCCGGCAGACTTCACCAATGGTTCCATGCCGCCATGCCTATTTTGAGTCAACTGTCCAAACAAAGACATTCTAAATTAAAGGGTTGTGTATGCATTTTATATTGATGACCTATCCTCAGGATAGGTCATCAATATCTGATCAGCGGGGGTTCGAAACCTGGCACCTCAGCCGAACAGCTGTTTGAAGAGGAGACAGCACTCAATGCTTCAGCAGCTGGGGAGGTGAGGTTAGCAAAAGTTGACAGAAATACGTTCCTGAGATAAAGATGCTTGATGGTCATATGTGATGAGCTGCTGCTTGCCCTTAAAAAAGTGAAAAGACCAGAGCGACAGAGAGGTCAGTAAAGAAGCTAAAAAGATGACAGACAGTAAAGCAGCATATTTTTGCATTGATTTAGTTAATATAACTGTGTGTATTACTTCAGATATAATTTTTTAAAAGGAGCTGTACCATGAAAAATATTCTACAATTTTTAGACCAACACCTGGACCTACATATTTTTGTAATTGCATATCATTGCATATCAATCTGTTTAGTGCCACCTGCTGTTTGCTCTTTTCCTTTTTTCTTGTCCACCTCACTTAGATGGTCACAGGCACTGCACTAATTTTAAATCTTTAACTACCACCAGCCATTAGAGATGGCTTTGCAGTTCGCCCTGCGGTCGTTTTGCAGTGAACTTTGTGCGTTCGCGATTCGCCAAACATGCAAACATATGGCGATGTCCGCCGGCACCATATTCTTATGCATTAAGCCGAACTTTGACCCAAAACACATCCATCAGGTGGGACAGGACAGCCAATTGAGATGTTTCAGCACATGGACACACCCCAACCCTATCAAAGAACCCGATCTGGCAGCCATTTTACATTCTTTGTTTTGCTGTGTAGAAAGAGGCTGCTTTGTGCAGCATGGACAGGATGTTAGGGACACCAAACGCTAGCTAATAGCGCCACAAAAGTACTTTTAAAGACTGGTATAGGTGTGCTATCGATAGGTGTGATATACTGAGGTCTGTGATATACTTATAATATACTTTCTAACATAGAAAGTATATTATAGTGCATTTGTATTGTGCAGCAGTTGTGTGCGGTTCTGCTGCGATACAGCAGCTATAAAGAGGGACAACTGCTATTGGAACAACTAATTGCAATGGGTGTGATATACCTGTTGCCCCAAAAAAACCTGATTGAGGGGTGTGATATACCTATAATATACTTTCTAACATAGAAAGTATTTATTGCATTTGTATTGTGCAGCAGTTGTGTGTGGTTCTTCTGCAATAACCCAGCTATATAGAGGGACAAGCGCTATTGGAACAACTATTTGCAACGGGTGTGATATACCTGGTACCCCCCCCAAAAATGATGTGTGATATACCTTCTTCTACAAAATACTGATTGAGGGCTGCAATATACTTGTTGCTCAAAATAAACAGGGTGGTGTGTAATAACTGTTGTGGCAAGAAAAATAATTGAGGGGTGTGATATACCTACTTTCACAAAAATACTGATTAAGGGGTTCGATATACCTGCTTCCACAAAATACTGATTAAGGGTTTTGATATACTTGCTTACACCAAATATTGATTGAGGGCTGCAATTTACCTGCTTCCACAAAATGCGGATTAAGAGGTTCTATATACCTGTTTCCACCAAATATTAATTGAGGCCTGCAATATACCTGCTTCCACAAAATACGGATTACGGGGTTTGATATACCTGCTTCCACAAAATACTGACTAAGGAGTTTGATATACCTGCTTCCACAAAATACCGATTAAGGGGTTTGATATACCTGTTTCCACAAAATACTTATTTGAGGGCAGCAGTTGTGTGCGGTACTGCTGCAATACTGCAGCTATATTGAGGAACAAATGCTATTGGAACAACTAAATGCAATGGGTATGATATACCTGTTGCCGCCCCCAAAAAATGATTGAGGGGTGTGATATATATATGGCTCATTCACCCTTCCGCTTCTGCACACTCCTCATCCTCTGTATCTGCACCCTCATAACTCTCTGCTGTGTGCACTCTCAAATAGTCTAGTAAAAGGAAACCACGGCACTCGTTTCAGTAGTTTCGAAAATCAGGCAACATGCAAGACAAGACTAAGGCCGTGATCAAGGTCCCATATTAGGACCGAAACGTTGGCCAGTCTGTGCATATTTCATTCCTGGATGCTGACCAAAATGAAATGATAAATGATGTCATGAAATTAAATGAAAATATGAAAATATAAATTTTCAAAACTACTGAAACGAGTGCCGTGGTTTCCTTTTACTACACTACCTCAAGTACCATTGAGCACCGTACCAAACGACACCAGAGGAGTGCCGTCCAACCCAAGCCATATCAAGATTGCACTCTCAAATACACCACCACCACCATAACCCCTCCACTCGAGTCAGAGGAATTACTTTCCCATCCATTCTCAGACCTTACCGATGCGCAGCATTCTTGACATTGGATAAAGAAGAGGGGGTAGCAATGGCCACCACCCAGCGGTCTGATGACAGTACCTAGATCAGCCCAAGGAGGAAGGTCCCTGCTGTTGCTGCCTACTCCGAGATCTCAAATGTCAGTGGTGGTGAAGGTGGCGATGATGACGTCTTGATGGACGTCATGTGGGTGCCCACAAGAGATTAAGAGGAGGGGAGTTATGAGGGAGAGACGAAGCAGCAGAGAAGTAGGAGAAGCAGGCAGAGCTTGCAGGGCACAGAAGGCAAAAAGCAGACTGCAAATGTATCTGGAGTGAGCCATCCACCATACACGGTCACTTCTGACGCTCCCAGGACACCGGCACATGGCTCCGCAGTGTGGGCTTTTATTAATGTGTCAGCTGCTGACAATAGTGTTGACATCTGTAGCCTGTGCTGTCAATGCATAAGTCACGGTAAGCCCAACACTCACCTAGGGATGACCGCCTTAAGAAGGTTCCTGGCCTCTAATCTCCGAGCCCAGTGAGAGCAACGCCGTCAGAACCCACAAAGACACACTCCTGACGCTTCATCCTCCTGCCTCTTCTCCTCTGTCCTCCCATTTGTCCTCCACTCCACTTTCCACCGTGCCATTGTCGCATTCATCTGGCAGAAGGCAGGCTTCTGTGGTCCAAATGTTCGAACATCAAAAGTTGCTGACGCCGTATAGCCCTCTTGCCCAAAGGCTGACCGCTGGCTTGTCAGAACTGCTAGCCCGCCAACTACTGCCATACAAACTGGTGGACTCGGAGGCCTTTATAAAATTTGTGGCCATTGGCACACTGCAATAGAAGGTCCCTGGAAGAAAATATTTCTCCCAGAAGGGCATCCCAGAGCTATATGGCCACGTTCAGTGGCAAGTGAATATATCTCTGGCACACAGTGTCGGTGCCAAGATACATCTGACCACAGACATGTGGTATGGCAAACACGGGCAGGGAAGGTACATAACTTTTAATGCCCACTGGGTTAAACTTCTGACGGCCGTCAAGCATGTAACCCGTGGCTCCCGTGTGGATTTGGTGTTAACGCCAAGGATTGCATGCAGACCTGCCTCTTCTTCTCCTTCTCCATCCTCCGTCTCCTCCTCGGCTGACTCCTCCTTTTCCACTGCTACCGCCTCTTCCACTGCGCCCCCCAAGCTCCCCAGAATCTATTCAACGTTCCAGATGAGATGTTGCCATGCTGTGCTGTGGCTGTTGTGCCTGGAAGCCAGGAGCCACCCCGGTCCTGCACTGCTTTCAGCTCTACGGTCACAGGCGATTAGTGGCTAACCCCGCTCAATTTTACAGTTGGTAAAGTGTGCGACAATGGTGCCAATCTGCTGAGCGAGCTGAAACAGGGCAAAATGACACACGTTCTGAACTTAGTCGTGCAGCGATTCGTTGCCAAATACACTGGGGTCCAGGATGTCTTGTGGCAGGCCACGAAAAACTTTGGCCATTTGGCCATTTTAGAAGATCTTACACAGCCATGGCTCGCCTTGCTGTCTTTCAGCAGCGACACCACTTGCCCGTCAGATGTCTGATTTGTGACAGCCCGATGTGTTGGTGTCGTTAATGACTACCTGTATGAACTCTGCAGCAGGACAGGCCTGGGGAGTTTGGTTTCTTTTAACTATGCCAGTAGCTGCTCATGCGCGACACATGCAGACTTCTGCGTCCATTTGATGAGATCACCAAACTGGTCAGTCGTAGCCAGGGTGCCATCAGTGACATCATACCTTACCCCTTCTTTCTGAAGCGTGCATTGCATTGTGTCATTGATCAAGCCGTTGAGGAACAGGAGCAGGAAGATTAGGAAGTCGCAATGCTGAATAGATTCCCGGGGGGGCTACTCCATCTGAGACATGTCAGCAGGAGTCTGAAGAGGAGTCAGATGAGGAAGGTGGCTGGGGGAAGGAGGAGGAGCAAGAAGAGCAGGCTTTGAGGGGAACTTTAAACTTTTCTGTGATCCCTGTGGTTGTCCGTGGCTGGTAGGAGGAGACTGAGGATGACATTCTCCTGGTTGATGAGCGGAAGCCAGTGCACTTTTCCACTTCCAATTTAGTACAAATGGGGGCATTCAAGACTACAGTGTTTGAAGTGAAACCCAAGTATAAAAAGCATAAAGGACAAGGACTAGTAATGGGTGGCAACGTATTTAGACCCCCGGTACAAACACAAGATGGCGGACATGTTACCAGCATCACAGAGGGCTGGCAGAATGCAGCATTTCTCCAGGCCTTGCTGCAAAAGATGCTGCATTCTGCAGTTGCGGGCGCTGGAAGAGGAATTTCCACCCACAGCGAAACTGGTGCGGGTACCAATCCTACCGTGCCTGCAAGAAGAGGGCAGTTTGAAGATGTGTTGGTCACTTCGGATATGAGATCATTCTTGCAGCCAACCCATCGACAGCTGCCCTCAGGGAACGCCTAGAACGACTGGTGTCCGAATACATCAGGTTAGCAGTGGACGCTCTGAGAAGCGAGGAACCCTTTGACTGCTGGATGTGCAGTCTTGACCTGTGGCCAGAGCTGGCACAATTTGTCATGGAACTCTCGGCTTACCCCTCATAGAAATTCCTGTGGGAAATGACGTTCAGCGCAGCATGGGGGATCGTGACCAATAAGCGCACTTGCCTAGCTCACGACAGGGTGCACTACCTCACATTTTTTTAAATGAATGAGGCTCGGATCTCTGAGGAATTCAACACCTGTGATGACCATGTGTAATTGAATTTCCTCATGCCAGCCCACACATATCCTCTACCACAAAGAACAAACAATGGTCCTTGTCTCATGTATATACAGCAGCAGGTGAATGCCTAATTTTTGGGGCCTGTACTAGCCTACAGTAAAAATTTTAATTAGTGAACGCCTAATGTACCTCAAGCCACATAATCACAAGTTCTGTTCTGTCAGGTGAATGCCTAAATTTTGGGGCCTGTACTCCAGTGGCCTACAGTAAATTTTGTATCCATTGACTGCCTAATGTACCTCCAGCCACATCATTACAATTTCTTTTCTATCAGGTGAATGCCTAATTTTTGGGGCCTTTACTCCCCTGTCCTAAAATAAAAAATTTCTAGGCTCCAGCAGGGCACATTTTTGAGAGTTTCCCTTTAAGACGCATACAAATGGCCCCTGATTAAAATACATATTTATTGTGGGAATTTTTGCCAATGATCCCCCTCTGGTATGTCCCTGTCCATGTTGTGAGACTATTTGTGCACTTCTAGTAAGTATTTGGTGGCTGCAAATATGACCTGAAGGTTTTTCAGGTAAGTCAATGGGGCCCGCCGTGAATGTGTGGTTTGCAAACATTTGATCGCGAACACGTGTTCGCGGACCGTCCCAGCCGATGTTCATCCATCACTACCAGCCATATCTTCTGATAGAAACTGGGGCAGTTACAGAGAAAGATTTACAGCAGATAAGACTCACCCCTTTAGAAAGGACATACCCCCTGAGCTGTCAGACTGAAAAAAATCTAGTAGAGCAATGAACCAATGAATCCATGTGACAGATGGGGCTGGTTCTAGATATTGTCATGCACTATACGATTCATATTTTATATATTTTAATGCATAACCCCTTTAGCTGGTGGAATAACATAAAAAAAATAATGTCTACTTCATGATATAACCATTTCTATTGAAAACAAGAATCACCCATGTATGATATATAATGCAGTAATTTAATTATATAATTTAGATCATGTTGTTATACACCGATACTCTACTACGTTTCAAATTGCCACATAACCTGCTACAATTTAATTTCCCACAGGTTTTTTTTAGGTGAAGTATCTAATTCTGCAAATCATCTTTTCATTTCAAGTTGTTTTATAATTAAGTCATTATGATATTTGATGTTGAGTATATGAGAAGATAAATGACTTCTGAATCAACCAGACTGCAGGCTGAGATTTTAATTGATCTGTGCACCGCTTATCTCTAAACTTACACTAAATATAATTATTTGTATTGGACTCTATTGAATTAGAAGCCTGACATGGCAGGAGATAAAACAGCTGAATACACCGCACTTACATTGAATTTCTGTTCCTAAAATTGGAAGGACTGAGTGTGATTCGGTCCAGATTTGTTTATACAGAGGCAATCATAGAATATGAATACCATTTTCACTTCAAGATTCATTTTTCATTTATTCATTGTATATGATGTACAGCTATATAACTTGTATAAACCCAATATGACATCCATATACTCCTGCATCTGGTAGAAGCAGGAAATGCAGGATTTAAAATACTGTTGTCGCACACTTAAAGGCATAGTTTGCTTTCAGCAAATAACATTTATTTGTTGTATACTAAAAAGTTATTCAATTTTCTGATTAAGTTTTACAAAAATTTCTGATAGTTTCCAGGGTCTCTGTTATTCAATAGGAAATGTGATTGTTTATTTCCAGGGGGAAAAATGTGCCCTGCTCATAGGCAGGGACAGACCAGCCAAAGACCCTACAAGGAAATTTCCTAGTGGGCCACTTGAGTCCTCCTCATGGCCACTAGCTGGATAATAACAATCTGATGCTATCAGCATTAATTAATTTTAGGAGAATCAGGTGCTCATATACCTAGCCGGCGGCTGCAGGCACCCTTCCTGAATTCATGCCCACCAATTTTAACTGGAAAAATACCATTTCCACAAACACCCATTATCTCCTCCCAGTTGCAGTGGATCGTCTTCTATTGGATCTTTATCTAGTGGATTTTTTTACGCCCACTCAGCTGCTGCTCTCATACTGTTCTGTAGCATTTATTGAATGCAGGGGAAATAGGCAAAACAGTGAGTCCCAGTTACCATTTGCGTGTATGCACACCCAATCCACTGAAGATGAGAACGCTGTGCATTCGGTATGGATAAACCGGGGATGAATTGTGCATTTTTGACTACTGAGTGAAGAACTACAGGATGTGTTCAGTAGCAAAGAAAGGTAAACACTTGAAATGACAAGTTTTTTTAAAATTTATTTTGGATATGATTTGACTGAGTCAACCATTTGATTAGAATCAGACCCAAATCGAAGTGACCCAAATCAAAAGTTCTTCAATTGCCCGGAAAAAGCTGTGGATGAAATTCTGGTTTCTCTTTATCTCCCCCATTGTCTGTAAAATAATACCTGAAATTCAGAACAGTAGGGTAGCATAGATTTCCACATGTGCCACATTGCAGACCTACTTAACTTGGAGATTGTACTAAGCTGTATTACGGCGGTGTACATGAGTTCTTAATATTTTTTGTGGTCAATTTTTTTTTTCATTTAGAGTCTGTTAAAACTGATCATTTTCTCAGGAAGGTATTCACATTTTTTGGGCTGTGTGGGGACTGTCAAGGATCCCTTTGCAAGTAATTTGTATGCAGTGCTGAAGGACAGTCTTCAGGGTTGATTAAGTAAGGTTCCGTAAGGGCTTAAGAAACAACACACATTTTATTTCTTTAGCCTTTAAAGCATTTTTAAATAATAATAGTGATGGGTGAAAAAACATCCACATGCTGTTTTTGTTAGCTTGCTGTAATTTCAATAGAAAGAAGGAACCTTGGTTATCTATGCAAAACAAAGCATATTGGAAAATAGCAGAAAACGGCAGCTATATTTATAGACTAAAAACAGATACTGAATGTTGAATACATTCATGAGTGAATACTTTTTGTATACTGAAAAACAAAATTGGGTTGCTCTACTTATCAAATTCTAATGTATTATTTTGAACTTGAGCCCTTCGGCAATAATCAAAATGGCTCCAGATTTTGGCACATAATACAGAAGTGTCTACTGTTTTCTCCCCTAAGCTGATGTACAAATTCATTTCATGAGCCTCACCTCACTGCTTCACTCCCTTACTTAGGAATGTAGATTCTTTGGAGAGGGAAGTCCTTCTCAAGTTCTCACGGCCAAGTTGCAAAGGGGATGAGGCCAACCTATCTCTAAGGGCATTTTATCAAAAGTATAGTCTGCTTCTATGGTAGGAATGTCTTTGCTGGACTCTGTAACCCTTTACTGCAAAACTGAAAAGCTATTGTATCTATAGGGATGCTTCCTTTCTCGGCTGGCAGAGGTTGTCCCACCTGGACAGCTCTTTTCCATGTGCCTTATTTGGATTTATAAATGTCATAAAAGGGTTCTTTCACTCAGACCCTGTCTTTGTGACACATAGCCTGGTAAGAGCAACTTCTACTGTGCATAAAATTCAAGGTACCTCTTGGTATGGTTACATAACAACATCAGAGTTGATCCAAGGTTCTTTGGACTCACTAGAGGAAATGATTCTAAGGTCCCACACTCCATTTGAGCAGGAAACATGCATATCCACTTTATGCTTTATAAAGTTTGTTGTTACTGTTGCACACACTGCATTGCAGACATATGATCAATAAAATGAAATTCTTTTTTGTAAATCATCTCTTAAGAAATGGGTCCTAGTGGCTAGACCTTTGTGGACCATTGTAGTGCATAGCTAGAGCCCACCGAAGGATCATTTGATATTCAGGTGGGTCAGTATGAGGTTAAGCAACATTATGAATAATTAATTGTTTATCTTATTCTAAGTAATATCATTTAAATTACATTATATCAATATTCAATTTTTATTATATTTTATTATCTGGTGGTTTTTGTGTTTTGCTGATATTTTTTGACAGTTCCATCATTAGGAAGATATTGATAGATCAGGATACTGACCACAACTGAGTTGGAGTTGCTAGGCCGGCAGTTGAATGTCTCCACTTACTGGTTGGTTTGGTCACTTCTACGTGACAACTCCAAGTAAAGCTTGGTTGATGTCACAGCAGGCATATGCATTATCAAACCTGAAAGTGTCAAACGACTATATGCGAGACACAGACTGTGGAGCTTCACAGCAGAGACTGAGCTCACATTCTGCATCCACAATTAGGTTTACAGATGGGATTCAAGCAATCCTGCTTTGATCCTGGATATCTACTGTCTGAAAAATGCTCGCCATAATAAATAATTGCTGATGCTAACGGAAATTATATTTTATTTCATTATAGTATGGTCTTCATTTTTCTGCATTTAAAGGGATTGTCCAACATAAGCAAAAATTAAGGAATGGGCAAGGGTTAGTGTAAACTAAAGTGAGATTTACTTACCTATTGAATTCCCCACTTTTTACTAGCTGCTGTTTTGGTCCTCACTGCTCGTCTTGGTGTGCAGTACAAGTGATTGAATGCAGCGGTCACTTGTTCACATGACATTACCGCTGGGCCCCTTTAAACAAAGACTGGACCAGAAGCATGTTGCTGAAGCAATTCCACACTTAACTATTGCTGATATTATCATTTTGTAAACTCCCCTACAATTTTTTTTTAACCACAGATAACTTGGTTCATGCATAGATTAACCTGTGAACTATTTCTAAATATCGTCTACATAGTCTGGGCCCCCTCTTGCCCTTGGTCCATGGCATGGTCTATCACCATGGTAGTTATGACCCTGTTGGTGGGCTGTCAGTTCCCCCGTCAATCAGCGAGCAATGGACTATTCTGATGGCTTATCCTCAGCTAGTGATGGCCTATCCTGAAGATAGGCCATAGCTAGCTGAAGGCTGGACAACCCCTTTAGCTAAAAGCATTGCATTACATTTCTTGCACAGGTCCTGAATAACAACCTTTATAATACTCCAGAGCTGCATTCATAATTCTGCAGGCTACATCTGTTGAGAGATTTTTGAAAAACACACCCTTAAGCTATGATCCAATAGTCTATGATACATAAACCATGCAATATTCTATTGTTGCAACATGTAAAATGAGAAGAAGTATACAACGTTCCCACTCTAATTCATTTTCTTGTATAGGTTAAAGCTAAATATTGTGATGTGGGTGATAGGTTGCCTGACAAATAGCAAGTGCTTGATGAAGTGAAATGATCTGGAAAAATGTTCTGTAAATCTGATCTGTCAATCATAAATCTCACATTCTCCCCAAAGATAAATAGGTATTTCAGGAGCTCAGCTTTCTCTGTTGTTTTGAATGATAAGTGAATGACAGCAAACAGAAAGGGCACAAATGGGCTGTGGGCGGTATATGGTACATTCATATGAGGCATTGCCAGTGGATAATTCTGACAATATGTTTGTCAGCTTGTAGTCATGCCAGGAATGATGGTTAACATTTCATGTGCACGTCTCTTACATATATTGGCCTTTTGTTATGTTTTCAAATGAATGCATCACCAAGAGAAATCATGATAGAAACTTCACATGGTCCCATAAGAGGACTACCATGACTGCTGTAGAAGAGGTCATCTCTATCGATTCTCAAAAATGGCAGTCAATTCATAACAAATCTCAAACCTGAATCATTTCTACCATTTCTAGAAATTTGTAAAACTCCACTAAATCTCCAAAATTGGAGCGATTGCAATTCACTGTGAATTCTACTTTCCCTATTTATCCTCCTTATAGGCCAAGTCAAAGGGGGAGAATTATCAAAATGTATGCCAGTTTTCTGAGTTTTCTACTCAAGCAGCATTTTGAGCAAAAATGTGTTTTTTATCGTACGGCAGTTTTAAAGAAAGTGGGTGAGGCTTAGTGGAGGAGGTGGAGAACCCCTTTATCATAATTGAAACAGAACAGAAAATGGTGCACAAATCTAGCAAGCGTCAACGCACCCAGGAGGTTAAATGGAGAATATCGTCCATTAGATATCTATTGGGTAGGGGTAGAGCCGGTACATTTATGTGATGTACACTTGTGCGTAACATGCGCTCCAACATGGAACGCATATAGACGGCCCGGGACATGATGATCCAGCGCCCTCCCAAAATCACATCTGGGATATCCTCTTCTTCTCTGCTTATGCACCTTGTGTGTAATACGTATTATTAGAATAGATCTTGGCCCGCATTGTTCAGTAACTTTGGAGAGGAAGCAGAATATCCCGATTGACATGTGCGTCCCAGTGTGGAGCGCATGATGTCACTTCTGGTGACGTACTTCCGGTTGTAGCGGTGGTACGCAGCGCTTAATCAGGAGTAGAGGCAGTGAGGTAATTAGGTACAGGTGATCATATTGGCTGGATATACAGAGGTATATGGGTATATATAGATGGGGACTAATCAGTGATGGTCATTCACCCCCTGAAGAAGCTTTGAGCAAAATGTGCATCGGGGCACAGGACATGATACGTTTATATGCTGTTACTCTTGTTACTGATATGGCTGCTGCTGGGATGACATAGCCATTGGGGTTATTATCTGTTTGCACTAAGCACTTCATATCCAGTAGATATACTATGTTTTCAATATGTGTAGCCTGTAATATGTGATTACCCTTATAATTGATCAACGTGACCTGTCAGGGCATCTTATCCTTGATTTTCTTCACCACCATTAACTATTGTGTTTTATGCATATTTTAATATTGTATCATAATAAAGAATTTTGTGTATATGATTTTGAGACTCTGGCAGCTATTTTTGGCGTTTAACAATAAACGTTCGGTGAACCTGTCTTTCCCACTGTAAGCATTTTGGGCTGTTGAGGGGGGAAAGTTCCCCCTCCTCAATGACTAGTAGCTATTGGGAGGTTTTCACAATTCCGTAAGACAAGGTAGTCGTTAGCTAAACCTTATTCTCCAGGAACTAGGACCCCCCCCCACCCCCCCCCACCTCTCAGATGTTTATGGCATGTCCTGTGGATAAGCTGTAAATGTAAAAAAAAATAAAACCTCTTAAATAAATCATTTTTGGCTGTGCTGTGACTAGCCTGTCCACAATCAGTTGCCTAGCAACAAGTTCTGCCAGAAGCAAGTGACAATGCTGGGGTTGTATTGAGGATAGTCAGATAGTCAGATAGATAGATAGATAGATAGATAGATAGATAGATAGATAGATAGATAGATAGATAGATAGATATGAGATAGATAGATAGATATTAGATGGATAAATAGATGTAGATATGAGATAGATAGAGCTATGTCTTTATACCTATGTATCTTCTATTTATCTATCTACCTATTTCTATTATATATCTACTATCTATCTTACATCTATCTATTGTCTATCTATCTATCTAATATCTTCCTTTTCTTTCTTTCTTTCTTTCTTTCTTTCTTTCTTTCTTTCTTTCTTTCTTTCTTTCTTTCTTTCTTTCTTTCTTTCTTTCTTTCTTTCTTTCTTTCCCTCTTCCTTCCTTCCTTTCTTTCTTCCATCTGTCTATCTTCTATCTACCTATCTAACTCTAAGGTAGTGTCCTCTATTTTGGTGACCATCATCATCATGCCCATACTACCATAGCTGTATACTAGTGCACCCTGTCATATATTGAACCCTGACTGGCCATTCTTGTGTTTAAATCATATAGAACTGAATCATAATATTCAATTGACATTGGTTTCATTAGGACCTGACATTTAACTGGAATATTCTCCAGTAACTTTTATTAAATTGCGGTAAATGTCACGTACTTTCACAAATACGGAAAGAACAGTGCAGTAGCAATGATAATCAAAAATGAAGAAATGTCAGACTACAGACTACGCCGGACCCCTGTTTATTTGGCTATATATGCCAGACTCATTTGATTTAATGCAAAAATAGCTTTTATGCACTCATGGCTGGTAGACAGCAATTAGTGTTGTTTCAGTAGCAGTTCATCAGAGAATGGAGGCATCATGGCAGAGCGAGTGTTTAAAATATTCAAAATCCATGTAACAATGGAACTCTGTCATTTCTTGACGTGAACTGATGTATGGAGATAAATTGCCTGCCATTTAAAACGTGAAGATTCTGCATATTAAGTTGTAGGGAATCAAAATTCCTCCCTTCGTATTCTTCATGGGAAATAATGCGGCACTTTTATGATAATGCCTTGAAAGGTTTCCAAAAATGGGGAGTGCGGTGGTGATGTTTACAAAATGGAATAATGCGGCCCGCGTTTCCTGGTGTCATTAAAAGGAAACGGGAGCATGAGGTCATCTACTCACAGATCTCTACCGGAGGAGAAGATGTTAGGTTTTAAAAAGAAATAGCAAAAACACAATGCCTTATTAGTGAAAAAATAAATAAAAATAAATCTCAAGGGGCGCTCTCTAGTGTATTATCCTCATGATAAAAGAAAAGATGATGCTAGATTAATAAATCTCACCAGAAATGGTGTTGCTATGTCAGGCACAACCCTGTTGAAAGCATGAAGGGTCTCAGAGGAATCTGGCTGCAGATCCTATATGTGCCTGAGGAAAGACATTGACTCTCTGAAATGTATTACACGTTATCTTTTTAGTAAGCCGTTTTAACTATATGACAGCACCCCAGAATCTTGTTTGTTTTTTATAAACTTTTATTAACACCTTTATTATTAGAGGGAAATGCATCATTGAGGACAACTCCCCCCAATAAGCTAACTATTTAATTTCCCTCAGACATACACACTGAGGGCAATGCCATGTGCAGATATTGACCATCTCCATTATGGTGGTAGCTCTTTTAGTGGTGATTTAGATGTAGAGGGAACTTAAAAGTGGCCCTGGAAAAAATAGTAAAAGTGGCCTTCTTTGTAGTTGGTTCCAAATTGATGGAAGGCAGGCCCAGCAAGATCAGTTTGTGCCACGTAATATGACCACAACATACCACAGTCCATCACAAAATACTGCCAGCAGCAGAAAATACATCCTCAAAAACTTCCACTGGCCGGCCGTGAGGAGGGTCCAGTGGAAACAGTGGAAATTTCCCTCTAAGGTCTATGGCCAATCCGTCCCTTGCTTATTGTACGAGGGGAAATGTAGCTCCTACTGATAGGCATGATGGTAGCAGTATTGCTTCTCAGCACTGACCATTCAGGTCTGATCATTGGAATCCCAAGCTAATATAAGAATGGGAGTCCCGTGGGAGAATGGAGTGCTACTAAGCCTGTATGACCACCTCTCCATTTATTTCTAGGGGACTAATGGAGGTAGGAGATTGCTGCATTTTCTAGTCCAAAAAAGTAGATGGGTGTCATCCATGAGCACTACTGCTGTGTTCACACAAGGCACTATAGGATCCCCATTCATGTTATTGCTGAGGATCCCAGTAGTAGGACTACTAATGATCAAGCATTTATCATCTATCCAATAGATTGGCTCTCAGAATGCAGTTACTTTTTTTCATCTACCACCTTTCAAAAGCCAGTGATGCAAATATGGCTTTCCTCTCCATAGCATTCAGTCAATGACCCTGTTAAGTTCTATTGGGTCATAGAACTTAAGTCCCTGTTTCCAGGTTCACTCATTCAAAATAGTAAGTAGGTGTTTTTATAGAGCTATTTAAAAAAATTACTATGTTTTTGAGCTAGTGGAAGGAAAAACACTGATCAAATACAACACTAAAAGCCTACTCTTGTATTCTTCACCTCTCACTGTTTATTTAGTCATTGTACATCAGTGTCCTGAGACATGAACACTTATCCCACACTCTCAATCATACTTGCACGATCACCATTATTATCCCACTTGCAGTCACTCTTACTCATGCACTGATTGCCAGTCATAGGTATATTAGCTGTGTTATTACAGTGTACTCGAACATGAAATCACATAGATGTAAGCAAAAATATCTCAGGGAGTGTGAACAGAGGAAGCACAGTATAAGGGAAAAAGTTGTTGTAACTCCTTAATCATTCTTCCACTGCTTAGAGTGTGCTTCACATCTCACAGCCAGATTATTATTATTTTTTTTTTAACTAAAAAGTGAGTTAATTGACTGTTTGACATGGACATCAACATCTTTCTTCAATAGTATGTTTTGTTTTGTTTTTATATATTTTAAAGGATTTCAGTACATATGGCTAAAGTGGTTGCCCATCTTTAGATTACTGTTTAAATACTCACCAGTGGGACTTATAAAGAGGAGCATACTTACCTGCTTCCCGATGCTAAGTTCAGCTCCATAAGTCCCCCACCCTTTTCATTGTGCTTTGTCCCCTGCATGCAAACTTCCAGTATGGACAGGGATCACATATGCCGCTGCAACCAATGACCTACCACCGTGGTGATGTGTCCCCAAGAGGCACATCACTATGATCCCATTCGACAGCAGGTATGTTTCCCTCAAAAGATCCCACTGGTTGGTCGGGAGAGCATTTAAAAATATAATTGAAGCTGGAAAACTCAAGTTATGGAATACATAGTTGTGTTTTCTATTTCTGTCCGAGAAAAGCAAATTTACAAAAATTCTTTTGTTCTGATACATCCAATTCAAAAATTATCCAATCCAAAAATTATCAACAGGAACCTGACGTTGTGGATTCAGTAGTCTCGGGAGACAAAGATATTTTCAGGACATTTCTACTAAGATCACCAGCCTTATCTTGGCTCCTTACTGCACCCGTTGCCACCAGAAAAACAGCATGGCCTGGAGTCTCGACTTTTCCTGAACTGTCACTCCAGCCGCACCCTTTAGGACTCTGTGCACAGTCCCAGGTAATATAGGAAGTCTGGAAAACTGCACTGTTCTCCATCTTCTTGTCTTCCTGACGGTTGCCCTTGGCAATGGCACACACCTTTGTCTCTGGAACTCCGACTGCAGCATAGACACCTTGGAATTTTGCAAAGGGTCCACTCAGTGTCGGAGAATTTGTCTCACGGGCCCACTGCAATTGCGCCCTTAAAGCCTCCCGCTCTACATCAAAGCACGCCATTTCACTTGGGCCATAACCCAGCTCCTTGGCCAGGTTTTCCCGCCATTTTATATGCTACCACCGTCTGGAATATTCTGTCATGAAAGTCACGGTAATGGACATTTCGGCAACCAAGTCTACTTAGCCAGAGACCCCCCCCCTAAAAAAAGTCAGTCTCTCTCACCAGGCTTCTGGCCCTTTAGGCTCCGCACAGCAACTCCTTTGCAACCCAGCGAAAAGTGTCCAGAACAGCATGAGCAGCACCTGCTTCTTTCGGTGATGTTGTTGCCCCTAGCAACCACATTGCCTTTTACTTTTCAGCACAGACGCTTGCCCGCATCCTCCACCAATTGTGGGGGATTAGCTCTTTTTTCGTGGGTCATTCTCGCAATTAACTCCACAACAGCCGAATGGTAGGTCCAAACGTGAGGTTTATTTTCATAGCAACAAAATATAAAATAACACCTTGCCTGTCTGAGCTCTAACTAAACAGAAAATATCCCTACCTCACTTAAAGCGCCATTCACACACGGCAACAACATGCGGCTTTACCAGCCTCTCAGGTAGTAACAAGTCTAGCACCTTTGGGGGTATGGGTCTAGCAGTCCTGCCGACTCTGACCTTGCGACCGTAGTTTCCGAGACCTTGCAGAGTCCCACAAAGTTCAGGCTAACAGCTAGCCCCTTGGCCCCTCAGCCAGCCCAGCTGAGACCACTCTTCCAGAGCCTCCAGCTCTCTCCCTTGACTTACAGTCTGGACTGGGCTCTTATGCCAGACTGATTGTGGCACCTGGTGCTGCCTCAGAACTGATGACTGAAGGGGAAGACATGGAAACTCCTGCCATGAATCTCCCCTAGCAACCACGAGGTCCGTCGCTACCTCACAATAAATATATATATGTATAAATATGAAATATAGAGATAGATTTTCAAATGTATTGCATTATTGTAATCTGAGTTAAATGTAAGATAGATAGATAGATAGAAATGTAACATATTGTTAAACTAAGCCAGCATGTGTGTTAAACCTAGCCAGCTTTTTTATGCACCAATAATTATTTTAACACTTGCTAGATTTATAGATAGATAGATGATAGATATGAGATAGATGATAAATAATAGATTGATTGATACATAGATACAGGGGCGTACATAGGGGCTGTGCATTTCCTTCACACTCATGGGCCCCATAGCAACTGCCTAGCCTGCCTATATGGGCAGTATGCTAGTGGATAGATAGATAATCTTACACTGATTGAGTGTCAGCTGGATTCTTGAGATTCCTTTACTTATTTTATTCTAGGTTTTGTAATATTGCAGCTGCCTAGCAACCAGAAAACCAACTGATGAAATTATTTTTACATAGAAAAATTACATCCCGATACCAAGTTATGAAAGCTAGCCGGCTCTATTATTGTTATAGTAATATCTCAAGTGCCATTGAATTTGCCATGACTATTTTCTTATTCATGGCATGTGCTAAATGGTTAAATTATCAGCTTTTATTGTATTCCTACACAAATGTTCAGTGTGAAGCACTGCATACTCTGTAGAATTATAAAGCTATTTTGTCTCAACAGAATGAATGTAATCTTCTGAATTTTTCAGTGTGTGCTATGCAATTCTCAGTATTTCTGAAACAATATTATATGAATTTAATGTTACAAAGTAAAGAAATGTGTTTGTTTTTTCAAAGAAGGATATTACTAAACACTGTATCAACGGTGAGTTAATTTCTAAATTAAATAAAAATTCTCTATAAATTTCAAATTAAATTAAACAGCATACTGAATTACAATTCCTGCTAAGGAGAATGTGAGTTTGTAAACAGATGGTAAATACATCATGCCAAAATTGCACAGTTCTAAAGTGCATTGTATCACAAGACAACAGACCAAAAGTACAGTGGATCAAATTAACTTTTGATACATTTGGGTATTTAACATTTCAACCCTTAAAGTGGTCCCATCTCAGACAATGATGCCATATTGCTAGGATATGCAGGTCCCACCTCAGGGAGCCACTCCTATCTCTAGAACAGGGCCCTCAAAGTGAAGGAGAGCGCACGTGTGCACACCCATGTGGCGTGCTCTTCATTCACTGTTATGGGAGTTCCGAAAATAGCTGAGCAAGTGCTGGCTCGGCTAATTTCAAAAGTCCCATAGCGATGAATAGAGAGTGAGCCGCTCATGCATGGCCTCCTCTCTATTCACCACTATGGGACTGCTAGAACCCAGCACTCAACTGTTTTCAGAACTCCCATAGCAGTGAATAAAGGGTGGCTGCGTAAATGGTGGGGGACCTCTGCTGAAGATAGGAGCTGCTCCCAGAGGTGGAAACCACTCCTATATTACATTAATGGTATATCTTAGAATTGTGCCATCAATGTCTGAGATGAGAATACACCTTTAAGCCTGATATTACTGTTCAGTATTTCTTCTCCTCTTCCTCCTCCATCTCCTCTTCTTTCTTCTCCTCCTCATCAAACGACTCTTCTTCCTCCTTCTTCTTCTTCTTCTTCTTCTTCTTTTCTCTGCCTTCTCCTTCTTCTCTTTGTTCTCTTTCTCCTTGTCTTTCCCTTTTCTTCCTCATCTCATTGTTTCTCATTATTCATCATTGTGTTAAGTGTGTGTTTGGAGAAGTTAGTTTGACTAGGAAAAACTGTAACGTAGATTGTTCAGGTGAACGATTTACCTTAAACCATATCTGCAATACTGAAGCCCAGTGAGATGGTCACATGTGTGTGTGTGGGGGGGGGGGGGGGGGGGGTTATCAAAACTGATGTAAAGTAGAACTGGCTTAGTTTGTAACCATTCAGATTTCACCTTTCATTTTCCAAATAGGCTGTAAAAAATGAAAGGTGGAATCTGATTGGTTGCCAAGCCAGTTCTACTTTACACCAGTTTGATACATTTCCCCCATAGTGTCTTGTAGGCTCTATATTTAGAGGAGAGATTGAACAAGGCTTTTATCTAATACATTATATTAATGTTAGATAATTATGCCTTCAAGAGACATTATTACAGCTTAAGCTTTCCATTTCAACCCCATGCCGGGCGAGCTCTTCATCCCTTTGAGGACGCCTCCAGTACACTGCTGAATCTCATGAGTTATTAGATATTGGTAGCCTCAATAAGAGCCTTGCTTGCTTTCTCCATTGAATATATTGATATATTTGGAAATATGTTTCAAATTATTATTCATGTGATAATTTATAAAAAAGGATGCAATGGGGTAATGAGATATTTTCATATTTATGTTTAGTTAAATAATTGAATTCAGAACACTAAAAAGCAATTTTGACCATGATTAATAATATATAAATATATATATATATATACATATATATATATATATATATATATATATATATATTTTCATATGGTTTGACAAGAAGGTAGACTGATTATTTATGACAGACAGATGGAATAGATGCAGTCTGATGATTTAAAAGACCATTAATCTCCGCCTCCCAATACCCAAGCAGAACTTGTATTTAAATATGAAAATTAACATATATTTTCATCCACATGAGATAGCAATACCCAGTATGCAATTATTATTATTTTTCTCTTTTTTTGAGATCGTCAGTCCGATCAAACTACTCTTCATCAGTGACATTATTTTCCAGCGTAAAATATTAAATCTATCTTCTACAAACTGCAGTCATTGTGGTGTTTAATTGTTTACTTGGGATTTGGGGAGGCGGTTGTGTCTCCTTTACTTTGGGAATTGCTTCTCCCAGCTCTCAGACCTCCCACAATGTCTCATTTGTATATGGCATGCCAGAAAGTGATTCCCCTTTGAATATTAATGAAGTGTGATGCTAATATATCCCTTTGAGGATACTCTTAATAATGGAAAATGTGTAGTTCTTAGACAACAGGAGACAATGGACACTGCAATAATCCAATTTTAAAAAATGTTGAAAATATAAGTGTTGTCCCGATAGACTAATAAAACATTAGAGGCGCTCTGCCTCTAGTATCGCTCAGGTTGTAAGGTCCATCTCCCAAGTACACACTTGAGGGCAGTTTCATAGGAAAGAGGCATTCCACTTTAGATAACCCCTTTTTGTCTAAAGCAGGCATTCTCAACCTGCGGCCCTCCAGCTATTGCAATACTACAACTCCCAGCATGCCCTAATAGCTGTAGGCTGTCCAGGCATGCTGGGAGTTGTAGTTTTTCAACAGCTGAAGGGCCACAGGTTGAGCATGCCTGGTCTAAAGGGCCCCCAACATTGAGCAAACCACAGGGCATTTTCCTGCTGTCACCCCTAGAAATCAGCTTTGATCCATTGAATCAAATACAGTGTTTAATTCTCCAACAGAGCAACCAGAGAAGAAATGAAGCATTACACTATTCCTGTTTGTGTGATTCAGAAACATACAGGATCCTACAGCCATTCTCATTTCTAGCTAAGGCTTGACCGTGCCCATATTGCATTGTGCACCACGAATCCGCAAAATGTGGATACATTCCATATGCAGTCCCCAATTTCATGAGAAATTACTAATCTTATTCCCAAAATGGACAAGAATAGGACATGTTCTATAATTTGCAGGACGGGCATACAGGTGTGGACAACACCTGTCAGTTTTCTATTTGCAGACCCATAGAAATGAATGGGTCCATGTGCACGGTACTGTACATGAGGCCTAATATATAATGGTGCAAATTGGGCATCCTGTTATTAAAGTCATATTTTACAAGTAGGGTAACTGAAAATAGGTTTTGCTAGCTAGACAACCACTTGTATTTCTACACACTGTAGTGATGTGTACGGTATGAGTGCTGGAAGGTGTGTATATCCCACCCAGATACCTCAGCTGGGTGAGATAAATTAAATCAAGAAAGCTGCAGGGGTTTCAGCAAAGCATAGTTTGCTGAGACAGTTTTGTTTACATTTTGTTCTGGGCTGGATTTAATTTGGACTGGTGGATAGGTTTGGTAGTGGGATCTGCCAGTCCACAGCTGTCCAGTCCAGGTATTCATCACAGGTGAGGCCTGCTGTAATCAAGGAGAGATAAAACCAACCCTCTGTGCGTCAGTCTGATAAGAGAGAAGTCTTGGAAACAGAGGCCTACATAGGCTCTGGGTGGTCTCAGCCAGGAGAAAGGCTGAGTGGCCATGAGGCTACGTGTAGCCGGATCTCTTCCTTATATGGACTTGTGTTTAGTGAGCAGATCTGCTAAGGCTTAGATCCTGAAATGTTGTGTATAAGCTGTGCTTAGAGGTGAGTCAGGGAAAAGTACTGTGTATTAGGAAGTTCCTAGACGGGCAGGTGTTTATTTTGATGTTTATGTTTGTGTGGGTGTTGAAGTACCAAAATAAAGCACCAGTTTGGACAGTAAATCCTGTTGTCTGCGAAGAAGTCTGTGATTGTGACCCCCTGAGAGAGAATGATCCCTTACAACACACACACTTTTTTTTTTAACTTCGGCATAATGTATGTTTGTTTTAGTTTTATAAAGTTTTTAATACTTACTTTTAAGGCCTTCAGCATACAGCTGTAACCATTTTGTGGACCCACAAAATATGCATACTGTGTGTGTGTGCCCGCCACAATTTTCCCACTCCCTTCACTAGAAATTACTACTCTTGTCTGTGAAACGGACAAGAATAGGACATGTTCAATACTTTGCAAGAAAGGCCACACGGATGCAGACAGCACATAAATTACATCCATGTGCTGTTGATATTTTTTGCTGACCCATAGAAATAAATGTGCCCTTGTGTGATTGACAAAAAATGCGGGTCAGACGCAAACCCAAAATACGATTATGTGCATATAGTCTTATAGGTTTAGACGTTTTTTTTTAAAATAACTATTTAAGTATTTTTTAAAAGCTCTAGTAATGGACCAATTTCGATACAGGTCCCCTGATCCAGGAACCTGTGCTTCCGCATGCATTCCTATACAGACAGGGAGCTTTAACCATGTGTCAGTAACATACTTGATGTAGCTGTCCAAGTCAGTTCACAAAGCCAACTCCCTTCTATATCTCTGCGTTAGCTGCGATGGGGAAGGTAGAGCTAACGATCTGTGTCAGACACACTAGCCCCCTTCATGCCCATATCTGACACAGGGAGGAGGAAGCTCCCTACCTGTGTTGGAACAAATATGGAAGTGGAGCTGCTACGATGGCACTGAAACCAGAACATCAGTGAGGCAATTGTAACTTCAATTAATTTTAATAAAAAATAAAAAAAAATAAAAGAAATTCACATTACTTTAGACTAGCATGGACAACTAAGCTGCAGCCACTGATCACTGTTTAATAAGGAGAAGCTAAATAGTTGCAGTCAGGAGTAAATAAACAAATTAGAAGGAAATAATTGCCCAAAAATGTTGAGTGATATAATTTTAAAGTCCACAAGGTATCCAAATCCATGGATATGTACAATTGTGTCCAAAGACAGGATTTTGGATACTCTGTCATGAGATGTCTAGGTTATATGTGTGGCCAACTGTCGGTTGCAATGTAAATTGCGGTCAGTCAAAGGTTTTGCTATCTTGTTGTGACATTGGCTCCCCTTTACTAATGTGAGTAATGCACGGAGATGACAGTTTGGCACAACAAGTTTAGAATAGATATCTGTCCGTCAAGGGTGATGGCTCATTGGAAAAACATGTGGCTTAGTTGAAAAGAGGGGATGGCCTACTATGCGACATTTAGTGCCGCAATTCTGGTGTAAAATTATCCGGGCATTAATGGGCATTAATTCAGGATCCGGCCTTGCGGCAAGTGTTCAGGATTTTTGGCCGGAGAAAAAAGCGCAGCTGAAGACATCCTGATTAGGGATGAGCGAACTCGAACTGTATAGTTCGGGTTCGTACCGAATTTTGGGGTGTCCGTGACACGGACCCGAACCCGGACATTTTCGTAAAAGTCCGGGTTCGGGTTCGGTGTTCGTCGCTTTCTTGGCGCTTTTGTGACGCTTTCTTGGCGCTTTTTGAAAGGCTGCAAAGCAGCCAATCAACAAGCGTCATACTACTTGCCCCAAGAGGCCATCACAGCCATGCCTACTATTGGCATGGCTGTGATTGGCCAGAGCACCATGTGACCCAGCCTCTATTTAAGCTGGAGTCACATAGCGCCGCCCGTCACTCTGCTCTGATTAGCGTAGGGAGAGGTTGCGGCTGCGACAGTAGGGCGAGATTAGGCAGATTAACTCCTCCAAAGGACTTGATTAACTGATCGATCTGCAGCTGTGGATCATTGAGCTGCTGATCCTCAATTGCTCACTGTTTTTAGGCTGCCCAGACCGTTTGTCAGTCACATTTTTCTGGGGTGATCGGCGGCCATTTTGTGTCTTGTGGTGCGCCAGCACAAGCTGCGACCAAGTGCATTTAACCCTCAATGGTGTGGTTGTTTTTTGGCTAAAGCCTACATCAGGGTGAAGCTGTCACACCAAGTGCATTTAACCAGCAATAGTCTGTTCATTTTTTGGCCATATACAAAATCAGGGGCAAGCTGCGCCTGTCACCAAGTGCATTTAACCCTCAATGGTGTGGTTGTTTTTTGGCTAAAGCCTACATCAGGGTGAAGCTGTCACACCAAGTGCATTTAACCAGCAATAGTCTGTTCATTTTTTGGCCATATACAAAATCAGGGGCAAGCTGCGCCTGTCACCAAGTGCATTTAACCCTCAATGGTGTGGTTGTTTTTTGGCTAAAGCCTACATCAGGGTGAAGCTGTCACACCAAGTGCATTTAACCAGCAATAGTCTGTTCATTTTTTGGCCATATACAAAATCAGGGGCAAGCTGCGCCTGTCACCAAGTGCATTTAACCCTCAATGGTGTGGTTGTTTTTTGGCTAAAGCCTACATCAGGGTGAAGCTGTCACACCAAGTGCATTTAACCAGCAATAGTCTGTTCATTTTTTGGCCATATACAAAATCAGGGGCAAGCTGCGCCTGTCACCAAGTGCATTTAACCCTCAATGGTGTGGTTGTTTTTTGGCTAAAGCCTACATCAGGGTGAAGCTGTCACACCAAGTGCATTTAACCAGCAATAGTCTGTTCATTTTTTGGCCATATACAAAATCAGGGGCAAGCTGCGCCTGTCACCAAGTGCATTTAACCCTCAATGGTGTGGTTGTTTTCTGGCTAAAGCCTACATCAGGGTGAAGCTGTCACACCAAGTGCATTTAACCAGCAATAGTCTGTTTATTTTTTGGCCATATACTACATCAGGGGCAAGCTGCGCCCGTCACCAAGTGCATTTAACCCTCAGTAGTGTGGTTGGTCAAGCTGTGACACCAAGTGCATTTAACCAGCAATAGTCTGTTCATTTTTTGGCCATATACTACATCAGGGGCAAGCTGCGCCCGTCACCAAGTGCATTTAACCAGCAATAGTGTGGTTATTTTTTGGCCATATCCCAGTCTAATTCTGTCACTAAATCCATACCGGTCACCCAGCGCCTAAATACTAGGCCTCAAATTTATATCCCGCTAAATCTCTCGTTACCGCTGTCCTGTTGTAGCTGGGAAAGTTATTTAGTGTCCGTCAAAGCACATTTTTTGTTCTGGGTTGAAGTACAATTCCCAATTTAGCAATTTCATAATTTAGTGGTTTCTGCTATATCAGAGCTATTTGAAATCTATCCCTAAAAGGGTATATAATATTCAAGGTGCACATTGGGTCATTCAGAATAACTTCACACACACCCGCTACTGTGTATTTTCAAGTCTAATTCTGTCACTAAACCCATACCTGTCACCCAGCGCCTAAATACTAGGCCTCAAATTTATATCCTGCTAAATCTCTCGTTACCGCTGTCCTGTTGTAGCTGGGAAAGTTATTTAGTGTCCGTCAAAGCACATTTTTTGTTCTGGGTTGAAGTACAATTCCCAATTTAGCAATTTCATAATTTAGTGGTTTCTGCTATATCAGAGCTATTTGAAATCTATCCCTAAAAGGGTATATAATATTCAAGGTGCACATTGGGTCATTCAGAATAACTTCACACACACCCGCTACTGTGTATTTTCAAGTCTAATTCTGTCACTAAACCCATACCTGTCACCCAGCGCCTAAATACTAGGCCTCAAATTTATATCCTGCTAAATCTCTCGTTACCGCTGTCCTGTTGTAGCTGGGAAAGTTATTTAGTGTCCGTCAAAGCACATTTTTTGTTCTGGGTTGAAATACAATTCCCAATTTAGCAATTTCATAATTTAGTGGTTTCTGCTATATCAGAGCTATTTGAAATCTATCCCTAAAAGGGTAGATCATATTGAAGGTGCACATAGGGTCATTCAGAATAACTTCACACACACCCGCTACTGTGTATTTCCAAGTCTAATTCTGTCACTAAACCCATACCTGTCACCCAGCGCCTAAATACTAGGCCTCAAATTTATATCCCGCTAAATCTCTCGTTACCGCTGTCCTGTTGTAGCTGGGAAAGTTATTTAGTGTCCGTCAAAGCACATTTTTTGTTCTGGGTTGAAGTACAATTCCCAATTTAGCAATTTCATAATTTAGTGGTTTCTGCTATATCAGAGCTATTTGAAATCTATCCCTAAAAGGGTATATAATATTCAAGGTGCACATTGGGTCATTCAGAATAACTTCACACACACCCGCTACTGTGTATTTCCAAGTCTAATTCTGTCACTAAACCCATACCTGTCACCCAGCGCCTAAATACTAGGCCTCAAATTTATATCCTGCTAAATCTCTCGTTACCGCTGTACTGTTGTTGCTTGGAAAGATATTTAGTGTCCGTCAAAGCACATTTTTTGTTCTGGGTTGAAGTACAATTCCCAATTTAGCAATTTCATAATTTAGTGGTTTCTGCTATATCAGAGCTATTTGAAATCTATCCCTAAAAGGGTATATAATATTCAAGGTGCACATTGGGTCATTCAGAATAACTTCACACACACCCGCTACTGTGTATTTCCAAGTCTAATTCTGTCACTAAACCCATACCTGTCACCCAGCGCCTAAATACTAGGCCTCAAATTTATATCCTGCTAAATCTCTCGTTACCGCTGTACTGTTGTTGCTGGGCAAGATATTTAGTGTCCGTCAAATCACATTTTTTGTTCTGGGTTGAAATACAATTCCCAATTTAGCAATTTCATAATTTAGTGGTTCCTGCTATATCAGAGCTATTTGAAATCTATCCCAAAAAGGGTATATAATATTCAAGGTGCACATAGGGTCATTCAGAATAACTTCACACACACGCTTCTGTGCATTTCCAAGTCTAATTCTGTCACTAAATCCATACCGGTCACCCAGCGCCTAAATACTAGGCCTCAAATTTATATCCCGCTGAATTTGAATACAATACATTGGGCCAAATAATATATTTGTTGTTGTGGTGAACCATAACAATGAGAAAAACATCTAGTAAGGGACGCGGACGTGGACATGGTCGTGGTGGTGTTAGTGGACCCTCTGGTGCTGGGAGAGGACGTGGCCGTTCTGCCACATCCACACGTCCTAGTGTACCAACTACCTCAGGTCCCAGTAGCCGCCAGAATTTACAGCGATATATGGTGGGGCCCAATGCCGTTCTAAGGATGGTAAGGCCTGAGCAGGTACAGGCATTAGTCAATTGGGTGGCCGACAGTGGATCCAGCACGTTCACATTATCTCCCACCCAGTCTTCTGCAGAAAGCGCACAGATGGCGCCTGAAAACCAACCCCATCAGTCTGTCACATCACCCCCATGCATACCAGGGAAACTGTCTCAGCCTCAAGTTATGCAGCAGTCTCTTATGCTGTTTGAAGACTCCGCTGGCAGGGTTTCCCAAGGGCATCCACCTAGCCCTTCCCCAGCGGTGAAAGACATAGAATGCACTGACGCACAACCACTTATGTTTCCTGATGATGAGGACATGGGAATACCACCTCAGCATGTCTCTGATGATGACGAAACACAGGTGCCAACTGCTGCGTCTTTCTGCAGTGTGCAGACTGAACAGGAGGTCAGGGATCAAGACTGGGTGGAAGACGATGCAGGGGACGATGAGGTCCTAGACCCCACATGGAATGAAGGTCGTGCCACTGACTTTCACAGTTCGGAGGAAGAGGCAGTGGTGAGACCGAGCCAACAGCGTAGCAAAAGAGGGAGCAGTGGGCAAAAGCAGAACACCCGCCGCCAAGAGACTCCGCCTGCTACTGACCGCCGCCATCTGGGACCGAGCACCCCAAAGGCAGCTTCAAGGAGTTCCCTGGCATGGCACTTCTTCAAACAATGTGCTGACGACAAGACCCGAGTGGTTTGCACGCTGTGCCATCAGAGCCTGAAGCGAGGCATTAACGTTCTGAACCTGAGCACAACCTGCATGACCAGGCACCTGCATGCAAAGCATGAACTGCAGTGGAGTAAACACCTTAAAACCAAGGAAGTCACTCAGGCTCCCCCTGCTACCTCTTCTGCTGCTGCCGCCTCGGCCTATTCTGCTGCTGCCGCCTCGGCCTCTTCCTCCGCCTCTGGAGGAACGTTGGCACCTGCCGCCCAGCAAACAGGGGATGTACCACCAACACCACCACCACCACCTCCGTCACCAAGCGTCTCAACCATGTCACACGCCAGCGTTCAGCTCTCCATCTCACAAACATTTGATAGAAAGCGTAAATTCCCACCTAGCCACCCTCGATCCCTGGCCCTGAATGCCAGCATTTCTAAACTACTGGCCTATGAAATGCTGTCATTTAGGCTGGTGGACACAGACAGCTTCAAACAGCTCATGTCGCTTGCTGTCCCACAGTATGTTGTTCCCAGCCGGCACTACTTCTCCAAGAGAGCCGTGCCTTCCCTGCACAACCAAGTATCCGATAAAATCAAGTGTGCACTGCGCAACGCCATCTGTAGCAAGGTCCACCTAACCACAGATACGTGGACCAGTAAGCACGGCCAGGGACGCTATATCTCCCTAACTGCACACTGGGTAAATGTAGTGGCAGCTGGGCCCCAGGCGGAGAGCTGTTTGGCGCACGTCCTTCCGCCGCCAAGGATCGCAGGGCAACATTCTTTGCCTCCTGTTGCCACCTCCTCCTTCTCGGCTTCCTCCTCCTCTTCTTCCACCTGCTCATCCAGTCAGCCACACACCTTCACCACCAACTTCAGCACAGCCCGGGGTAAACGTCAGCAGGCCATTCTGAAACTCATATGTTTGGGGGACAGGCCCCACACCGCACAGGAGTTGTGGCGGGGTATTGAACAACAGACCGACGA
This sequence comes from Bufo gargarizans, assembly GCF_014858855.1. Taxonomy (NCBI): domain Eukaryota; kingdom Metazoa; phylum Chordata; class Amphibia; order Anura; family Bufonidae; genus Bufo; species Bufo gargarizans. The sequence goes on from NC_058083.1 coordinate 485,681,040, forward strand.
GTGGTTGCTGCCGGTGAGCCTCAAGCCCGGCCTGGTGGTGTGTGATAATGGGCGAAATCTCGTTGCAGCTCTGGGACTAGCCAATTTGACGCACATCCCTTGCTTGGCGCATGTGCTGAATTTGGTGGTGCAGAAGTTCATTCACAACTACCCCGACATGTCAGAGCTGCTGCATAAAGTGCGGGCCGTCTGTTCGCGCTTCCGGCGTTCACATCCTGCCGCTGCTCGCCTGTCTGCGCTACAGCGTAACTTCGGCCTTCCCGCTCACCGCCTCATATGCGACGTGCCCACCAGGTGGAACTCCACCTTGCACATGCTGGACAGACTGTGCGAGCAGCAGCAGGCCATAGTGGAGTTTCAGCTGCAGCACGCACGGGTCAGTCGCACTACAGAACAGCACCACTTCACCACCAATGACTGGGCCTCCATGCGAGACCTGTGTGCCCTGTTGCGCTGTTTCGAGTACTCCACCAACATGGCCAGTGGCGATGACACCGTTATCAGCGTTACAATACCACTTCTATGTCTCCTTGAGAAAACACTTAGGGCGATGATGGAAGAGGAGGTGGCCCAGGAGGAGGAGGAGGAGGAGGAGGAAGAGGGGTCATTTTTAGCACTTTCAGGCCAGTCTCTTCGAAGTGACTCAGAGGGAGGTTTTTGGCAACAGCAGAGGCCAGGTACAAATGTGGCCAGCCAGGGCCCACTACTGGAGGACGAGGAGGACGAGGATGAGGAGGAGGTGGAGGAGGATGAGGATGAAGCATGGTCACAGCGGGGTGGCACCCAACGCAGCTCGGGTCCATCACTGGTGCGTGGCTGGGGGGAAAGGCAGGACGATGACGATACGCCTCCCACAGAGGACAGCTTGTCCTTACCCCTGGGCAGCCTGGCACACATGAGCGACTACATGCTGCAGTGCCTGCGCAACGACAGCAGAGTTGCCCACATTTTAACCTGTGCGGACTACTGGGTTGCCACCCTGCTGGATCCACGCTACAAAGACAATGTGCCCACCTTACTTCCTGCACTGGAGCGTGATAGGAAGATGCGCGAGTACAAGCGCACGTTGGTAGACGCGCTACTGAGAGCATTCCCAAATGTCACAGGGGAACAAGTGGAAGCCCAAGGCCAAGGCAGAGGAGGAGCAAGAGGTCGCCAAGGCAGCTGTGTCACGGCCAGCTCCTCTGAGGGCAGGGTTAGCATGGCAGAGATGTGGAAAACTTTTGTCAACACGCCACAGCTAACTGCACCACCACCTGATACGCAACGTGTTAGCAGGAGGCAACATTTCACTAACATGGTGGAACAGTACGTGTGCACACCCCTCCACGTACTGACTGATGGTTCGGCCCCATTCAACTTCTGGGTCTCTAAATTGTCCACGTGGCCAGAGCTAGCCTTTTATGCCTTGGAGGTGCTGGCCTGCCCGGCAGCCAGCGTTTTGTCTGAACGTGTATTCAGCACGGCAGGGGGCGTCATTACAGACAAACGCAGCCGCCTGTCTACAGCCAATGTGGACAAGCTGACGTTCATAAAAATGAACCAGGCATGGATCCCACAGGACCTGTCCGTCCCTTGTCCAGATTAGACATTAACTACCTCCCCATAACCATATATTATTGGACTCCAGGGCACTTCCTCATTCAATCCTATTTTTATTTTCATTTTACCATTATATTGCAAGGCTACCCAAAGTTGAATGAACCTCTCCTCTGCCTGTGTGCTAGGCCTAAATATATGCCAATGGATTGTTGCAGTGGTGGCTGACGTGAAGCCTCATTCTCTGCTATGACATGCAGACTGATTCTCTGGTGACATGAAGCCAGATTGTCTGTTACGGGACCTCTCTCCTCTGCCTGGGTGCTGGGCCTGAATTTATGACAATGGACTGTTGCAGTGGTGGGTGACGTGAAGCCTGATTCTCTGCTATGACATGCAGACTGATTCTCTGGTGACATGAAGCCAGATCCTCTGTTACGGGACCTCTCTCCTCTGCCTGGGTGCTGGGCCTAAATTTATGAAAATGGACTGTTGCAGTGGTGGGTGACGTGAAGCCTCATTCTCTGCTATGACATGCAGACTGATTCTCTGCTGACATGAAGCCAGATCGTCTGTTACGGGACCTCTCTCCTCTGCCTGGGTGCTGGGCCTAAATTTATGAAAATGGACTCTTACAGTGGTGGGTGACGTGAAGCCTGATTCTCTGCTATGACATGAAGACTGATTCTCTGCTGACATGAAGCCAGATCCTCTGTTACGGGACCTCTCTCCTCTGCCTGGGTGCTGGGCCTAAATATCTGACAATGGACTGTTGCATTGGTGGCTGACGTGAAGCCTGATTCTCTGCTATGATATGAAGACTGATTCTCTGCTGACATGAAGCCAGATTGTCTGTTACGGGACCTCTCTCCTCTGCCTGTGTGCTAGGCCTAAATATATGCCAATGGATTGTTGCAGTGGTGGCTGACGTGAAGCCTGATTCTCTGCTATGACATGCAGACTGATTCTCTGGTGACATGAAGCCAGATCCTCTGTTACGGGACCTCTCTCCTCTGCCTGGGTGCTGGGCCTAAATTTATGAAAATGGACTGTTGCAGTGGTGGGTGACGTGAAGCCTGATTCTCTGCTATGACATGCAGACTGATTCTCTGGTGACATGAAGCCAGATCCTCTGTTACGGGACCTCTCTCCTCTGCCTGGGTGCTGGGCCTAAATATCTGACAATGGACTGTTGCATTGGTGGCTGACGTGAAGCCTGATTCTCTGCTATGACATGCAGACTAATTCTCTGCTGACATGAAGCCAGATTGTCTGTTACGGGACCTCTCTCCTCTGCCTGGGTGCTGGGCCTAAATTTATGAAAATGGACTGTTGCAGTGGTGGGTGACGTGAAGCCTGATTCTCTGCTATGACATGAAGACTGATTCTCTCCTGACATGAAGCCAGATTGTCTGTTACGGGACCTCTCTCCTCTGCCTGGGTGCTGGGCCTAAATTTATGAAAATGGACTGTTACAGTGGTGGGTGACGTGAAGCCTGATTCTCTGCTATGATATGAAGACTGATTCTCTGCTGACATGAAGCCAGATTGTCTGTTACGGGACCTCTCTCCTCTGCCTGGGTGCTGGGCCTAAATTTATGAAAATGGACTCTTACAGTGGTGGGTGACGTGAAGCCTGATTCTCTGCTATGACATGAAGACTGATTCTCTGCTGACATGAAGCCAGATTGTCTGTTACGGGACCTCTCTCCTCTGCCTGGGTGCCGGGGCCTAAATATCTGAGAATGGACTGTTCCAGTGGTGGGTGACGGGAAGCCAGATTCTCTGCTATGGAACCTCTCTCCAATTGATTTTGGTTAATTTTTATTTATTTAATTTTTATTTTAATTAATTTCCCTATCCACATTTGTTTGCAGGGGATTTACCTACATGTTGCTGCCTTTTGCAGCCCTCTAGCCCTTTCCTGGGCTGTTTTACAGCCGTTTTAGTGCCGAAAAGTTCGGGTCCCCATTGACTTCAATGGGGTTCGGGTTCGGGACGAAGTTCGGATCGGGTTCGGATCCCGAACCCGAACATTTCCGGGATGTTCGGCCGAACTTCTCGAACCCGAACATCCAGGTGTTCGCTCAACTCTAATCCTGATGCATCCTGAACGGATTTCTCTCCATTCAGAATGCATTGGGATAATCCTGATCAGGATTTTTCCGGCATAGAGCCCCGACAACGGAACTCTATGCCGGAAAAGAAATACGCAAGTGTGAAAGAGCCCTTAATATATATATATATATATATATATATATATAACTGCTCACAAAGACAAATTCGATAAAAAACATCTTTTAAAAACAGAAGGAAGGTCCTTGTAAAGAAAAGTGCCATATGGTAAATGTATGCGTCCTATCTATACATGTCATCTCTTCTTGATGAAAATTGCTTCAAAGAAGCCCAAAATTACACTAGGCATTTAGAGGCACTTGATGCATAAGCCCTTTAATGTAGAGTAACTGGTAACTACTTTGATGTATTTGGTGCTTCATTGTATCTGCTGTGTTTAACATGTGTGTCTCTATATGAAGCATGACAAGACGGCCTCCGTTCTCGCTGTGTTGCTCAAGGGTGTTTGATATAAAAGGAAAAGAAAACCTCCCACTGTCTACATTAGAGTTATGTTTAGTAGAAATACAAGGATGTCTTCGAAAATGATAGCCAAGTCCTAAAGAAATAATGGTTTCAGAGGGAGAGGGGGGCTTTCAAGCAATATGTGACCTTAACAAGAGTTAAAGGGGGAGATTTGCATTATTGTTTTGGTGCACATTGATTGATAAAATGCACCAACATAACAAGCCATCTAGTTTGCGCCAAATTTATTCACTCCATAAGGCCCCAGTATTCACTCTATAAGGCCTCATTCACATGACTGTATTTCTGGTCTGCCTCCGATACGCATTTTTTGCGGATCACACATGGACCCATTAATTACTGTGGGTCTGCAAAAAAAAATAAAAAATCATCTGCTGTCCGCATCAGTATGTCCGTTCCACAGTCCTGCAAAGAAGATAGAACATGTCCTATTCTCGTCCATTTTGCAGAAAAGAATAGGCGTTGCTACAAGGGGTATGCAAAAAAAAATAAAAAATGGATGCAACACGGACGTCATCTGCATATTTTGCGGATCGCAAAATACATACGGTTGTGTGAATGCACCCTAAAGAAGGATCCACACCAAAATAAAAAATAGGCATGGTTAATAAAGTGGTGTTAGGGACATCACATTTATGAATGCATTATCAGAGAAAAGGAGCAAAGATAGGCCATATTGTAAGTGCTAACTCGAGAAAAGTCGCACACTGTAAGCAAAATTGCGACTTTTGCGACTTCAGATGTGTCCTTAACCTTTGTTCTAGGTTTAATATATCTCAAGACATGTGGCAAGAGATATCCAGTTTATTTATTTATTTATTTTATTTGTAATTTTCTATTATCAAAGAAAAAATACAACAGCTACATTTACACATATCCAGTATCACCCCACCGATACCCACAATTGAAACAAGAAGGTCCGAAGGGAGAGGGAGAGGACAGGAGAGAAGAAAGAAAGAAAATAAAAAAAATAACTTGATTTTGAGATATTCTGTCATGAAATGTCTAACCTATATTTATGTGTGTGCAGACATCATCCAGTCATTGTGTTGTAAGTTGCAAGTGTAAAAGGATTTTAGCTGGCATGTTGCCATATTGTATCAAATTGGTTTCATGGGAAATTGGAGTCCTTAAGGTAAAGGTGGACTCATCTGTTTAGTGTTAAAGGGGTTGTGTAGTCAGACTCCTGGCGATATGATATTAATGACGTATCTTGAAGATAGGTCATCTATATTGAAGCACTGCACAAGACCTTTAAAAAGGCTTACAAATGGAAGTGCAGCCAACTATGGGACAGTCCCACACTAGAACATTAAAGAGGACCGGCCTCCTACAGTACAGCTTATGTTCTAAGAACCTTTTTCTTAGAACCTTCTGTTTGTCATTCCTCTGCTATTTCTACAATAAGTTGACTATGGGTGTACCAGACTTTATAGGGACATGCTCCTTTGACAAGGGGAACGGAAACACCCAGTTGTCAATAGAGATGTCAATCAAGATAAATATAAGGGACTATATGTCAATGCTTATGGTGGTAGTTGTATTCTTAATGATTACAGACATGACTATGCTTATCCCTAGTAGCATGCTACTTTATGACCACTGATTGATATCATGACAACCTTTCCGTGACACATTTAGCTCTCCTGTTTGTATTTTATTGCAGAAACCGATAATTGTAACACTGAACTCTCCTATAAATTTAGATTTTCTCAGGGATTTTTCAATGCCATGGTGAATATATTAACATAAATTGGAGGGAACCTGTGGAAGGCTACAATATCTATTTCCTATTGATGTTTAGGTGAAAGACTTTGACTGACTTGAAGCTTTTGATTTGACTTCAATGGTATAACTTCAAACTGCGTTAATAATAAAAAAAAAAAAAGAAATCCATGTTTCATGGCTGCTGCAGTATGTAGATATCATTGCTGCAATGTGTCTAACTATACAATATCTGGTACCAAAATGAAGGAAATATTATCACTCATTCATATGGGTATAGACTTTTCCTTTAAAGGTCATCTATCAGAAGATTTGTACCTATGACACTGGCTGACCTGTTACATGTGCGCTTGGCGGCTGAAGACATCTGTGTTGGTCCAATGTTCATATGTGCCTGCATTACTGTGCCTGCACAGAAAAATGATGTTGTAATATATGCAAATGAGCCTCTTGGAGCAACAGGGTTGTTGCTGTTACTCCTAGAGGCTCTGCTCTCTCTGCAACTGCCACACCCTCTGCACTTTGGGCCAGGAAGGAGTGATAATGCCTGTCTCTGACTTCTCCTAATGTCAATCAAAGTGCAGAAGGCATGACAGTTGCAGAGAGAGCCGAGCCTCTAGATGTAACAAGAACGCCTCCATTGCTCCTAGAGGCTCATTTGCATATATTAAAACTTAATTTATCTCAGCAATGTGGGCACATATGAACATGGGACTAACATAGATGCCTTCAGCATACCATGAGCACATACAACAGGTCAGCCAGTGTCATAGGTACAAATCTGCTAACAGATGCCCTTTAAATGTCCCTTGATCTAGAAAAATTCTGCCCAAATTAATCCGAAGGAATTCATTTAATTTCAATTCATTTGATTCTAAAGAATTGCAGTCTAAGGAATCGATGCAATGCAAGAATGCATAGTTTTATAGATAGTAGATCTTTTTCAAGAAAAGGACCAAAATACCATTCAGAATTGAAGTTCTGACAGAAAAATCTGGTCTACATAGAAGGAAGATTTCTCAAAGAGTTTATCTTTTGGAGAGGTTGGGGCAGATTTACTAATACCGTCTACTTTTGAAAGTAGCAAGATGATAAATCTGGTGCATTCTTTTGACCGTCTAAAGTTTGTACCACCTATTAGTTAGTTTACTTTGCCCTGGAATTTTTGGCCTTTTTTGCTGTGCACAAATTGTCACAACTTAAGTAGTGTTGATCGAGCACCAAAGTGCTTGATTGCTCTGGTGCTCAAGTAAAACACTTTGGGATGCTTGGGTACTCTATAGAGCACCCGAGCACAATGGAAGTCAATGGGAGAACACAAGCATTAAACCAGGCACTCTAAAGAGCAGGGGGTTGGGTACTACTGATGTCTATGCAGAAGATTGCTGTACAGTGGGGGAAACCCCTCAGTGTGAGTCTGTGCTTAGGAGTCCCTTATCTGACTCCATACAGTGGAGGAAATAATTATTTGACCCCTCACTGATTTTGTAAGTTTGTCCAATGACAAAGAAATGAAAAGTCTCAGAACAGTATCATTTCAATGGTAGGTTTATTGTAACAGTGGCAGATAGCACATCAAAAGGAAAATCGAAAAAATAACTTTAAATAAAAGATAGCAACTGATTTGCATTTCATTGAGTGAAATAAGTATTTGAACCCTCTAACAAAAAAAGACTTAATACTTGGTGGAAAAACCCTTGTTTGCAAGCACAGAGGTCAAACGTTTCTTGTAATTGATGACCAAGTTTGCGCACATTTTAGGAGGAATGTTGGTCCACTCCTCTTTGCAGATCATCTCTAAATCCCTAAGGTTTCGAGGCTGTCTCTGTGCAACTCTGAGCTTGAGCTCCCTCCATAGGTTTTCGATTGGATTAAGGTCCGGAGACTGACTAGGCCACTCCATGACCTTAATGTGCTTCTTCTTGAGCCACTCCTTTGTTGCCTTTGCTGTATGTTTTGGGTCATTGTCGTGCTGGAACACCCATCCACGACCCATTTTCAGTTTCCTGGCAGAGGGAAGGAGGTTGTCGCTCAGGATTTCATGATACATGGCTCCGTCCATTTTCCCGTTTATGCGAATAAGTTGTCCTGTGCCCTTAGCAGAAAAACACCCCCAAAGCAAAATGTTTCCACCGCCATGCTTGACGGTGGGGACGGTGTTTTGGGGGTCATAGGCAGCATTTTTCTTCCTCCAAACACAGCGAGTTGAGTTAATGCCAAAGAGCTCTATTTTGGTCTCATCAGACCACAGCACCTTCTCCCAGTCACTCTCTGAATCATTCAGGTGTTCATTGGCAAACTTCAGACGGGCCTGCACATGTGCCTTCCTGAGCAGGGGGACCTTGCGAGCCCTGCAGGATTTTAATCCATTGCGGTGTAATGTGTTTCCAATGGTTTTCTTGGTGACTGTGGTCCCTGCTAATTTGAGGTCATTAACTAACTCCTCCCGTGTAGTTCTAGGATGCTTTTTCACCTTTCTCAGAACCATTGACACCCCACGAGGTGAGATCTTGCGTGGAGCCCCAGAGCGAGGTCGATTGATGGTCATTTTGTGCTCCTTCCATTTTCGAACAATCGCACCAACAGTTGTCACCTTCTCTCCCAGCTTCTTGCTAATGGTTTTGTAGCCCATTCCAGCCTTGTGCAGGTCTACAATTTTGTCTCTGACATCCTTGGACAGCTCTTTGGTCTTTCCCATGTTGGAGAGTTTGGAGTCTGCTTGATTGATTGATTCTGTGGACAGGTGTCTTTTATACAGGTGACTAGTTAAGACAGGTGTCCTTAATGAGGGTGACTAATTGAGTAGAAGTGTCTAACCACTCTGTGGGAGCCAGAACTCTTAATGGTTGGTAGGGGTTCAAATACTTATTTCACTCAATGAAATGCAAATCAGTTGCTATCTTTTATTTAAAGTTATTTTTTCGATTTTCCTTTTGATGTGCTATCTGCCACTGTTACAATAAACCTACCATTGAAATGATACTGTTCTGAGACTTTTCATTTCTTTGTCATTGGACAAACTTACAAAATCAGTGAGGGGTCAAATAATTATTTCCTCCACTGTATATAGCTATGTCCATGTATGGAGTTAGTGCTTGGGGACACCCCAGTGTATTTAAATCTAATTTAGCCTCTATTTCTGAAATGTTTCTGCCAGGATTTGAACTCACAACTTTCTACATAAGAGGCAAGAACCTTAACCACTCAGCTATTTAGCTGAATGATAAACTGTGTCAGAAAAACCTCATAGTAGTTTCTCATGTAGAAAGTATCATTTTATATTTAACTGCAGGTTAACATGCAGCTCTATAGCGTAGTGGTTAAGGTTCTTGGCTTTAATGTAGAAGGTTGTGAGTTTAAAGGGCTTTTGTCACCCCACTAAACTGTTTTTTTTTTTTTTGGGGGGGGGAGGTACTTATAATCCCTATACTGTGATATATCTATACATTATGTTATTAATCATTTTCATTCAGTAGATAATGCAAAAAAACATACTTTTATAATATGCAAATTACCTGTCTACCAGCAAGTAGGGCGGCTACTTGCTGGTAGCAGCCGCAAAAAACCACCCCCTCCTCCTGTTGATTGACAGGGCCAGCAGCGATCTTCTCCTCCGGCTGGCCCTGTCTGCATTTCAAAAATAGTGTGCCTGTCTTTATTCGGCGCAGGCGCTCTGAGAGAAGGAGACTCGCCTCCTCAGCACTCCCTCAGTGCGCCTGCGCCGATGACGTCACCGGAAGAGAAGACGTCAGAACACCTGGGGGGGCAAAATGGAGATACAACTTAATTTTTACTTTATACATAGAAACATAGAATGTGTCGGCAGATAAGAACCATTTGGCCCATCTAGTCTGCCCAATATATCTGAATCCTATGAATAGTCCCTGGTCCTATCTTATATGAAGGATAGCCTTATGCCTATCCCATGCATGCTTAAACTCCTTCACTGTATTTGCAGCTACCACTTCTGCAGGAAGGTTATTCCATGCATCCACTACTCTCTCAGTGACTTTATACTATGATAAAATAAATACACTACACCAAAAAGACATACAAGCACAAAATTGAGTGAATAATATATTGAACCCTAGATTGTAGCAGAACCATGAGGCAATGCAAGGACCATTGAACACAATAGAGAAGAAATGGAATAATCTCACCAATCAAGATACCTTGGTGTGCTTCATTAGATGTAATCTGACACCAGTTCCAATGGCTAGTGGAGAGTTTCTCAAAGTTTTTGTAGCAACTTGATGCACTTCAATGGATACGATGTGGGCATACAGGCGGGTAGCTCTTGTATAGTTAGGACATCAGGAACAACTGACCCTAGAACACCCTATTTAAGGGGAAGGAACTAGGAATACCCTGCCTATCTATACAGAGCACTCGCCCCGAAAGGGGCGACCCCGTCCAGGTACCTGACCCTATAGCCGGGCAATACCCCTAATAAACCCTACAAGATGGTTCCCGACGTGCCACGTTTCGTTAGATAACTCATCAGGGTAAGCAGACAAAATAGGGTATCCTTGATAAAAAGTAAAAAGCTGACCAAGTTAATAAATCACAAAGTTGCGTAAATGAAGTAGTAGGGGAGGGAAAAATACCCCACAAGCCTCCATAAGATCAGTGGACCAGGAGGGGGAGGAAAAAAGTGAAAAGAATATTCTCCTAATCAGTAATGCCCTGCAGTGGGTTAGGGCTACCATATATGAAATATATACAAGCCCGCCAGTGGGTATAGGCCATATGTTTACACGCCAACTATGGCGTCTGGTGTAGCTATTTAAAAGGCCAGATGCTGTCCGCGTAATCCCAGGGACCGCCCATCAGAACGTGTATGCCGGGCACATGACCTGCACGCCGCGTCACAGGAACACGTGACCTATATGCTGCCTAAAAAACTCCTTTGCCCCTTTCTTTTCTTTTGTAGAATCAACACAGGCATTTTTTTCTGAATTCCTATTTGCAGCATTCGGGGCGCCCTGGGCTTGTTCTGGGCATCCCGGTTGCTACTAACCAGGCCCGTCTTCCCCATTGCATAGGTTCCGCCCCACGTGGCCGCCGCTGCGTTCCATGGGACGCCTCGCCTCCTGGCATTGCGTCCCTTGTAACACGGTGTGTAGGTCACGTGTCCCTGTTATGCAGCGCGCAAGTCATGTGCCCGCATACATGTTCTGAAGTGCGGTCCCTTAGATTAGGCGCGCCTTTTAAATAGCTACACCAGACACCATAGTTGGCGTATAGACATATGACCTATACCCACTGGCGGGCATGTATGTATTTCCTATATGGTAGCCCTAACCCACTGCAGGGCATTACTGATTAGGAGAATATTCTTTTCACTTTTCCACTGACCTTATGGAGACTTGTGTGTAATTTTTGCATCCCTAATACTTCATTTACGCAACTTTGTGATTTATTAACTTGGTCAGCTCTTTACTTTTTATCAAGATTACCCTATTTTTTCTGTTTACCGTGATGATTATCTAACGAAACTTGGCACGTCGGCAACCATCTTGTAGGGTATGCGTACGGGGTTGCCCCTTTCGGGGCGAGCACTCTGTATAGATGGGCAGGGCATTTCTAGTTTGTTCCACATAAATAGCTTGTTCTAGGTTCAGTGGTTCCTGGTGTCCTAACTATACAAGAGGATAAAAGCCACCTGCCTGTATGCCCACATCGTATCCATTGAAGTGCATCAAGTCACTACAAGAACTTTGAGAAACTCTCCAATAGCCATTGGAACTGGTGTCGGATTACATCTAATGAAGCACACCAAGGTGTCTTTATTGGTGAGATTATTCAATTTCTTTTCTATTGTTTTTAATGGGCATTGCATTGCCTCATGGTTCTGCTACAATCTAGGGCACCATATAGTACATTATTCACTTAATTTAGTGTTTTTATGTCTTTTTGGTGCAGAGTATTTATTTTATCATAGTATAAAGTAAAAGTTAAGTTTTATCTCCCTTTGTCCCCCCCCCCCCCCCCCCCCTCCGGGGTTATGTTAGTACTTTTAGATTTTTTAAGTTCTTTTGAAAGTTAAAATTACCTCTCTATTACTGTAAAAAAAATAGTTCATGATTTAGTGGTACCATGTTTGGAAGGGAATGTAAATATGGTGTCGATGTAAGTGACAAGTTATCACAATATAAAAAGGATCTGAAAAATAGTTATTGTTCTAAGCCTTTGATAGTTCATATGTGCTGTTGTTATGTATCAACATATCATTAGACTGCTTGACTAATGTTATAATGACAGCCAGGCTTCAGCGAGTGACAAGAGAATATGTTTCACAAGAAATAGATATGATATCACCCACGCTAAAATCCTGAACAATCTACATGATATCTTTCAATGTGCACTTTATTTTTCACTGTGAATGGATAGAAGATAATAGAAGCTTAAGCAATTTGGATGTTTTTACTTTTGAAGATTCATTTTTTAAGAGGATTTTTCCAAATCCTGATAAAAAATAAAATAAAAATAATAATAATAAAAAAAAAACACTGAAACCTAGGCTGTCATGACAATAGGGAAGATTTTCATGGGAATAATGAAACTTTTCTGTCAGCGGTGACCATTTAAGACATTGTCAAATCTGTAGCAAGTATAAGAGCTCAAGCCTACTGTTTTCATTTCATTGTGTCAAGTCTGTGTGGCAGGAAATTGTTATTATAGCGTGAATCACCATTAAAAATAATTCACTAGGCTAAAACTTAATTTGTTTTATATATATATATATATGCAGAAGGAGCTAGCTTTACATGGCTCATTTAATGTTTGTGTGTGTCGTTAAAAGATATTGACAGTATCCACTACTATAACACCGACATCTACTGTACCCCGCCCCTTTAACAGTGACCTCCACAGCGGTCTGCCCCATAACAGTAACATTCACAATTCCCTCCCCTTTAACAGTGATCTCCACATTGCCCGTCCCTTTATTAGTGACCTCCATAGTACTCCGTCTCCTTAACAGTGACCTCCACAATATCCTGCCGCTTAACAGTGACCACTACAGTGACCACTACAGCACCCCGCCCCTTAACACTGACCTCCATAGCAGACCTTCCCCTTAACTGTGACCTCCACAGCAGCCTGCCCCTAGGGTGGCCAGAGGTGCTGTTTTAGGCCAGACAGTTTGGCTTTCAGACTCCCTGTCCTCCGACCGGCGTAGGGCCTGGACGGACACTGGGATGTCCTTTTGAACAGCTCACTCTAAGACAGCCGCACAAAGTTGATTTTTACTTTTATTTTTTTCAATCTCCGTTGGCTGTGGAGTGGGGGGCGTGGTCTAACCAGGAAGGGGGCATGGTTTTGTGGGACCTGGGGGTGGGGTTTTATAGTCCATCTTTTGAGGGTGGCCTAAATGGCCACCCTACCTGCCCCCTTAACTGTGACCTCCACAGCACTCCGCTCCCTTAACAGTGTCATCCACAGTGCCCTGTCCCTTTAAAGCTGACCTACCGCAGTGAAGAAAAATGGCTGGGTTGTTATGGAAACCTGGTGTAAAACTGTGTGTATTTGGAGTCTAAGGACCTGCGAGCTTCTATTGGCTGATAAGGGTCATGTGACCAGGCTTCTATTGGCTAATGCATTTTTTTGGGAATATCTCAGGAACGGTACATGCTAGATAGCTGAGACACGGTCTAAAACCTTTTTGAACACCTGATGTACCTGTGTGCCAAATTTTGTGATTGTAAATGCGACTGTGTGGATTCCTTTAGCGGACATACTCACATACATACACTCAGCTTTATATATTAGATATACAGTATATATATATATATATATATATATATATATATATTTAAGAAGGCATGTGATCAATTCAGCTCCATTTTCTATAGACTGTAGGCGGTAGGTAGGGATGAACGAAGTTGTGTTTTCAAATTCGGCATACAAGGTTCAGGTTCGGGTTATCTAAGATATTCATTATGGATTCTGCTATCACGGCCCATAAGTTATGGTCCGTGGTAGTGGAATCCATAACGGAATTCTTAGATAACCCGAACCAGAACCTTGTATGCAGAACTTGAAAACACAACTTCGCTCAACACTAGTGGTAGGTAATCATACATTTCGCCTTCGGTAAGTAGTATTACATGACAGCCATTCAAATAAATGACCATGGCCAGGCTGGGTTAACCAGAGAAATGCAATTTGTTAGACTCTGTTTTTAACAGATGTTTACAGAAACAGCCGGTGTACAGTTTCTTACAGCTTTATTTGAAGAACTCCCTGAAGTTGATCTCTATGTCAGTAGTGCCACCATGGAATAATTTTATTGGGGAATACGTAATGGAGAGGCTCTCTCTTCCATGATACTTGTCCCATTAGTACTATTTAAAGCTAGCTTTACAGATATACTTAAAGCTAGGCTGTAAAACTCTCTCTGCAGGGGACTCCTCCTGTAGCAACATCAGCTCTACTGGTCCCAGCAGTGACCAGCTACAACCTTTCATGTTAAGTTTTGGGCACTCAGTGACATCTGGCAGCACACCAGATTGTCAACTTTGTCCCTAAGCAAGAGTGGTAATAGCCTTGGCAGCCTTGACTATTGCTGGGATGGAGGGAAAACTGTGTGTGAGTCCATGCACTATAAAAGACCACCACTACTGGGACATACCACCACTTAAGACCATATGGAGTAACATAGCAATTCAAATACAATACAGCTAAACATTTTACGAAGGTTTTCCGTCTAAGTTTTTTCTACAGTTCTTATTTTACTAGTGAGGAGCAATGGAGAGGGATGTTACACCTAGGCTATTGTTGTGTTTGGTGACAACTCTCTTGCCACAACAACTTACACAGTTGCACAAATAGAACCCGGTCCTGACTCTCACACACTGGAGCTCTTGAAGTGCCTCTGGGGAATTGGGAGTCCACCATTGAATATTTGCTCTGCACTCTTTATAGTAGCTTCCCCTCTTTTTGATGCCCTCTCCACCAGTGGCGCCATACCAATCAGTTTCATTGATTTTTATGAGGCCAATAAAGGTTATACTATTTTTGATTTCAAGAAGTTCAGTTTAGACTTTGCTGCCTTCAAAACTACCAAATAGATTGATGGAAACAATTTTGCTCCTCACTGAGGTCTCAACTTCTTGATGGCCTAATTAAAAAAAAAAAGTCATTGTCTTATAGGTCTTAGAGGTGCTCTCCCAAATGTGCCATACTGAATTATACAGTTGCAACAATCTTAAATGCCTCTACCAATATGTGCTAAAACAGCACACCAATCTGCTGCTCTGAGTGCCAGCCTTTTATTGTAAGTGACGACAAGAAACCGCAAACATAGTCAGCTATTTTGGATGACATTGAGAACCATTTTTGGTCACTCGCGTGCATAAAAGCACAATAACACCATCTCACTCTACATCTGTCACTTTGCGTTTGTAGCTCTCATAATCATTAACTATTGTTTGGCTTTTGTGCCATCTTGGACACACACAAAAAGAGATTACAACAAGGAATGCAACTTGACAGCTTTACATAATCTCTGGGTGGTGTCAATGCCACTTGATTCTCTTATTTACTTCATTTATGCAACTTTATTAACTTGATCAGCTTTTTACTTTTTATCAAGGATACCCTATTTTTTTGTTTACTGTGATTAGTTATCGAAACGTGGCACGTCGGCAACCATCTTGTAGGGTATCCCAACCATCTTGTAGGCAGAAGATTGTCCGAAAGGAAGTGTTCCTTCTCAACAGTCGGCTGCCCACTCAGTGGGGGTGAAGCGCTGCATTTACATACAGTGATCACCTCCATAGTATGAGGATGAGGGGGTCGCTATTGCCATCAATTGTGCCATCTTGGACACACACAAAAAGAGATTACAACAAGGAATGCAACTTGACAGCTTTACATAATCTCTGGGTGGTGTCAATGCCACTTGATTCTCTTATTTACTTCATTTACGCAACTTTATTAACTTGGTCAGCTTTTTACTTTTTATCAAGGATACCCTATTTTTTTGTTTACCGTGATGAGTTATCGAAACGTGGCACGTCGGCAACCATCTTGTAGGGTATCCCAACCATCTTGTAGGCAGAAGATTGTCCGGAAGGAAGTTTTCCTTCTCAACAGTCGGCTGCCCACTCAGTGGGGGTGAAGCGCTGCATTTACATACAGTGATCACCTCCACAGTATGAGGATCAGGGGGTCGCTATTGCCATCAATTGCCCTAGTAAAGCTGCATTGTTTCTGGGCAGCAGATCGCTGTTTAAACCTCAGGATCTGCTGCCCTGAAACGATAATTTAGGTGCCTGGACGAACGACAGCTTCGCCTGATGAACCAGCATTTCGCTTCTTTATTGGGTAATCTGCTGCACCTTTACATGGGCCAATTATTCGGGAATGAGCGTTTGCAGGAATGTTTGTTCTTGATAATCTGCCCATGTAAATCGATTTTTAGGGTTTCTATGAATTTTACTGGAATAATCAGGCACACAACAGCACTATGATAATATGGCAATCTTTAAAATAAATTAAAATTAAACAAGTCTTGCACCCTGAGGCAAATGTGTTTTTATTTTAAATAAATAGCTAGACATATGCTTTCGTATCGTAGTGTTGCAGCATTAAAACATAAATCTATATCAGTATTAATTGAAATATACACATTTCTATATCACTGGATGGGGTAATAATTCACATTTGTAATTTGAAGTGTCAAAAGCACAGGCTTTCCATCCATCACTCACAGAAGCAAACCTTTTGTCTCAAGGTTAAATTCATGTCAGTGAAGCTGTTTGCTTCAAACTTTTATTATTCACTGTTCAAATGAGTTTTCAAGCAGATCAGATAATGGTTTGTATTGTGTGGTAGGAAACAAAGGACAGTTCTTTAAATATTGCTATAGAAAGACTGATACAATGATATGTGCCTTATATGTGATTATTACTCCGATCAACTGAAAGTGAAAATTAATACAATGTATCAAAAGTAATGAAAATAGTCAACTAGTGTTGGGCGCAAATATTCGAATCGCAAATATTCGAATTACAAATATTTATCGTGAATATCGGCACTTTGAGAATTCGCAAATATTGTAATATATTCATAATTTCGAATATTCCCTTTTTTTTTTTTTTCTTCATCAGTAGCCTCCCTTCTTGCTTGTGGGCCAATGAGAAGGCTGCAATGTCTCTGTCAGAGCTTAGCAACAACCCTAGCAACCAATAGGAAAGTTGCCTACCCCTTACTATATAAGAAACTCCCCAGCAGCCATTTTCTGAAGTCTATTGCAGTTATGAAAGAGACAGCAGTGTCATTCCTGTGCTCCGTGCTTTACTGTTTAATTACATTAGATAGGTAGTTAGTTAGCTTATATATATAATTCAGATAGTTAGGGGGAGATAGTCAGTGTAGGTTATATCCTGATATAGTGGAGCTGATAGGTTCCAGTGCAGGGTGTTAGGCAGTGCGATAAGTTCTGCTGTCTATACATACATGCTACAGACATAGTGCTGTGATGTCGCAAGTTGCACGTATTGCGAAAAAATATACGCATCATTAATTGCCGAAAAATTCGCAAGTGCGAATGTATTGGAGCACTATATCTGCATATAAAGCTATTCTAATGTTCTGTCGTGCCAACCATTTTCACCAGTCTCAGGAAACTTATACCAGCTTGAAAAATGTAGCATAAGTGACCCACGCTGGTTTTTCACGCGCATTACGCAAATATTACATTCACACACATATTTTCACAATCAAGAATATAATTGCAAATTCGCAAATATATGACGAATATTCTCCAAAATATTTGCAAAATATCGCGAGTTAGAATATTGCCCCTGCCGCTAATCACTATAGTCAACATGGTCTTAATCTAAATCAGGTTCCATAATTATCTGACCGCTATTGGGAGACTCAATCATATGTTTTGCTATAATACATATTGTCCATTATTATTCCCAGTGCTAGAAAAGCATCTAAATATCCACGCCATAAAAGAATCCTTACTTATAAAATAGAAACTCACTTGTAAATATAAAGCCGTGTCCCTGATTCTCCATACTACAGAGCAATCGCTATTCCAAGTGCTCCTCTATGATGCCTCTATACAATAATGTGTTACAGAGATATGCCATGGGCTTTCTTTTTTTCTAGATTCATTCAGGAACAATTGACCTTACTAATGTCTTTGTATGAAAGTGGTGGCACAGTTGACTTTGACAATGTTTGACCATATTGGGGGGGCTCAGTGGTTAGCACTGGTGCCTTGCAGCATTCACATCCTGAGTTCAAATCTGACCAAGGACAACATTCACATGTTTGCATGTACTGCCTGTGTTTGCATGTCCTCTACCACATCGTACATGACACAAAAAATACACATATGTCCTCCTTTTGTTTTTTTCTTATTTTCGTTTTAGTGATTCGGACCTCTATCTCATTTTAACACCACCTTCCCCCAATGCATAATGAGCAAACATGATGCAGTCTTTTTGATAAAGGGATCATTGGATCTTGAAATATATAATTGGGCTAAATAAAATAAAGATGCCAAGATGCCAAAATCTTAATTGTTTTTGGAAAAAATTGCACATTCAGTGGATTTCCCAGTCCATTCTGTAGATGCCAATGGACTCGCTTACTCAAGTGGTCAGTCCCATGACCAGCATCCCTTACAGGTCTGTAGCATCTCCTCATAGCCTTTCCATAACCCAGAAAGGTGATGCACTTGTGTCTAAGGGCTGTATTACACTAGCTAGCAAGCAATTGCCAGGAGGGAACGACAATCGCTTGCTCAATCAGCCTTTGCAATATAGGCTTAAGATACTGTCTCATGTATAATTATGTCTTTTTTTGTGAAGCTTTAAGTATCAGTCTAATTGGATCAGTTTCTTTGTGGAAACCTATTCAGTGCATTAAGTGAAATGCTTACAATAGGGCAATGGTCCTATTCAAAACCAAATTAAAAGATCTGAATATAGATGGTAGTAAGACAACTGAGACAATTTTGAAAATGTGTCGACAAGATGAACCTTTCCTAATCCATAGTCCTAACAAAGTGTGTATACTTTTGACTTTGTAGCTTTGCACTTTTTGTTTTTTACTTTGTATGCTGTCAGCACTTTGGTAGCGTTATGTCATGATTAGAACCAGTGAAAGGAGGGGAAATGTAAGTAATTAATCATCTTATACTCGCATTTTGAATTATATAGAACATATTACCCCAGAGAATTTTTAATTTTAGCTCTCTGGAACAGAATTTAATCTGCAGGTTTTGTCACATAAGATAATTATTGGAAACATTTACATTTTCATTTTGTGCAACAGGCTTAAGTTAAGCCCCTCGAACGTAGTTTTTAGGACGGATAAAATCTGCTTACAAAATATTATTGACTCACTATAAAATATTAAGATTGGGGAAAGAAGGTTGCACATTTTATTACTTGTGCCACAACATGAATACTAAAGAAATGAAACAGTCTGTGAAATGAAATGTAAAGGTCAAAGGGAATTATAATTGAAGTGCATGCATTTTTCATGCACAAGAGACAGTGACTATGCTAGAATTACTTGAGTTGCATTTCTTATTCTAACCCACTTTCTCAAGCCTTGGAGGTTGATGAGCCTACTACTACTAATTTCAACTGTTTGCCTTCATATTTCATTTTGTTATAATAGTATTTAGAGAAATTGGAAATTAATGACCATTCATGGTAGGTCACATTGCTTCTGAAACTTGTTTTTTATGAGAATGACTACATAAAATGGTAAAAAAGCACAGATAAGTAGAGCATGGCAATGGTTTTGAAGATTCCTTTTATGATAGGTCCAGTTTTTAATCATAGTCCTGACTGTTAGGTCTACTGGGTAGACCTTGAATATATTTAATGAGAAAATGATCAAGATTTGGTTTATTAAAAAAGTTAGGCTTTTAAGATGGGTCAGGGCAGTTTCGTGATGATATGTGTTGATAAAGTCATTAAGAAGAAAGATTAGCACATCATCTACTGAGATAAGGTCTACAAATACCATCTTAAGGGCTGTTACTTGATTTCCTAGAAAATCTGCTATATACCAAGTGATGTCCTAAGGGCCCTATTACACCTCTTGATGTTCAGGCAGTGCGAGCACCAATGGATGATCCGTCATTGCTCTTTTGTTTCAGGAATGATTGCTGCTACAGTCGTTCTTCCCTCATTCTGTTCTATTCATTATTGGCAGTGCATCCCTGATTACACAGGTTGATGTGCTGCAGATAATCGGGCATTGTTGATTGTGATGTCCATCAGCCAACAAACAAGCGTTTGCTCATTCAATGGCTGATCGGCTGCTCAGTATGAGCATTCCTATGAACACTTGCTCCTGATAATTTTCTCAAAAATAGCACGGTTTAATAGGGCCCTTAGTGTTGGTATGCACATCCTTCACATGGAATAATCACCAACAGAATCATCATAAGATCATTCTGACTACTGCAGTTTGTGCACCTCAGGTAAATAATATCTGAATGTCCTTCTGTATTCCCCACGAATATAAATTACCATATTGTAAAATTCAGTCCACCAACAGTGTAGATGCTGGTACTGCATAATAATATGATAGGAATACAGATAATATCACCATAAGAATGCATTGTAAATTTTAATATGATAGGAATTGGCTGTCTTGTTTTCTGCATACATAATATTTCTCAAGATCAAGAATATCACTATATCCCTGTTACAACTTGCAGTCAATATAAATAATGTAGTTGGAATAGAGTAAAGCCTAGCTACAGGATTTGTCGATGCCACATACAGTAGATATAAAGGGAATACATTCTAGAAACAAATTTAATTTGAAAGTACCTTTTCACGTTCTATATTTTCATTTCCTGCTCCATACATCTCTTACATTCCTTACTAGAGGTTCTCAGAAAATTACATTAGCTACATGCAATATTTTTGTAACTTTTCCTCTTTTTAAATTGCAATTAGAGAAGTTGCATTTGGCCTCAGCATGGGCATTGTAGCATTTAAATTAAAGGGGTTATCCAGGAATTGATAATGATGACCTATCCTCATGATAGGTTATCATTTTCACATCGTCAGAGAACTGACTCTCAGCACCTCCGCCGATCAGCGGGGTCAGGAAGCCGACACGCTCACCAGAGATCTGGTGATCGCAGCCTACTCCTTGAAGCTCTCAAGTAGTGTTCAGCGAACTTGCGTTCTGCAAGTTCAGCGTTCAGTTTTGGCCTATCTAAGAATTCCGTAATGGATTCTGTTACCACGAACCATAATAGAATTCTATGACGGCAAGCACCACGAAAGCCTATAAGAGGTGTTCAGTATTGCATTCTGTCATAGTGGAAGTCTATGATGGCCACGGAATGCAATATGGAATGCCTCTTATAAGCTTCTATGGTGCATGCCGTCATAGAATTCCGTTATGGTTCATTGTAGCGGAATCCATTACGAAATTCTTAGATAACCCGAACGCCAAACTTGCAAATTATAAGTTCTCTCAACACTACTCTTAAGCAATAGTTTAATGCCATTCAATGTCAGACATAATGATGTAACAGTCTAGCTCTAACCATGATGATACTATTTGATGTAGCAAGGGATTGTGTTGGCACCCATGCAGTCTGCCTCAGTGACCCCGATAACCCGTGGCTCAGCTTCCTGAACACCAGCTGTACTTTATGGTATCAATGGACACTTTTAAAACAAATAAAGTGTATTTGTGAGTAAATCTGCAGACGTGCAATAGCTGTAATTTTCACGTCAGGAGGAGCGATACTTAAGCCCTCTTAACATCTTTCACTGCTGGTTGCGTGCCTATCAAGTCTACTACAAGTCAGATCCAGCTAATAAATGTCATAAAACTCAGCGGTAATACTATACCATTTAGCCTAGCTAGATATTGTTTTCCTTTCTAGATGAAATTGACAACCTGTTGCTGAAATCGCCTCTTTAGACAGACTGTGATTTTTTTTTGATCATACAGTAAATGTTTATTTTTATCTTGTTGTACTGTTTTCTAGCCGGTTGAGGATTAGAATAAAATATTTTTTAGTCTATTGCCCGAGAGCCAGGCATGGACTAAAAAAAATAAAATAAATAACACTACTCACCTTGACGGAGCCTCCTGGTTCCATTGTTGTATTTCTGGCCTCTGCTGCTTGATTGTCCGTCAGCATTAACATACTGTAAATGTGGACAGCACTATTATTACTATTAGCAGCATGGAGTCTGCATCTACTGAACTTGCGCCCGTGATCCGAACAGCTCCCAAAGCGGTACCAGTCTGATGAAGGCCGGATTGTGTCCGAAACGTCACGCATATTTAATTTACAGCATTTCCTATTAAATACAACTTATCTAATCGCAAAAACTTGAGTTTATATAATTCTTGACACTACGGGGTGGGAACTTGACTTCCAGTAGCGTATCTACATAAGTGTGCCACAAAATTTTCTCTTCAATCCATGTAGACAGCCCGTCATGCTTCTAGTTCAGCACAGACCGGCAGTAGTGATGCTTGAAGGCACAATGCTTGAACTAGGAGGTTCCAACAAAGTGATTAGTGTATTTTTTTATTTTCAGCCCATGCCTGGCCACCATTAACATTTTTTAGATCTTTGACACCCCGTTTGATCCATATTTTAAGGTCAATTGTTTATGTGTCAAATTGAAATAATGTCATAGGTTTTTCTGCATTACTATGTGAAATCATAGATAACATATTCATGATATGACATATGATAGATGTGATCCCTGCTATACAGTAGGTGTATCAACATTTGTTCAGTGACCTATGTCAGACATTGGTCGTCTTGCCTATTAACCATTTAGCATAGTTAAATACAGAAACCATTAAATACATATAGTGTTGGGTTTGCTTAACAAACAGATTTAGCACCACAGATAGTATATAATTAACCCTACTAATTAAATGCTATTTACATAAGGTTGGCATAGTTGTGCTCTGTAAGCTTGACTCCTAGTCACGGCACCCCAGAGTTAATTGCTACTTACCATATTGAGATACTGTTTTGTGCCACAGCACTACACTGAATTAACTTGAATTAAATGTAATCCATTCCTTGCTTTCTACCCGATATTTTGCCTTTGCAGTAAATAATTGTTTTCTAATTTAACTGGGAGGGGAAAGGAGTATTTTCAGGATAGAATGCCAAGTTGTTAAAAATACATGAGAGAAGCTTATTTTTTGCATTCATGTATGGAAAGAGAGAAAGACATATGGTTTCTTAGCATGTTAGTAAACTTTCCTTTACAGGTAATGGAAATGGAGTATTCCAAAAGAGCCCTTCAGCAAGGTAAGCCCATAACCCCCCGCCCCTCAGCTCCTCTCTGCTAACATAGCCTGTTGAGAAAGTGCATTGATTTTCTTTTCTTTAAAGTGACTTAAAGGAAAGGTGTCCTCAGAAAATGACCCATTATTTAAATCATACTTTTATGTTTAACTTATTTTTAAAGATTTTTCAAGTCAATATCTATATTTAAACAAAAACCATAAAGGTACCACTTTTTGGTCTACACAGATCACTTTACTGCAGTTATCTGCTTATCTATACACAGTGGTGGTATAATTACAGGCATAATTAGAATGACAGATATGACAGGATCTACCATTTATAATAGGTGATTGTCAAGGCTTATCTATCTTTCCTAGTACAATGCACAGGTCACAGAGCATGCCTAGAAGACAATGAGGACCCCTCCATTGCGTCTATGACCTGTAGGTCTGCCGTAAGGCAATTTTCTTAATGCTTTCTAAATGATGTTAAGAACAGACCAGGCATAATCATGTTCAGGAAATAGAATAAAAAAATAATAATAATCTGTAATCACAAAATATTGCTATCTGGTTTTACTGGCAGATTACATTTTTTCCTGCACATTTTCTTTAAATAGCAGTTGACATATCCATGATTGCTGTTATAACGTTCCTACTATGAGCCTGGGAGCCACCGTTAGGGAAATTGAGATTGTCTGATTTGGATTCTTAGCTTAATATGGGGATCAGACCTAAACGTGACCATACACTTTAGATAGTTGTTGGCTGAATGACCTCCTGATGCCCTCATATACATGCACAGTGCCCTCAGCCAAGGGCGTATGTGTTCTCAGTTCAGTTAGTTGTTTAGCCGTTGATGTCACCATGACAGGTGTTATATTGTCCTTACTATAGGTGAGCAAGCTCATGTAAGGATCTGTCTGCTTATAACTTTCAATTGTAGGTTTTACTTTTTACTCCAACATCTACTGTTATTGATATCATGGCACCCTTCTTGTCACTGGTGCACAATAATGATTTTATACTTTGAATAGGTCTTAGATCAAGGTGCTCCAGAAGGTGGGAAACTATACAACCTGCTCAGTTGAGGCCAAACCAAGATTACCAAGATTATAGCTTAAAGGGGTTATCCCATCTTAGACAATGGGGGCATATCGCAAGGATATTAGATATGAATTAGATATTTCATATATGAAATTAGATATTTCTGATTTGTTGCAATGAAGACCCTGACGATATAATCATGACATCTCCAGGACTACCTGGGATAAATTACACTGTTTCCATCATTAATGTGGGATATTTCTTCGTGACTAAAGATACAGGAGGCTAAAAAGATATGATCTACAAAGAAAGAAAAATCATTGAAAATATTGCATTTATAAACCAAATCTAAAGAATATAATGTATGCAAAATGGGAAACAAATTGCATACTGTATACAGTAGTTCAATTAAATGCAATAATTTAATTCAGTATGTGCAAATTCTAGCAATTTTAGCAATCAAACAGATTACTTTGATTACATTGATTAAGTTTTCTACATAGAAAATGTAGCAATTCAGATATTACAAAATCAAAGTAAAAAAAAAAGTGCAATATAGAGTATATGAAGCAGAAAAAATAAGGACAATACAATAACATACACTGTCAAACCTGCACTCATCAGATGTGCCCTTTCATCCTCTATGGCCAGTGATCACCTGGTAGCCATTACACCTAAATTATACTATGTGGCATATAAGTCCAGATCAAAATGTTTCTTGAAGATATTCAAAAGCTCCCACATATATATATATATATATATATATATATATATATATATATATAAATCTTTATTTAATCCTTTCAGGACCAAACCATTTTTCACCTTCATGATTAGGCCTTAATTTAGCAAATCTGACACGTGTCACTTTATATGCAAATAACTTTGAATACTTTTATTTATCCGAGCCATTCTGACATTCTTTTATTTTGATATCTCATCTCAATCCAATGGTATTGGTGGCACACTGTGCCACCAATGAAAAGAATACAATAGAGGGAGGGAGGGGGGCCGAGGGGGAGGCCGCACACTGTGCCACCAATGAAAAGAATACAATAGAGGGAGGGAGGGGGGCCGGGGGGGAGGCCGCACACTGTGCCACCAATGAAAAGAATACAATAGAGGGAGGGAGGGGGGCGCCGCACACTGTGCCACCAATGAAAAGAATACAATAGAGGGAGGGAGGGGGGGCCATGGGGGGGCCGCACACTGTGCCGCCAATGAAAAGAATACAATAGAGGGAGGGAGGGGGAGCCGGGTGGGAAGCCGCACACTGTGCCACCAATGAAAAGAATACAATGGAGGGAGGGAGTGGGGCCGAACACTGTGCCACCAATGAAATGAATACAATAGAGGGAGGGAGGGGGGGCCGGGGGAGTCTGCCACCTGCTGCCTAGCAGCCCCTGATCTCTTCTAGGGGGCTATGATATGCACAATTAACCCCTCAGGTGTGGCACCTGAGGGGTTAATTGTACGGATCACAGCCCCCTGTAAGAGATCGGTTGCTGCCAGGCAGCAGGGGGCAGTCATGTACACAGTTCGTAGTACATTCTAACTAGAAGCGTCCCCATCACCATGGGAACACCTCTGTGTTAGAATATACTGTCGGATATGAGTTTTCACGAAGTGAAAACTCAGCTCTGAAAAAGATTTTATGCAGATGGATCTTCGGATCCGTCTGTATGAAAGTAACCTACGGCCACGGATCACGGACGCGGATGCCAATCTTGTGTGCATCCGTGTTCTTTCACGGACCCATTAACTTGAATGGGTCCGTGAACCGTTGTCCGTCAGGACAGGTCTTATTTTTTTGACGGACAGGAAACACGGATCACGGCTGCTGATGAACAACGCTGCATTTTCCGAGTTTTCAACGGACCCATTCAAAGTCAATGGGTCCGCAGAAAATCACAGAAAACGGAACATCGGCCACGGATGCACACAACGGTCGTGTGCATGAGGCCTCAAAGGCAGATAGCGATACCTTTATTAGATAGTTTCTACTTAAGATTCTGACTTTTTCAAGCACCATTTCAGTTCTGAAGTCACTTTGAGGTCCGTACATAATCGAAAACCACCTATAAATGACCCAATTTTAGAAACAACACCCCTAAAATTATTTAAAACTGATGTTACAAACTATGTTAACCCTTTAGGTGTTCTACAAGAATTAAAGGAAAATGGAGGTGAAATTTACAATTTTAAGTTCTTGTGAAGATTTTGAATTTTAATCCAATTTTCTGTATAACACAGCAAGGGGTAACAATAAAACAAACCTCAATATTTATTACCCTAATTCCGCAGTTTAAAAAAAACACCCCATTTATGTACGTAAACAGCTGTATGCGCACATGGCAAGGTTCAGACGCAAAAGAGCATCATATGGTTTTTGGAGAGCAGATTTTGTTGGAATGGCTTTTGGGTGTTGTTAGGAGATAAAAAAAAAAAGGAGGGTGGTTAGTCTCTATTCTTCAACAGAAGAGGTTCGAGAGTGTCCAGCAGGGCGCCAGAGGAGGGACCTGTGAAGTTTTTAACGAAGGCGAACGTTGTGTATTTGGTGTCAGAGGGATAGTTGGCTGCCAGGGAAAAAAAAAAAAAAACATCAGGGGGATCCCCTAATGGATAGGATATAAGCTAAAGAGACAGCACAAAAAAATATTTTTACCCTTTGGAGAGGCGACACCATCCCTCTGATGAAAAGTGTATGTTAAAATATAACTTTTAGTAGGTTGTTATCTTCAAATTATTTTTTCCTTTTTGTATATATATTAAAATTGAAGTACTAGCACATATGTAAAAAGACTCAATTAGAGGTTAGTCAAATGATGTTATAACATGAATTAAAAAAGTACCTTCACCCCACCCTGTGGTTCAATAAAATACGATTGACAAGAGGCTCGACTGGACTGCTGTCATTCCGTGAGATTTTAAAGGCGACCCAGGCGCAGGAGGTTATTTGGTGGGTGTTTTGTGCTTATCCCAGCCGTTACCTCCTGGGTGAAGTGAGTCAAAATTGCTGTTATTTTTAATTCATGTTATGACATCATTTAACTAACCTCTAATTGAGTCTTTTTACATATGTGCTAGTACTTCAATTTTAAGATATATACAAAAAGGAAAAAATCATTTGAAGATAACAACCTACTAAAAGTTATATTTTAACATACACTTTTCATCAGAGGGATGGTGGCGACTCTCCAAGGGGTAAAAAATATTTTTTTGTGCTGTCTCTTTAGCTTTTGGGTGTTGTGTCATATTTGAAGGCACACAAAGGCACCCCTACAGTAGAAACCCCCAATAATGACCCCATTTTGTAAACTACACTCCTCAAATAACTAATTGAAGGGTTTACTGACCACTTTGACCTCACAGGTGTATCATAATATTTAGAAACACTTGGCTGTGAAAATGAAAAAATAATATTTTTTACAAGAAAAAGTCAAATACCCCACATTTTTCACTTTAACAAGAGATAACAGGAGAAAATGCACCCCATAATTTGTTACCCATTTTCTCCATTATACGGCAACACCACATTTGTGGTCGTAAGCTGCTGTTTGAGCAGATGTAAGAATTCAAAAGGAAAGGAGTGGCATCTGCATTTTCTAACATTGAATTTTCAGAAATATATTTTAAGGGCCATAGCTTTTATATATTTTAGTGGACTAAGCTGAGTGGGGGCTCATTTTTGCGGGATGGACAGTAGTTTTTAATGGTACTATTGTTGGGTACATGTGACTTTTTGATGGCTTTTTATTTAATTTTGCAATTCTGCCAATGTTTTTTTTATTTTTATTTTGTATGGGGTTCCCCATGTGGTATATTTGATAATATAATTTTATTCTTTGGGTTGATAAGGTTTAGGTGATACCAAATTTATATTGTTTTATTCATGGTATACCATATTTATATCATAAAACCACTTTTTATTAAATATTATTTTTTATTTGTATCACCAAAATCTAAGACCCATAACTTATTTATTTTTCCATCAAAATTTTATGAGGGATTATTTTAACCGGGATAGGCTGTAGTTTTTACTGGTATCGCTTTTGGGTTGCATATGACTTTTTGATAGCTTTTTATAAAATTTTAATTTTTATGTATTTCATTTTTTTTTTTTTTTACATTTTTTTTTTTTTCACACTTTTTTATCAAGTCCCACTTGGATCTTGAAAATCCACTGAGGCTGATGGCTTTATTATACTTTGCATTGTTCTTGCATTGCAAAGTATAATACTATCAGTTTTACACTGATAGGTAGCAACACTGGACGCCTTTGTAACACTGGAAGCCTGATGGTTGAGAGAGGGAGCCCCCACCCTCTATTAACCGCATGGATGCCACTGACCTCAGCATCTAAGGGGTTACAGCAGTGTCAGCATACAGCTGACACTCGCTGCTAATGGCGGTGGCTCAGGAACGGAGCCTCTGCCATCACAAATAGCAGGGGGATGCAGCAGGGGGATGCACCAGGGGCAGGGGGGAAATGGGCCAGCACAGATGGGGGCAGTGTCAGCATGGAGTAAACACAGATGGCATGTATTGAGAACAGCTGGCACAGATGGGGCACCCAGACAACAGGTAGCAGCACGCAGTCAAGACATCAAGTGGCAGATAGGCCACATTAGGGAGCAGAAAGCGTGTCCAAAGAGGGGCATGGAGCCTGAAACCGGCATTTTTACACTGCCGCAATCCGATTGGTTAGTCTGCACAGATTCAAGCAATAAATAGACATATTACAGACCCAGATGTGGCACATGGGTATCCCAGCATATGTTTACCATTGCTTCCTCAAGAGGATAACTCCATTAGGGCCTTAACATTCTTTAAATACCCCTAGTGACCAATCAAAGTTGTGTTGCACAGCAGAAAGTGTTTTACCTTAAAGAGATCAATAGTTGGTGGAGAGGACTATATATAGGTAGCATCTAACATGCTGGGTCCCATAAACTAAAGGTTGAATGTATCAATATGCATGTAACATATCCAGCCTTTCTATTGTGTCTCAAACATCGTTAGTCACTTTTTGTCTACAAGTTCTGGTATTAAAGTTTTTTCACCTGTTCCCTTAATTAATTTTTACCAAATATTTATTTTCATGATGTTATATTTCTAGAGTTCTATACTGATGGTACAATGTATATATCTACTGTGATAATCCATCGCTTCTCAGTGTTTGATATCAAGCATTGCAAGTACTGTACAAGTTCAAAGTTGAACCATCTTGATGTTGCCTTTGGTTATCTTCTTTGAAAAAGACTGATTTGTGCACCTGTTTGCTTCCAAACTTATAACACTATATGAAAGCTCAACAGTGAAATATTAAAGTCTACCTGACAGGTGGCAAAGATCCCCTTCAGGGAACCAAAATCTTACACTAGAAAAAACACATCTAAATAGTTTATATTAGTGGCAGATTGATTGTCTAAAATTGTTATTCAATGTAACAGCCATATTAACCCTTTCATGATCTGGCCCAAAAGAGGAAGGCCTGAATGTCTAGGCAACTTTTTGTGATTTTCTGCACATGGTGGTTAAGTGACTGTAGCCTTTTTATTTGTTTGACTGCCAAAATTATTTTTGTGATTTCATTTTTACTTGACACTTAGGACTGTTTATTAAAATGTTTTTTTACAGGTTTTTTTTAGGTTTAATTTGGAGGAAAACCGCTTATTAAATCTAACTTTTTATTTCTTAAATACTAAAACTGACACAAAAATTCATTATTGCAATGGGTTCCCGATTTTGTGACGATCGTTTTCATACATAACTTGTATAGGTTTAAGAGAACGGAGTTACTATGGTGACTGGATCTGTTAGTGACTGAATTTTTAGAAGTTTTTTATTTATTTTTTGCCACATAATATGTCCCCCAGGAGGTCATTAAAAGACTTCTGGAGGACACTGACTTTTGACTTTATTTTTTTTTAAACCTTTTTTTCTCACAGTTTCAATAGTAACTTGGGTGTCCACAAAATTCCCAGTTACAGGGTAAAACAGCTCCCTGTGGGGGTATGACACACAGGCAGAGATGATCATGGTGTCCTGACACCCTGCTCCAGACACCCCCGATGGTCACGAGCTTCTTGCTCCCTCCACCATGCGCTCATTCAGCACTCTCCTGTCGGCACAGGAGAAGGCAGAAGCGCTGGGATTAAAGCGCTGCCTACACGTGTATATACGTGCTCTCTGCACAAGGCATGTGGGCAGTCGGGAAGGGGTTAATATTTGACAGTTGCATGCTATGATCCACCACTCAAAAGATAATTTCACAAATGATCCATAGAAGTAGTCCCGGCAGCATAATTAATCTTATCCGTGTACCTCGCTGTTCCATTACTTGGCCATTGATTTTCAACCAACATTGTTCCTTAGTTCTCATGTAAATGAACGTAACCTACAAGATCCTTGTACTCGGTGATAACTCATAACCAAAATTGGTCACATTTGCAAATATGCATGGAATTACCGTGACTTAAAAAAAGCTATGTTTAAGAAATAATGCACATATTCAAAATTACATTATGATGTCTTGGGTGCACAGAAGAAAATCAATCATTTTTAAGCTGTACGGCATGATTAAAAATATGAAATCCAAATTCAATCCACTCTTGTCTCTAGTGTGTGTTATTAATTAGTTTCTCAGCAACAGAAAGCAATTAAGGTTCTTTGCCGCTGAGATATTTTTGTAGGATCATGGCACAATATTCTGAGAACTCTACAGGCCTATATGTAATCCTTTGTTTGTAGAGAATGCTCTTGACACAACCTACAAGTACAACAAAAAAAATACTTGAAAATGAAAATAATTTTTAATAAACAATGGATCACTTTGGGTCAACCACTGTAGAACACGAACATAACATAAGCCTATGTAATGGTTAGTCATCGCTCATTTTTTATCCAATCACTAGTTTTTGGTCACATTTGGTTCTGTAGAGCCAATTATTACTAGTTATTCATTTATAATTCAGTCCTCTTCACTCGAATGGGCCTAAGTTGCGACACTTGCCATAGTCATGAACAAGGGTGGAATTTTTAAAGGGATTCTGTCACGAGTAGATCAGGATTAATCCATCTTATTTTCCAGATGCACGCTGGATAGCTACTGCCAATCTGGAGAAATAAGAATTTTTATTTTATGGTAGATGGCCCCTAGGTGCAAAGAGAGTAGTGCTTTTGCACCTCAATGCACCCAGAAGCTTCACTACGAACTCATTTGCCACACTCCCACTGCTAAGACCGACAGGCCAGACAGTGAAAATATATTCAAGCCTGGCCCTTAAGTCTTGCACATTTGGTGGTGGTAACACGGCAAAGGAGACAGGGAGGGGAGCCTCATGGTGCAACAGCACTGCTTTTGTTGCACCCAGGGGCAAAGTAACTAACCTTAAAAACTCGTATTTCTCAGGATTGGCAGAAGGTATACAAAGTAGTGACCAACATGAATCTGGAATGTAAGTTGGATTGAAATTGATCTAGCTTGTGACATATATATATATATATATATATATATATATATATAAAAAATGCTTCAAACTGCTGAGGCAGCATGGATTTTCCTACTGTTTCATATTCACTCCTGTTTAATAACATTGTTTGTGGCACTATCTATGCAACTTCCTCAATCCTATTCCCTGGATGATATGATCTCCTAGCTCAGCTTGGTTATTTTCGGGAGGAGTTCTTGATTGCTTAGCCTTACTTTAAATGCTTCTGGCTCTTTAGGTGCCTGATCTAGTGTGAGTTCTGCACATTTGTATCCAGAATCCTTACTATTGCTTGTATCTTGTTCCTGGTGTAGCTGTTGTTTGGTATTTAAAGCATTTCTCTCATACTTTTGTTCCAATTATTGAAGCTATAAACAATTAAATTAAAAATAAAACATGATAAGGGTCGGATTATAGAAGGGTACTTCTGTATTAACCCTCCCTGCCATACACCTAATTGTGTATGTATTACGTTTAATTACCTCTTTACTCTTTACCTATTTGCATTACTTTGCAAGATGACAAACATTTCAAAGAGGAAGACACATCCATAGTTTTGATGTGACTCCCTAGTATCAGTCCAGAGATAAATGAGTCGCTTATAGTTTGACTCCAGTTCAATTTGGCTGAATTCATTGACCAATTTGATTAGGTTACAAATGGGTCTTACCCAAACCAAAAGTGTTTAAATTGCCTGAAAATTTATGTATGACACTCTGAGGTCTGTTAGAACTCATATTTTTTTCAATTAATTATCTCTCAATTATGCCTCTCTCAGTAATTATTTATATAAGTAGTGATAATTACAGTGATCGTTTGGTGTTCAATCAGTAATAATATCTAGCCAGGAGAAGGTGAAAACACATGCAAATGTCTCTCAGACCAACTATATCTCAACCAGTACTTAACATGTAACTGTTGTTTCATTTGTTTTAATACTGTTTAGGGACAGGGATGTTAAATATTTTTGTAATATACTGTAATAAGGAGTGATGTTCTTTGTAGAAAACAGGGTGTAAAGAGTCTTTTTAGCAAAGCTCTAACTGATCTTTGCTAAAGAGAGTCTGTCTTCAGTCTTCAGTTCTACTGAGTGCAAAAGACACCTGTGTGTAACATACAGAGGTCTCTAGCCTGCCTCTTGTTCCTAACCCAGTTCTTGGCCATGTACATGTGCCCTATCACTGTTCATCCCCTGACTTGTTGGACATGGGGGTGTTCAGCACTCAGTAGAACGTAGAATACAGAAGACAGACTGTCCTTAGTGAAGCTTAGTGACACTAAATATTTCCAGAAGTAGCTATGTAGTTTAGTACAAACTGCATTTTTCCATGCTTAAGTGATGATGTTCAAGGTCAGTAAGGTTCTAAGTAAATTGTTTTACCTTTTAAAAAATAAATAAAAATTTTATAGAAAACAAGTATTCTCCTCATTTACTGTACAGTAGTAGAGAGCAGATCTTTCCTGTGCTCAGTTGACTTGATGTCACTAATCCCATTGCAGGACACTGTTGTCAGCTTCTTTTTTGCAGAAAATAGCTGATAACATAGAAATAACAACTGAGCTTCACAGCAGAAGCCAAATATTTCATTTTCTAGTAAATACAAATTTCACTGTACCTGACTGTTTGCAGAATTTTGTTTAGATCGACTATACTTAAATTGTAGGGTCGTTTTTCTAATATTTTCTACTTCAGTAATACACAGAGCTCTTCAAAAGTATGTTTTATAAAATACTAAATACTAATTTCCATTCACACAAGTATTGTTTAGGTGGATCCTTTTTAAAGATGTACATTCTAATTTGTGTACCCATCTTTACCTTACCCTTTGGCTTAACATACAGATGTGTCTGTCCTTACTGTTTCAAATTTAGTTAAGGACTCCAATAACTTATGAAAAACTAATTTGATACAATATCACAACATGCTAAGGCTACTTTCACACTGGCGTTTTAGTTTCTGTTTGTGAGATCCGTTCAGGGATCTCACAAGCGGTCCAAAACTGATCAGTTGCCCTTAATGCATTCTGAATGGATAAGGATCAGTTTGGCTCTGTTCCGCTTCCATTCCGCTTTGCTTGCAGCGTTTTGGTGTCCGTCTGATGAAACTGAGTTAAACGGATCCGTCCTGACACACAATGTAAGTCAATGGGGACGGATCCGTTTTTTCTGGCACAATAGAAAATGGATCCACCCCCCCCCCCCCATTGACTTTCAGTGGTGTTCAAGACGGATAATACAAACGGATGCGTTTGTGCAGATCTATGATGGATCCGCACCAAACGCGAGTTTAAAAGTAGTCTAATAAGACCATTGACAGGCTTCAGTGCTCATCACAACTACTGGGTGGCCACACATAAACTTATATAGGTAGACATCTTGTGACACATCACCTTTATTAAAAAAATCTGTTAATTTCATGCAACACATCTTGGGATACATTGAGCCAACAGCAAAGGTATGGAAAGCTCACCTGTATCTCTAGATCAGTGACACAAAATGACCAGCTTTGAAAACAAACAAGTATTTATGATACTCTATTGAGAGTTGCTTATGTTATATGTGTCTAGATGTGGCCACCCGGTGGTTGCAGTGTGACTTACAGGCTGTCAATAATTTTAAATATAGCTTAATCAGACAGACCAATGTAACAGGGTGCAGTTTGCCAAATGTAGTAAACTGAGTTCGTCATTTGATCTAGGTGATTGTCTTAAAAATTTGCTAACTTTGGCTTTATAGGAAATCATATTTACATCATCTTTATGCCACAATATCATGTACAGTAGCCTCAAATAATTAAATGACAAGTAAAACCTTGCAATATCTGTATGTGTCTAATTGCTATAGCAAAAAAAAATATGTTATGAGCATGATAGGTAAATCCAAGCAGATGACAGAGGGGGCCCAAGACAATCTGAATAAACATACTCTATGCTTGTCCTGCTGACAAGGGACCAAATGTGACACTGTCTATCATGGGACTTTAAATACTATATATACTATTACAATAAGTAATTTTGTACACTAAATATATAACTTATAACGTTATTAATGTAGCACTAACCTATTCTGCATATTAGTCCTTATACCACGTGCTGCTCATGTCAGATATTTCCTATCTCATCCTCTGTAGCCAGTTTCATAGCATTTTTAAACCATCTGTTTTTGAATGTGGAAGAAAATTGAACAAAGTCAAGCATAGTGAAATCACCTAAAACTGAAAAACTATGATGCCACCATGCCCTCTTAATATATTAATATTTTGTAAAATATTTATCTCTAAATATATTATAGGGGGTTTTCACTAAAAAAATACATTATTCAAACCAGGTTCTGGGTCTGTATACTTTTGTAACCACATATGGGTCTGTATACTTTTGTAACCACATGTAATAATTAAAAAATAAAGAAATAAATATTAATAAATATATATACTGTATATGTATATATATATATATATATATATATATATAGAGAGAGAGAGAGAGAGAGAGAGAGAGAGAGAGAGAGAGAGAGTACAGACCAAAAGTTTGGACACACCTTCTCATTCAGAGTTTTCTTTGTTTTCATGACTATGAAAATTGTAGATTCACACTGAAGGCATCAAAACTATGAATTAACACATGTGGAATTATATACATAACAAAAAGTGTGAAACAACTGAAAATATGTCATATTCTAGTTTCTTCAAAGTAGCCACCTTTTGCTTTGATTACTGCTTTGCACACTCTTGGCATTCTGTTGATGAGCTTCAAGAGGTAGTCACCTGAAATGGTCTTCCAACAATCTTGAAGGAGTTCCCAGAGATGCTTAGCACTTGTTGGCCCTTTTGCCTTCACTCTGCGGTCCAGCTCACCCCAAACCATCTCGATTGGGTTCAGGTCCGGTGACTGTGGAGGCCAGGTCATCTGGCGCAGCACCCCATCACTCTCCTTCATGGTCAAATAGCCCTTACAGAGCCTGGAGGTGTGTGTTTGGGGTCATTGTCCTGTAGAAAAATAAATGATGGTCCAACTAAACGCAAACCGGATGGAATAGCATGCCGCTGCAAAATGCTTTGGTAGCCATGCTGGTTCAGTATGCCTTCAATTTTGAATAAATCCCCAACAGTGTCACCAGCAAAGCACCCCCACACCATCACACCTCCTCCTCCATGCTTCACGGTGGGAACCAGGCATGTAGAGTTCATCCGTTCACCTTTTCTGCGTCGCACAAAGACACGGTGGTTGGAACCAAAGATCTCCTCAGACCAAAGCACAGATTTCCA
Organism: Bufo gargarizans; assembly: GCF_014858855.1. NCBI lineage: Eukaryota > Metazoa > Chordata > Amphibia > Anura > Bufonidae > Bufo > Bufo gargarizans. Next base: position 485,716,986 of record NC_058083.1, read on the forward strand.
CTGGTCTAATGTCCATTCCTTGTGTTCTTTAGCCCAAACAAGTCTCTTCTGCTTGTTGCCTGTCCTTAGCAGTGGTTTCCTAGCAGATATTCTACCATGAAGGCCTGATTCACACAGTCTCTTCTTAACAGTTGTTCTAGAGATGTGTCTGCTGCTAGAACTCTGTGTGGCATTGACCTGGTCTCTAATCTGAGCTGCTGTTAACCTGCGATTTCTGAGGCTGGTGACTCGGATGAACTTATCCTCCGCAGCAGAGGTAACTCTTGGTCTTCCTTTCCTGGGGCAGTCCGCATTTGAGCCAGTTTCTTTGTAGCGCTTTATGGTTTTTGTGACTGCACTGAATTTTCCCAATTTTTCGGACTGACTGACCTTCATTTCTTAAAGTTTTTCTCTACTTAGCTGCTTTTTTCTTGCCATAATACAAATTCTAACAGTCTATTCAGTAGGACTATCAGCTGTGTATCCACCTGACTTCTCAACTGATGGTCCCAACCCCATTTATAAGGCAAGAAATCCCACTTATTAAACCTGACAGGGCACACCTGTGAAGTGAAAACCATTTCAGGTGACTTCCTCTTGAAGCTCATCAAGAGAATGCCAAGAGTGTGCAAAGCAGTAATCAAAGCAAAAGGTAGCTACTTTGAAAAACCTAGAAAATGACATATTTTCAGTTGTTTCACACTTTTTTGTTATGTATATCATTCCACATGTGTTAATTCATAGTTTTGATGCCTTCAGTGTGACTCTACAATTTTCATAGTCATGAAAATAAAGAAAACTCTTTGAATGAGAAGGTGTGTCCAAACTTTTGGTCTGTACTGTATATATATATATATATATATATATATATATATATATAGTCACTGCATTTTTCAGTAAAACCTCTCTGTATAGCGCCACCTGCTGATTTTTCATTTATTTCTCTGTCCACCTCAATGATAGCAGTAAGGTCATTGCACATGCTCAGTTTCATTTTTCAACTGCAACTAGCTGTGTCTACTGTTAGAAGTTGTGACAGTTACAGGGAGAGAGCTACAGCTCAAAGCAAACATCCTCTGACAACCCCCCCCCCCCCCCTCCCCGATAGGGAGAGAACCTCAGCAAAATGGACATTCCACCCCAAGCCCTTTGAGCTGCCAACTTGAAATAAATGTTGCAGAACAATGAATGGGGAGATCTCTGGATCCATGTGAGGTACAGGGTTGGTTCTAGACTGTCCTGTGCTATATAAATGTCTGATTTCATTAATCTTGGGGACAACCCCCTTTAGGTATAATAAATGTCAACTATTTACGACTATTTTACAATTTGTCAAAACCTTTTTCTTAATACTTGTAGAATTTTATTTCTGACACTTGGTGCTAGAATTATATATCTAATACTAAAGGTGTGATATTTGGTGGACAATTAAAGCTTTTGTAAGGAAGCCACTTAAGGAAATGTTCTTGAAATTGTTGCCTCAGGAATTTTTTTGTGTGTGTGTGATACATAATGGTCTGTTTGTGTTCTTAACATGTATTTGGTTTTATGTTCACTTGAGGAAATTGGTTTGAGAGGAAATACTGTATCTTAACATTGCAGCATGGAATTTTTCACGGTAAATTGACTTTTTACGAATGCTGCTGTAAGTTGGTTTTAAATTCACTCCGTGAAGACGATGCAGATTTATGCCATACTGTCAGAGCGAATCAGGACATTTTATCAAGGAATTTAAAACTGGGAACAGCTTATTTTTGTGTGTTCTCTGATCTAAAGTGGTGATCTAAAATATCTGCAAAACTCCGCTGTCAGATTGGAATTATTTAGCAAACAACAAAAGATAAATACGCTGTTTGCATCCCATTATTAAAATACATTTTATTGTCAATTAAATCAGTACTGTCATATTTATTTTTGAACACTCAGCAAATCCCATCGAGAAATATCCTCGGGAATACGTTACAACTTCTAAGTCTGTTAGCTAAGCCTTTTTTTGTCATTGAGCAACTGTTTAAGTTTGCAAACAGTTTTTCAAGCACATTGTTCAATTAGAATCACAGTCTATATGTTCTACGGGTTGCTCATTTTCCAGTCCTGTACTTGGAGACTTTACTTTTATGTTTATTGTAGGATTGAATTCTATAACTGTCACTTGATGAATAAGCAAATAAAACCTCTGTTCTGTATTAAAGCATAACTTTAGTAATCACATAAGTACATTCATGACATTGCACAATTTCAGTGATTAGATATCGGAATTTGTAGAACTAAACTTATTAATTACGACCTTTCATGAAATTATGGGTTACAAACTGGTATGCTTATGAGATAGGGTGGCCCCCACAGATGCCAGCACATTTTTTTTTCTAAAATACCCCTCCGTTCGGGCGCTGTGTCCCCCGCTGTTTCTGACGACTGATATGTTAATTTAGAGTATCGGTACAGGGAGGAGAAGAAAAAACTGCTTACTTTCTCCCTGGCTGTGACGATCTCCACTGCGATTGGACCACACTACAGCCAGGGAGAAGGAGATGCCCATTGATAAACCCAGCCGTCTCCTCCTCCCTGTACCTATACTTTAAATTGACATATCAGGCGCTACAAACAGTGAGGGACACAGTGCTGGAATGGAGGGGTATTTTAGAAAAAAAAAAGTGCTGGAATCTGTAGGGGTCACCCTATCTGGTAAGCATACCATTTTGTAACCCATAATTCCATGAAAAGTCCTCTCTAAGTATCTTTATTCATGTATTTCATCCCAGCTGATACATCTTGGTCAAATACTATACTTTCCGAGCTTACTGTATTATCAGCAAAAACATTGATGAAATTGAGAAATTTTTAGAAAATTCCGAAGTCTTAATTAAAGGGGTTATCTAAAGATATAGTCACGCAGATTCAATTCAGAACAGATTCTATTCACAACCCATTGTTTCTAATCCTTGTTGCTGTTCATGTAGCAGTAGTTTTTTTTTTCACATAGATTTGAAATCCACTACAGGAAAGGGCTTGCTGATTGCCAAGGATTCTTTACCTGGTCCCACTTAAGTCAGTTGACTGCTGGATCGATGTTAACCAGAATGGGCTGTCTTTCTGACACAACTAATTAAATTAGATTTTATTCAGCTTCTAAGTAAAACTTGACTATTAGAATATTTCAAGTTTTCAAAAATAAATAAAAAATTCAACTTTAAAATGGCACCATTTATAAAAAAAAAAGGTTATTATTCACCTTCTTATCCCCTAGTACTCAATCTCTGCCCATCCATGGTTCCCTTATTTTCTTTGTTCACATTGACTGAAGCTGTTGTGTTCTGTACTGGCACATGACCGCTCCAGCCAATCACTGAGGTAATTTACAGAGGTGATCCAGGTAAATACAGCACATGGTCCCTACAATCAGTGACTGGATGAAATGGTCAAGTGGTGGTAAGAAGGATCAGAGACTGGTAGGAGACCATTAACCACTGAGCTGGAGGAGCACTATAAGATATTAGCTTTATTCTAGTAAATGGTGCTATTAGTTGGTAGAATTGCAGTCTTTATAAAGCCACAATAGCCCCTTTAATTGCCTAATTTGGAAGGAACCTGAATGCATTGAATAGTTTATTTCAGGTTAGCAATAGATTTCACTCAACCTTAGTATTATTCTGCAGCCATTTGTAGATAATTCTAAAACTCTTTTAGGGAGACAGCCTAGATTGATTCTAGAAGTTAAAATCTTGAATCCTCGATTCATTAAACCCCATTAGCCATCTGGAGGAGCAAAAATTCTCTAGGAGTTGGGAGACATTAAAACGAAATCACATGATGAGACTGCAGATTAAAAAACCTAGTCTCTGTGACAAAGGAATGCAAATACATATTTATTATGTGCTTTTAACTGGAAGTTAGGGGCCTAGACATAGTCAGTGGCTTTCTCTGAGTTTCAGAGATTCAAAGATAGAGTTTCAAAGATAGTGATTAGGAAGTGCAGAGAAATGCAGAGATTCATTATATTCATCTCATAGAATCATTAATATTTTTCCTATAGGCTTTTTCATTTAGTCGATGACTAGATTAAGTTATTGTAGTAAAATGGTTATTGACTTGTATAAAGTGAAGAAAACGCAAAGAACCGGAGAGTGGAACACATACGAAACACCATATAGGTGTACACTGTACTGATAAAGAAATGGAAGTTACTGTAGGTAATTCAAAAAGTTTGATATTAAAAGGGAAATTAGCCTCTAAACCCAAGTGACTGATTGCTAGATTAGCCCTAGGTGAGGGCTCCATGACAAGCTATAGTAAAATCAAATTTTTACCACAAAACATGTGCAACTTTGATGTTTTTCTATAAGTATATTAATAACTGCCAATTTTGGCCTGTCCTCTTTGTCATGAAGGTGTCACATGTAAATAATTGAGCTTTTTTTCTCCAGTTCTGTAAGACATGAACCGAAAAAAGTACTAAATTCTTCCTTATGTTTTCTGGGAAGTTTTGTCTATGATTCATACTATTGAGCTGGATTTCAGGAAAATTTGGTTTTCTCTTAATATCCTCCATGGTCCAGAATGTATCCAGTTTGCAATTTGTATATTTGCTTACCCTAATGATGGAATTCAAGGGAGAAATTTGAAGTTACCTGCAGCCATATATGTATTTGTTAAAAATGGTTCTTTTAGATTTGAGCGCACATTTCTTCAACCTGTGTTGAGTCTTCATTCCATTTATTGGGTCTTTATCTGGAGGAACAGCTATCCTGGATACTGTCCTATACATGTATTTCTCAATTTAAAATATTATTATTTTGATGCATAAAAAGTGTCCAATACATAAATTGAAGTCTTATATTTAAAGGGGTGTACTGGGCTCCTGATCTAGCTTTAGGATAGGTTTTTATTATCTGATCCTTTAGGGTCTGAAACCTTGTATCCCCACATTCAACTGTTCTCTGCAGCCTCCTTTACTGGAACTGGCACTTTGAGTGGAACAGGAAGCACAGCTCCATTCAAAGTGTAGTGGCCGTGCTAGGATACTGCAGCTCTGGCTCCATTGAAGTGAATGGTAGCTGAGCTGCAGTAATCTAGCAAGACCACTACACTGTGAATTTTTATGAAATACGCCCCTATATATAACTGCAAGAGTGCAGTGCGTATATATATTTCATGTTGTTCTGATATACGCCCCTATACGCTTTTAACAGAAATAACTGCAGAAGTGAAATGCGGATATATTTTTCTTGTCGTACTGAATGAGATACTAAGATATAAGCCTCTAAAGGCTTTTTAACATAACACTTGCAGCCCAATAACAAAAAGCTGGAATGACAGAGCTGTCTAATGGCTATTTGTATCCCCAAATAATCGTTCCCTGCACTTGAAAATCACTTTCCTATGTCACTAGCGCCTTTTGACGTCTCTCCCTGCACTAAGATGCTGTGAAATGATTCCTCCCTATCCTTTCCCTGCACTTATAAATCTTTTTTTTTTTTTTTTTTTTTTAAACATAGAGGTTTTTCCAATAGCTGTCCCCTAGCACCTTCACACATCTGTCCCTGCACTCTGAATGCTGGAAAATGGCAGAATCTAAAATGGCTGCTGTATTTATAGGGCTGTGACATGACAGGGCTGGCTGGCTGCTGATTGGCTGCATACAGGTATGTTAATCTGGGTGATCCCATCTTCCCAGAGTTCCTTGCCCCATATCCTCAGTCCTCACACGTGTAGCCGCCATTTTAATAAAATTATGTTTCGTTACCCTGAAGCGCGAGGAAATTTGCATTTGTGGCAAATCAAATTCCGATTTGTCAGCTTCCATTCGCTCATCTCTATAAGTAAGCACCCACTTTACCTTAAGGTAAGGGTTAATGTTAGTTTAGGTCTCTGGATTTTTTGTTTTGGTGGAAGTATTGCAATAGTACAAAAATGCTAATGAAAAAAATTATATATATATATATATATATATCTTAACGAAAATGTTGTAGGATAAATCTATTGAATGGGAAAATATCATGTAAACCTTATTCCAAGTACAGATAAACCAAGGGATAAAAACTGCAACCTCTCTCGTTGCATTGTTGTCACAGCAACGGTGACATCACACAACCAGAGCTTCAGGGAGACGTGAAGTTTTAGGGTGCAAGAAACACAGATCACTTCATACACAATGAAAATCTTTATCATCTCAGCTCAGAGTTTCAGAGACCATGTAAATATTTGGCTATCCCTCATGGGCACAAATTGATGTTGTAAAATAATAATATAAAATGTACCCAGGTGATAGTAAACCGTGAACAGCAATAAATATGAAGGCCTGGCCATTCATGTGTTGCTGCCCTTGAAGGCACTCTCATCTATTCAACCTACCAAAACATGACATTGAATAAAAACATTAAATCTGTGTTTTTCATGAGCACCTCTTCAACTAGAGAGTTGAATGATGAAAAGACAATTTTTCATGATGGTCTATGAATCCTTTCTGGTCTACATGAGCATTGCGTATCTGCTGGTATGGTGGTTTAAAATCAGCACTTTATCAAAGCTTGTCTGTGCGGGAATATATAGGAGATGTATTCTATTTAAATGGTCACTGTTCTTTTAACAAACTGCATAAGGGTGCATTCACGAGACCATGTCCCTTTTACGGTCTGTAGATCCACAAAATGCGGCCACCTGCACCCCACATCGCCATGGGTCCACGAACTGCATGTTGTGGCCAAAGATAGGACATGTCATATCTTTTGTGGTGCAGCCATATGGACCCCGAAGCACATGGAAGGGCATTCATGTCCTCCCATGTCCTATCTTCGGCTGCAGTATACGAATCGTAGACCCATTAAAGTCAATGGGTCCACACCGCGATGTGGGGTGCACACTTGTTTTGCAGATCAGTGGTTTGTGGTCCACAAACAGGCACAGTTGTGTGAATGCACCCTAAATTAATAGTATTCCAGAGTATAAGAAACATTTTAATATATGTTAGAGAAAATTATGGGGCTCATTTATTAACTGATATATGCCACTTCTGTGGCATATATCAGTCATATATTTTGTTGCACACCAATTTGCGACAAAATCTGCTTTTGCCTGCTTACACCACTTTTCCGACAGGACGAAAAGTGGCATGGCATGGGAGGGGAAGAGGGCGGGCTGACAGGCCCATCTCATTCATCATTTTCTACACTCGCTTTTGGCATAGAAAATGACTTAAAGGGAACCTGTCATCACCTTTATGCTGCCCATACTAACGTCAGAATAAAGTAGAGATAGGTGAGTTGATTTCAGCGGTCTGTGATCTAAAAGTTAAATGTAAGTGGTTGCCCAGAACCAACATCACAATTATTGCAGACTGGGCCTGGAAAAGGGTCATGGCAACCTGAGAAGAGTCATGGTTATTCATGAATTCCTGCTCTCCTGCCCACCTGCTGATGACTGACAGTCTTTTACATAGTTTTCTCCCTTTCTCTCTCGGAGAGAACTGCCAGTCATCAGCAGATGGGCGGGAGAGCAGGAGATTATGGATAACCATGACTCTTCTCAAGCAGATTTGACTCTTTTCAAGGCCTGGGCGGCAATGATTATGATGCTGGTTCTCAGCAACCACTTACATTTAGCTCATGAGTGACACACCGCTGAAATCAGCATTTCTGTCACTATTTTATGCTGCCCTCAGTAAGGTCAGCGTAAAGTTGATGACAGGTTCCCATTAAATCTATGCCAGGGGGAACTCTTTCAGAACCACTTTAATATGTGATCTCTTAGGTTAACTATATTGTTTTCAGATTGAATATTGATGTTATTTGGCTCTTGCGTGCCTTCCATAGGTGATAAATGGGGTTCTGACCATTAGAAATACCTATTATGATTTGAACAAAAGTATTATGAGGCTTGTTTCAGCACCATAACCCCTCTGTAGTTTTATGAAACAAAGCCAATGGCAATACATTTGGTTAACAAAGGGGGTTCCCTTGATCAATAGGAGTCCTAATGGTCAAACTCATGACTAATGGAAACCCTAGTGGTCAAACTCATGATCAATGGGAATTTTAATGGTCAAACTCATGATCAATAGGAATTTTAATGGTCAAACTCATGATCAATGGGAATCCTAGTGGTTGAACTCATGATCAATGGGAATCCTAGTGGTTGAACTCATGATCAATGGGAATACTTGTGGTCAGATTCATGATCAATGGAAATCCTTATGGCCAGACTCTTGATCAGTGGGAATCCTAGTAGTCAGACGCATAATCAATGGCCATAGGGAAATCCTAATAGTTAGCCACCCCACTTGCAACATAGCCAGGCACAGCAAGAAGATGAGAATGGCACTGTGCATGTCACAAATACTCAGGGGATTCCTGGGGTCAAATTATTCCTGATATGGCATCAGGATTACCTTTTGATTGTAATTATTGCTATGGATGCAGCATTGGATACTGATGATAATCATAAATTTTTTTCATTTCTTGATTATTTATACTCATCTTACTAATTTAACGTAGTTTCAACCTAATTAAGGACCCTTACGAGGCAAACACTATAAAGCCGCCGAATAATGACATCACTGAATAACTGTTTAAAAATATCAATCATTGTAACAATACTAATACATCATAAGAAGGTGATTCACTGATTTATCAAACTTTGTCCTTAATGTGGCTTACAAAATATCAACACCCACAGTGTGTTGAGCTTCCCTTTAAAAGACACAGCGGTAGATATTTTTTATCATTAGTATGCCATGGAGAACTGAAATAAGGCCTCAGGTTTTGAAGTGTGCATAGCAATTTATAGAAAATTTGCCATCTTCACAGCTATTAACGAACACTTGGAAGACTTTCTATTATGGATACAATGCTCTTCAATACGCCACTTTGAAATGCTGACCTTGTCACTTCTTGTGACAAAGTGTGAAATTTCACTGTAGGACTCTGAAATTAATCTTTTACTAACAACTTCTAAAAGAGAGTGAGAGAGAAAGAAAATGTTTAAGCATCTCAGAACTTTGTTTTGAAGATTCTCATGCTCTTCGCATCACATTGTCAAAAGTTCTTCACATGCAAATTTTAATGCTTCGAAATTAACATTTCTGCAAAGCATGCCAACAGACAATGAAAACACAATATATTTAGCAGTCACCTAAAATACGATGTCAGTCATAAACACTTTTGGAAAACAGCTTGTTTACTTCGTGAGTGCAGCATCTGGGCTTTGTATACAGCATAACAATGCAGTGGATAATTCCTAGAATGGTCACATTTGTCTTTTCTGCTATAGAGCTCGATATTTCTAATTATTGCAGATACTTCAAAGAAATGAAGGTTAGGCACCAAAGCCCAATTCATTATGGAGTCATTAAAAATGTCTCAAGGCTCATGCACATGACGGAGGAGTAGGCACTCCGCATGCCGCCATATGATGTCTGTATATATATCACTGTATAGAGCAGGGATCAGCAACCTCTGGGACTCTAGCTGTTGTGAAACCACCACTTTTAGAGTTTGGAGATCAGCAGAGCAAGTGTGCATGCTGGGAGTGGTGGTTTCACAACAGCCGGAGTGATGAAGGTTGCTGGCTCCTGGTGTAGAGAGATAAGAATTAATGTAAGATATTTTATCCAATAGAGCATGCCACAAACTGTATTTGTCTGCCAGACTCCATGCAAATCTCTGTAGGCCTATGTCTTAAATTTGAGGAATATGGAGGTGAGGATGACCTCAAAAATTCTGTGAGAGTCATTTTATGGCTCCTTATAATTCAGAGTTGGCATCAAGCTTTAATGGTCAATATTTGCTTGAGGCCTACTTTTGGAAATTAAAGGGGTTTTACCAGCATTTAACTTAATATGTATTTTGAAATAACCTGAGGAAGGAAGCTCTTTTTCATAATACTTACCATCCCTTGCAGGCCCCACCCCCATGGCACCTTCTCCACTGCGCTCGCTATGGGCTCTTTCGTCTGTATCTTGACCTGATGTGGCATGATATAAAGTATATAAAAGATATAAAAGAAAAAACAAAACAAAGAAAAAAAAGAAAGAAAACCAAAAAATAAACAAACATTGGGCATCCATTGAAATCAATGAATGGTCCTAGAGAGGGAAAGCCCAGTGTTCAGCTCTAAGACCACAGGCACCACATGTTGCTTGTAACCAATGCAGAGGATGGGTTAGATAGAGCCCAGGCTTCTGAGCCAAGGAAGGGTCGGGAAAGGTGAATAACCAGTTTTTTTTTTATAAATTTTCTCTGCTCATTTGTTTTCCGCAGGTGAAATCTGCACAGTTTGGTGCTGATTTGCCGTTGCTGATTTTGCTGTGATTGCCTATAGAAAACCTTTATAAAAGGGAGTCTGACACCAGGAAATTCACTGATAAATCCGACACAACGCCATGTAGAGCTAGCTCAGTTGAATGTAACAATACCTTTCACTGAGCAATCCATTGCTTTATTATGGAGAAAACTTTTAACACATATGCAAATGAAGAGTTGAGTGCATTGAGGGTGGTCCTGAGCCTCTTTGTGCACCATTGCTCCTCCTGCTTCCTCAGCCAGCAACCCCTTCTCCTTGATTGAAAGGGCTATGGGGGATGATTGTGCCTTGCCTGGTCAATCAAGAAGACAAGGGATAGGCTGGCAGAGAAAACAGGAGAAATAAGGGTGCACCGAGTGTCTTAGGGCCACCCTCATTGCTCTTAACTGCTCATTTGCATATCGATAAAAAAATAATTTTTCTCTAAAATAAATCATTGGATCTTCAACTGAAAGACCTCATTAAAGGGGTTGTCTCACTTCAGCAAATACTGTAGCATTTATTATGCAGAAAAATTTAATACAAGGCACTAACTAATGTATTGTTATTATACATATTGCTTCCTTTGCTGGCTGGATTCATTTTTCCATCACATTAAACACTACTCATTTTCCATGGTTACGACCACCCTGCAATCCATCATTGGTGGCTGTGCTTGCAAAGCACCAGCCTATGTGGGGTCCCACGGTCCTGGCCACCAGAGAGGCCAGTGCTTTTTTCTATGGTGTACAAGTACGACCACCACTGATGGATTGCAGGGTGGTCGTAACCATGGAAACAAGTAGTGTATAATGTGATGGGAAAATGAATCCAGCCAGCAAAGGAGGCAATATGGACAATCACAATACATTAGTAAGTGCCTTGTATTAACTTCCTCTACATAATGAATGATATTGCTGAAGTGAGACATCCCCTTTAACTTCAGCTGAGCTGGCCCTGCAAGGCATTGTACCTGTTTTAACAGCAAATTTCCTGATGACAAAATTCCTCTAAGTACAGGGTCATCATTTATGTATCATTTTCCATTGTGAAAATGATGTTGGACATGTTGGTGTCAGTGCTTGCCGTGCTTGCTATTCAGTCTTGAACACTAGTCTGGACAGGGAACCTGCCCTATAATTAAGCCAGAATGGCAGATAATTCATATTGCTGATTAACATATTTGATTTTGTTAATTGGGTTCAGACCTCGGGGCTGAGCCAAGCGGATCGGGCCTTGGATACATCTGTATTCGTTTTTTTATCCTTTTTTCCTTTGCAACGGAACAGCGCTTGGAGTGAAATGGAGGGTCGTTTTAATCACAATTGGTATTAATGAAAGATAAAAACACATTTACATCTTTTATGAAACGAGATCCAAGGGATTAACCGATTTCATTTTAAACAAAAGGACAGCTTTTCATGCATTTGATTATTAATGCTGCACATCTGCAGAGGAGATTTATACCGTAATCACCAGCAAATATATAATGCATCTCAGAGCTTGAAAGCATGTGTCATTTGTCAGTCTTGGAATACTTTTACGTTACTATCGACTGAAAACACATTGAAGGCTTTTTGCCATATCATTTGTTGGAATAGATTTTTAAAACATTTTCTAACAACGGGAATCTGAGTGCCTATAAGTAGGACGTGTGTCTTTTGATGGTGTGACCATAGCAGAGTAGTAAGGTTTCAATTAATCTCAAGCGGGTATAGTATAGGAAGTGTTTCATAGGTTTCTAAATGAATTATAGATTTTAAAGGGCGTTTAATGTAAAAAATAATGTCATATAGCACATGACAATCTCTTAATTACAAATCTAGAACCAGCCCTGTACCTCACATGGATCCAGAGATCTCACCATCCATTGCTCCACTTGCTCTGATAGATTTATTTCATGCTGACAACTCATGGGGCATGTCCTTTCTAGGTGGGTTGTCCTTTCTTAGGGGGGGAATGTCCTTTCTGCTACAGCTCCCTTACTATCACAGTTCAGTGGACATGTCCTTTCTCAGGGAACATATGCTTTCTGCTACAGCTCCCCTACTCTCACAGCTCAGGGCATGTGTCCTTATTTAGAGGGGCATGTGCTTTCTGCTACAGCTCTCTCCTCATCACAGCTTAGTGGTTGTGTCCCTTCTCAGGCCTTTTGGTAATGGTCACAACTTCTAAAAGAAGATCCAGTTGGTAGAAGTAGAAAAAGGATACAGAGCATGTGCGTTCACTCCAGCAATGTGGCTGCAATAGACAGAAGAGCTACCTATCGGTGACACTAGAGAGGCAGTTATCTTTTTTTAGGAGGAGAGATACTTTGTATAACTACACAATTTTTTATTTATTTTTTCATAAAAAATATAATATAGCTCAAGATCATAGTCAAGGCAAATCTCTATGGTGGAATAGGAAAACATTATGACTAGTGTTGAGTGAACCCAAACTGTAAAGTTAGGGTCCGTACCGAACTTTACGATTTTGGGCACCTGGACCCGGGCAGGGCAGCCAATCAACAAGCTTTTAAGCTGTGTGCCCTTTGAAGCCATCACAGCCATGCCTACTAATGGCATGCCTGTGATTGGCCGGTGCATCATGTGACCCAGCCTCTATATAAGCTGGATCACGTGTAGCACCGCCCATTAGCTCTCAGTAGTGAAAGGACAGGCAGCTGAAGTGAGGAATAGTGTTTTTTTTGTGGGCGCAATACACCATCTTTGCACCCCTGCACAGAAAAATAACCATAAATCTGGCTGTTAATTCTGTGGGTGACCTTCAGCAATTTTTTTTGTGGGTGCAATGCAACAATGTACTTTGTACCTCTGACACACAAATATAATAGTTAATCCGTCTGTTAGTTAGGTGCACGTCATATACCCATTTTTTGTGTGAGGTGCACCTGCAATGCATACGTGACAGGGAAAATAATATAGTTAATCTGTCTATTAGTTCAGTGGGTGACCTCAAAGAATGAGAAGAGTGTCAAATAAGGGATGTGGCCCTGGTCGTGGTGCTACTGGGGTTGGTGGGGATCCTGTTGCAGGGAGAGGACGTGGTCGATCTGTGCCAGCTACACACCCATATGAAACACCTTCATCAGGTACACATAGGCGACAGAACGTTCAGTGTTATTTTGTAGGCCCGAATACTGGTGTATGAATGGTGAGGCAAGAACAGGCAGAGGCAGTAGTAGATTGGGTTGCTGACAGTGCCTCCAGTTCCTTCATACTGTCTCCCACCCAGTCCCCTGCTGAAAGCACAGAATTGATAACTGCAGCCCATGAGCATCTGTCTTTCACCTCAGCCAATTGCAAATCAGCCAAGCAGTCTGAGCCCCAAGTCATGCAGAAGTCTCTTATGCTTTTTGATGACTCTGCTGGCAGGGTTTCCAAGGGCCGTCCACATAGCCCTGCCTCAGAAGTGGAAGAGGTTGAGTGCACCAATGCCCAACCACTTATGTTTCAGGATGTGGACATAGGAGGACCACCGCAGCACATCTCTGATGAACATGAAACACAGTTGCCAACTGCTGCTGCTTTCTGCAGTGTGCAGACTGGCAAGGAGGGCAGGGGTGAAGAGTGGGAGGAAGATGATATGGAGGATGATGAGGTCCTAGACCCTACATGAAATCAAGGTCATGCGAGTGATGTGTGCAGTTCGGAGGAAGAGGTGGTGGTCACACAGCACCAGCTGCACAGCAAACGAGGGAGCAGTGTGCAAAAGCAGAGTGGCCGTCCATTAGCCAGTACGCCTGCTACTGCCCACCACACCCAGCGACTGAGCACACCAAAGCCAGATCCAAGGAATTCCCTGGCATGGCAGTTCTTCAGACAGTGTGCTGATGACAAAACGCAAGTGGTTTGCACGCTGTGTAATCAGAGCCTGAAGCGAGGCATAAATGTTCTAAACCTGAAAACCACCTGCATGACCAAGCATCTAAGTGCAAAGCACGAGCTGCAGTGGAGCAAACACCTCAAAAACCAAGAAAGATCTCAGGCTCCTCCTGGTCCCTCTTCTGCTGCAGTCTCTGCCTCTTCCTCCTCCTCTGGAGTGGCAGTGGCACCTGCCACCCCACAAACAGAGGATGTGGCAGCAACACCACCACGTCCGTCACCGTCACCAAACATCTCCACAATGTCCCATGGAAGTGTTCAGCTGTTCATCTTCCAAACACTGGAGAGAAAGAGGAAGTACCCCCCTATCCACCCGCGATCCCTGCCCCCTAATGCCAGCATTTCAAAATTCCTGGCCTTTGAAATGCTGTCATTCCGTCTGGCACCTACACCGACATGTCAACCTGCTACTCCACTTTGACCATTGCCTCCTAGTTCAAGATAATTATTTTTTACTTTTTTAATGTTATTTTAATTAATTTCCCTATCCACATTTGTTTGCAGGGTAATTGTCCTGCTCTTATTCCAATTTGTCTTCCTTTTTTGCAGTCCTCTAGCCTTTTGTATGACTTTTTTTTTAGAGCCATTTTAGTTCCCCAAAGTTCAGGTCCCTATTGGCTTCAATGGGGTTCGGGTTCGGGGTCAAGTTCGGGTCATGAACACGAACTTTGCGGCAAAGTTCGACCGAGCCCGGCAAACCCGAACTTTCAGGTGTTCACTCAACCCTAATGATGACTGAATAAATATCTGAAGTAAAAAACATATACTATATTATCAGTATTTTAGGTAATATCTCTTTGCTGGATTTCTTCCCATTTTTAAAGCCCCTTTGGTGCATAAACAATGAAAAGTGTCCTTTTTGTCCTCCCCCTTAAAAAATAAATAAACAAAGCTCTCTACCAGATGTCATTTCTTAAAGAATCCTTTGAGAGAATTTCCCATAATGTTCCAAAAGCATTATTAAATTAATCGTTACAGTGAGCATTAATGTCTGGAAACGCCAATTAATATGACGACTATTCTTAGCTATTCTCTTTTCAAGCCGAACACTGTTTTAATTGATTGTCTTTTGTGCTAATATCGAGCCTCACTCATAGTCACCAGAATTGACTAAACCATTGGTCTGCATTGGTTAGGACTTACAATGGGGACTCCAAGGTCAGCCGTGAGCACAGTCTCGGCGCCAGCAGCAGAGACACCAGTATTTTACTTGACATGGCAGCCTTTATTCCGGTGTTTACTTTGAATTTTATGATATTGTTCTGGGAAAAATAAATTATACTGTGTTAAAGAAATAAGTAATTGCTTCTCGTGTATAATTGATTTCTTGAAATTGCAACCTTGATCTGATAGAGGAAGGCTTGTATTCTACCTGCGGTTGCTTCATGGGACTTATAATTGCAGAAAATATTGCCGTGGAGCAAATAAATCATGCTATCTCAATGCATCTGCTGCTGAGTGTTCTGGATTCTTTATTATTTTTTTTTCTAAGTACTGCAGGATATGTCTTCTTTCACATAGCGGACTGACAATGACATCTATTTTAACAAGTGCATGACCTGACTACTAAATGACTCATCGCCTTGAATATGGATATAATATACACTTTGATAGTGAAGAACACAGACTGAATTCTGAGCAGATAAACAGACCTCATTTTTTCAACATACCTTGTTTGGCCCAAGGTTTGTGCTTTTCGTTCTTTTGAATTCCTTAAGAAAACATTCTCTATGGCTATCACTGTCATGAGTTCTGGAGGTGACAGGTTTGTTTCCAAAGCCTCATATACTGTATGTATAAAAGATAACCAGCTTTGTTTTCAAAAGAAGAAATATGTAGAATATCTAAGATTTGCATAGAGTACACCTTTGTGAGGTTTGTGCCCAAATGAGTCAACCAAATGCAGTGTTCTTGTATTTTCAGAAAATGGTGGACAGCACAGTTAGCTTTTAAAGGCCTCCATAACCCATTAGTGTATTGTTGACCAAATCCGCCAAGAATAGGTTGAGGTGACAATCTAATGTGTTTGGGGAGCTCTTGACTCTCCCCAGCAAATGAAGGGGAAGAGAAGGTTTGGGTGAACTGAGATAAGCTTCTGCTATTCACAATATGTACTTCCTGTGGGCAAGGGCATACTGGCCATTTCCCAGTGGACCTGAATACAACTCTATCACTGTCTTTAGCATGGTGATAGGGCAGTATTTAATGCTGCACTGTGGTATATATTTTTTCTGGGCAGTTTTGCTCTTATGAGAAATTCTTTATATGGAATATACTGGATTTCAGTCAGATGGTAAGGTTAAAAAAATGCAAAGATCCATCCTAGTACCAAATATAAAAGCAGGAGTCTAGAGGCACAGATTGTCTGGGGACTATTGGCAAATCTGGCTTTGCATCCTTCACAGGGTTTGCAATCATATATAACTTCAGAGATAGTCCATAAAATTGGGGACTTTTATCCATTGAGTGGTCTACAGGTTAATGGTCATCAAATAGTTCACAGCAAATCCTGTACTGATATTAGTCTTCTAACCCTTCGTATCATAGTATTCATCTTGGTTTTCCAATTTGACAGTAAAAATTGGTCTAAGTGTTCCAGAAAAGAGAAAAAAGAGGAGGATCCTAATTCATTAATAACAACCATTATGTGGACTAAAAAAAACGTTATCTTATAAGAGATTTAGTAAAATGAAGATTAGTATTACATTTATTTTAAGGGTCATTTTCTTCATATAATGTTATGGTATCTGATATCATTTAATGCTAAGATTGGTGGAGGTCAGAGCTCTGTGGACCCCACAAAGAACCAAGGATTGGAAGTCCCTTTGACCTTTACAATGCACAGAGAAGTTCTTAGCCACTAACTCTGCAGAGAAGAGCAGCATAGTTATATGGATGTTTCCCCTACAGTGGATGGCCAGGAGCACCACTGTGTAAGGAATAACTCTGCTGTGCTAAAGTAGGACAGGTAGAATTCCTCACATTTCTACCAATCAACAGGAGATGGTAAGTCCAGGCAGTATGACCTGGGTGTTAAAACGCCTTTAAGCCAAAACCAAAAAAGCTTGTAAAGAATAGATAAAAAAATAAAACAAAATTAATGAATAAGGCTTTCTGAGAAAACACTTTGATGGTTTATCCTAAGTATATTCCATCCATGGACAATATTTCTCCAGAAATGTGTTTTCACAGGAAAAGATAACACCGCAAGCAATTTTACAAAGAAGTGATTAATAATGTACATATTAATAAGGCCAAACTTCTACTAGTATCCTGTCAACAGCTGCATGTTTTTGATGTAGGGATCCTTTTGTGTAGAGTTGTAGACCTCATAATTTTATTATATACTGCATTATTACCAGCTGTTTCCTTATCAGAATTACCACATTGTCCAAAAGAACAGTTTAGAGACTTTGCCAGAGAATTAACTTAATAAAAAATGTATAATGAAAGAAACCAGATGCACAGTTCAACTGAAAATGTGCCTAATAGTACAAAGAAATATTAGTGCAGAAACAAAGGGTTGTGTACAATCGTCATTGTTAAAAGAAATTGATGGTTGGCACCGAAAATGGTGGCAGAAAAATCTAACAAGACAATGGTCTAAATAGTCTTTGGAATTATATTTTTCGTTTTAACTCTTTCCTTGGTAAGGCTGGTAGTGCATTATATTCTATTCACCCAACCTAATAGTAAAAGTAATTTAAATTTACCTGTGCACATAAATTCTAACATTTATTCAATTTTATTTACCGTAGTACATTTTATATATTTCTATGTATTTGCTTTTAGGAAAATTTTGTTGTAATGTCAGTTCAGTACATGAGATAAAATTTGCTGATCGAAGGTGCCCTGAAAAGTCATGAATGACATTCTAGAGGTCTCCTAGGACTGTATCCAACCCTTTCAAGCTCTTTAATACCAAGACAGAATTAGTAACGTAAAAATGACAGTGACATATATGGCTTTGGGTAAACTAATGTTAGCTGGTGACAAACAGCTTGTTAACAAATTGCATCTTCATTTTTTTATTAATACATGGTCCACACATGATCCCTTTTTAGATACATATGCCTTCTTCTCGGACTTCTCACCTGTAAAATGGTGGCCGTCATTTTCAAAGATTTGTCCGAATCAAATAAAAAAAGATTCAAATTTGTCTGAAATCTCAGTTTTGGGGAAATTCGAGAAAAATTTGTTTAGAATAAAACAGCTCATCTCTAGAGTTGTGTTTCATGGAAATCACTTGCTCTAATATGGCAGCATGTTAGCTACTGTATTATGGACACAATACTCGGTATCCCTACAGTTCTGCTGGACCGAACTTAGATTACCATAGAACTCTATGAATTTTTGAAGAGAGGCATAATCAAGGGTGTATCTTTAGGGGATACTGAGATAACAGTTGCACATAGGCCCCTATGTCTCTTGTACCCAATGACCCCTTTGCCATATAAGAAGACAACAGTATTAGAAACATTGCATGGTGTTGTAGGTGAAGGCACACTTACCGTTTTTGCATTGGGGCCCAGTAGCTTTAACTTTTGCCACTGGGCAAAATGCTAAATTTCTAAGAGGTAATTCACCTACCATATGTCATTGATTACACCAGTATTTTCTTTTGTGGTGGAAGGACCTTTTGGCTCTCTCAGGCATCAGGGCTTTTTTGTAACTGCTACTTCTGCAACTCCTGTACGTACACCCCTGAAAAAATATGTATAATTTCAGTTGTGAAATTAATGGACTTCAGTATTTTGCTTGAAGTTACAACATTGACCATGTGACTGGAGTTCTCAGACATTAATGGCATAGTGTTAGGATATGCTATTGTCCTACCTCTGAGACTGTTCCTGTCTCCAGAATGAGGCAGCCAAAGTAAAGGAGAGTACATTGATATGCTCTCCATTCATTGCTACCTGAGTTTCAAAAAATAGTCGAGTAAACACTTTCGAAGTCATCCACCTCTCCATTCATTGATATTGGACTGCCAGGCAAGTGCTTGGCTATTCTCGGAGGTCTCATGGTGGTGAACAGTATGCCATCAATGTCCCAGTTGTGCAAACCCATTTAAGTTCTTCTATACTCATTTTACAAGTGTAAACCATTTAGTCATCAGTACTGATCCTGATTGACCAGAATATTAGTATGTATGCAGTTATTTGATTGCTGATTTGTAAACCCCTTTAAGAGCTTTTCATTATTATTCATAATTTTAATTGAATAATGCAGCATTTAGGCTGGTCTCATATATGCTCACCCTTTTTATTTCTTCGGAACACAATTCATGTCAAGTAAAAAGAAGAAAAGATCTGACCTCCCTACCAAATAACAAAGACACATAGATTGCACTGTCAGCCTCTATTCATATCAATAAGGAACCTAAAGCAATCGACAAACCTTTGACTCCACTGACCTTTCAGGATAAATTTGCTTTTTTAAATCAAACTGAAATGGCCGTTTTCTTCCTACTAACAATACAATTTCTGTTGTCGTAGGTCTTCTTCAGTTTTCTGCTAGAGCATTGCTCCTACAATTCATTTATGTGTAAACAGGATGAATAACTGATACATGACTTTTACCCAGATATCAGACATGGTCCTGCAAATTAGCCACTTACTTCTTCCATCACTTGCCACTGAGCAAATGCATCTTTCTTCACTTACCAGCAGAAAAACTGATTTTTATTTGTGTTTGTCGGTACATCATATACTTTTCTACATGGTTCTTTTTTCCATCTGAGACAGGGTAGCACATGCAGTACTGGTCTTCGGTAATATGGCTTTATGGAAGTATGTGGCAAAATAGTTACCATAATAAGTTACTCCATTTTATTTCCAGACAAGATTAATTCTACTATGAACTTTATTATGGTAGTTACCAATAAAGGGAAAATATATTATACTCCATAGCTGCTCACAGTGTTTGACTGGGGTTCCTGGGGCCCAACCCCTTTATCATCCATAAAGTTTAATAGGTTTTGAATCACAAGTGATTGGCTCCAAAGGCAGCCAAATGTTTTTGTTTTTTCCTCCTGGATCTTTGGGGCCCATTATGGTGTCCTCTGGTGCTCTGGTGGGCCAGTCCGACTCTGCCTGTCTGTCTGCACCTAATTCCATTAGGTACAGTGTTTTCAAACATTGGTCCAAATTTACTAATCGTAAAGATGGCGTAAATATAGACGTGCACCAGATTTATCAAAGAGGCTCAGGCTGGATAATAAATATGATGCAGGGAAAGACTCTTTTCACTGACTCTATACCAACTATTGGTTGGGTTACTTTGAGACAGATATTTATGACAGAGTTGTGGTGCAATCTTGGGCCAATGCTTCATTCATAGTGGGTCTCCATTGGACATCACATGAACCTTTTCATTGATTCTCCACCACAGTCAGTCATCCACTTGACTTTTTAGTATGCGGATCACCTAGGATTCTTTCAATACTTTATACTTTCTGTTCTACAAGACCAATTCCTTTTCTGTCAATCCTAACTGCAAACGGTAATGTAACATTCTTCGTAATTCTAGAAAATATATTGCAAGTGGAATGAAAGCTTTTTATTTTACTTGGACAATTCCAAATAATTCTGGTCCTATCATGCTAGTTTTACTTCTTCAATGAAAAGATGTATTTTTCTTTTTCCTGTTATTATTCCAGCACTGTAGCAGGAGCTGGACGTGTCCCCGGCTGTCAGACAGAGGGGATGACGAGGAGAAGGCAGAAAAGTAGAAATCTTCTGTTTCAGGCCCATGTTGGAGGAACATGTAAAAAATAAAAATTTTACCAGGAAATCTCGAAGCCCCTGTTACACGGCACGATATTCAGGACAATTACTGGGAACAAGTGTTCATAGGAACATTCCTGATATCTGACCGGTATAATTGGGCCTCTGATCAGCGGATAAACAAGGAATCACTCATTTGTCAGCTGATTTGCATATTTTATCAGGATAAAAGAAGTATAATTATCATAAGCACATCTCACTGTGCAATCAGGAATGTGCTACCGATAATCGATAGAAGTGAAGGAGGGAGGAATGACTGTGGTAGTGATCATTCCTCCCCAGTCACTTTGCATTAGCCTGTGTAATAGGTTGATGCAAACAAGCGCTGATTAACTTTTTTTTGTGCCCCCCTGAAATAGAGTGATGTGACAGTGCGGCCCCCAGACAAAAAACGGTTGCGCACCCCTGAGATATACCTTCAAATTACCTCTTAAATGTGCTTTTTTATATGCTAGTATGAAATCAGAGAACGAGGAGCAGGTATGTATGGTTGAACAAGGGTGTACAAGGAGGACTAAATTTACAATGAGTACAGTAAATCAAAATATGGTGGGAAAAGTACAAAAACATAAAAAAGGTTAAAAAAATATCACACTGAAAAACACCTTGTATAAAAGGTGCACACAACAAAAATCCACATACAATACATGGGACAGTCACCCATGCTATGAAAACCTAATGTGAAGAGGTGTGGATTAATATACAACAATGTGCCATAAAAATCTTTGCTGTAGATTTGCGGCATAAATTAAGCTAACTAATAAGTGTCATAAAATTAGACTAAAGCGTCTAAAGGTGCACTAAATTCTTCATTCAGCATCATCCACTGCGATAAATCTGGTGCATTTTAAGATACGTCTAAATTTACACTACATAATTAGTACATTTGCCTCATTCTCTGCAAATTCCTGTGAAGCAAATATTCACAATTTGCAGGACGGGGCTGCAGTAGACATGCTGTACTCCATAGAGGACAGCACAAGATGGTCTTTCTCCATTGTAGTTCATGGTTGTTTCCAATTCTCACATAAACCACAATGAAAATTGGAATATCACTCATCTTCTTTAAAGTGTCAAGTGAAAGTTCTATAAGTGGAACCCCAATATATCATAATTTTATTGCAGACCTTCAGAGTAGTGCAGTCTGACAATGTGGCCCATGAAGAAGTAAGTTTGTGCACACCTGCCATAAAGATTACATTTTGAAGTCACAATGGCCCTTACTCTTAGATAATGATAAGAGCGATTATTAAGGCACAAGGTAGGCAAGGTCTCCCCACACAAGGCAGTCAGGGAAGGGATAGATTGGCACATAGAAATGTTATGGACGGTAGTACTAATAGTGTTCATTGAAGAAGTAAAGTGATTGCATTTCGCTTTGAGACCAGATGTCTCCATGATATTGCCATTCTGCTTTCACATATTCAGTTTTTTACATAGTTACGCATGTATTTTATTAACATTATAGACTACAATGTAAATGCTAACCTCTAGGGTCAGAATAGAAGGACAAAAAGGAAAAAAATTGGGAAATGCTCCATAGCTGCCATCAGAATGTCTCCACCAACATCCACAGAAATCAGGAATATTTCACAGCAGGCTTCAAAAACAAGTTCTGATGTCTCTAAATTGATTTTCTCAGAGACCTAGTGCTTCCACTATGTCTGTAGAAAACTCTTTAGATCTTATAGTGTGTCATAAATTCCAGGGACAAATTCAGTCTAGTATTCAAAGTGTCAAGCAGTGTGATAAATATGTATTCCCAAATTACCGTATTTTTCGCTTTATAAGATGCAACCGATTATAAGACGCACTCCAGGTTTAAGAGGAGGAAAATAATAAAAAAAAAAAATAAATTCATCAGACCTCAGATTCAGATTCTCAGATCAGACCTCCATAAATATTAAGACCAGGCCCCATATCAGGACATCACATCAGCCCTTGATGTCAGAACCCCACCAGACCTTATATCAGCCCACATAGTGAGACCCCCATCACACCTCAGATCAGCCTACATAGTGAGACCCCCATCAGACCTTATATCATCCCACATAATGAGACCCCATCACACCTCAGATCAGCCTACATAGTGAGACCCCCATCAGACCTTATATCACCCCACATAGTAAGACCCCCATCAGACCTCAGATCAGCCCACCTAGTGAGACCCCCATCAGACCTTATATCAGCCCACATAGTGAGACCTCCATCAGACCTTAGATCAGCCCACATAGTGAGACCCCCATCAGACCTTATATCAGCCCACATAGTGAGACCCCCATCAGACCCTAGATCAGATTAAAATAAAAACCATCTCTTACCTGTCCTGCACCACAGCTCCTCTCAACCTCTGGCAGAAGTCGCGCTCCCCTGTCTTCCCAGTCTGCGCTGCTCTGTCACCTGACTGCTTACAGCATCAGGTCATAGTGCGCACAGTATAATCTTTCGCTGTACGCGGTCAGGACAGTGCAGCGCCGGCCCCAGGGATGAAGACCGGGAGGGTGAGTATTACGAGTGCTTGCAGCGATTCACTCCCTACTCCCGGCATCTAAAGGATACTAGTGAGCTCTTCCATAATGGAAGAACTCAGTAGTATTTGGTTTATAAGACGCACAGCCTTTTGGGGGGGGGGGGGGGGACAGTGTGTCTTATAAAGTGAAAAATACGGTATGTAATTTGAATCCTTTTTGTAGGTAATTTCTCTTTTTTGTAATTCTTGTTCTTAATATTTCTCACTAGAATGATTTAAAAAAGCATTCCATGCAGCCCCCACATAGTTCTCTGCAATATGTAGCTGAACAGGATATTTCTATATCTAGTTTTTGCATGTGAAGTATTTCAGCTCTTATATTTAAAATGCTGGATTATGATAAATACAATAATTTAGCACTTGTGGTGTAGTACATTTTGAGGTTGAACAAGCTTTTTTGTGCAAACAGATTTGCTTTGAAAGATTAACCAACATGACCTTGCCTGGAGAGGGTAATACTATGTTTCCACTAGATTAATTCCTCCACCTTTGCTTATAAAAGAGTTTATTAGGCATCAGGAGGAACAATAATCTCACTAGTACTTTTATAAATAAAATCTACTGAAGAATAACCACATTTTTATTGTTTTGTTGTTTCATATCACTGTCCGCAGATGTCATGGATGAAGAAGCAAGTTGTGCAAAAAAATATAAAAACTCCAAGTAACACTGAGTTATATCTAGTCATGGGCCTGAGTGGGTAGTATATCATATCTCTCGTTGGTAGATCGTTGAATTCCTTGGTCATGCACAACCCCCTCAGGCCCTGCACTAGACATGACAAAGAGGGACATTTATTTACGCTGTTCTTGATTCTCCCCGTCCTGATGAAGGATGGACCAAATTTATGCAGAGGCACGCATCTCTGATTTGTTGCATCTTCCAGCAATGTGACACTCTTAAATCTGAGGCAGCCTCCTAGCTACCGTAGATTTGAATATTTCTTCTCACCAGAAAACTGGAGTGGAGAAAAATAAATGTTGCGGGTGTGTGGCACCACTCAGTCCCCACCCACAGCACGCACCATTTTGTCGCCCCCTCCGCAAAGTGGTGTAAAGGGGAAAATGTTGCACATTTTGCCACTCAAAAGTGATGTAAATAGGTTACTAAATGTCCCCCAAATTGTCCAAATTTTACCAGGAAACTTCCTTTTGGGATCTTTTCAGATGTGCATAAGTGTTTTGCGGTCCACAAATTAGGGATCCACAAAACATGGATACCGTCCATGTGTTCTGCATTTTGAAGACTGCACATGGCTGGCCCTATGATAGAACATACTCTTAATCTTTTTTGCAAGGCCGCAGAACGGAACTACTGATGCAGACAGCACATGTCGCTTTGCAGACATTATAATCACTTGCTGTCTCCAGTGGGGCTCACAATCCAAGTTTCCTATCAGAATGTCTTTGAAGTGTATGATAAAACCCACACAAACACCATTCATATGATGTCCGTTGTCAGATTCAAACCTAGGACCCCAGTGCTGCTAACCACTGAGCCACTGTACTGCTCACTAACCAATAACATACTAATGTGAGGAGACTGTGACAGTAATATAGTTACTCCACATGGGTACTGTATGTTTTAGCAACCATCACCATTAACCAATATACTGTACTGTAGGTTAAAGTAAACTAAGGATAGGTCTTTTGTTCTATACAATGTGTGTTATTAGACTACTTCCTAATATTCTAAAAGCCAAAGAGCAGCTGATCATTCTGGAACCAAAAAATGGGCAGCAATAGGAAGTGGGGGGCGAGCCCCTCAGAGCACCATAGCTCCTTAACTCTGCACTTAAAGCCACCCCCTTGTAATATTGTGCTTGTACCGCAGTTTACACCAATGACAACACGGATGACTACTGTACACCCATGACATTGTCTTCCACCCAGCAAGAAGAGATGCTTGGCTTCAATAAGGTGCAGAATATCATCAGTGTATGTACAGTAGTCATCTGCACTACTGGGGAAGCAGCACTCCACATGAGCGGAAAGTGCAGACTACAATGCAGATGCAAGATTACAGGGCCAAGAAATATATCTGGCCCTGTCAATCAAGGGGATGGGAAAATGGCTGTAACTGTGGTTTAGAGAAAATGTAGTGCACCGAAGGGCTCGGACCCCACCTTGTTACACCAAAGAAGCAATTTATATATTAAAAAAATGTCAATTTTCTCAGGAACGACAAAACAGAGGAACATAAAATGAGGTATCGTTTTACTCCACAGGATCAACTCTGTCAAGGATTTTGCCCCACTTAATAGGGTTGATACTACTGACAGATGCACTTTAATAAACCTTTTACTTTGAAAATGTAAAGTCTAGCATAATATTTTCAAAAGTGAAAATATTTTTAACTAGATGATTTTGCTTCTACAGTATATACAATGAGGAACAGAAGTATTTAAACACCCTGCGATTTTGCAAGTTCTCCCACTTAGAAATCATGGAGGGGTCTGAAATTCTATTGTAGGTGCATTCCCACTCTGAGAGACAGAAAAAAAAAAAAAAAAATTCAAGAAATAACATTGTATGATTTTAAAAGAATGTATTTGTCTTGCACTGCTGAACATAAGCATTTGAACACCTGAGAAAATCAGTGTTAATATTTGGTACAGAAGCCTTTGTTTGCAATTACAGAGGTCAAACGTTTCCTGTAGTTCTTGACCAGGTTTGCACACACTGCAGCAGGGATTTTGGCCCTCTCCTCCACACAGATCTCCTCTAGATCTGTCAGGTTTCGGTGCTATCGCTGAGCAACACAGAGTTTCAGCTCCCTCCAAAGATGTTCTATTGGATTTAGGTCTGTAGACTGGCTAGGCCACTCCAGAACCTTGATATGCTTCTTACAGAGCCACTCCTTGGTTATCCTGGCTGTGTGCTCCGGGTCGTTGTCATGTTGGAAGACCCAGCCACGACCCATCTTCAAAGCTCTGACTGAGGGAAGCAGGTTGTTGCTCAAAATGTCACAATAAATGGCCCAATTCATCCTCTCCTTATTACAGTGCAGTCGGTCTGTCCCTTTCAAAGAAAAGCACCCCCAAAGCATGATGTTACCACCCCCATGCTTCACAGTAAGGATGGTGTTCTTGGGATGCAACTCCTCCTTCTTTTTCCTCCAAACACGACGAGTGAGGCTTAGACCAAAAAGTTCTACTTTGGTCTCATCTGACCACATGACTTTCTCCCATGCCTCCTCTAGATCATCCAGATGGTTATTGGCAAACTTCAGCCTGCCTGGATATATGATGACTTGAGCAGGGGAACCTTCCGTGCAATGCATTATTTGAAACCATGATGGCGTAGTGTTCTACCAACAGTGACCTTTGAAACTGTGGTCCCAGCTCTCTTCATGTTATTGACCAGCTCCTCCCTTGTAGTTATGGGCTGATTCCTCACCTTTCTTATCATCAGTGATACCCCAGGAGGTGAAATCTTGCATTTTCTAACAATTGCTCCAACAGTTGATCTATTTTTACCAAGCTGCTTGACAATTGCCCCGTAGCCCTTTCCAGCCTTGTGGAGGTCCACAATTTCGTCTCTGGTGTATTTTAACAGCTCTTTGGCCTTGCCCATGGTAGTAGTTGGCGTCTGACTGACTGTGGGGTGGACAGGGGTCTTTAAAGAGCTCAGACAGGTGCTACTAAGTTAGAATAATGAGTGGAGTAGAGGTGGACTTTTTAAAGCACAGTAACAGGTCTTTGAGAGCCAGAATTCTTGCTGTTTCTCAGGTGTTCAACTACTTATGTTCAGCAGTGCAAGACAAATTATAAAAAAAATCATACAATGTGATTTCCTGAATTTTTTTATTTATTCTGGGAGTGCACCTACAATGTGAATTTCAGACCCCTCCATAATTTCTAAGTGGGAGAACTTGCAAAATCGCAGGGTGTTCAAATACTTCTGTTCCTCACTGTACACATGTTTCATAATTATTTAATCAAAATAATTGAATTTATTTAAAATGCAGATTTAATTTAATTTTTTATAGTATATAAAATATTGACATAGTATGACTGTTTTCTTCACGAATGAGCGCCTACACATATATATATATATATATATATATATATATATATATATATACTAATAAACCAGTATAGTGTATCAGAATTAAAGAAATTATAGAAAAAGTTATGTCCTTGAAATGACCTGTCTGAAGTTCCATTGTAAAGATCCTAATGTAAGGACTCTACATACAACTGGAAGGAGATAAAATGCTAATTAGAAATGTTTTATTGAAATAAGAAACGTTTACACATAAAAGCACAATAGCTACCATAGGTCTTTATGGTATGCAGCATATATCATAATTGTCTATGGTTTTGTCTATGATTTTGTCTTGTCTGTTCCCATATGAAAGAAAGGAATGGGAAAAAAAAAACTATAGTAAATGAGAAGAGAATTTCAAATCAAATGACGTTAATATTAGTTGTATAAAAATAATTTTATAGCTGCAAGCTCAAGGAACCGTCAAACAAAATAGAATATCATTTATGTTATGTCACAGCCCAAGGGTAACCGACCCTCTAGCTTTTTCTGTGCATCTTTAAAGGAAAATAGCCTAAAGTTATATGTCCCTTTCCCCTGGGTTTAAATCAAAATAGACTAGAATAGAATACCTTTCAGCATTGCGAATGTTAAGGTGAAAAGGTTGTTAAAAATACAGACTGATTACATACTATACTTCTATACTTCAATTTTTCTGGTAACATAGTAACACAGCAGATATATGTATGTATATATACAGGTCCTTCTAAAAAAATTAGCATATTGTGATAAAGTTCATTATTTTCTGTAATGCACTGATAAACATTAGACTTTCATATATTTTAGATTCATTACACACCAACTGAAGTAGTTCAAGCCTTTTATTGTTTTAATATTGATGATTTTGGCATACAGCTCATGAAAACCCCAAATTCCTATCTAAAAAAATTAGCATATTTCATCTGACCAATAAAAGAAAAGTGTTTTTAATACAAAAAAAGTCAACCTTCAAATAATTATGTTCAGTTATGCCTCAATACTTGGTCGGGAATCCTTTTGCAGAAATGACTGCTTCAATGCGGCGTGGCATGGAGGCAATCAGCCTGTGGCACTGCTGAGGTGTTATGGAGGCCCAGGATGCTTCGATAGTGGCCTTAAGCTCATCCAGAGTGTTGGGTCTTGCGTCTCTCAACTTTCTCTTCCCAATATCCCACAGATTCTCTATGGGGTTCAGGTCAGGAGAGTTGGCAGGCCAATTGAGCACAGTAATACCATGGTCAGTAAACCATTTACCAGTGGTTTTGGCACTGTGAGCAGGTGCCAGGTCGTGCTGAAAAATGAAATCTTCATCTCCATAAAGCTTTTCAGCAGATGGAAGCATGAAGTGCTCCAAAATCTCCTGATAGCTAGCTGCATTGACCCTGCCCTTGATAAAACACAGTGGACCAACACCAGCAGCTGACATGGCACCCCAGACCATCCCTGACTGTGGGGACTTGACACTGGACTTCAGGCATTTTGGCATTTCCCTCTCCCCAGTCTTCCTCCAGACTCTGGCACCTTAATTTCCAAATGACATGCAAAATTTGCTTTCATCCGAAAAAAGTACTTTGGACCACTGAGCAACAGTCCAGTGCTGCTTCTCAGTATCCCAGGTCAGGCGCTTCTGCCGCTGTTTCTGGTTCAAAAGTGGCTTGACCTGGGGAATGCGGCACCTGTAGCCCATTTCCTGCACACGCCTGTACACGGTGGCTCTGGATGTTTCTACTCCAGACTCAGTCCACTGCTTCCGCAGGTCCCCCAAGGTCTGGAATCGGTCCTTCTCCACAATCTTCCTCAGGGTCCGGTCACCTCTTCTCGTTGTGCAGCGTTTTCTGCCACACTTTTTCCTTCCCACTGAGGTGCCTTGATACAGCACTCTGGGAACAGCCTATTCGTTCAGAAATGTCTTTCTGTGTCTTACCCTCTTGCTTGAGGGTGTCAATGATGGACCTCTGGACAGCAGTCAGGTCGGCAGTCTTACCCATGATTGCGGTTTTGAGTAATGAACCAGGCTGGGAGTTTTTAAAAGCCTCAGGAATCTTTTGCAGGTGTTTAGAGTTAATTAGTTGATTCAGATGATTAGGTTAATAGCTTGTTTAGAGAACCTTTTCATGATATGCTAATTTTTTTAGATAGGAATTTGGGGTTTTCATGAGCTGTATGCCAAAATCATCAATATTTAAACAATAAAAGGCTTGAACTACTTCAGTTGGTGTGTAATGAATCTAAAATATATGAAAGTCTAATGTTTATCAGTACATTACAGAAAATAATGAACTTTATCACAATATGCTAATTTTTTTAGAAGGACCTGTATATATATATATATATATATATATATATATATATGTATATATATTTATGTACAGTATAGCATTAAAGAAATGATGCTACAAAAAGTCCCAAGTAAGGATAAAAATGGTTGATGGTTTGGGCGAATCGATCATAGATCCAAAGTCGATTTATTTTGTTTTTTGTATAACATTAAAATGTATTGGCTCTGTGTAGACAAACTTTGTCTCGTGATTAGGGATGAGCGAACTCGAACTGTATAGTTCGGGTTCGTACCGAATTTTGGGGTGTCCGTGACACGGACCCGAACCCGGACATTTTCGTAAAAGTCCGGGTTCGGGTTCGGTGTTCGTCGCTTTCTTGGCGCTTTTGTGACGCTTTCTTGGCGCTTTTTGAAAGGCTGCAAAGCAGCCAATCAACAAGCGTCATACTACTTGCCCCAAGAGGCCATCACAGCCATGCCTACTATTGGCATGGCTGTGATTGGCCAGAGCACCATGTGACCCAGCCTCTATTTAAGCTGGAGTCACATAGCGCCGCCCGTCACTCTGCTCTGATTAGCGTAGGGAGAGGTTGCGGCTGCGACAGTAGGGCGAGATTAGGCAGATTAACTCCTCCAAAGGACTTGATTAACTGATCGATCTGCAGCTGTGGATCATTGAGCTGCTGATCCTCAATTGCTCACTGTTTTTAGGCTGCCCAGACCGTTTGTCAGTCACATTTTTCTGGGGTGATCGGCGGCCATTTTGTGTCTTGTGGTGCGCCAGCACAAGCTGCGACCAAGTGCATTTAACCCTCAATGGTGTGGTTGTTTTTTGGCTAAAGCCTACATCAGGGTGAAGCTGTCACACCAAGTGCATTTAACCAGCAATAGTCTGTTCATTTCTTGGCCATATACAAAATCAGGGGCAAGCTGCGCCTGTCACCAAGTGCATTTAACCCTCAATGGTGTGGTTGTTTTTTGGCTAAAGCCTACATCAGGGTGAAGCTGTCACACCAAGTGCATTTAACCAGCAATAGTCTGTTCATTTTTTGGCCATATACAAAATCAGGGGCAAGCTGCGCCTGTCACCAAGTGCATTTAACCCTCAATGGTGTGGTTGTTTTTTGGCTAAAGCCTACATCAGGGTGAAGCTGTCACACCAAGTGCATTTAACCAGCAATAGTCTGTTCATTTTTTGGCCATATACAAAATCAGGGGCAAGCTGCGCCTGTCACCAAGTGCATTTAACCCTCAATGGTGTGGTTGTTTTTTGGCTAAAGCCTACATCAGGGTGAAGCTGTCACACCAAGTGCATTTAACCAGCAATAGTCTGTTCATTTTTTGGCCATATACAAAATCAGGGGCAAGCTGCGCCTGTCACCAAGTGCATTTAACCCTCAATGGTGTGGTTGTTTTCTGGCTAAAGCCTACATCAGGGTGAAGCTGTCACACCAAGTGCATTTAACCAGCAATAGTCTGTTTATTTTTTGGCCATATACTACATCAGGGGCAAGCTGCGCCCGTCACCAAGTGCATTTAACCCTCAGTAGTGTGGTTGGTCAAGCTGTGACACCAAGTGCATTTAACCAGCAATAGTCTGTTCATTTTTTGGCCATATACTACATCAGGGGCAAGCTGCGCCCGTCACCAAGTGCATTTAACCAGCAATAGTGTGGTTATTTTTTGGCCATATCCCAGTCTAATTCTGTCACTAAATCCATACCGGTCACCCAGCGCCTAAATACTAGGCCTCAAATTTATATCCCGCTAAATCTCTCGTTACCGCTGTCCTGTTGTAGCTGGGAAAGTTATTTAGTGTCCGTCAAAGCACATTTTTTGTTCTGGGTTGAAGTACAATTCCCAATTTAGCAATTTCATAATTTAGTGGTTTCTGCTATATCAGAGCTATTTGAAATCTATCCCTAAAAGGGTATATAATATTCAAGGTGCACATTGGGTCATTCAGAATAACTTCACACACACCCGCTACTGTGTATTTTCAAGTCTAATTCTGTCACTAAACCCATACCTGTCACCCAGCGCCTAAATACTAGGCCTCAAATTTATATCCTGCTAAATCTCTCGTTACCGCTGTCCTGTTGTAGCTGGGAAAGTTATTTAGTGTCCGTCAAAGCACATTTTTTGTTCTGGGTTGAAGTACAATTCCCAATTTAGCAATTTCATAATTTAGTGGTTTCTGCTATATCAGAGCTATTTGAAATCTATCCCTAAAAGGGTATATAATATTCAAGGTGCACATTGGGTCATTCAGAATAACTTCACACACACCCGCTACTGTGTATTTTCAAGTCTAATTCTGTCACTAAACCCATACCTGTCACCCAGCGCCTAAATACTAGGCCTCAAATTTATATCCTGCTAAATCTCTCGTTACCGCTGTCCTGTTGTAGCTGGGAAAGTTATTTAGTGTCCGTCAAAGCACATTTTTTGTTCTGGGTTGAAATACAATTCCCAATTTAGCAATTTCATAATTTAGTGGTTTCTGCTATATCAGAGCTATTTGAAATCTATCCCTAAAAGGGTAGATCATATTGAAGGTGCACATAGGGTCATTCAGAATAACTTCACACACACCCGCTACTGTGTATTTCCAAGTCTAATTCTGTCACTAAACCCATACCTGTCACCCAGCGCCTAAATACTAGGCCTCAAATTTATATCCCGCTAAATCTCTCGTTACCGCTGTCCTGTTGTAGCTGGGAAAGTTATTTAGTGTCCGTCAAAGCACATTTTTTGTTCTGGGTTGAAGTACAATTCCCAATTTAGCAATTTCATAATTTAGTGGTTTCTGCTATATCAGAGCTATTTGAAATCTATCCCTAAAAGGGTATATAATATTCAAGGTGCACATTGGGTCATTCAGAATAACTTCACACACACCCGCTACTGTGTATTTCCAAGTCTAATTCTGTCACTAAACCCATACCTGTCACCCAGCGCCTAAATACTAGGCCTCAAATTTATATCCTGCTAAATCTCTCGTTACCGCTGTACTGTTGTTGCTTGGAAAGATATTTAGTGTCCGTCAAAGCACATTTTTTGTTCTGGGTTGAAGTACAATTCCCAATTTAGCAATTTCATAATTTAGTGGTTTCTGCTATATCAGAGCTATTTGAAATCTATCCCTAAAAGGGTATATAATATTCAAGGTGCACATTGGGTCATTCAGAATAACTTCACACACACCCGCTACTGTGTATTTTCAAGTCTAATTCTGTCACTAAACCCATACCTGTCACCCAGCGCCTAAATACTAGGCCTCAAATTTATATCCTGCTAAATCTCTCGTTACCGCTGTCCTGTTGTAGCTGGGAAAGTTATTTAGTGTCCGTCAAAGCACATTTTTTCTTCTGGGTTGAAATACAATTCCCAATTTAGCAATTTCATAATTTAGTGGTTTCTGCTATATCAGAGCTATTTGAAATCTATCCCTAAAAGGGTAGATCATATTGAAGGTGCACATAGGGTCATTCAGAATAACTTCACACACACCCGCTACTGTGTATTTCCAAGTCTAATTCTGTCACTAAACCCATACCTGTCACCCAGCGCCTAAATACTAGGCCTCAAATTTATATCCCGCTAAATCTCTCGTTACCGCTGTCCTGTTGTAGCTGGGAAAGTTATTTAGTGTCCGTCAAAGCACATTTTTTGTTCTGGGTTGAAGTACAATTCCCAATTTAGCAATTTCATAATTTAGTGGTTTCTGCTATATCAGAGCTATTTGAAATCTATCCCTAAAAGGGTATATAATATTCAAGGTGCACATTGGGTCATTCAGAATAACTTCACACACACCCGCTACTGTGTATTTCCAAGTCTAATTCTGTCACTAAACCCATACCTGTCACCCAGCGCCTAAATACTAGGCCTCAAATTTATATCCTGCTAAATCTCTCGTTACCGCTGTACTGTTGTTGCTTGGAAAGATATTTAGTGTCCGTCAAAGCACATTTTTTGTTCTGGGTTGAAGTACAATTCCCAATTTAGCAATTTCATAATTTAGTGGTTTCTGCTATATCAGAGCTATTTGAAATCTATCCCTAAAAGGGTATATAATATTCAAGGTGCACATTGGGTCATTCAGAATAACTTCACACACACCCGCTACTGTGTATTTTCAAGTCTAATTCTGTCACTAAACCCATACCTGTCACCCAGCGCCTAAATACTAGGCCTCAAATTTATATCCTGCTAAATCTCTCGTTACCGCTGTACTGTTGTTGCTGGGCAAGATATTTAGTGTCCGTCAAAGCACATTTTTTGTTCTGGGTTGAAATACAATTCCCAATTTAGCAATTTCATAATTTAGTGGTTTCTGCTATATCAGAGCTATTTGAAATCTATCCCTAAAAGGGTATATAATATTCAAGGTGCACATTGGGTCATTCAGAATAACTTCACACACACCCGCTACTGTGTATTTCCAAGTCTAATTCTGTCACTAAACCCATACCTGTCACCCAGCGCCTAAATACTAGGCCTCAAATTTATATCCTGCTAAATCTCTCGTTACCGCTGTACTGTTGTTGCTGGGCAAGATATTTAGTGTCCGTCAAAGCACATTTTTTGTTCTGGGTTGAAATACAATTCCCAATTTAGCAATTTCATAATTTAGTGGTTTCTGCTATATCAGAGCTATTTGAAATCTATCCCTAAAAGGGTATATAATATTCAAGGTGCACATTGGGTCATTCAGAATAACTTCACACACACCCGCTACTGTGTATTTCCAAGTCTAATTCTGTCACTAAACCCATACCTGTCACCCAGCGCCTAAATACTAGGCCTCAAATTTATATCCTGCTAAATCTCTCGTTACCGCTGTACTGTTGTTGCTTGGAAAGATATTTAGTGTCCGTCAAAGCACATTTTTTGTTCTGGGTTGAAGTACAATTCCCAATTTAGCAATTTCATAATTTAGTGGTTTCTGCTATATCAGAGCTATTTGAAATCTATCCCTAAAAGGGTATATAATATTCAAGGTGCACATTGGGTCATTCAGAATAACTTCACACACACCCGCTACTGTGTATTTTCAAGTCTAATTCTGTCACTAAACCCATACCTGTCACCCAGCGCCTAAATACTAGGCCTCAAATTTATATCCTGCTAAATCTCTCGTTACCGCTGTACTGTTGTTGCTGGGCAAGATATTTAGTGTCCGTCAAAGCACATTTTTTGTTCTGGGTTGAAATACAATTCCCAATTTAGCAATTTCATAATTTAGTGGTTCCTGCTATATCAGAGCTATTTGAAATCTATCCCAAAAAGGGTATATAATATTCAAGGTGCACATAGGGTCATTCAGAATAACTTCACACACACGCTTCTGTGCATTTCCAAGTCTAATTCTGTCACTAAATCCATACCGGTCACCCAGCGCCTAAATACTAGGCCTCAAATTTATATCCCGCTGAATTTGAATACAATACATTGGGCCAAATAATATATTTGTTGTTGTGGTGAACCATAACAATGAGAAAAACATCTAGTAAGGGACGCGGACGTGGACATGGTCGTGGTGGTGTTAGTGGACCCTCTGGTGCTGGGAGAGGACGTGGCCGTTCTGCCACATCCACACGTCCTAGTGTACCAACTACCTCAGGTCCCAGTAGCCGCCAGAATTTACAGCGATATATGGTGGGGCCCAATGCCGTTCTAAGGAT
Source organism: Bufo gargarizans (assembly GCF_014858855.1). Lineage (NCBI taxonomy): Eukaryota > Metazoa > Chordata > Amphibia > Anura > Bufonidae > Bufo > Bufo gargarizans. Next base: position 485,752,438 of record NC_058083.1, read on the forward strand.
GGTAAGGCCTGAGCAGGTACAGGCATTAGTCAATTGGGTGGCCGACAGTGGATCCAGCACGTTCACATTATCTCCCACCCAGTCTTCTGCAGAAAGCGCACAGATGGCGCCTGAAAACCAACCCCATCAGTCTGTCACATCACCCCCATGCATACCAGGGAAACTGTCTCAGCCTCAAGTTATGCAGCAGTCTCTTATGCTGTTTGAAGACTCCGCTGGCAGGGTTTCCCAAGGGCATCCACCTAGCCCTTCCCCAGCGGTGAAAGACATAGAATGCACTGACGCACAACCACTTATGTTTCCTGATGATGAGGACATGGGAATACCACCTCAGCATGTCTCTGATGACGAAACACAGGTGCCAACTGCTGCGTCTTTCTGCAGTGTGCAGACTGAACAGGAGGTCAGGGATCAAGACTGGGTGGAAGACGATGCAGGGGACGATGAGGTCCTAGACCCCACATGGAATGAAGGTCGTGCCACTGACTTTCACAGTTCGGAGGAAGAGGCAGTGGTGAGACCGAGCCAACAGCGTAGCAAAAGAGGGAGCAGTGGGCAAAAGCAGAACACCCGCCGCCAAGAGACTCCGCCTGCTACTGACCGCCGCCATCTGGGACCGAGCACCCCAAAGGCAGCTTCAAGGAGTTCCCTGGCATGGCACTTCTTCAAACAATGTGCTGACGACAAGACCCGAGTGGTTTGCACGCTGTGCCATCAGAGCCTGAAGCGAGGCATTAACGTTCTGAACCTGAGCACAACCTGCATGACCAGGCACCTGCATGCAAAGCATGAACTGCAGTGGAGTAAACACCTTAAAACCAAGGAAGTCACTCAGGCTCCCCCTGCTACCTCTTCTGCTGCTGCCGCCTCGGCCTATTCTGCTGCTGCCGCCTCGGCCTCTTCCTCCGCCTCTGGAGGAACGTTGGCACCTGCCGCCCAGCAAACAGGGGATGTACCACCAACACCACCACCACCACCTCCGTCACCAAGCGTCTCAACCATGTCACACGCCAGCGTTCAGCTCTCCATCTCACAAACATTTGATAGAAAGCGTAAATTCCCACCTAGCCACCCTCGATCCCTGGCCCTGAATGCCAGCATTTCTAAACTACTGGCCTATGAAATGCTGTCATTTAGGCTGGTGGACACAGACAGCTTCAAACAGCTCATGTCGCTTGCTGTCCCACAGTATGTTGTTCCCAGCCGGCACTACTTCTCCAAGAGAGCCGTGCCTTCCCTGCACAACCAAGTATCCGATAAAATCAAGTGTGCACTGCGCAACGCCATCTGTAGCAAGGTCCACCTAACCACAGATACGTGGACCAGTAAGCACGGCCAGGGACGCTATATCTCCCTAACTGCACACTGGGTAAATGTAGTGGCAGCTGGGCCCCAGGCGGAGAGCTGTTTGGCGCACGTCCTTCCGCCGCCAAGGATCGCAGGGCAACATTCTTTGCCTCCTGTTGCCACCTCCTCCTTCTCGGCTTCCTCCTCCTCTTCTTCCACCTGCTCATCCAGTCAGCCACACACCTTCACCACCAACTTCAGCACAGCCCGGGGTAAACGTCAGCAGGCCATTCTGAAACTCATATGTTTGGGGGACAGGCCCCACACCGCACAGGAGTTGTGGCGGGGTATTGAACAACAGACCGACGAGTGGTTGCTGCCGGTGAGCCTCAAGCCCGGCCTGGTGGTGTGTGATAATGGGCGAAATCTCGTTGCAGCTCTGGGACTAGCCAATTTGACGCACATCCCTTGCTTGGCGCATGTGCTGAATTTGGTGGTGCAGAAGTTCATTCACAACTACCCCGACATGTCAGAGCTGCTGCATAAAGTGCGGGCCGTCTGTTCGCGCTTCCGGCATTCACATCCTGCCGCTGCTCGCCTGTCTGCGCTACAGCGTAACTTCGGCCTTCCCGCTCACCGCCTCATATGCGACGTGCCCACCAGGTGGAACTCCACCTTGCACATGCTGGACAGACTGTGCGAGCAGCAGCAGGCCATAGTGGAGTTTCAGCTGCAGCACGCACGGGTCAGTCGCACTACAGAACAGCACCACTTCACCACCAATGACTGGGCCTCCATGCGAGACCTGTGTGCCCTGTTGCGCTGTTTCGAGTACTCCACCAACATGGCCAGTGGCGATAACACCGTTATCAGCGTTACAATACCACTTCTATGTCTCCTTGAGAAAACACTTAGGGCGATGATGGAAGAGGAGGTGGCCCAGGAGGAGGAGGAGGAGGAGGAGGAAGAGGGGTCATTTTTAGCACTTTCAGGCCAGTCTCTTCGAAGTGACTCAGAGGGAGGTTTTTGGCAACAGCAGAGGCCAGGTACAAATGTGGCCAGCCAGGGCCCACTACTGGAGGACGAGGAGGACGAGGATGAGGAGGAGGTGGAGGAGGATGAGGATGAAGCATGGTCACAGCGGGGTGGCACCCAACGCAGCTCGGGTCCATCACTGGTGCGTGGCTGGGGGGAAAGGCAGGACGATGACGATACGCCTCCCACAGAGGACAGCTTGTCCTTACCCCTGGGCAGCCTGGCACACATGAGCGACTACATGCTGCAGTGCCTGCGCAACGACAGCAGAGTTGCCCACATTTTAACCTGTGCGGACTACTGGGTTGCCACCCTGCTGGATCCACGCTACAAAGACAATGTGCCCACCTTACTTCCTGCACTGGAGCGTGATAGGAAGATGCGCGAGTACAAGCGCACGTTGGTAGACGCGCTACTGAGAGCATTCCCAAATGTCACAGGGGAACAAGTGGAAGCCCAAGGCCAAGGCAGAGGAGGAGCAAGAGGTCGCCAAGGCAGCTGTGTCACGGCCAGCTCCTCTGAGGGCAGGGTTAGCATGGCAGAGATGTGGAAAACTTTTGTCAACACGCCACAGCTAACTGCACCACCACCTGATACGCAACGTGTTAGCAGGAGGCAACATTTCACTAACATGGTGGAACAGTACGTGTGCACACCCCTCCACGTACTGACTGATGGTTCGGCCCCATTCAACTTCTGGGTCTCTAAATTGTCCACGTGGCCAGAGCTAGCCTTTTATGCCTTGGAGGTGCTGGCCTGCCCGGCAGCCAGCGTTTTGTCTGAACGTGTATTCAGCACGGCAGGGGGCGTCATTACAGACAAACGCAGCCGCCTGTCTACAGCCAATGTGGACAAGCTGACGTTCATAAAAATGAACCAGGCATGGATCCCACAGGACCTGTCCGTCCCTTGTCCAGATTAGACATTAACTACCTCCCCATAACCATATATTATTGGACTCCAGGGCACTTCCTCATTCAATCCTATTTTTATTTTCATTTTACCATTATATTGCAAGGCTACCCAAAGTTGAATGAACCTCTCCTCTGCCTGTGTGCTAGGCCTAAATATATGCCAATGGATTGTTGCAGTGGTGGCTGACGTGAAGCCTCATTCTCTGCTATGACATGCAGACTGATTCTCTGGTGACATGAAGCCAGATTGTCTGTTACGGGACCTCTCTCCTCTGCCTGGGTGCTGGGCCTGAATTTATGACAATGGACTGTTGCAGTGGTGGCTGACGTGAAGCCTGATTCTCTGCTATGACATGCAGACTGATTCTCTGCTGACATGAAGCCAGATCCTCTGTTGCGGGACCTCTCTCCTCTGCCTGGGTGCTGGGCCTAAATTTATGAAAATGGACTGTTGCAGTGGTGGGTGACGTGAAGCCTCATTCTCTGCTATGACATGCAGACTGATTCTCTGCTGACATGAAGCCAGATTGTCTGTTACGGGACCTCTCTCCTCTGCCTGGGTGCTGGGCCTAAATATCTGACAATGGACTGTTGCATTGGTGGCTGACGTGAAGCCTGATTCTCTGCTATGATATGAAGACTGATTCTCTGCTGACATGAAGCCAGATTGTCTGTTACGGGACCTCTCTCCTCTGCCTGTGTGCTAGGCCTAAATATATGCCAATGGATTGTTGCAGTGGTGGCTGACGTGAAGCCTGATTCTCTGCTATGACATGCAGACTAATTCTCTGCTGACATGAAGCCAGATTGTCTGTTACGGGACCTCTCTCCTCTGCCTGGGTGCTGGGCCTAAATTTATGACAATGGACTGTTGCAGTGGTGGCTGACGTGAAGCCTGATTCTCTGCTATGACATGCAGACTGATTCTCTGCTGACATGAAGCCAGATCCTCTGTTACGGGACCTCTCTCCTCTGCCTGGGTGCTGGGCCTAAATTTATGAAAATGGACTGTTGCAGTGGTGGGTGACGTGAAGCCTGATTCTCTGCTATGATATGAAGACTGATTCTCTGCTGACATGAAGCCAGATTGTCTGTTACGGGACCTCTCTCCTCTGCCTGTGTGCTAGGCCTAAATATATGCCAATGGATTGTTGCAGTGGTGGCTGACGTGAAGCCTGATTCTCTGCTATGACATGCAGACTAATTCTCTGCTGACATGAAGCCAGATTGTCTGTTACGGGACCTCTCTCCTCTGCCTGGGTGCTGGGCCTAAATTTATGACAATGGACTGTTGCAGTGGTGGCTGACGTGAAGCCTGATTCTCTGCTATGACATGCAGACTGATTCTCTGCTGACATGAAGCCAGATCCTCTGTTACGGGACCTCTCTCCTCTGCCTGGGTGCTGGGCCTAAATTTATGAAAATGGACTGTTGCAGTGGTGGGTGACGTGAAGCCTCATTCTCTGCTATGACATGCAGACTGATTCTCTGCTGACATGAAGCCAGATTGTCTGTTACGGGACCTCTCTCCTCTGCCTGGGTGCTGGGCCTGAATTTATGACAATGGACTGTTGCAGTGGTGGCTGACGTGAAGCCTGATTCTCTGCTATGACATGCAGACTAATTCTCTGCTGACATGAAGCCAGATTGTCTGTTACGGGACCTCTCTCCTCTGCCTGGGTGCTGGGCCTAAATTTATGAAAATGGACTCTTACAGTGGTGGGTGACGTGAAGCCTGATTCTCTGCTATGACATGAAGACTGATTCTCTGCTGACATGAAGCCAGATCCTCTGTTACGGGACCTCTCTCCTCTGCCTGGGTGCTGGGCCTAAATATCTGACAATGGACTGTTGCATTGGTGGCTGACGTGAAGCCTGATTCTCTGCTATGATATGAAGACTGATTCTCTGCTGACATGAAGCCAGATTGTCTGTTACGGGACCTCTCTCCTCTGCCTGTGTGCTAGGCCTAAATATATGCCAATGGATTGTTGCAGTGGTGGCTGACGTGAAGCCTGATTCTCTGCTATGACATGCAGACTGATTCTCTGGTGACATGAAGCCAGATCCTCTGTTACGGGACCTCTCTCCTCTGCCTGGGTGCTGGGCCTAAATTTATGAAAATGGACTGTTGCAGTGGTGGGTGACGTGAAGCCTGATTCTCTGCTATGACATGCAGACTGATTCTCTGGTGACATGAAGCCAGATCCTCTGTTACGGGACCTCTCTCCTCTGCCTGGGCAGCTGGGCCTAAATTTATGAAAATGGACTGTTGCAGTGGTGGGTGACGTGAAGCCTCATTCTCTGCTATGACATGCAGACTGATTCTCTGCTGACATGAAGCCAGATCGTCTGTTACGGGACCTCTCTCCTCTGCCTGGGTGCTGGGCCTAAATTTATGAAAATGGACTCTTACAGTGGTGGGTGACGTGAAGCCTGATTCTCTGCTATGACATGAAGACTGATTCTCTGCTGACATGAAGCCAGATCCTCTGTTACGGGACCTCTCTCCTCTGCCTGGGTGCTGGGCCTAAATATCTGACAATGGACTGTTGCATTGGTGGCTGACGTGAAGCCTGATTCTCTGCTATGATATGAAGACTGATTCTCTGCTGACATGAAGCCAGATTGTCTGTTACGGGACCTCTCTCCTCTGCCTGTGTGCTAGGCCTAAATATATGCCAATGGATTGTTGCAGTGGTGGCTGACGTGAAGCCTGATTCTCTGCTATGACATGCAGACTGATTCTCTGGTGACATGAAGCCAGATCCTCTGTTACGGGACCTCTCTCCTCTGCCTGGGTGCTGGGCCTAAATTTATGAAAATGGACTGTTGCAGTGGTGGGTGACGTGAAGCCTGATTCTCTGCTATGACATGCAGACTGATTCTCTGGTGACATGAAGCCAGATCCTCTGTTACGGGACCTCTCTCCTCTGCCTGGGTGCTGGGCCTAAATATCTGACAATGGACTGTTGCATTGGTGGCTGACGTGAAGCCTGATTCTCTGCTATGACATGCAGACTAATTCTCTGCTGACATGAAGCCAGATTGTCTGTTACGGGACCTCTCTCCTCTGCCTGGGTGCTGGGCCTAAATTTATGAAAATGGACTGTTGCAGTGGTGGGTGACGTGAAGCCTGATTCTCTGCTATGACATGAAGACTGATTCTCTCCTGACATGAAGCCAGATTGTCTGTTACGGGACCTCTCTCCTCTGCCTGGGTGCTGGGCCTAAATTTATGAAAATGGACTGTTACAGTGGTGGGTGACGTGAAGCCTGATTCTCTGCTATGATATGAAGACTGATTCTCTGCTGACATGAAGCCAGATTGTCTGTTACGGGACCTCTCTCCTCTGCCTGGGTGCTGGGCCTAAATTTATGAAAATGGACTCTTACAGTGGTGGGTGACGTGAAGCCTGATTCTCTGCTATGACATGAAGACTGATTCTCTGCTGACATGAAGCCAGATTGTCTGTTACGGGACCTCTCTCCTCTGCCTGGGTGCCGGGGCCTAAATATCTGAGAATGGACTGTTCCAGTGGTGGGTGACGGGAAGCCAGATTCTCTGCTATGGAACCTCGATCCAATTGATTTTGGTTAATTTTTATTTATTTAATTTTTATTTTAATTAATTTCCCTATCCACATTTGTTTGCAGGGGATTTACCTACATGTTGCTGCCTTTTGCAGCCCTCTAGCCCTTTCCTGGGCTGTTTTACAGCCGTTTTAGTGCCGAAAAGTTCGGGTCCCCATTGACTTCAATGGGGTTCGGGTTCGGGACGAAGTTCGGATCGGGTTCGGATCCCGAACCCGAACATTTCCGGGATGTTCGGCCGAACTTCTCGAACCCGAACATCCAGGTGTTCGCTCAACTCTACTCGTGATACTTCGGTGAATTACTACAGTATTCCTATGTGCATATTTAAAAAATTTTTTAAATAGGAATCCAAAGTGGGCTTTGTTACCGGGGTACCAGTCAGCGCCAAAGCCCATTTTGGGTTCCTATTTTAAAATGTTTTTAAATACGCAGATAGGAATACAGTAGGAATTCACCGAAGTCTAGCGCAACTTCGGACGAGACTAAGTTTTAAACTGCAGTGATTGACCAACTTACAGATATGACCAACCTTACGGCATCATGTATCGTGATTAGTGATGAGTGAAGTGTTGAAAAATTAGATTTGGCCCACCATGAAGCGCATTCCTTTGCATGTAGCAGGTGCAAAGATGGGGAATGGCGATCACACCGCTACAGTCATTCAACCACCATATGCCACATTTATCACTGATCTCGGCATCTGATGCTACAATTGTGGGCTTTCAGGGGTTAATCTGGTTGAAAAAAATAATTCATACTCACCTCAGACATTTGCTCGCGGAGAGGTCATCAGGTCCATCTTGATTGAAGGCGCCACTTGAAATCTCATCAGTAATGATGTCACATGTCACACTGAGAGAGATTTCATGCAGTATCTTCAATCAAGAAGGCTATGACGGCCTCTCCACGAGCAAATGGATGAGGGGACTATATATATTATTATTTTTTTGCCGCCATTTCAGGACAAATAGATTTGTTACAATGAAGCGCAAGGAAATTCTAATTACATTTTTCCTGAAATTCAGATCAAAGTTAATTTGTTTGGCTTTGATTCGCCCAACACTACTCATGATACAAATTCTATAGAACATTACATTATGATAGCAAAACCCTTTACAAGCTGCAGTTCACATCACAACCACAGAGTGAACAAGCATAGACATATATATCAAATACATCTCCCGACAGAATATCACAAAATCATGCTTTCTTCTGATTTGGTCACTGCTCATCTTAAAAGGAATGTGTCAGTTAAAAACAGAAAGTGACCAATATGATTTTTTTAAAAATCTTTTTTATTTTATTTTATGATGGTAGTTTTTATAATGCTAATGTAATTAGACACAATGGACAGGAACTGACCTATTGACTTCTATGGGAGAGTTTTCTAGGCATGCTCTGTGACTAGGGATGAGTGAATTGACTTTGGATTAAACATCTGAAGTCAATTCGCATAAAACTTTGTTCTAATACTGTCTGAAGTCGATTCACCCATCCCTATCTGTGACCTTTGCAGAGGTCAGGAAAGGATAGATAAGCTTTGACAATCACCTATTGTGAATGGTAGATCCTGTGCTATCTGTATATATAGGTGATACATGTCATTGTAATCCTGCCTCTAATTATAAGCAGCTAATCACAGTAAAGTAATCTGTATAGAGAAAGACATGGTTGTACCTATTAATAGGCTTAGTGGTCAGTGTGAAAACTGCAGGATTTTTTTTTTTTTTTAATTAAATATAGATATTGGCAAGAAAAATTTAAAAAAGCATCACCAAAATTATTTTAAAATACATTTAACATAAAGACACAATTGAAACAATAGGCAATTTTCTGATCCCTATTTTAGTAACATAGTAACATAGTACATAAGGCCAAAAAAATACATTTGTCCATCCAGTTCGGCCTGTCATCCTGCAAGTTGATCCAGAATCAAGAGGACAGGTATGGAAGGACATATGTGCAATTTCCACTTCCCCATGGGTTGCCTCTATGGGTTGGCCATCTTTCATTCCTGTAGAATATGTGAAAATGCTGTGTTTTAAAAGAAATGCTAAATAAATTCTCTGAAATATAATATGGCAGATTTTAGATATTCCCTTGGCTTTCCATAACTTGCCGAAAAGAGCTTGGCTTGCAGTTGCAGAGCTCATTGCAAACTTGTAATATTCTTCACATTTACAGTTGTGGAATATGTTGAACTACATAATAACAGTCTAGCTCTAAATATTCAGATTTATAAGGCAAACAGCAATAAAATTTGTGATTCATTGCTTGGTTTGGAAATACTGAAGCACATTGTAATTAAAAGCTGTGAGCAGACAAAGCAATTAGCACTTTATTTTGCTCTTGTTAGCCTCATTTGATTGTACCAGGAATCATCCATTCCTGCTCTTCCTCCTAGTTAAAAATCTCTCATGCATACCACTTACTATACCAGTACATGTACATGGACTAGTTACTCAACACCAGATACTTCTAGAATAATGATTACTTTTTACGTTATTGTAGGATTGGTGAAATTGAAGCAACCAGTAAAAATAGCAGAAAGTACTTCAACATTATTAATACCAGAACATGAATTTCTACTAGATCTTTGCAGCTTAATTTCTTCCTAGAAGTGACGGGGGTCCAACACCCAGGACCCCCGCCGATCAGCTGTTTGAAGAGAAGGCGTGTGCCGTGCGAATGCTGCCTTCCGTTAATTGTTTACTTGCTCATCGTCGACATCGCAGCAGTGAGTAGGTGTGACTACAAGAAGCCATCCCAATCACTTCTATGGGACGGCTCCTTCCTATTCAAGTGTATAGGAACAAGCCATCCTATTGTAGTCACACCTGCTTGCCACTGCAGTGTTAATGGCGAGCAGGTAAACATAGTTACATCAATATATATATAAAGAAGGACGTATAAATGTATGTTCCGCAATCACTCAAAAATGCAACCATCGATTTCAACGAAACTTGGTATACACATCCCTTGCTACCTGGAAATAAATCTTGTGGGGGGTCACAGCTCTCTAGGACGTACCGTTCCTGAGGTATTCCCAAAAAATTACCTGCATTAGCCAATACAAGCCTGCAAGTCTTTCTCTTCATATGCCAACTGCCATACACATGGTCACATGTCCCTTATCAGCCAATAGAAGATCGCAGGCCCTTAGTTTCCACATACGCACAGTTTTACTCCAGGTTTCCATAACAACCCAGCCATTTTTCTTCACTGCTGTAGGTCAGCTTTAGGCTGGGGCTACACGAAGACATGTGTTGCGTGACAATAAGTCACACGACACATAGGGCACAACAAAATTTTTATAATGATAAGCTACGGCATTGCACTGCGACATGTGACATGCTGCGACTATGACGCGACAGTCGCAGAAAAATCCATCTTAGATGGATTTTTTGCAACCATTGTGTCGCAGTCGTAGCATGTCACATGTTGCAGTGCAACACCATAGCCTATCATTATAAAGATTGTTGAGACAAAATGTCGCGCGACACATGTTGTCGTGTAGCCCTAGCATTAAAGGGGCAGGGTTCTGTGGAGGTCACTGTTAAAGGGGCGAGCACTGTGGAGGTCACTGTTAAAGAAATTCACTGTGGATGTTACTGTTAAGGGGACAGGCCGCTATGGAGTTCACTGTTAAAGGGGCAGACAATGTGGAGGTCACTGTTAAAGGCGTTCACTGTGGATGTTACTGTTAAAGGGACAGGCCGCTATGGAATTCACTGTTGAAGGGGCAGACAATGTGGAGGTCACTGTTAAAGGCGTTCACTGTGGATGTTACTGTTAAGGGGACAGGCCACTGTGGAGTTCACTGTTAAAGGGGCAGACACTGTGGAGGTCACTTTTAAGGGGGCATGGGCCACTATTAAAGGGGCAACTGCTGTGGAGGTCCCTGTTAAGGCAGTGGGGTACTGTGGTACTGTGGAGGTCACTGTTAAAGCGGCGGGCCCCTGAGGAGGTCACTGTCAAGGGAGTGGGATGCTGTAAAACTCACTGTTAAAGGGGCAGGCTGCTGTGAAGGTCAAAGTTAAGGGGATGGGCTGCTGTGGAGGTCTCATTTTAAAGTGGCGGGGCACTGTGGGGGGATGTGGAGTTCACTGTAAAAGGGGCGTGGTGCTGTAGAGGTCACTGTTATAGGGGATATTATCAATATCTTCTAACAACACAAGTCCATCAAGTTCAACCAAGGGATAGGTGGGGAAGTGAATCCCAAAAACAATGAATGGGAGACTGCGCTGGCATCAGATGACTTTTACCTATATGTATGGTCGGCTTTAGACAATGGATGCCAGCGGGGCTCCTTCACACACAATGAATACTATTGGGGCCCCTTTTGAAAATGCATATGTTTCAAGAGTAGTTAATGGGCTTTGTGGAATGTGTTATACCTATTGAGAAAATGGCAAAAAAACAAACAAACAAAAAAAACAACTTGCCCTAACCCTAAAACACACACACAAAAATAAAAAAAGAGGGTCATAGAGAATGCTGCTTTTGCTATATCCACAATATGGAACATTTGTTAAAAAAAAATAAAACATATTTTGCTATAGACCTTAATCTGCTCACAGCATTTTTGACCAAAAAAAGGCAGTAAAGATTCGGACAAAACCACATTGCAATGCATTGTTACAGGAATTTGTATGGATAAGGTACTGTATACTAAATCCTTTCCCACAAAACTATGCTCAAGCTCACTTATCCTAATCTTTAGCATGCTGCTCGTAGACGGGACTGCAGGTACAAAATGACAGGTTCCATTCCGATGGGGCAAATACAGCACTGAAATATAACCTTCGCTGAGAAATTCAACCAGTGTTTAGAGCTCTGTATCATTTTATTTATTTATTTGCTTCATTTATATGAAAGTACAGATATATAACCCTGGAACTGTGATAGTCTGGATCTAGAATGCAGTCATGCAAAATCTGTATAGTTACAGTTCAAGATTTTATGCCATGATTAATGTAAAAAAATCTAAATCAGACATGATATAATCCATGACAATCTCTTTCTAACAAGGCTAGAACCAGGTGTTCATTAACCACACCTGATTATGTCTATTTTATGCTAGTGATATTCAGTATTTTTTTTATATATATATATTTTTTTTAACTTTTTTTCTGCTTTGGAAGGGGCAATATAAAGAGTTAACACATACAGTACATGACCTTGATACATTTCTTCTACCTTTCATCTACCGAAATGAAACAAAACTGCTATTAATTTCCGAGCATCTGCTAACGGTATTGTCAGATTCAGATTCGCTAGCATTGTAGATAAGTGCGGGGAGAAGGACTATACTACAGCAGAATACAAATATGCTCCTTATTAAATTCTACACCACGCGCTGTGGTTGCAGGTCTGTCGACAGGGGGTTCTAAGATTTGTGCATTCAGACCTATACGGCTGCAGAAGGATTCCAGTCTGATTTGCTGCCCATGCACTCTGCGTTCACATGTAATGCTATTGTGACTGTATGTATTTTTTCTATCACATTTTCTCATTAACGCCAAATTGCAGTTTGTCATTTGAGAAGACTTCAGCAAAGTATAGCATTCCCTTGTCATTATAACCAGCTTTGACAAATGGCCCTGAAGGATCAGGTAGAATTTCCCAGTGTTCTACTGAGACTTGCACTAATCAGCCTGTATCCAAGCAACTGAATCCCGTGGTTACCTGTATCTTCAAGTCTCTGTAGTTGCAGTGCATTTGGAAAGTCTTCAGACCCTTTCACTGTTTCCACATTTTGCTATATTGAGGCCTTGTGCTAAAATCAAAAAAGTTCAATTTGTTCTCCTTCCTTCCGCACTCAATACCCTATAATGAGAAAGTAAAAACAGAATGTTTGAAATCTTTGCTAATTTATTAAAAAACGAAAATACTAAAATATTGCTTTGACATAAACATTCAGACCCTTTACAGAAATTACAGCCTCCAGCCTTCTTGGTTATGAGGCCACAAGGTTTGTACACCTATATTTCAAAATGTTATGCCATTCTGCAGATCCTATCAAGCTCAGTCAGGTTGGACTGTTGGTGGACAACCATTTTCAGGTTTCTACAGAGATGCTCGATTAAGTTCAAGCCAAGGCTCTGGCTGGGCACTCAATGACATTCACAGAGTTGTTTCTAAGCCACTCCTGTACTGTCTTGGCTGTGTGCCAAGAATGGTAAACCTTTGGCCCAGTCTGAGGTCCAGAGCACTGATCAGTATTTTTATTAAGAATATATCTGTACTTTGCTCCATTTAGCTTTCCCTCAACCCTTACCAGTGTCCCTGTCCCAGGCTCTGAAAAACACCCCACAGCATGATGCTACCACCACCATGCTTCACTGTAGGGATGGTATTGGCAGTGCCTGGTTTCCTCCAAACACAATGCTCAGAATCAAGGCTAATAGCTCAATCTTGTGTAAGGGATCGCTCTCTCTCTCTCAGAGGGTCGCAATCACAGACTTCTCCTCTGACAACGAAGTCCAAAAAGGTGCTTTGTTTTGGCACTTCAGCACCATCGCACATAAACACCTGCCCATCTCAGCTCTACCTAATACACATGTTGTCTCTACCTCACCTATAGAGCACCGTTCTCACACGGGATTAGATCCAGCTTCCTCAGCCATATATGGTCCAGCAGCCTCCAGGCTGTGACCACACCAGCACCCTTGGGGGGAGATGGTCCAGAAATCCTCCCGACTCTGACCGTGCGACCCTCTTTCCGTAGGCTTCGCTGGGTCCCCAAAACTTCAGGCTTTACAAACCCTTATGGCTCCTCAGCCCTCCTGGCTGAGACCACAAAGAACCTCTCAGGCTCCCCTCTCTCTCAGGATTCCTCAGCCTTTCTTCCCTCCAAGTCATACATAGAGGGTTGATTTATCGCTTCTTTATTACAGCAGCAGGCATCACCTGCGATCACCTCCGGCAAAAGACAATGCATGTAGTGAAAGGGTGTGGACTGGCAGATCCCACAATCAAACTTATCCCCCAGTCCACATGAAATACAGCCCAGAACAACATCTAGTCAAAACTGTTTCAGCAAATTACACTTTGCTGAAACCACTATCACACAGGATCTTTGGCACTCTGCCAGATTGCAGGGTCTGGTGAGATGTCTGGCCCAGCCAATCAAGTAGCAGTTGGGCACTTCTTCATCTGCGGGGACAGCCCCTCACAGGTGAAGAACTCATGCTGTTGAGACAAATCGATTCATTTGAATCAATTCGCTCATCTCTAACCAGAATCAATATGGGAAAAAATGTGGAAAAAGGCAATAGATTTTTACAATGAATGTAAAAGACGAATTCTAGAAAGAGAAATATTGTTATTTATGGGATATATATGCAGGGAAGCGATAACAGGCTAAGGAATATAAAATGATGCTCGCTTCCCAAGGTTATCGAAAGGTAGTGAAAGCTTAGAAGCATTATTCTTTAATGGAAAGCATTGTACGACGTGTTAATAATACATATCACATGCTCTTATTTGCAGAAATAAATACAAGTTTATTTTATACTGAAAATAACTTGGCATCTTTTAATAATGCTTTTTAATGAGTGGTGCTCTAAGCTATAATATAATGAAATTTGCTTAAAAGTAGAACAGACTGGTAATGCTTGGCAGTACAAAGTGACATATGGTAACACAGTTGTGATTTATTGGCAGCCGGAATATATTTTTGGAAAGCTAGGGGCTTTCAACATACTGGACTGCATCTTTGTTATGAAATGCTGCAAAGGAACAACTGCTGAGCAATATAGAACACTCTTTTGGTGACTTACATGCTTTTTTTGCTACTTTTTATTTATTGGTTTTATTTTGGTAATGTTTTTCCATTAACTTGATAATTATCTACCAAGCAGTTCCAGCCCTGTGAAGGGTTTGGAGCTGGCGATATGAAGGATACAGGAGACTTTTGATCACTTTGACAAAATATTCCAATGCCTTGACAATGATCTTGATGTTGGTAAGAAAGATTTCTAGTTTATATTTTAAAAAAAATTATACCTCTCTTCTGATCTAGAGAATATACTGTAATTCTACAGTAGTTAGTAATGTGGTAGTTAGCAAGGATTTAATAAAGATATTCATGATATAGTTTGTCAAATAAAGTGGAAGTAACACTAGTTGTGACAACTAGTGTTCTGAGCCAGAAATAGGTTCAGAACAGTTGTCACTTCAGTTCCCCCGCTCCTCCTGGCAATTCCTGCATTACTGAGATTACTGAGCAGGGGGTTGAAATGAGCAGAATAGAAAGATTCTTCCACAGCAATATTAATTAAAATCTGTGGGCTCTCTATAGGGTATGAGGGAATGAAATTTATATGAAAATGCTATTAGGTTAATCATTTTTAGTGATGAATTTAGCATGTGACATACAAATTTTGAATATACAAATGTAGCAAATCTTAACACAGTACAGTAAATATTGCTGCAAAAGTGTATTTACGCGTCAAGTTAGGGTTTGCTGCATCTTTAGAATTAATGTTATTATTGCCTAATAAAGCATTTGTTTACTGTATATTAAATGGGTGGTCTGAGTTATAAAATCATGGGAAGCCCTGACAAATGACCTAAAATAACTAAATGAATGGATACTCACATGTTTTCGTCCCTGTTTTTAAAAGCTGCTCTAGTCCTCCTACTGCTGATATCTTCATCTTCTTAGCGTCCATGCAGCCTAGTTCACACCAGCCAATGACTGTTAACCTGTGGGTACTTAAAGGGAATGTGTCATCAGAAAATTAGTTGCGGTGTACTATCTCTCCTTGAGGAGAGAACACCTTTATCGGCGTGAGGAGAATTATAGGCCACACAAGCTCCTCTGGAATTTCTATAAAGAAAGGGATGCAAATAAGCTCTTACTCAGCTCTGCCTCTGATGCCACCAGATGTAAGGCAGCTATCCTATAAGTCAATGTTCGACCATTTAAGAAAGGACTTGAGACTTGGATATTAAATGAGCCAGCAACTCATCTGCAGACAGCTGTTTTGGAGTGATTGTCCCTCATCAGTGCAGAGCAGAGAGTATTGGCGTAACCTGGTGAGAGGCCTGAGTCAAGATTTGGGGGGTACTATCTCAAGTCATGTCTCAAGGCCTTTCTTAAAGGATTGAACATTGACTTATAGAATATCTGCCTTACATCTGGTGGCATCATAGGCAAACCTTGTTAAGAGCTTATCAGAAAATGACTTGTTGTTTAAATTACATTTTTAGGTTAGCATATTTTTAAAGAATTTTTGATTATGTTATTTTTAATTTCCCACATCAATGTCTAAAATAATAATTAAAAAAAATAAAATTAAAAAATATAATAATAATAACATCCTGCATTTTTTGCACTGGCCGCTAAGCCTAATAATAGGTGCCACTTCTTGGTCTGTATTGATCTATCTATCATTCTAATCCTGCCTGTAAATGTCTGTAAAAGAGACAAATTCCATTTGGCAGATAGACCACATTCCACTTTGGATGTGGAATAGGTGTCAACATGATAAAACTGAATTAATATGATTATTTAAAGTAAAGTAGTTTTCCCATAGACAGCTTTTATCATCTATTCACAGGATACATGATCGTTGGAAGTCCAACTGATGGGCCCCACCAAACACAAGAATGGGGGTCAACAAGTCCCATTTGTGAACAAAGCAGTAGTGCACATGCTCTGTCAGTCCTGAGGACAATAAGTGGAGGAGTGGTCACACATGCATGCTACCTCTCTATTCCGAAGGACTCTTATGCTGGGGGCATTGGTGAGGTTAACATATAGGTTTTTATTTTACAGGTTGAGATACATTGGTTCATGTATGAAATGGGTGGTGGTGTGGCTTGAAATGTTTTACATACCATAAGAACCCCACATGTTGGGAATGAAGTAAAGGCTTGTCTAGTGTGTGAACCTTGGCATTTTAAATATCAGACTAATTTAAAAGCAAAACAAGACCCATTTATCAAAATGATAAGTCTTTCCAAGCATAAAGGTCATGAGACAGTTCTACTGTAAATGTTTGTAATGGTTTGGTGAGTCCCATTACTGAACCACATAAGAAATATAGATATAAAAAAGACTCTAATCAGATGTGAATTAAACTGGAATCAATGTAAATACTTGAGGTTATGGAGCAATATGCAGAGTGTGAATGGAATTCACAAATAAATACTTGGTTTTGGCAGGTGGTTAGGTGTTTTTTTTTTTCTGTGTATCATCAAAATATATGATTTATTTAAAAGTCAACATTCCCTAACAGCACCACGACTTTCAGTCATGTCAACTAAGTTCTCAACAATTAAAGAGGTTGCTCCATCAAGACAACTCCAGTCCATAGCAGGAGACTTTACAGATATCACAAAGCAGGGTAACCTATTAGGGACCCTAATTTATTAGCAATAACAAAGCTTCAGGTTTGGAGGACGCAACAAAACTATATATTACAGCTCTAGGTTTTGAAGGCTCTTTGAAACCAGATATTACAGGTGCATCTCAATAAATATGAATATATTTAAAGTGAATTCAGTTATTTAATTCCAAATGCGAAACATATATTAGATAGATTTATTGCATGCAGAGGGATCTATTTAAAGCATTTATTTATTTTAATGTTGACGATTATAGCCTACTGCTTATAAAAACCCAAAAGTCAGTATCTCAGAAAATTAGAATATTGTAAAGAAGTTCAATATTGTAGACTCATGGTTTCACACTCTAATCATCTAATCAACACAAAGCATCTGCAAAGGTTTGGTAGACTACACAATCATGTGGAAGACTGCTGACTTG
This sequence comes from Bufo gargarizans, assembly GCF_014858855.1. Lineage (NCBI taxonomy): Eukaryota > Metazoa > Chordata > Amphibia > Anura > Bufonidae > Bufo > Bufo gargarizans. The sequence continues at coordinate 485,770,051 of NC_058083.1, forward strand.
ACAGTTGTCCAGAAGACAGTCATTGATACCCTTCACAAGAAGGGTAAGCAACAAAAGGTCATTGCTAAAGAAGCTGGCTGTTCACAGACATATTAATAGAAAGTTGAGTGGAAGGAAAAAGTGTGTTAGAAAAAGGTGCACAAGCAACAGGGATAATAATAACAATAATAATAATAATAATCTTTATTTATATAATGCCAACATATTCCGCAGCGCTTTACAATCAGGGTGTTCATTTTTTGGCTTACTGACCTCCCGAGATGTACCAAAATGATAAAGAAGTATATCTTAACTTTGGTGCATCTTATGAAAGTATATTTTTAAAATTGAGACTGGCATAAAAAATCCAATCTTGATAACCCCCCTCCTTTCCCAAGAAGCATTTTCCATATATTAGAATCAATGGATCTGTCTTCTTCATATGAGTAAACAAAGCATGAGGTCTATTGACATCTGTTGAGTCTTACTATGCAACTATGAATATATTGGGGGTCAGTTTTCTGTGGCAGATTGCAGCGTAAAGGTTATTTACACTGCTATCTCCAACTATTCCCTGCTTACGCCAGGTCTAAAAAAGGGGACATGGCTCGGGTGGGGAAAAGCCTGCAGGCCTGTCTCATTTATCATTTTATTTGCCTGTTTTAGGCCTAGAAAATAGTCTAAATTTAAGCCAGCAAGGAAGCTGCCTTACAACTAGCCCGGCGTTGGATTCGCCAAAGTTAGGCAGAGCCCGATGTCTCTTCATAACTTTGGTGGCTCCACTGTCAGAGCACGTCTAAAACACCAGTCTTAATAAGTGACAACCATAATGTTTAACTGGTAGCTCTGTCAGTTGTGGTGTTTTTGGCACTCCAGTTACATTGAGTAATATACTGCAGTGGCATACACCTTACAGATATTTTTTTGTAATGTCGGAGTATGACTCATTGTCCAGTGTGCTGCATTAAATAAATCATTAGCGTTTGGTTGATCAACAGAAGACATAAATGAGGTGTTATGAAGTCAGTGACAATGGCAACAGGCCAGGCTTGCCTTAAAAATAAAGAAGACATCATATGAGCCGGATGAGCAGGGTTGGAGGACGTCAATGATGACGAAAGGTTCTGATTAGACTGGGAGAACAGATTAGTCACTAGTGAATATCAATCACTTTTTAGTTGACATTCAGTAGCTAGTATTGGGCGTTCTCCAAGCGGGAGCCCGTGTTGGCAGCAGTATTTTGTCACTTATCCAGACACTACTGTAGTGTGCATGGCAGATACATACTCATTATTACTGAATAAGTAAATTCATTGTGATGCAAAAATTGTCTTGTAGCTGCTCGTTTTCTAGGGACAATAATGTGTATGGGGTGTTGCATGTCTCCCCTGAGGACTGATGTAGGGGGGTATAAGCTTTCTCCTGAGGTGTCTGGCAGTGGTCTACTGCCCTCTCTCACTATTGTGAACACAGGTATGCACAGGACCTAGGAGTACATGTGCATGGGGAAGGGACAAGTGGGCATCTATAAGCAGATTTGTACCTATGAAACTGGCTGACCTGTTACATGTGCGCTTGGCAGCTGAAGACATCTGTGTTAGTCCTATGTTCATATGCGTCCGCATTGCTGATAAAAATGATGTTTCATTAAATGAAAATTAGCCTCTAGGAGCAACGGGGGTGTTACTGCTGGAGGCTGTGCTCTCTCTTCAACTACCGCTCCCTTTGCACTTTAATTGACAGGGCCAGGTGTGATAACGTTTGCACTGCCTGGCCCTGACAATCATAGTGGAAAGGGTGCAGCAGTTGCAGAGAGAGAAAAGGCTCTAGCAGTAACAACAACACCCACATTGCTCCTAGAGGCTAATTTGCATATATTTAAAATAAATGGATTTTTCTCAGTAATGCGGACACATATGAACATGGGACCAATACAGATGCCTTCACCTGTCAAGCGCACATGCAACAGGTCAGCCAGTTTCAAAGGTACAAATCTGCTGACTACTGTGGAAGTTCAGGTTCGCCGGGTTCAGCTGAACTTCAGGTCAAAATTCAGGTTCCGAACCCAAACTTGATCCTGAACCCCATTGAAGTCAATGGGGACCCAAACTTAAACTTATTATTTTCCGTTATAACATGGTTATATTTGAAAATAGTAACATTCTTAAGACAGAATGCAAAACAATTAGGGGTTAAAAAACAACAACAACTCACTTGATCCTCTTGATCGCACTGCAGCAGCTTCTATCTTCACTGAACAAGACCTGCCAAAGGACCTGCGATATGCGTGATGACGTCACCACATGGCAAGTCCTGTTCAGTGAAGATAGAAGCTGCTGCAGTGCGATCAAGTGGATGAGGTGAGTTGTTGTTTTTTTAACCCCTAAATGACCATATTGTTTTGCATTCTGTCTTAAGAATGCTATTATTTTCTGATATAACCATGTTATAACGGAAAAAAATAAAATCACCCAAACACAGAACCCGAACTTCAGTGAAAAAAACTGTGCAGTTCGGGTTCGCTCATCCCTACTGCTGACAGATGCCCTTTAGAGAGCTTTCAGTTGTCCGTTTACACTTGTGATATTAAATTGGGGTCCAATCATTTACTTCATATTGGTGATCAGTAATTGGCGCCTATTAAAGTAATTGAAATGTGAAATCTGTATCCTGAAGATGAACGGGTGATATAATAGGAAAAGGAAATAGGAAAATAGCTTACAATTATTTCTATTTCCTACAATCACAGAACTCCTGCCCGTTTTATACAGTATTTTATAGTAACTGTTTCATTGTTGACATAAGTGCTGGTAAAGTATTTGCCACGGTAAATTCTATAAACCTTGTTTCATTTTGCTTCCAGCAAATAACTCAATAAATTATTGAATATTGCATAATAAGGAAGAAATGACAATAAAAATGCTCAGGCAGCAACTGAAGCCATTTATGTTGCCATAGACAATATATAGCCTATAAAGCTGGGCTATGCATGAATGACTATTCAGCACTGGCTAATAGGTATTTGTCTGGAGTGCAGAGAGCAACTATTTCTGATGCTTGAAATAAATTTCACCAAGATGGCTGATTCAGTAAACAGGAAGTAAATAATTCTGAGGAATATAGAAAAAAAAGAGTATAGATTAGCTTTAAGTTTATTCATTATTTCTGAAAATGAGTCCTCTACTGGGGCAAATGTTCAGTTTTCTGCCCTAGTTCCTTGATTTTTGGTACCTCCCCTCACACTGAGCCCCTGGGGCACATGGTTTGCTTCTCCCCTGTATTTATATAATTAAAAAAATAAACATTTTCTAGAGGTATAAAAAGATTTAGAAAGATGGAAGGACATGCAATTATATAGTCTTCTACCTTTCAACTGGCTATGGTGGCATGAACTAGCACCAATAGATGGCCATAAGATTTTCCACTACTTTCAAAACCAAAGCCACATTGTCTTACTGGTATATGCTTCAATATGCTCACTACATATATACCTACATAAGTAAGAGATAGGCAATTTGAAAGTGTCATGACATTCTATGTTTGTGGAAAACGTACCTATGGGTGACCAGATGGTTTAGTCTAGTTGTGAGAAAGGCAGTTTTTAATACAGACCATCCCAATACAGACACCTGAAACACCCAAACCTAAGTCTTCATATATATGGTAGAGCAAATACTCCCCAGTGCTAAGAATAGTGGTGTTTAGTTCTCTAGAATTTCATCTGAGTTCCATACTATATATTATAACTCTGTCCAGCACATATTTTAGGTGTAAACACTGGTGTAACTAGTATCCTATTGGCCCCAGAATATTTTTTTAGACCTGTCTCCCTGTATGCTAAAATTCAGTATGTTCCCACTTCTCTGTGCAATTTATGGTTTCACTCATTAACCTTTCTCCTTTATTTCCATGCAGACCACATGACTATATGGTATTAAAACCAGTAACTCACAGGTGATGGCTTCTCTGATTGTAGTTGTCCTCTATACTCCATCTGGCCCAGACCACTATTATTACAACTCCAAAACATGACTTGTCTCTGTTGAATTTGCCACACAGTCATCTTTGCCTTTTCATTTTTCTTACACTCTATTCTCTAAATAAACTCACCACCCATAGTGCCTCTGACAATAATAGTGCCTCAGACACTAATAATAACTCTCTTTATGCCCCAAATAGTAAAAGAACCACTCTTCCCTTTCTCAAAAAGTAATAGTCCCCAAGCACTGATAGTGACCTCTTTAGGCCCCACTCAATCATAATAGTCCTTTTACTGCTGCACAATATTATAGAGCCTCTTTGTGTCCCTATACAGTAAAAGTGTTCATCATTTGTGTCCCTCACATGGTAGTCAGGTCTATTGTACACTTTCTAATGATTTATAGTGTACCCATGGTGCAAAAAAACAAACTAAATCTCACCTAACCCCATTCCCATGATGAGTATCTGTGTCGTCCTCTTTCTTATATGTTCCTCAGCATGCTCCCAACCTCTCATAGGCCACAGGTCTACAGAAGACTATGGTTTTCAAGTGGTGGAACAAGGAGGCAATGGCTCTCTGCTCCACCATAGTTGTCAGCTCCTTGTTTAGGTAAATACTGTACAGTTGAAAGCAGGAATCGGGGCTAATGTCTTGTGTGCCTGGTGCTAGAGACACCACTGCTGGGACCCCTTTACTTCTGGACCAAATTACGGCGTGTCCCCTGTGACTGTGATCTTTGAACCATTGGGTGTGAAAGTCTTTATTGGGTTTTGTCTCCCAATGAGTTTCATCTTTCCATTCTAATTAATGAGAAAAATGTGTTCGAGAAGAGAGAACATGGTGCATCCTGCTCAATGTCAGTATTACGCTCGAATTAATGGGAATGAGCTGTTGGTCTCTTAATTAGCACTTTCAGTTCCTTTTATTTCATCGCTGAGATGAGTTTTTTTTTATTATTCTTTTACAGTGCAGACCAGTTTGGAGTGAAATGAATGGGGGTTATTACTTTTCATGTAGCATGTAACCCAGTTCATGTTCATCATCCCTTGTGCTGTTTATGGTTAAATTTAAGCCGCTTTTCTCTTACACTGATGTCGTGCTCCTGTTTATATAATAGAAATAGATTTCTAAGGCTATTAAAGAATAAGTGTTTACAATTCTTGCATACGGCTGTATTTAAGCTCACAACAAGCATGTAATCACAGTACACAGTCTCTGGTTCGTCACAGGGAGAATCAGTTGAGGTACATGTCCTTGAATTTTTCCCTTTTATATTATAGCTTATTCATAGCGATGACTGTTCATAGAATATCACCGTGAGTGTAAAGCCTTAAAATGGCATTTCCGTCCCTGTTGATAAACATTCACTACATTTGTTTCTTCATTTCTTGTTCACATCCGCATTGAGTTTTCCGCATTTCTATTGCTAGGACCAGAAAAACATAATAAAAAATAAAATAAAACAGATCCATCAAACAGATTGAATAATGGCTACAAATGGAGCACCTTCCGCTTCTAGCTGTTCTTCATTGACTTCAGTGTTAAAAGCTCCTTTCTGTCATATTTCTGGGGTTTTTTTTGCATGGAAAATTCAAAAAGGCAGCACTTTTTTTTATCAAATCGAAAATTAACTGGAATTTAATGGAATGGACTCAAACTGAGCACAACCGATGCTGAAAATAAACCATAAAGTTTAAATGGGAAGTAAAACATCTCTTTCTACAAAAGGTGGGTCATCACAAATTGACAATTAATACTGCTAGCATTACTGCTCCCAAAAGGGCTATCACCCATCTTGTTCTGACTCCTTAAAGGGATTGTGCAAGAATTGGGGATGAAGGCAGCCCCTCTTGCATCATGACAAATGGTCACATGATGCAAGGGGAGCCAGACGGTGATCGGCTGCGGCAGTGTCAAACCAGATGTTGACATTGATGGAGCCCAGTGGAGCATTGCAGGCCTGCAGGAGCAGGGAGTCGAAACCAGAAAGCAGATAAGTAATTTTCCTTTTGTAGGTCCAGAAGAATTGTTCGGTGGGGGTAGTGATGAGCAGCATGGGGAATATTCGTTTTCGCAATAATTAGCAAATTTTTGGCCTAATATTCACCATAATATCGCAAATTCTAGAATTTGTGATCTCCAGTCATTATTTTCTTGATTGCGAAAATTGGCAATGCAATACAGGCTTGGCTCACTTTTGCTACATTTGTCAAGCTGCTAGAAATTTCCTGAGACTGGAGAAAATGCAAAGTACAGTAATTCCTATCACACTACCTAACACCTACCTACACGATATCAGGATATAACCTACACTGACTATCTCATACTAACTATCTGTATTATATATATAAGCTATCTATCTAATAGTAAGGGGTAGGCAACGTTCATATTGGTTCCTATTGGTAGCTAGGGATGTTGCTAAGCTCAGACAAAGATACTGCAGCCTTCTCATTGGCCCACAAGCAAGAAGCAGTCAGAGTACTGATGAAAAAAAAAGAATCGAGAATATTTGTGATTATGAAGATATAGCACTATATTCTTGATCTTTGTGAATTCTCAAAGTGCTGATATTGGCGATCAACACTAGTGGGGGATTGCTAAAACACCCCTATTCCTGAAGAACCCCTTTAAAGAGAATATTTTAAGTACAGATGTAGAACATATTCACTTGACACTTAGCACATTAAATATATAGTCACAGCAAACTTTAAGCTGACTTTTTCAATGACTTTTGATGTGTTAAGGGTTTAACTTGAAAGTTTGTTCCCCTAGTGCAGTGATAGTGAACCTTTTATAGACTGAGTGCCCAAACTGCAACCCAAAACCCACATATTTATCACAAAGTGCCAACACTGCAATTTAACATGAATACCAATACAGTATATCTTCCATCTACTTTATAATGTAGCTATAATATCCTGTCTACATTCAGTGCACTGCCTGTGCCATTCAAAGCGCGCTTTTCACTGATGAATGGCAGAAGAAGTCTAAGGCTACTTTCACACTAGCGTTCGATCGGATCCGTCTGCATTAAAATGGCAAAAAAAAGCTAAGTGTGAAAATAGCCTCGGACGGATCCGTCCAGACTTTCAATGTAAAGTCAATGGGGGACGGATCCGCTTGAAGATTGAGCCATATTGTGGCATCTTCAAACGGATCCGTCCCCATTGACTTACATTGTAAGTCTGGACAGATCCGCACGCCTCCGCACGGCCAGGCGGACACCCGAACGCTGCAAGCAGCGTTCAGCTGTCCGCCTGTCCGTGCGGAGGCGAGCGGAGCGGAGGCTGAACGCCGCCAGACTGATGCAGTCTGAGCGGATCCGCTCCATTCAGACTGCATCAGGGCTGGACGGAGGCGTTCGGGTCCGCTCGTGAGCTCCTTCAAACGGAGCTCACGAGCGGACCAACGAACGCTAGTGTGAAAGCAGCGTAAGGTGTATTGGTAGATCATAGACTTTTTCCAGGTTGCAGGTGCCCACAGAGAGGGCTCTCACCCATGCCACTATCAGCTAAATATCCTTGAAGAGCCTCTGTCAGTATGATCAACCCTATCAAATCAGACATTTTACCCAGTAGGGTTAATCATGCTGATTAAAACTATATATTTCTTTTGTTTGTACCTTAAACAGCTGCTGAGAAATGTATACTTCTAGTTTTATGCAAATTAGGCAGTTGGAGCACCAAGGGGCAGGTGCAGCTCTTTGAGCACTCAGTACAACACATTTTACTTCAATTTAGTGCACTAGATTGATAGGCTACACAACATAGCTTCCCATGCACTGTGCCACCAATATTCTTCCTTGTAAATATACAGTGACTGTAAATCATCGGTGGAATGCACTGTTGCTTATATTTGGTTGTCAGTGCTCATTTGTGGCAGTGGAGTCTCTGAAGAAAGGAGTGAGCACTGTGCAGGGACAACAGACTACTGACAGGGTGATCCTCCCTGTAGCTGCGCTCTGCCGCCGTGTGTGAAGCCGCCGCCACTTCCAGGTGGACTGACACGCCGGTTTCACACATGCGGAGGACCGCAGCTGCAGGGAGGATCGCTCAGTAAGTATTCTATTCTCCCAGCATAGCCCCCGCTCTCTTCTGCAGAGGCTCCGCTGCCTGCAATGAGCACCAGTAATCAATATACGCAACAGAGTATTTGCAAAATTATACATTCATAGTGGAATACTTGAACACACTGCCACCAACAATTTATTATATTTAGAAAGAATTATACTGGCGGCACAGCATCGTGAGAAGATGTGGAGGGAGAGGGTGTGTACTGAGTATCAAGAGACGTAGCAGCAGTGGTGCTCCAAGAGCTACACCCGCTCCTCGGTGCACCAACTGCTTAATTTGCATACAAATAAAAGTACACTTTTATCAGCAATAATTTAATATAGAAACAAAAGAAACCTATGGCTGGTTTAATAGGGTCGATCATGCTGACAGAGGCTCGGCAGTAAAGGTCCATTGACGTGGCATTGCTGTATATATACAGAATTCCACTTGGTGTGCCATCACATGATTAATAGTACAGGTGCACAGATGTGTCCCTTCTTACCTTTCCTCTTGGCTTTAGATATCACAGGATGAAATGTTTTAATTTTATTTTTCAAAGTTGGTCATTTGTTACCAAGAATAAAGGTAAGGAAGGACATCTCTGTATTACCATGTAATTATCCGGAAGGTTTTTGAAGATGGCACCTGTTTTCTTGCCTTTCTTTCATCTTTTCCAATTCTGAGAGCAGAACCCAGAACCTGCATCTGCAAGGTCAGCGGACCGGTGTTATTCCGTGTGTATTTACAGCGCTACTACAAAATGTGCAAGACCGGCTATGACTAATAAGATGCTTTATTGTGTTGTAATGGAAAAGCCATTTAAAGAAAGAATCCAATATCAAAAGTCACCATAAAGAGTAATAATATGACTTGTTTCATGACATTCTTCACATGAGGAAAGCCTATAAAAGTATCTGATTGTGCCTTACATTCACAGCTCATTTACTTTGGTGCAAACTTTAGATAGATAGAAAGGTAAATATGAAACAGATAGAGATGAGATAGATAGATAGATAGATAGATAATAATTAGATAGATATAGCCTAGATACATAGATATGATGTAGATATTAGTGTTGAGCGAAACAAAGGCAAACAAATTGATCAGAAAAAATTTGATTTGCCACAAAGCTGAATTTCCTGACATGCACAATAACGGTAGAGAAAAACAACAACACAAACTCTCTTAATCCATTTGCTCACGGAGAGGCAGTTGCAGCCATCTTGATTAAAGATACTATGCAAAATCTTGTGCTCGCTGATGTGTGATGTCACCATGCCAACGCTTTTGTCATGAATCAAATTTCTTTGTGAAATTTGTTGAGGCGGCCAAATCTAATTTTTCATAACTTTGCTCATCATTAATAGATAGATAGAAAGATAGATAACAGATAGACAAACAGATAGATAGACATAGATAGATAGATAACAGATAGACAAATAGATAGATAGATAGATAGACAGAGATAGAGATAGACAAAGATAGATAGATAGATAGATAGATAGATAGATAGATAGATAGATAGCAGATAGATAATAGATAGATAAATAATAGATAGATATTAGATAGATAGATAATAGATAGATAGATAATAGATAGATAATAGATAGATAGATAGATAGATAGATAGATAGATAGATAATAGATAGATAGATAATAGATAGATAGATAGATAGATAGATAGATAGATAGATAGATAAAGGCTCTAATGTTGAGCCGAAACATTGTGTATCCAGCATTTTCTTCATTTTTTTACAGATTTTTGAGTGCTGCCTTTTTGATACTTTGTGTATTGGGCAATAGTCCAGTCTCTTCGGGCGTGCACCCTTTTTTTTGTTTAAGTTGGACATAGTGCTGTCATATTTTTTCTTTAGTTAGATAGAAAGATATGAGGTAGATAGATGGATAGTGTGGGGATTTGCTCTGGTAGTTAGGACAAGAGGATGCAGTATAGAGGCAAAGTACATAGTTCTTGAATCAAACAGCGGTGTTTATTCACACATTGGTGTATCACACAATGCAGATAAGGTGTATCACAAAACGCAGGTGGCTTGGCGTTTGTTCACACACAAGGAAAGTCCATAAACAATTAATTCCTGTTAGCAGTTCAGCCTCATCAAGTCCATAGGCGGCCTGTTCGCCTTTAGAGGGGTGTGAGTCCTCGAGCCCGGCTCAAACCTAAAATCCCAGCACAGCCCTCAGTTCACAGCACACAGACTCCTGACCTCCACTGTCAGAGGGAGGTAAATCCACCACACCTGGCAGTGCTGGCTGGTTTATATGCCTGGCAAAACCCGGCCTGGAACATGGGGAGTAGTCACCCACCCAGCACTTTGACTACTCCCAGTAAGAGCCGTCCTGGATCAGCTATAACAGCCAAGCTAAATCTCAAGGTGTCAATTAGCAATATCTGCTGCTGACACATAAAATACTGGCTCTTACTTCACCGAGGTCAGGAACCTCGATGACCCATACCTTCCATCCATGATGATTTCAGGTGCCTTCTTATAATAGATAGATAGATAGATAGATAATGGTGCTGATGATAATGATATTAATATTTTATACATTCAAAAAAGAAATTCTGAACTGCTCATTATTTGGGATGTTCTGTATGAAATCACTGCTCTTCAGATCAGGCTGTTCTAGGAGCGAGATCGTAAATCCTAAGACGCACTATATTTAGATTTACAAATCCACCAGGCTTTAAACTGCTTTGTTGTCTCTGTTTTATTTTGCTATTATTTTATTGATGTCCTTCTTCATAGAGTTGTATTTCAGCATTATTTGCGGGGGCTCTTCCTTGCTCCTCGGGTGCAGTGCTGGAGAGGCGATGTGACGTTCGCCCCTGTGCTATTAGAGGTGTTTAACAAATGTGCTTTCATTATTTGCTGTGTTTGCTTGTGAAACCTAATTTTGTGAAGAGAAAGGCAGTTTTTGGCACGCCAGGCATATTGTTTCTTTTGAACATTACTGTGCTGTAGGGCAAAAGCTGTCATGGTCAACCTCATAAAAAGGGGAATAAAATCAATGTTCTTCCCTGTCAATGCAGCTGCTAAAGGGAGAACATTAATCCCCATGAGGTAGAGCAGAACACAAAATGGCATCAGGAGGAGAAGCCGAGTGCCAGAGGAACACATAAGCCATTATCCCTTGTGGACGGAAAGAGGTGTCAGAAACCATTGCTCCCCTGACTTGCACAACTGTATAGAAAGCTCTGTGACGTGTTCGTGGGTGTATGTACGGTACATTGTATACCACGCGTGTTGTGTTTATTATACATCTGTTCTCATTAATTCACCAATTACTACAGATTTTTTTTTCCTATCAGGAAAATGAACCGTGGCTACATCCTGACTGTCACCGCTGCATGTAACACGATCGTCACACTGCTTAAATGCTGATGTCTCTGGGGCTGGTGTTATTTGTCTGTTAGTTTCTGCTTAAGGCTGAGATACTAATATTGGTTAAGATAAAGAAAAAAAAATCATAATAATAGCAATTGTAAAGCGCTGCAGAATATGATGGCGCTAGAGATGAGCAAATTGAAGTTGACGAAGCGGAATTTGATCCGAATTTCAGGAAAAACTTGATTCGCACCAAATCCGAATATTCTCACGCTTTATGGTAACAAATCATTTTTTTTTTCTAAAATGGCTGCTTCACGTGTTTGGACATGGAGCAAGAAACTCTGGGAACGAAGGATCACCCACAATGCTATGCATGCAGCCAATCAGCAGCCAGCCAGCCCTGTGATGTCACAGCCCTATAAATAGCCTCAGCCATCTTGGATTCAGCCATTTTCCAGTGTACTTAGTGCAGGGAGAGACGTCAGCAGGCGCTAGAGACACTGGCAGAAAAATACTTTATTTTGATGTATAGAAGTTCAGGGAAAGGATAGTAAGGAATCATTCCACAGCATTTATGTAGAACAGTGTTCAGTAGGGGAGGTTACAGCCTGGGTAATAGGAACAATCCTATTACACCTTGCTGCACTGACTGGGGATCCAAATTAACATTATGCAGCTCTGTAATTCCAGCAAACTGTTCTAGTTATAGGGGTTCAAGTGCTGTTTGATACAGCCATTAACAGGGTTTATTACAACAAAATATTTCTACGTATGATTTGCCCTTGTGCGGTGCAGTTATATGTTCTAAAGCAGCTTTTGGCTTGTATTAGTGGGAAAAAAAGAGCTTATTAGCCATTGTGTGGTGAAGTGAGAGAATTACATCCATTTTTGGCGTGTATTAGTGGCAAAAAATATATATTTGTCGTTCAGTGGTGCAGTTATATGTTCTAAAGCCCTTTTTGGCTAGTATTAGTGGTAAAAAAATATATATTTGCCAATCAGAGGTGCAGTTATATGTTCTAAAGCCTTTTGTGGCGTGTATAAGTCTTCCACCCATCTGCAAAACATCCTAAAAATGGCCAGGAAACTTTGCATGCACTACACCGTAAAGCACACCCTCCTTGAGCTGCAGTGGCAGAACGACATCCCCCAACACAGGCTGATATGCGACGTTTCCACCCGTTGGAACTCCACCCTCCATATGTTGGACCGACTATACGAACAGAGAAAGGCCATAAACAATTTCTTGATGATCCAAGTGGACAGGAGTACTCCCCTGTGCAACTTCGATGTCAGCCAGTGGCAGCTCATGCGTGACACCTGCCGTTTGAGGAGGCCACGCTATTTGTCAGTTTCTAGGACTACGGGCTGAACAACGGCATTCCACTGCTTCATGTCCTGGAAGAGATGCTGGTAAATCTGGCTGGTCAGGGGACTAAAGATGTGGTCCCTAGATCTCACGGCCACATGAGCCCTGTGAGGGCTGAACTGTAGGAGAAGGAGGACATTGGAGCACAAGCAATGGGTAGCGAATGGGTGGTTTTTCTACACAGGTGACAGGAGAGGAAGACCAGGAGCAGCCAGAGGAGCTACAAGGCGATGAGGAAGACGAGGCAGAGTACCCAGACACACCGTGGTAGTATGCAGTGGAGATGGAGGCAGGGAGTCCTTCCGAGTTACTTGCACAAATGGCCCGATGCATGCTCACTTGCTTGCGTAGTGACAGCCGAATAGTCAGCATTCGGCAGAAGGATGTCTTCTGGCTCTCCACCTTGTTGGACCCTCACTACCGGTCCAAAATGGGGGCCTTTTTTACACCCACTGACAGGAAGAACAAGCTGAACGAATATAGAGACATCCTATGTAGTCAGTTGGCCGCTGCCTATCTGCGCCATCGTCCATCCTCTCGCAGGTCTGACCGGGGGGGGGGGCCCTTTATGCTCACGTTCCACTGCCATGGCTGCTGGGGAGGGGTGGGGTGGCAGGAGCAGTACCAGCTCCATCAACAGCAGCCTGAGTCTGCAGTCACTGATAAGCAGCTTTCTTCACCCGCATAGTGAAGATACTACTCACCAGCAGCTAGACGTAGAGCAGATTCTGAAACAGCAGGTGGTGGCATACTTGGAGTGCACCCTGCCAGCCGACCTTGAAGATCCGCTGGACTACTGGGCAGCCAAACTGGATTTGTGGCTGCAACTGTCTGAGTTTGCACTGTAAAAGCTGTCCTGCCCGGCCAGTAGTGTGGCATCAGAGAGGGTGTTTAGTGTGGCAGAGGCCAGAGATACCCCAAGAAGAACTCGCCTGTCCACCAAAAATGTGGAGAGACTGACGTTTGTCAAGATGAATCTGGCATGGATCAGCCAGGATTTCCACCCACCAATTCCTGATGCATCAGAGTTAGAGAGCCTGCTTACGTTGCAGGAAGGCAAGGAACTTCAGAGTTAGAGAGCCTATTTACGTTGCAGGAAGGCAAAAGACTTCAGCATTAGGGAGCCTGCTTATGTTGCAGGAAGGCCAGGGAGTTCAGAGTTAGAGAGCCTGCTTATGTTGCAGAAAGGCCAGGGACTTCAGAGTTAGAGAGCTTGCTTACGTTGGAGGAAGGCCAGGGACTTTATAGTTAGAAGGCCTGCTTACGTTGCAAGAAATCCAGGGACTTCAGAGTTAGAGGGCCTGTTTACGTTGCAGGAAGACTACGGAAAATTCTACTTTCTCTGCTGCCTGAATTTAATATTTAAATGGCATCCCCTCCGATTGCCAAATTTTTTATCCAGTCTACACCCCCCCCAAACTCTACTGCTAAAAATATATTTGGATACATATTTCATTCTATGCTGCCAAACATACAGTATAACACTATAACACAGCACTATATACTTCTTACATCTCTCTCCTGGGAACAGACCGCCATGACAACTTCTTTTATCCATGTCTCGTCTCTGCAGTATTCGCAGACAGACATCTTAGGTTCCTTATTTTATCATCATCCTTCCCACCAACACAAACTCTCTATCCTGCTGCAGTGCCCACTGTGCTCCCTAATGCCCCCAAATAATATCCTGCAGAAATAACAGTGCCCCAGAGCAAAGTAATAGTCCTGCACAGCCAATGCAATCTTCTATTAGCAGCATCGAGAATGCGCTTGTACAGTCAAGTGGCGCAATAAAGTCAACATAGAATTTCTTCTCTGTACTGTCAATCACACTGGAGAGGCCCACCCACCAAAAATACAGAAAGTATTGGGAGATGGGACAAGCCCTTTAAAGCACCCTACAATGCAGAGGTCAGAGGTGTATATCCTTTACTTGCAGTATTTTATTTAGTTTTATCACCTACATAGAATGACACCCACATAAAACAAAACAAAAAAAGCACTCGAACATGGGGAGAATATACAAACACCTTGCAGTGCTGCCAGGCACCAGTGCTAACCACTGAGCCACTATGCTGCCCCACAGTATAACCGCATTCTAATCATCCCTTTTTGGTGGTAGATGCCTTCTTCTCTGTCTTCTGACCTGTAGAATGGTGGCCGCCATTTCGATCGATTCGTCCAAAATCAATCGCAAAAATTCAGGTTTGTTAGAATCAAAATTTTTGGGGAAATTCATAACAAATTCAAATTGTTTACAATGTGCTAATCTCTAATGCTCACATGGGACATTACTTGTGAGAATCCTGATTATCTAGCAATTTTTGGGAAAATAATTGGATGAAAGAACGTTTATCATGCTAAATCCAATTATGATTTATTTATGTTACATTGTTCAATCAGAATACAGGTAGAAAATCATTCTGATGATGGCCGGTTTCTATCTGTTCTATGTGTGTCTTCTAAATAGCAGCCTTCATCAGCAATGACATTTGCTGAATATTTATTATATTGACTATAACCGGCCATTGCTGAGGTAATAAACAGTGGAAGTTGAATGAAATTTGTCAGGTTATGATCTAACGGCCTTTGTGGGAGACTTAATTGAGCTACTTTATTGCCATTTTAGCCCATTTTATGTATTATGTGTTATTCTGCTGCTGCTTGAATAGATCACAAAGGACCATTTCTGTCATAGAAATTACAATTGGATGCGGTGTCTAATCACTCTGCCCATTTTCATGAATATAACAGAAAACTGGTCTCATTTCAACATTCAACATTTTTTTAACCAGTGAAATATTGTACCTTCCTCTTCCTCGGATGTTTACCAAAATCTAAAAAGAAATCTGCAATCCTCGGAATATTGTAAGACCTGAAAGAAATCCAGTGGAAAGAAAAAAGATATGTCTTCCTATATGATATGTAGCGTTATTAGGACTTGCAGTGGTTTTAAGTGTTACTGATGTAACGCCTGTAATTACATTGTATGCTCTTATAGGCAGCGGCCTCTCCTGTGCTGTCACTGCTGGTTCCCATTCTCATATTATGCTTACTAGTTTCCTTTGCTGGAAGATGTTATTTAAGAAAATTGTATTTAAGTGCCGCTAGATAGAAAAAAATGAGATTTTTTTTAGATAGATATGAAATAGATAGATAATAGATAGATATAGATTAATTAGATAGATGATAAATATGTTTAGATAAATATGAGATGCAAAGATAACTAGATAGATAATAGACATAGATGGATAGATAGATAGATAAATACATTAGATGATAGATAAATTTGATAGATGAAACAATACTTTTGAGATAGATATGCAATAGATAGATAGATAGATAGAAAGATAGATAGTAGATAAATAGACAGATATCAGATAGATAGATAGATATGAGATAGATAGATAGATAGATAGATAAATAGATAGAGATAAGATAGACAAATAGATAGATAGCTAATAGCTAGATTTTAGATAGATAGACAGATATGAGATAGATAGATATATAGTTATATATGATATATAGACGATGGATAGATAGATAGTTATAGATAATATATAGAAGATGGATAGATAGATAGATAGATAGATAGATAGATAGATAGATAGATAGTTATAGATAATATATAGATAGATAGATAGTTATAGATAATATATAGATAGATAGTTATAGATAATATATAGAAGATGGATAGATAGATAGATAGATAGATAGATAATATATAGAAGAAGGATAGATAGTTATAGATAATATATAGAAGATGGATAGATAGATAGATAGCTGTACTGCTGATTCTAGGAATAATGTCTCTCAGGCTCCCTGTGTCACATCCTCTTCATCCCCCTGATACGATGTTTGCAGAGACAAGTACTTGGCAGAGAAGAGACGTCTGCTCCAGGTGCTGTCTACGGGAGACATTATTTTTCATCAGCAACTGAACTTCCAGAAATGGATCTGGATTGTAATTGCTGGTGCTGGGAATACTAGATCGCTGGGTCACTGTGGAGTAAACCGACCCCTATTACTTATGCTGGATCTGTCACAAATTAAATCCTTTCTTTAACAGTATATCGGCCTCTTGCCTAAATCCATCAGCAAGAGCTTTGCTGCCCTATTGATCTGAGGTGCATGTAGTGCATTATTGGGAACGTGTTCTTTCAGCCTAGTCTGGCTGATGCATTATATATAAATCTCCTTCTGCTCTGTGACCTCATAGCCAGGGCATCCATAATACATGGTAAATAGGTAGCCTCTAATGCTCCAATCGATCGGGCCAAGGGGAATAGAACTCCCCTTTTCCATAATCGCCAAAGCAAACAAACGAGGGGAAGCTCAATTTTTCATGTACATTTATGACAGTGCTGCGTCGTTACTGTATGAGGTAGTCCCTCATGACAGTGATGTATGGTACCATGGTCATAGCCACCTGAGGCTCAGCCGTGAACTAGTAAAGAACAACAAGGAGTCTCAAGAACTGAGCCTATTCCCATAAATTCTGGAAGAACCTTGTAAGGCTGGAAGATTTCCTCTTCCTACATGCAATTTTGTGTAGTCTGTACCTGGTCCTCTACAATCTGATGCCTTGTGACTCCCTTACATACCAGGATCAACGTACTCTTACTGTCATCTGTGTAGATGTGCCTTCATTTTAAAGCCTGGGCTATATGAATGGGCTACACAATGGATTGCTGATTTAGCATCTCTATAAGAGGGAATTCACACAACCGTATGTTCATTGCGGTCCGCACATTGGTGTGGACCGCAATGAACACCACACATTCTCTTCAAGGGTTCCGTTAACCACAATTTTGCAGCCAAGTAATGACGCATTCACAAAACCATGTGACAGTCGTGTTGTGTTGTGGACCACAAACTGCAGATCCCCAAACCATGAGCACCGGCCGTGTGCATCCCACATCGCAGTGCGGACCTGTTGACTTCAGTGGGTCCACGATCCCCAAGATGCAGCAAATGATAAGACATGTCCTATCGTCTGAGGTGCAGAGGCACAGACCTCGAAGCCCAAGATCATGTGAATGCTGCCTTAAAGGGGTTTTCCAAGTTATGAAAAAAAAATATATAGACACTGACCAAAAATATAAACGCAACAATTTCGGTTTTGCTCCCATTTTTCATGAGCTGAACTAAAAAAATCTGAAACATTTTCTACATACACAAAAGACCCATTACTCTCAAATATTGTTCACAAATCTGTGTTAGTGAGCACTTTTTATTTGTCGAGATAATCCATCCCACCTCACAGGTGTGGCATATCAAGGTGCTGATTAGACAGCATGAATATTGCACCGGTGTGCCTTAGACTGCCCACCAGAAAACCAGTCAGTATTTGGTGTGGCCACCATTTGCCTCACACAGTGCAACACATCTCTGTTGCATAGAGTTGATCAGGTTGTTGATTGTGGCCTGTGGAATGTTGGTCCACTCCTCTTCAATAGTTGAGTTCAGCTCATGCAAAATGGGAGCAAAACCAAAAGTGTTTTGTTTATATTTTTGGTCAGTGTAGCACTGTAAATCTAATGAGCAGCAATATATAACTAAGCTAAGCAAGTTTAAGGTAAAAAAAAAAAAAAAACATATATATATATATATATATATATATATATATGTCCTCATTTTCCTGGTTCTGGCCCTTTGTTTACCTGCAATAACAACAATCTCTGAGGTTTTCCTCATAAATATTTGTGCCCCTCCTCCTGCTCTGCAAATGGAGTGAATAAGTCCCCCTGAGTGACATTTCTGCTGGGATACTCAGCAGCATGTTGTATGTGTAGGACTACAAGTCACAGCTGTACAATGACACTGCTGATACACACAGGATCTCCTTCCTATCTGTTCTTGTGTCATGGTTGTGTGAATGTGGCCTTAAGGACATGTCTTCTCTTTTGAGGTGCGGAGACGTGGCCCGGAAGCACACGGTCGTGTGAATGCTGCCTTAAGGACATCTTTTTGTGGAATGGACATATGGATGGACAGGGAAGATTATATTTTGCGGACCTGCATTTTGCAGATCGCAAAATACATACAGTCATGTGAATGTATCCTTCCAAGACTGTTCACTGCTATCTGACTGGTGGGGGTCTGACACCTGCTACTCATGTCAACCAGCTCTTTGAGAAGGCCGCGGCGCTCCCATTTCAGAAAATACTGGACTAGTGTGATCTAAATAGTGCAGTAAAACTATTTTTTCATGAATTTATCAAAATGTTAATAAAAAGCCTTTTTTTATTTTTATGTTTTTTCCATCTGTTTGTTACATTGAAGATACAGTGATAATCATGGCCAGTGATACCTGGAGATTATCAGTGTGTTCACATCGCACCGCCGCCCACACACGTGTAATGTAACTGCAGCCCTGGAACATTTCATACCATAGCTTATCATCCACAAGTAGGAATGTGATCATCATTACTGCGCAGAGTTCAATTCAGGTAAATGCCAGAAAATCCAGAAACTCTGTCTATCCCGATTCTCTTGCTTCTCTTCTGTACAGTTTACTTTTGATGCTAAAACTAAACTTAAAGGGACATTATACCATGAATTTTTTAGCATGTTAAAGGCCTGTATGTGAATATTCATTGTAATTTTTTAACCTCTTAATGACCAGATCTGAAAAGGTCTTAATGCACAGTGTGTTGTTATTCTTTGGCATTGTTAGGGAAAGATATAAATTACAATGTAATTTATATACTTTTTTTGCTGCAGAATTTTTTTTTTGTTGCTATTTTTAGTTATGTGCAATTGCAAACATACACAGATCCAGGTGCGGTTTTGGAAATTGTAGAATATTTTTCGTGGGACAATGCCTTAACTGCATTTGATCTTTGAAGATCACACCCAGCATCAAAAAACCTCTGATGATCAAGCCATCATTACCAGGGAACTCTTTGTAGCATTATTAACATAGCACTCCACAGCACTGTATACGATTTGAGTAATGGGGTTGTTACCAGTGGCAGACTGGGAACTTAAAGTGGCCCTGGAAAAATACTAAAAGTGGCCCCGTTTTGTAGTTGCATCCAAATTGATGAAAGGCAGGGCCAGCAATACCATATTGTGGCACATTATACCACTCCAACAGAGCCAAATACAATAGTCCATCATAAAATACTGCCAGCAGAAACAAAATACATCCCCAAAAACTTCCACTGGCCAGTCATGACGAGAGCCAAGATGGCCCCCTGGGCATTGGCCCACCCGGAAATTTTCCTCTAAGGTCTATGGCCAGTCTTCCCCTGGTTGTTACATAGCATGGAGTGTGATCCAAATAGCATAGGAGCGCTATGTTAATGGCATAACAAACCTTTCCGTTAAAGATACACTTTGCTAGGTCTGTATACTGACTAAATTGTTGGAAAATAATAATTATCCTTAAAGGGGTATCTGAGATTTCCTTAAGGATAGGTCATCCGTATCTGATTGGTGGGGGTCCGACACCTAGGATCCCGACCAATCAGCTATTTGAGAAGACACCGGTGGTCCGTGTCATTCTTGCAGTATACCAAGCACAGTGCCCTGTCGTTGCTGGACAAGGAAAGTCTGAGAGAAGGCCGCCGCGCTCACAGGAGCACCAGGGCCTTCTCAAACAGCTGATCAGTGGGGTTTCCAAATGTTGGACACCTACCGATCACATAAAATTCTTGTAAAACCATTTTAAGATGATTCCTCTTTTGCAATTTAAGCAGTTCTTATAGGAAAGCTTCCATTTCTCAGATTTAAAGTAAATTTTGTTTAAATTGCCTCTTTTATGACTCATGCACCATGTAAACTAACATTGACGTAGAGTAATGGTATTATGGCCAGTCATAGAATAATAGTATCATGCCCAGGCTGCTATAACTAAAGCATATTACATAATCTGGAGGGTCATTTGTCAGTTGAAGGTAATTCTTTATTGTTGGAAAAGTTTTTTTGAGCATTTAATTACTATGGAAACATAGGCACTTGGTTACAATAAGACCTGGCCTGATGATACACAGTAACATACCTCAGATGCCAGGTAGATGAGACAGTATTGAAAGGTTCAAATGGCATTGTTACTGTCATATTGCACATAGTATTGCATGACACTTACTGCAATGCTTAAAAAATACGGATGAACAAATTCCTTAAAATTAACCCTTATACTGGAGGTTTTTTCCTTTTTTGTTTTCATTTTTCTTTTTCTTTTCTAGAGCCATAACTTTTTTATTTTTCTGTACACATATCCATATGAAGGCTTGTTTTTTGCAGGACTTTCTAATGCCACCGTTTAATATGGCATACAATGTAGTGGTGAAGCAGTAAAAAAAAATCCTAATGGCGTGGAATTGGAAAAAAAAACACAATTCGTTCACAGTTTTGTCCTTACGGCAGTCTCTTTGTGGCAAAACTGACCTGTGCCCTTCATTCTTTGGGTCAGTACGATTATGATACCACATATTGTATGTATAGATTTTATATGTTTAATATACCAGAGACCACAGAAAAGGCCGGACAGAACAACAGACGTGCAGGTTGGGGGACACCTGGGAAATAGTGACCACAAAGTAATAACCTTCCAATTATCATTCAAAAGAGCGTTTCTACAGGGAGGAACAAAAATACCAAACTTCAAAAAAGCTAAATTTAGCCAACTAAGAGAGGCCATAGGCCAAACTAACTGGGACAAAGTCCTCAAAAATAAAAATACAGCCACAAAATGGGATATCTTTAAAAACATCCTAAAATCTCATTGTGAGAGGTACATACCGTATGGTAATAAAAGGTTAAGGAATAAAAAGAAACCAATGTGGATAAATAGAACTGTAAAGAAAGCAATAAATGACAAAAAGAAAGCATATCATTCACTGAAACAGGAGGGGAGCACGGAAGCACTGAAAAACTATAAGGAAAAAAATAGAACATGTAAAAAACAAATAAAAGCGGCCAAACTAGAGACCGAGAGATTAATTGCCAAAGAGAGTAAAACTAACCCTAAAATATTCTTCAATTATATAAATGTTAAAAAGTATAAATCTGAAGGTGTCGGCCCTTTAAAGAGTAATGAGGGGGAAGTCGCAGAGAGCGATGAGGAGAAAGCAAAGCTGTTAAATATTTTTTTCTCCAATGTATTCACTGAGGAAAACAAATTGTCAGATGACATGCAGAATGTAAAAATAAATTCCCCATTAAAAGTGTCCTGTCTGACCCAGGAAGAAGTACATCAGCGACTTAAAAAGATTAAAATAGACAAATCGCCAGGACCGGATGACATACACCCCCGTATCCTAAAGGAATTAAGTAATGTCATAGCCAGACCCTTATTTCTGATATTTGCAGACTCTATACTGACAGGAAATGTCCCACAGGATTGGCGCATGGCAAATGTGGTGCCAATATTCAAAAAGGGGCCAAAAACAGACCCTGGAAACTATAGGCCGGTAAGTTTAACATCTGTTGTGGGTAAACTGTTTGAAGGTTTTCTGAGAGATGCTATATTAGAGCATCTCAACAGAAATAAGCAAATAACGCCATATCAGCATGGCTTCGTGAGGGATCGGTCATGTCAGACTAATTTAATCAGTTTCTATGAGGAGGTAAGTTCTAGACTTGACAGCGGCGAATCAATGGATGTCGTATATCTGGACTTCTCCAAAGCATTTGACACTGTACCACATAAAAGGTTAGTATATAAAATGAGAATGCTCGGACTGGGAGAAAACATCTGTATGTGGGTAAGTAACTGGCTCAGTGATAGAAAACAGAGGGTGGTTATTAACGGTACACACTCAGATTGGGTCACTGTCACTAGTGGGGTACCTCAGGGGTCAATATTGGGCCCTATTCTCTTCAATATATTTATTAATGATCTTGTAGAAGGCTTGCATAGTAAAGTATCAATTTTCGCAGATGACACTAAACTGTGTAAAGTAATTTACACTGATGAGGACAGTATACTACTACAAAGGGATCTGGATAGACTGGAGGCTTGGGCAGATAAGTGGCAGATGGGGTTTAACACTGATAAATGTAAAGTTATGCACATGGGAAGGAAAAATGCAAGTCAACCGTACATACTAAATGGTAAAACACTCGGTAACACTGACATGGAAAAGGATCTAGGAATTTTAATAAACAGCAAACTAAGCTGCAAAAACCAGTGTCAGGCAGCTGCTGCCAAGGCCAACAAGATAATGGGTTGCATCAGAAGGGGCATAGATTCCCGTGATAAGAACATAGTCCTACCACTTTACAAATCGCTAGTCAGACCACACATGGAGTACTGTGTACAGTTCTGGGCTCCTGTAAACAAGGCAGACATAGCAGAGCTGGAGAAGGTCCAGAGGAGGGCAACTAAAGTAATAACTGGAATGGGGCAACTACAGTACCCTGAAAGATTATCAAAATTAGAGTTATTCACTTTAGAAAAAAGACGACTGAAGGGAGATCTAATTAATATGTATAAATATATCAAGGGTCAGTACAGAGATCTATCCCGTCATCTATTCATTCCCAGGACTGTGACTGTGACGAGGGGACATCCTCTGCGCCTGGAGGAAAGAAGGTTTGTACACAAACATAGAAAAGGATTCTTTACGGTAAGGGCAGTGAGAATATGGAACTCTCTGCCTGAGGAGGTGGTGATGGTGAGTACAATAAAGGAATTCAAGAGGGGCCTGGACGTATTTCTGGAGCTTAATAATATTACAGGCTATAGCTACTAGAGAGGGGTCTTCCTCTGGATCAACTTGCGGGATAACAGGCCGAACTGGATGGACAAATGTCTTTTTTCGGCCTTATGTACTATGTTACTATGTTACTATGTTACTAAAAAAAAATCATTAAAACTTAGAAAAAAAGATAATTTTTTTTAATCACCATATTCTGACTCCCATAAATTTTTTCTTTTATAGTTTGGTCTACTAAGCTGTGTGGGGGCAAATTTTTATGGGATGATCTGTAGTTTTTTTCCCATTGATTTTGGAGTGTGTGTGTCTTTTTGATCACACTTTATAAAATTTTCTGGGGTAAGAGAAGCAATTAAAAAAATGGCAAATCTGTCATTTTAATACTTTTTTCCATTACGCCATTTACCGTATTGGAAAAAGATTTTTTTATTTTAATAACACTGGTGATGCTCATGATTTTTATTTATTTATTTTCTAAGGAATAAATTCTATTTTTTTTTTACTTTTTAACACTCATTCACTATTGCCTGGAAATGTCTTTTTCCACTGAATTTAGTAGAATCTGAACTTTTTTTAAAAGCTGTGTGGGGGCAAATTTTTATGGGATGATCTGTAGTTTTTTTCCCATTGATTTTGGAGTGTGTGTGTCTTTTTGATCACACTTTATAAAATTTTCTGGGGTAAGAGAAGCAATAAAAAAAATGGCAAATCTGTCATTTTAATACTTTTTTCCATTACGCCATTTACCGTATTGGAAAAAGATTTTTTTTATTTTAATAACACTGGTGATGCTCATGATTTTTATTTATTTATTTTCTAAGGAATAAATTCTATTTTTTTTTTACTTTTTAACACTCATTCACTATTGCCTGGAAATGTCTTTTTCCACTGAATTTAGTAGAATCTGAACTTTTTTTAAAAGATGAATTTCTGAGTTTTTTACTTGACTCTCTCATCTCTATTTTCATCTCGATTATACCGTCTGCATCCAGTGTCTCTATAGCCACAGGTGGCTCTTGGGATGGGATGGGATGTCTGAGCCATGGAAATTTCTTCTTTCATTACGTTTTCCACATTCATTTGGAATCTTTGCATAAGTGGCATACTGTGTGTGTAGATGAGATAAAATATATTTTTGGCCACTTTCATCCTAACAGAAGATCAGATGACTCAAAAATCTATGGTAGTCCATCAAATATTCAGTTTATAAAACACTCATTATCAATGACTGTTGGGACGTAATTTTTCGGCAGTATTATAAAAAACATAGGCAGGGATCAAGGATGTATTTAAACAGAAACATTTGCATTTGCAGATTATAGGAAAAACATATCTCGCTTGCAAGCAACTCGGCGGTTAAAGCTTAAAGACGTCAAGCTAAATTCTCTGTTTGCTATGATTGCACCATTTTGACAAACCACCCGCAGTCTATCTCATTTATACTCTGTGGTTTACCCTATGGAAATCAACAGGAAAATATAACATCTGTTTCCAATTAAGGAACTACATAGTCAATGTAAGTGTTTGTTCCTGCTGCTTCAACGTGTTATTTGTCAGGTCATCATAAAAATATATATTGATCATGTCTACTAAGCTGTATTTCCAAAATGTGTCTCACTGCGAGTGAGAAACTAATGTAACAGTTTTAAAGAAATGTGCAGCTAGACAAGTAGCCCCACTAGACGACCAAATGTGCCTACATCCATCACCTGCTGAGTTCTCAAATATACTTTCCTATCATGGCTGACTCTTTACAAACTGCAGTTTATTAACCTTGTTCCAAAAAGTTTTACAAAAATGGCTGAAAATATGTAACCAGATGCCACAGACCAAGAACCTGCGGCACTTTAAGACTGCCCATCCTGTTAGTCAAGTCATTGAGGGGAATTTATAAATCCCACAACTCCACTTTTATGGGGCATGGCGAGGGAGGGGGCAGGACCATCTTTGGGATGAACTAGAATGGAGATCGTGAGCCAGGCCCTCTCATCCATTATCAGTGTCTGACCTCGCAAATGGTCTTCTGGGGTAATGGGCAAACATATCCCACAGGCACAGTCCAAAATTTTGTGGAACTAGTGGAAGATGTTTAGCTGCAAAGGGTGGAACAACTAAATATAAATGCCTATGGATTTAGAATGGGTTGTCATAAAAGCTCCTGTATGTGTAATATGAAGGTGCCCCAATAGTTTTGTCCATATTGCATACCTTTATAATCTGTACCTATTGTATGAAAAGACTAAAAAAACATTTCTAAACCAATAAATTAAAAGTACAGAGTTGGAGAGGCTATGTTAGATTAGACTATGTCTAAATACGAGCAATGTGGAAGATAGTACAAATCATCACTGCAGTATAGACTGATAATGAATCGGTATCTATTAATTATGCACTTCAATATACAGCAGACTTTTGACAGAATACCGGTGCCAGTTGAATGAGTGGTTTCTATGGCAACACCAAGATACACTGCTTAGATAGTCTGTATTACTGGTAAACATGAAAGTAGCACATTGGTGATTTTCAAGGTCACTATTGAGTTTTTACTAAATATACTCTGGGTAATTACCGGCTTTTGAAGCAAACCAATGTAGCAATCTAATGTAATAGCTTAGTAATGCAAAACTGCTCTTCTCCGGAAGAAAAATAAATAAATCTCTTTAGTTCCATCAATAGGTGGCTGCCCCTTAAATAACTGACCAACCCTTTCAAAATAACTTGAGCTTTTAGGCAAACCAGAGGCAACCTACTGTAGGTACCACTGATCTGGGGTTGTTGCTCCTCATCAGTACTGGGTAGGGTTTGATAAGTATATGTTTTGCAGTTATCCCTCAGCATTAAGCAATGGTTAGTTATATGAAATTTTGCCCCGTGACCTTATAATCTAAATTCCTGATATCAACACATGCTCAGTTTTCATGCATTCAAACCAGTTGCACTTGATAACCAACTAAAACATATGGTAAACCATTCACATTCCAGGCAGATGTTGCCTTGGCCAAGATTCAAGCATATAGTCTTAGTTACTGCAATATTTTGCGTCTAATAAAGGTGAAAACTGTGGTCATTTAGGGAATGGTGTGAGGCTTTTAGTTTGCCCTTATTCTGGAATGGTGAGCAGTAATGCCGAATGACTACAGATGGTTGGCAACATCCACTTAACAAGCCTCTATGGAACATTGATGCAAAGGAACACAGCTTTGCTTGTATTTCTATAGTGATCTTTGAATGATTGTGTAGATTTTCATATAGTCAGTAGAGATGGGTTTGCGGTTCACCAGCGGTCATTCTGCAGCCAACTTTGATCATTTGCAATTTGCAGAAGGGGCGAACATATGGCAATGTCCGCTGGTGCCATATTCTTTTACATTGTGAAGAACTTTGACCCATGACACATCCATCAGGTGGTACAGGACAGCCAATTGAGACGTTGCAGCACATGGACATACCCCCTACCTTATAAATAAACCTGATCTGGCTGCCATTTTACATTAAATCTTTTGCCAGTGTAGGTAGAGGTTGCTGTGTGGAGCAGGGACAGACTGTTAGGACATCAAACGCTAGCTAATAGGGCCACAAAAGTCCTTTTAAGGACTGGTATAGGTGTGCTATCGATATGTGTGACTTACTGAGGGGTGTAATATATTTATAATATACTTTCTAACATAGAAAGCATATTATAGTGCATTTGTATTGTGCAGTTGTGTGCGGTTCTGCTGAGATACCGCAGCTACACAGAGGGACAAACGCTATTGGAACAAATAATCTCTACTGGTGTGATATACCAGTTGCCCCCCCAAAAAACTGATTGAAGCAGGGGTGTTATATACTAAGTAGATACTTGTTTGTTTGCTCTTTTGCAGCGTTACCGCAGCTAAAGATAGTGACAAACGGCATTGGAAGAAATATTTTCTTTTGGTGTTGATATACCAGTTGCCCCCCCCAAAAAAGTGAAAAATAAAGTGGCCTACAGTAAAATTTTTATCCATTGACCGCATAATGTACCTCGAGCCACATAATCAGAATTTCTTTTATGCCAGGTTTGCCTAATTTTTAAAGCCCGTAAAAAATTTCTAGGCTCCAACAGGGCACATTTCAGAGAATTTCCCTTTAAGACACATAAAAATGGCCCCTGATTAAGATACATATTTTTGTGGGAATTTTTGTCATTGATCCCCCTCTAGTATGTCACTGTCCATGTTGTGGGACTATTTGTGCACTTCTTCTAAGTATTTGGTGGCTGCAAATATGACCTAAAGGTTTTTCAGGTCCGCATGCCATTAAAGTGAATGGGGCCCGCCATGAACTTGCGCTTCGCGAACATTTGATCGCGCATTCGCGAACCGTCCCGGCCGATGTTCGTCCATCACTAATAGCCAGTATCTGAATTAGAAAAGAAAGAAAACTGTGTCTCTGGTGCTCCCGGTTGGAAGGAAACTATCCTGTAAGTCAATGCTTGACTTTTTAAACGGGCCTTATAACCTAAGATTATAGTCGAAGCCATTAACTCATGTGCAGACAGCCATTAATGCAGAGCAAAAACGAACTGTCTAAGCTGGATGAGAGGCCTTTTTCAGAGATCCAGGTGGTACTATTTTTCCCTGTGAAGAATCCCTAGTACGAGTATGGAGTCTTTTGGACCATGCACTGTTTCTCAGGGAAAAAAGTATGCAAATTAGCTTTCTACAATATCATCAATAGCGTTGAATATTGATGTTTTCTGCTTGCCTCTGAACAAATAACCATTAATATTGCGAATGAATAATAATGGACCCCTTCTGAACTAATAAATGCTTCTGCTACCCAGTCAGGATGAATGGTGCTCTAGGCCATAGCTTCATAAAATAGTCAAAAGTGTTCAAAGGCCATGCTCTTCCCTCTTTAGGTTCTCTGGCTTGTTTATTTAACAAGGATATAATATTTCATATTAGACAACCATTGCACAATTGCAATGTATCTGTCATTTTGCAGTATACAAATAAAATATTAAAAATGTCTCAAGAATATGATGGAAATTCACAGGATTTTCTGATTTTATTTTCCAATTGACAGATCTCACAATATAGCAACCAGGAAGACTATATTTACGGCATTTTTCCCTCCTGTATTTCACAGCGCTTCAGGGTGTTTTCACAGAAGATTTTCTCAGTCTGACATTTTGATGGATTAAGGAAAAATGCCTATTCTTTCCTCCTTTTATTTCACATTGTACATGTCAATAAATTGTACTGGATCCCCTCGACAAATCTTAAGAACATATTAGAAAGTGTAAGTCACAGAATAAATAGTGACAACGTATCTGGACCAACGATAATGATTGTGAAGACATTATTAGGTTTTGGTACATTACTGAATAATTATTGGGCTTCTAAAGTAATCTCAGTTTTCCCAAAGGAATGAAAAAAAGTCTGAGGTACAGGAATAGTTTGTCAGGTCTCCATAGATACAGTGATATCTTATATTGATCAGAAGAATGTCACAAGAGGTCTCTCTTGAAAAAAGGATACGGCAATAACTTGCAGAGATGATGGAGGCTAATGAAAATGAATCAAGACTTATCAGTGAGATGGCTATAGGGAGTGTCCTATGTCTTCTCCAAACTAATGATCAGAGATCACCATCAGTAAAGGTCATTCAATTGTGTTTATCATGCATTTGAAATTCTTCTTGTGTAATAATATCATGCACATAACTGTATTATAGTGTTGCTATGTAACTAAGCCTCCTAGTTCTCCGGAATCTAAGACGCCTATAGAAGACACTATGACACTACCATATGCCTTTCATTTCATTCCAAACTTTTTTTATTTTATTGGAATTCATCTTCTTTATTTGTGGCATTCTCCATTAAATGTAGTTCAGGTCAGATTAGCCCACCAAAGTAGAATGGGATCCTCTGGTGGGCCCAAGCTCTGACAATAATGGTCCATAATAAAACAGGGCCCTTAAGGTCATATACACACAGAGTGTGGGCCCTTAGCATTATTTCTTCTGGTGGGACCAAGGGATTTCAGTTTGACTCTGAGCGGGGTATTGAAAAAGTACAAAAGAATATTTCAGTAATATAATGCCATACAGAGGCACCACACAGAGATACTGCATCTGCCTAATACGGTGCCAAAAATCACTAGATATACGACTCATTCTATAGAATGTAAGTGGTAAGTCAATGCAGTCACGAGCTATGCAAAAAACGTAAAATTGAAGTAACTTAATTGAATACATATAGCTTTTTATTTCAGAGGTGTGACTAGTCAAGAGACTAATCGCAATGCATGCAACACATAGTAAATACGTTTAAAAAATAAAAATCTCACAAGATCGGGTTTTGCTTCTTCATGGCATTGAAGCTGTCCACTATGATAGGATATGCGCAGTATATGACACAGAGCTGGTCTTTTTATATAGAGTAGAGACAAGTGAATTTTTAGTCCAATTCATGCAAATTGGCCAATAACTTTTATTCAAGTATGAATTAAGTCTACCCAAATTGAAAGAATCTACCCAAATCAAAAGTGTTTGAAATGCCTTCAAAATCTTTTTTTATGAAGAAAGTTTTATTCTACTGAATCAAAATGTAAAAAAAAAATAAAAATCGGGTTAAATTCTAATTTTACTAATCAGTTTAATCATCTCAAATCTAGAGCAGCAAGTAAGAGCAGGAGCCAGATCTCAGGAATGGGGGGAGATAAAAGTAAATAAAAAAAATACTGTGATCAGGGAAGCCAGTAAGACATTTACATTCCCGAACCCCATGACATGGCCTTTTTAAATTACATTCTGATCTTCTGAGAAATAAAAGCAGGATCATGATGAGTGCTGCTGAATATCACACCTGTTTTCAGACTTTATCACTCACCATTATCTAGTAATAAAATGACATAAGAATAAAAAACCTGTAAAGATAATTTTGCTCAAAACATAGAATTGGTGTTATTTTGCTCACAATGCTGCTGTCAGGTGCGCTCTTGAGATTTTATAAGGTTTAGAATGCGAATGTTATTAGGTTGGTTGTAGAGAAAATATTACAAGAGAAATGTCAAGTAAAGCCATTTCATGCTGACAATTCACACTGGAGAATTGGTGAACTTAGTGCTCATTGTAATGACAGATATATTGCAGTGTTTTTCTTCTAGATTTCAGAAATAAGATCTGGCGCTTTCATTATACCATAAAATTAACTATTTGGGAGATGCGTCTGGAATGGATATAGATCACTTTAATGAAGCACTGATTCAACATTTTGCTAAGAGGGGCACTGCCTGGTAGTGATGGACGAACATCGGCCGGGAAGTTTCGCGAGCGCAATCAAATGTTCACGAACCACGCGTTCGCGGTGGTCCCCATTCACTTTAATGGCAGGCGAACCTGAAAAACCTTCAGGTCATGTTTGCAACCATCAAATACTTACTAGAAGTGCACAAATAGTCCCACAACATGGACAGTGACATACCAGGGTGATCATTGGCAAAAATTCTCACAAAAACATGTATTTTAATCAGGGGCCGTTTTTATGCATTTTAAAGGGAAACTGTCAAATATGTGCCCTGCTGGAGGCATTCACCTGACAGAAAAGAACTTGTGATGATGTAGCTAGAGGTACATTAGGCAGTCACTAGATACAAATTTTACTGTAGGCCAGTACAGGCCCCAAAAATTAGGCATTCACCTAACAGAAAATAATTTGTGATGGCTAGAGGTAAATTAGGCGGTCACTGGATACAATTTTTATTGTCGGCCAGTACAGGCCCCAAAAATTAGGCATTCACCTGACAGAAAAGAACTTGTGATGATGTGGCTGGAGGTACATTAGAAGGTCACTGGATACAAATTTTACTGTAGGCCAGTACAGGCCCCAAAAATTAGGCCTTCACCTGACAGAAAATGTATTTTATGCTGCTGTATATACATAAGACAAAGACCATTCTTTGTACTGAGTGGTGGCGGATATGTGTGGGCTGGCATAAGGAAATTAAATTACACGTGGTCGTCACAGGTGTTGAATTCCGCAGAGATCCATGCCTCATTCATCTTTAGAAATGTGAGGTAGTACACACTGTCGTGAGCTAGGTGAGTGCACTTGTCAGTCACGATCCCCCCTGCTGCACTAAACGTCCTTTCGGAAAGGACACTCAACGAGGGGCAAGCCAAGAGTTCCATGGGAAGTTGTTCCAGCTCTGGGCCACAGGTCAAGCCTGCAAACCCAGTAGTCCTGGGGTTCCTCGCTTCTCAGTCGGACACCTGTCGGTCTAGGCATTCCCTGAGGCTGGGTCCAGAGGGCGGCTGTCAATGGGTGCTGAACTAATGATATCATATCGGAAATGACCAACACATCTTCAAACTGCTCTCTTCTTGCAGTTGCGGTAGGATTGGTACCCGCACCTGTTTCACTGTGGGTTGAAATTCCTCTGCCAGCGCCCGCAACAGAAGAATGCAGCATCTCTCGCAGCAAGGCCTGGAAATGCTGCATTCTGCCAGCCCTCATGATGCTGGTAACATGTCTGCCATTTTGTGTTTGTAACGGGGATTTGCGCTAAATTGGAAGCTGTGGAGCGCACTGGCTCCTGCTCATCGCCCAGGAGAATGTCATCCTCGGTCTTCTCCCCCCAGCCACAGACAATACCAGGGATCCCTGAAAAGTTTAAAGTCCCCCTCAAAGCCTGCTTTTCTTGATCCTCCTCCGCCTCCCCCAAGCCAATATCTTCCTCTGACTCCTCTTCAGACTCATGCTGACTTGTCTCAGATGGAGTAGCCACCCCTGGGAATTCATTCAGCATTGCGACTTCCTCATCTTCTAGCTTCTGCTCCTCAGCTTGATGAATGACATGACGCAATGCACGATCCAGAAAGAAGGCGTAAGGTACGATGTCACTGATGGCACCCTGGCTGCGACTGACCAGCTTGGTGATCTCATCAAATAGCTGCAGAAGTCTGCATGCATCGTACATGAGCAGCCACTGGCGTGGTGAAAAGAAACCAAGCTCCCCAGAACCAGTCCTGCTGCAGAGTTTGTTCAGGTAGTCATTAACGGCACGTTGCTGCTGGAGCGGCCTATCAAGCATATACAAGGTGGAGTTCCAGCGCGTCGGGCTGTCACAAATCAGACGTGTGACGGGCAGGTGGTGTCGCCGCTGAACTTCAGCGAGGCGAGCTATAGCCATGTAAGATCTTCTAAAATGGGCAGGAATTTTCCTGACCTGCCGCAAGACATTTTGGAGGCAATGTAATATTTGCATATTGCGCGCAAAATACAGGTTTGGGTCACTCTAGTTACATTTTTTAAGCTACTAGATGCTTCCTGAGACTGAAGAAAATGATTGGCACGGCAAAACATTACAATAGCTTTAAATGCAGATAGAGTGCTCCAATATATCTGCAATCGCGAAATTGGCACTGATGATGCGAATATTTTTGCGTAATATGTGAAACTTCACATTTTAACAGGTCTGGCTACTTCTTAGTGATTGGTGCACTAAGTAATGTTGTGAACTTGTGTCATCATCACCTTCACTACCACTGACATTTAAAATCTCAGAGAAGACAGCGGAGACCTCCCTTCTTGAGCTGATCTGAACACTGTCGTCAGACCGCTGGGTGGCGGCCGTTGCTAATGTCTCTTCCTCATCTGATGTCAATAATGGCGGCGCATCTGTAAGGTCTGGGAATGGATCAGAAAATAATTACTCTGACTCGAATGGAGGGGCTTTGGTGATAGTAGTGGTGTCTTTGGGGGTGCACACAGCAGAGGGTGAGGAGGGTTCAGATACAGAGGATGAGGAGGGTGCAGAAGCCGAACGCTGAATGAGCCACATAACCAACTCTGGTGCGTCCTTTGAAGTAATCACACGTGCCTTCTCCAACGTCCCACTCAGGCTCCGGCCTGGTGCACCTGCCCGTCCCCTACCACCCCTACAGAATGGCCTGCCTCTTCCGCTGCATGTCATTTTCAAAATGATCCTGTGCCTAAGTCCCTAGAGGAGAGCAGTATTTCTGGAAACAGGTATATTGCAAGCCTCAATCAATATTTGGTGGAAACAGGTATATCAAACCCCTAAATCAGTATTTTGTGGAAGCAGGTATATCGCAGCCATTTTTTTTTTTGTGCAAACAGGTATATAAATCCCCTTAATCAGTATTTTGTGGAAGCAGGTATATCTCAGCCCTCAAGCAATATTTTGTGGAAGCAGATATATCAATCTCCTTAATCAGTATTTTGTGGAAGCAGGTGTATTGCAGGCCTCAATCAATATTTATTTTAAAGCAGGTACATCAAACCCCTTAGTATTTTGTGGAAGCAGGTATATTGCAGGCCTCAGTCAATATTTTGTGGAAGCAGGTATATCAAACCCCTTAATGAGTATTTTGTGGAAGCAGGTATCTTGCAGGCCTTAATCAATATTTGGTGAAAGCAGGTATATCAATCCCCTTAATCAGTATTTTGTTGAAGCAGGTATACCGCAGTCCTCAATCAATATTTGGTGGAAACAGGTATATCAAACCCCTTAATCAGTATTTTGTGGAAGCAAGTTTGTGGCAGCCCTCAATCAGTATTTAGTGAAAGCAGGTATATCAATCACCTTAATCAGTATTTTGTGGAATCAGGTATATCGCAGACCTCAATAAGTATTTTGTGGAAGTAGGTATATCAATCCCCTTAATCAGTATTTTGTGGAAGCAAGTATATCACACCTCTCAATAATTTTTTTTTTTTTGCCACAACAGTGGCATTCAGTTTTGTTTGCGGTCGCGTTTAGTTGTTTAGTATTTTTGCGCGGGTGCAATGCGATTTAATGCGTTTTGCACGCGCGTGATAAAAAAATTGAATGTTTACAAACAACATCTCTTAGCAACCATCCGTAATTTTCACGCAGCCCTATTCACTTCTATGATCCCAGCTTTGCATGAAAGTAGTAGAATATAGAACATCCTGCGATTTTCACACAACGCATCTCTACTGCCTGGAACCAGGACTTTTATCTTACAATCTTCTGGCCAAAAGTTGTTACTTAAAAAGTGTCTAGGCTAACTGAACCCCTCCAAACGACAGAGAATGGCTTCAAACAGTTAAAGCATTGTCTTTATAGGTTAGTTTAAAGGGAATTACCATCTTCGAAACATTTCATCAGCAAGTTCAGGGGTTTTTGTCTTCCATCAAGAGTACATACTTAAGAAGCATCCTCCCTTAAAGGAACACTAAACATAGGAATGGATGCTAAAATTAAAGGGGTTGGCCACTTTCTGGCTGCTGTTCATCAATGTGTTTGTAAGATGACTAAATGGCACTTTCTAATATTGTCTTTGTTGATATTCTGCACAATTTCATAAGGTATTCTCCCTTTTTGGTGGAGTCTTTTGCGCTGTCCACAAAAACATAAAATGGCTGCTGATGGAGGGTGATGTGATCAGGCAAATCACTGAGTCTCCTCCATTAAAATATACATCTGCAATAAACTCTCAACCTTGCAAGTGCAGTTAGAACATGTGGTGTATTTCAGAAGAGAAGGCTAAGTGACGTGTCTAGAGTTATTTTTGCCTGTTCACATGACCCTCCATCAACGTCGATTTTATGGACAGGTCTTCTGTGTGGACAGCACAGAAGATTTGCCAAACAAGGGAAAATGACATATAAAATATAACAAACTACACAGAAAGGCTATGTAAGTGTCATATAGCCATCTTACCTACGCATTGGTCAAAAGTAGCCAGGAAGTAGCCAGAAAGTGGCCAGCCTTCTTAAACAAGCAATAGAGTTGTCCTGAGTGTCAGCTGCATCACTTTCTGCATGATCCTGAAACAGTCTTGTTGAAATTCTGCAGAGAACACAGTGTATCTCATGCTGATCTAATCTGTTATAACAGAACAAAATAGAAGAGGCATTCCGTTTTGCTGCATCCTAATACATGTCTATGGGGGCACATAATGGTTCAGTTTGGTTCTGTTATACATGACTGAAAAAAATAGTCCTGTCAGAACCATTTTGTGTCCCCGTAGACATGTATTACGATGGAGCAAAATGGAATGCCTCTTAAAAGTTTCTGTTTTGCTTTCCGTCCTAAAATTTAGTTATATTCCGTAATAACTCTGTTATAATGAAACCTATAACGGAATGCCAAAACGCCAATGCGAACTTGCCCTAACTCTGAACCCTACACAGCTATGCTTCTAGCTGTAAGACAAATTACATTGACTCTGAAATAGGTAATATATTTAAATTCCTAGTAAAGATAAGGAAGTTTCTTAAAATTTGTTTGGGGTCTGATTCGTCTAAATTGACCGTGCAACTTGATTGAGGTGAAAACTGATTTCACCAGAACTGAAAGTGCTTTAAATGTTTGGAAAAGTCTCTATTTGAATTCTACTAAGGAATCACTATTTATTTTATGCCAGTCATCTCTAATGAGTTTTTCACAAGTCAATGATAAAATGGTGCACTGTTGGAGGCTGCACCGAATATATGATGAGACTCATTTCAGCATAACCCAGACAGGCTGTGGGCCTAAACTGAAATCTGCGGCAGACCCTAGCTGGTGTGGCTTTCAGTCTTCATTTATGCCAGAAAACTGGTATAGAAAAGATAAATATGCTGGGACTACTGGCCCTGCCCTCTTTATGGCCTCTTCTTGGGAAAGTGGCAAAGGCAGCAGAAAAAAAACACTGGAAAATGTTTGCGCAAGTGGAATTAAAAAAGTGGCAAACACAGTCTTTGTGGCTTTTTTACACCAGAAAACTGGGATGGGGGGAATGATAAATTCCCCCTAATATCTGCAAAACATTCAGTATACTGCTACCCAAAATAGACTAGAATATGGATCTGATGATGTAGGAAACTGGAGTCCTTTTTCAGCTCTTGGCTTATGCATCTCATGTGCTTTTTGTAAGTTCGACATCATTTTCCAGGTCTGTCTAGTAGATGGGAGATGAAGCTTTGCTTAAGATATTGTATTTGTCAGCAGTCTGCTAAATTGTGAGCTTCAACACTTTGCTTCACCACCTGCTGTCCTTAGATCTTGTCGTACCTTCTAATGTTTTCCTTTTGATTAATTGATTCGTGAGGCGCAGTTAGTGGCCAGTGCTACCTATTATCTGGTCTATTTGGCATTTTAAACACTAACAAGAATACCTAAGATAGAAGGACATTTTATATGTACTGTATTTACTGCATTTGGTTTTATGAAAAGTCAACACAACTTTCATTTAGGGCCATCAAAATCAGAGACACAAAATATACAGTATGACCTAATTAGTCATACAAGAAAAAAGAATAGTAAAGTTTACTAATGACCCCTGAAACTTACATCATTTAATGGTCCATATAGTATTAGATTTGGGGAAAAGTTCTCTGGGGAATGTAATATAGGAATATCAGAAGATGGTGGTGGTATCGTAGAGCGGTACATATGCTTAGTACACTAATCTGACATATGAATCAATGGAAATCTCTAACATAACACTAATGTTAAGTTTTTGTCTATAACATTGGACATTGGATCTACAGAAATATTGCCATCTTACTTTACTATATAGGGGACTATAGATGCCAATGATTCTTTAAAGTCTTCAAATGTTTATCAGTTTAATACTCATGGTAAATCACCTTGGCTTTTGTCTAAATCATGTGACAGTGGGCTTATATACTCATTATTATCTTCTGACTTTGAGTCTATAGATGATATTGGGTATATAGAGCCCTTAAAGGGATTTTCCAGGATATTAATAATGATGACCTCTGGATAGGTTATCTTATCGATGGGCTTCTGACACCCGGGACCCCCACTAATTAGCTGTTTGAGAAGTCAGAGGTGCACAGTAACACAGTGCCTTTCTCACTGCTTTCCCTAGGCCGAGTGACTGAACTGTGATACCAAGCACAGCAGCTATACAATCCATAAAATCATGCCTCCACTCCCGTCTAATATCATTGAATCATGGCATTCTCTCTCTCACAGGGGCACCGGTGCCTTCTCAAACAGCTGGTCAATTGGGGCTCCCGGCCGTTGGACCTCCACCTATCAGATACTGATGACCTATTCAGAGGATAGAACTCTTAGGAGTCAATTTTTGATCTTTCCTTGCCTCTTTTAGCTCAATATCAGTTAGAAACAATATATTTTTTTAACCTTAAATGACATTTTAAATCTTATACTGTGAAAACTAAGGCTTTACAATGCCTGTCATTATATTGCAGATTGACTTTCTAAAGTAATACGTGTGTTTCTGTTTTTCTCCACAACTATAATCTGTCAAGAAACTGAACAGAGAATAAATATATTCTAATGTGTAGAGGTTAGTAGCTACTTACAACGTGAAATGATGCTTTGTCACAGACCATTTACTTTATACAGTGTGTCACAAGAGAATTAAAGACCTCTCAGAAGGTTTGCAGTCAGCTTTGTAGATAGGTAGCTGGAGAAAATGTGACACGCTCCATTGTAATCTCATTGACCATACATAATGCGCACATTTTAATCGGTAATGGTTATATAAGTGGTGCTATTGCATTAGTGACTGCTTTCCTTTGGGATTCTTTATAGTTGGGATGTGCCATTGGGCTACATTGGTCTTGTTGTACGTCTTACTGTACTACCAGGTCAAGTACATGCACTGGAGCCTTGCAAAATTGTATAGAAAATATTTATCTGTCATTATACCTCAGACCAAAAAAAGAAAATATCTAATTTTTATATTAGCCACAAGATCACCATGATTTTGAATTATATGGAGATCAGGTGTTTTCACCAGATAAAGCTCCAGCTTACAATACATCTTAGGCTGGTTTCACATCACATGTTTTGTCTTACATTTAACATATATATATATATATATATATATATATATATATATAGATATAAACAAAAAACATGTGGTGGCATCCTTCCCATTGTAAACAAAAAAAAAATTAAAAAAATAATCATATACATTAAAGAAGCACTCCCACAAAACATATGTTTATTGTCTGACCTGTTAGTAAGGTCCATGATGTAAACTGTAGTGAAGATAACGTTGTTATCAGTGACTGTATTTGTGTGTTATAACCTCCCTTTGGATCCTCTGCTGTGTCATGTGACCAACAATCTGATCTCCAAATGACACAGGACAGGAAGTCAGTTACTTCTCTATTAATTCCTATGAGATTGACAGTGAGGCTCCCATAGGATTACATAGAGAAACTGGGTTCTTGTCCACACATAAGATGCAGTGTTTTTTGGAAAGTCAGAGTGTTAGTCACAAGATACAGCTGAGGATCAGAAGGGAGGGGATAACTCACAAATACAGTCACTGGTAAGAAGATTACCTTCACTACAGTTTACATCTTTCTAATGGGTCAGAGAGTAAAAATGTTTGGAAGTGCTTCTGTAACAGTTTTTTTTTTTTTTTTTTTTGCGGAACTGTGCAAGATGGAAAAGTGTACTGTACACCTTTGCGTCCTTTTTCAACATATATGTCAAATGTAGGGAAAAATGTGAATGTGGGGCAAAAATGTGATGTGAACCCAGCCTTAGAAATGCAATGGTACATGGCAACCATCTAAATGGATGGCCATCCATGCAATACACAATAAGGCCTACAGCCAGGGCAAGAGGACCTAATATTCAGTGGATATATTTAGAGCATAGGTCATCAGTTACAAATAGTTGGATAACCCTTTAAAGAACGGGAGGTATGGCATCCACATGGCCTAGTGCGATATTAATTTAAATACATGTAATAGGATTGCCAGTTGGTGGTTGGACCTCTTGCATGATTTTATCTATATCAACTCTATTATCCAATGCGGTGCATTGTGCCTTATTTATTAAGGAGGCAACATGGTTGCTCAGTGGTTAGCACTGGTGCCTTTCAGTTCTAGGGTCCTTGGTCTGGTCCTAGGTACTAATTCATCCAATGACAACATCTGCATGGAGTTTGCATGTCCTCTCATTTTCCTATGATAACGTTGGAGTGGAAAGCTGTGCATCAGGTAATGACATGCATCACTTCTGAGCCCTAGAGATTTGCCATGCAACAAATTCTTTTTCACAAACCTCTTTGACAATCTCCGCTATTAATACACAGAAAAAGCAAACTTGTCACTTATCATTTTAATTATTACAACTGGGAAAAACTGTGCCAGTTGTCAGTACGTCTCTCTCGAAGAATTTATAGTCGGTTTACAGTGCTGATTGGAATTTTGTGAATTTGAATCGGGTTCATTGTGCCTTCATAGATTTATCATATATTTGCTATAGAGACAAAAAAGACAAATCACACAATTGCTAAAAGACCTAGGAAAATCCACAATAACATGTGAATCATCTCTAAACAGCCAACTCGGGGAACGGTTATTACTGATTTCCCCACCATTTTACCAGATTCTGCTCAGGGGTCAACTATACTGTAGAAATTCTGAAACATTGTGCTGACCTCAGAGTCCTCTTTGGGAGGAGGTTGAACTGGTGCAAATTGGTAGAGCTCCAATTGTGCATCTCTTCTTTGAATACTGCATGTTTTTATTACATACAATGTTTCATTTTTATTTACAAACACTTGCATTAGAATTCAAATTATGTATGCTATAGAAGTA
The DNA here is from genome assembly GCF_014858855.1 of Bufo gargarizans. Classification (NCBI taxonomy): domain Eukaryota; kingdom Metazoa; phylum Chordata; class Amphibia; order Anura; family Bufonidae; genus Bufo; species Bufo gargarizans. The sequence continues at coordinate 485,810,017 of NC_058083.1, forward strand.
TAAGAGGGGTGTAAGCAGTGGATACACCAATGGTTGGGGACCAAAGAAATTAAGTTGTTCTTTAATATTTCCTCACTCCTTTGTTTATAGATCTGGAAAGCTGACTTTCTCCAAAAGGAATCCACCATAATCTAAGGGTCACATTTGCTAATTTAGACTATACCCACAACGGGTCAGCATCAGGGCTTGATTATAGGCAGGGCAATCGGGACCACTGCTTCCACTAACAAAACTGCATATAAATCTCCTCAGTGCCTCCTGCTCTATAACATGCTCACTGCAGACTGGGTACCATATAGAATATGACATGTTCCCCTAAAATAAAAGTGGAGGGACCCTCATCTAAATGGGCTTCATCGATAATTCTCTGGCCCTAACCGCACTGCGAAATAAAGTTCTGCAAAAATGCCCCTTACAGTGGAGATGCAAGCTAAAAACAAAAAATGAAAAAAAAGCAAGTGTCTAATAAAATTGTAATAACTTTTTTTTAACATATCTCACAGTCTTTTTCATCATATCTGTTTTCATTATATTCTTCTTCATTTCCAGAGTAGAGAATCGGGAGCTGTTAAATATACTATTTTTCCCATCAACATAATGTACTATGTGACAGTCATAAAATAGTAAAATCTTTCTGACATTTAGTGAAGTGTATAGTGTAAAACTGATCTAATCTTGACATTTTTCACATATTTCTTCGTCAACTACTTGTGATAATGTCTCATAATGTTCGTTAGATTCTGAATGGTTTTAATGTGGAAGCCCTTACTTGGGACACAGTTATGGAATTTGCAATATGAACAGTTCAGGGGGTTTCGGTACAGTATATTGTGATATTGGTACTTTTACTACAAGTTGGATTACTAAAAGGCTATAGACACCCTTGGAGGTAATTTCATTTTTCTACAGATTTTGGGCTACAAATAATTTTGCTACTTGGTCTTTATTAGAAATTTTCAGCCATTTTCCCCTTAGAACTGTCAGCTTTGCAGAGTAGCAGGCATTTCTTTTTACACTCAGTCCCATTAGACATCAGCCCTGACAGATCAACGCCCTTATCTCTCAATTCCCGACATCTCAGGACCTTTTAAGCTATATTCTTATCAGTTTGATAAGAATTGAGCTATAATGAGCATTTATGAGCTGTCATGAATTCAGACCTAGGGGCTTCCTATGAGCCATCAGAGCTGACGTCTTACGGGACTATAAAAAGCAATACACAGAAACTGACAACTGTACAGGGAAAATGGCTGAAAATGTGTAATTCACACCAAATTAAAAAAGATTTTTAGCCCAGACTGAGTAGAATGTAATACAAATGTAAAAAAAAAAATCCCCTAAAGGGGAATAGCCTTTAAAACATTTACAATAGATAGATCGATAGATTAGATGGATGATATTTAGTTCTGAAAGGGCATGTTGGTGTAAGAATCTTTTGAGCTTTGCACACATTTTTATACATGTGCTGCCATGTGAAGATGGGGAATTGGGTAAAGGTGTTAAATTGCTTATGAGTAACACTTTATTTTAGAAACATATGTGTTACAGTGTTGTAAAGTAGCATATTGTAGGATTTTGGGGAAGGTTTATTTTTTTTGTTTCAAAGTGTGAAGCACCATTTTATTTTAGCTGACTGAAACTGCAATACTATGGTATACATGACATACATTTGTTTTGTCATTTAATTCATCTTGAAAATTGAGAATATAATGCACTCTTTGAAATGTTAGTGTTCTAAGATTTTTACTTGCCTTTTCAATGGCAAACCCTCGCCCTCCTTTCGTCAAATTTTATTATAAATCATCTAGGTCGAAATTAGACCCTTGTAAGGTGTATTAACTATTTGCACCATTGGGCAATGCCTTAGCCCTTGATGCAGATGTATTTAAGATATAAAGGGAATGTGTCATTGAAAATATTCAGTGTATATTTTTTGCCTATTTTCTCATTTTTATCTCACTATTTAAAGGGATTCTGTCACCTCCCCTAAGCCAAAAAACGATTTTAAAGCAGCCATGAAGCACAGCTTACCTGGATTAGGCTGTGCTCTTTTATCGTGCAATCCGTCCAGCAGTTACTGCAAAAAACAACTTTGATTGATATGCAAATGTGTCCTGAAGGTGCCCAGAGGGGCGTTTTGTTCCTCTTAGAGAGCCCAGTACCGCCCCTTTTACAGTGCCCAGCCCGCCTTCCTTGCACTGTCTAACCGCCCCCAGCCTGCCACAGCCTCTCCTCCCTCTCCTCCCCCTCCCTCACGCCGAACGAACTCTCGCACAGGCGCAGTACCCACTGAGGGCTGCGCCTGTGCAATCAGCAGGAGACTGAGGGCAGGAGCTTCATCCTCGTCACTGGGCATGCGCCGAGCCCAGTGACGTCCGATGCTCGCTCTTCCCTCAGTCAGCAGGGAAGAGCGAGCATCGGACGTCACTGGGCTCGGCGCATGCCCAGTGACGAGGATGAAGCTCCTGCCCTCAGTCTCCTGCTGATCGCACAGGCGCAGCCCTCAGTGGGTACTGCGCCTGTGCGAGAGTTCGTTCGGCGTGAGGGAGAGGGAGGAGAGGCTGTGGCAGGCTGGAGGCGGCGGTTAGACAGTACAAGGAAGGCGGGTTGGGCACTGAAAGAGGGGCGGTACTGGGCTCTCTAAGAAGAACAAAACGCCCCTCTGGGCACCTTCAGGACACATTTGCATATCAATAAAAGTCGTTTTTTGCAGTAACTGCTGGACGGATTGCAAGATAAAAGAGCACAGCCTAATCCAGGTAAGCTGTGCTTCATGGTTGCTTTAAAATCGTTTTTTGGCTTAGGGGAGGTGACAGAATCCCTTTAATACTGAAATTTTGCCATCTTCACTCTGGCCTCAGAGCCAGACGATAAGCGAACACTTTCTAACCTTTAGAGATCGCTACTCAGCAGTCATTTCATTATCATCAGGATTTTAATAAGAGGTAACTCTTTTATACAGCTGAAGGCACATAACACAATATCCACCATTCACAATAGTTAGTGGCCGGAGTTCACCTCTTCTCCCTACCTGAATAGTTTACGGAGCATTCCTAAGTAGAACTAAAGATATGGTTGTCACTTTGTCTCTGTGATATTAGTTGAAAATAAAATGCTACAAGGCAGTACTACTGCAGTTTGACAGAATGTGTAATTGCAGAAAGTCTTCATTGTCCCACCGTATTAGGAGCTTATTCTTTGAACTGGTTTTGGATCAATGCTGCTAAGATAGTACTTTTTTGATCAATGAGAAACCGAGAAGCAGAAAAAGGAACTGAATAAAGGAGAAAATGTGATGTTTGGAGATTATTTCTTTCACACTGGATTTCAAACTTACTCAAGATGACATTTCTTTGAGGTATATTACAGATATGTCCTTCTTTAACTTTACTCTTGGCATATCTTGAGATGAGTGATGAGAGATAACCAGCTTTGAAAAAAATATGATTTACAATACTCTGCCAGGAGATGTTTGTGCTAAATGTATCTATATGTGGTCATCCAGTGATTTCAATGGACATTGCAGCTTAGGTTTTAGCAAGTCAAAATAAGATATTCAAGTTCAATTTGCATTTAGTGAAATTTACAGAAGGTGAGGGTTGCAAAGAGTCTGTGTGTTGCTTGTCCCCTTAGTCTACAACCTACAGCCAATATAATAAAGCTAACTAAATTGTCTGCAAATTCCAGAAAGTGCTTTTATGTAACTAAAATTGTACCAGTAAAATATTCGGAGATCAGTTTGTGCAAAATCAGAACATGATTTTATCACCCGAAACTCGAAAAACAAATGATGTGCTATTACAGGTAAAATAATTCTTCAACTATTATGACTATTGTGGGTTAAGGTTTACAGAGGCAATAACAGTGGACAATGTAACAGACAGCAGGACAAGCACGGATCGGCAATATATCTGTTTAAATATTTATGCCTTTATATAAGATGTTCTGGCAACGTTTCATCACTACGCTTTGTAAGCAATAAAATAATTGAGCAGAATGATTTTCAAAAGATAACCACATAGCACTTTTATTATGGATACCTGGAGTTTTGAGCAATATAACCTTGCATGTGGCCTCGGGACTTGCAAATTAACTATTATCAACTCATCTTCCCCTTGAAATCAGGGCTGACTTGTTGGAAAATTCATCTATGTACAGTATCTAGTTGTCTGCACTCACAGTTTTCAGGGATGATAATTATGTGGGGTTCTCTGTGTGTACAGTATCAATCAGGCAAAATATTGACTAAAGAAGCATATCAGCAGACATACAGTATATGGGCTTAACTGTGAGGCGATCCCCACACACAAGAATTTACTAGGCTGGGAACTTGGGGCCTGTTTCCCAAATATATATAAACTTTTGGTCTGTACTGTATATATAATTTTTTGGGGATTAAAATAAGTATTACCTTACCAATCGCCCTATTGGCAGAGCTACCATAATCCCTCACTAGTTTAATTTATTGACTCCAGCCATCAGGTGGCATGGTGACAGAAAACAACTGTAGCAGATCACTGGCCCTATGGTGACTTGTTGATGCCACTGAGGTTACTATTGCTTCTAGTGATTAGCTGAATGAACAGAGACCAGCGGGGGACCCAGTAAGCTTTGGTACCAGGGGATTGGTGATTATTTTACATTATTATAAGCTGTTTGTAAAATATAATGGGGCTGGACAACCCTTGTAATGCCCATGACCCATCAGTCTTCTTCATTCTGTTTCTGCAGGGTTTGCAGGATGGAGATACTGGTGCTGATCATCATCATGGTGCTGGACAGTGCTTGTGGTGGCTGTAGTCTTCTTGGGAAGGGGCAGAATACTATGATGTCCATTGATATAATAGCAGTAGTATAATGTTTAAAAGTAATAAAAGTATTAAAAGCAAGTTATTAGAAACAAAATTACATTTTCAGGGTATTTTGGGGTCTCTTTATTGACATGCGGAGTGACTTTCATTACTAGAGTGCAGTTATCTGTCTTTGTATATATTTGTATAGCGTTCTCTTACAATAATTGCAACATGAATCACTGGCAGAAAACATTTTAGGCTGTAATTAGGTAATTGAGCATATTAAAGTATTTCATATCCTCAACAGGAATGCTTGTAATTTGGGTTTAATTGTCTACCAAAGTTTTATCCTTTTTTTAAATAATTTATCTCAAATTTAATTTGATAATTGTCTTCTTGCTCTTGTTTGTACTTTTGATTGTGTATATATCAAAGTTTATCAGGTAGATGAATGGATAGCTTTCTCCGTTGTTCCTCCAATGCATTTTTTATTTCATTCCTTAGTCTGAACTATGCAAGCTGATTGCACAGGAAAAAAGGGAAGTTCACCTAAAAATGATCATTTTAGAAATACAACTGAGGAAGTGACATTGATGAGGTCCTAATCCCTTCATCACTGGAATGCACATGCACAAATAATTTTTACAGAAGGCACAGAGCTAAAATATAACTTTTATTGAAGAGATATATTAAAATTCGATAGAGGAGCCAGAAAACAACCAAAAATATTAAAATAGAGCCAACAATTTCTGAGATGATTAAATAGAGGGTGAGGAGAATGTAGGACCCCTGACTGTACACCAGACATGCTCAACCTGCGGCCCTCCAGCTGTTGTAAAACTACAACTCCCACAATGCCCTGCTGTAGGCTGATAGCTGTAGGCTGTTCGGGCATGCTGGGAGTTGTAGTTTTGCACAGCTGGAGGGCCGCAGGTTGAGCATGCCTGCTGTACACAGTACCCTAAGTACCCTAATGTTGCAAGACTCCCTGAAAAAAGAAACCATTCAACCCTGGAACTTGTCCCTAGTTGCATCCTAATAAATCCCTATACCAGGAATCAGCAACCTTCGGCAATCCAGCTGATGTGAAACTACAACTCCCAGCATACAAACAAGCCTGGCTGTTCTCACGACTCCCAAAGAAGTGAATAGAGCTTTCTGGGAGTTGTAGTTTTAGAAAATCTGGGGTGCCAGAGGTTGCTGATCCCTGCCCTATACGTTTCCTCCCAAGTTAATCGCATTAGAGAACTCAACTTAGGGGAATAAGTGACGAGTAAAACAACCCAACCCCCCAAAAAAAGAAAATCTAAGATGGTAACTAGTGTTGCGCGAATCAAAGTCCACGAAGGGACAAAGCTTAAATACCTTATACAGTTTCTACTATATAGATGACATAAAGATAGTCAGACCAATGTAAATAATGAAGAACTATCAGCATGAATTACTTCGTCACAAAGCGCATTTCTTTGTAAGTAGTGGGTGTAATGACAGGGAGCTGCGATTGCACCGCTCCCCATCATTGTACCCCTCTGATGCCGTGATCATACATGATCGCGACATCTGATAGCAATAATACAATGTAAAATAAAAAAAAATAAAAAATTAAATCATACCTCATTCATTTGCTCATGGCGGACTGTCCGCTGTCATCTTGATAGAAGATCTGAAATCTCGTACGTCATCACATGACGGCCGACGTGGTGACATCATACATCACAGCGCACAGGCTTTTGTGCGAGATCTCCAACCAAGATGGCGGCAGCCAGCTCTTTGTGCTGAAACGGATGAGGTAAGTGTGATTTTTTTTTTGTTTTTACCACCAAAATTGATTCGCTACCACAAAGCATGAGGAGATTCGGCTTTGCTGCAAATCAAATTTTCCTTTGAATGCAAATCGAATTCCACTTTGTCAGTTTCAATTCGCTCAACATTAATGAGCACCATTGCTTTTTACAAACAGCTGAGAGTTAGACCTTCACTGATCTGGTATTGATGGCCTGTCCTAAGAATATCCAGATCCTGGGAAACAATTTAGTTTTTATGGATTAGAAAACCCATTTTGAAATTTCATATTCAGGCAATCTCAACCAATCAGAAGGAAGTCCATCGCTTTCAATCTCCTTCAGTTCTTCAATTAGCCTGAGAGAAGAGTGACTACAAAAGGCATTTCTGTCTCCAGAGTCTAGCATTTTGATCTCAGTGGGATTAGTGTAATGCTTCATTTCCTCTGTGGTGGCGCTGCAGGGAAATTAAATACTTGCTGTGACGTTTTTCTACTAATTACAACTGATTGCTGAGCAGCACCCCTACAATGGGACACCATGTGCTTGGCTTATCAGGGGACTCTTCCAGCAAACAGTAAACTTGGTATCCTGCCACCAAAGGAGAGATCATATTTTCTGTCTATTAATTGGATGACCCCAAAAACAAGATATTGTACAAGATCTACTGTCGTAATATATTTAGATGAACCAGTTGTGTATTCAGCTCTTCTAGTTGCATAGGTGATTTTGTTCATTAGATATTATGCAAGTGGTCCTTTGTGTAATGCTTAATTAAAGGCTATATTTAATCTTTTCAGATCTGACATATTCCTGAGAGGTTTACTTATATATTTTATATTTATGTCTTTTAGGTAATATAGCAGCTGAGCAACTGTTTACCAAAGGAGCTGGGACAGGTATGTCTAACATTATGATGCAAATATAATAATAGGATAATTATCATTTCTAGCAGACTCCTTTTAGTTCTATATTTTCATGGAAAATCTATAATGCATATTTAAAAGAAGAAAAAAGTAAAACACATTATTAGCGTTTGGATTTATCACTCCTTTTTTTCCCTTTAAAAGGCTTGTGCCATGATTAATGTAAAAATGAAAATCAAATTTTATACAGTTTATGATGGTCTCTTTCCAACAAATTTAGAACCAGCAATGTACCTTATATGAATCCAGGGATCTCCCTATTAATTGCTTCAATTGCTCTGCTAGATTTATTTCAAGCTGGCAGCTTAGAGGTTGTCCACTTCCTCAGGGGCATGTCCTTTCTACTGCAGCCAGTAGGCTGTTGAAGGATAGAACTGAGCATGAGCTTCCATCTCAGTGAGCAGAGAAATGTTTGAAAATGTTGTAAATGTTTAATTATATACAAAAGTATTCATATGCAGGTGCTGGTTTGAAAAATGTTAAATATTTTTCATGGGACAACCCCTTTACTGATTTATTTTGTATCCTGCCTGGTCTCAGTCTCAAATTGAACTGCCTTCCCCAAATTGAACTTCTTTGATCTTCTCTGCTCTTGTTTTTATTAATACAGTAGAGTTTTCAATCTGTTGTTAAAGAGATTGTTCAGCCTGGGAGCCAACAACCCTAATGTATGCCCCATTAAAAAGCTAAAAAAAAAACTCACCTATTGACAATCCCGCATTGCTGGCACCATTGCCCCATTCCCAACCACTTTCCTCTGATTGTCCTCAGTTGACTATGGGATCAAGCCACTTCTTGGTCCTTGGTCTTGGTCATGCCCAGGCATGATTGTGAGTGTTTCTTCTTTTTTTTTTGTGGGGCACGTGCATTGGGGTTTTTGGCTCCAAGGCTGGACAACCCATATAAAGTGCAACCCATTTAAATTGCCAAAGTGCAGAAAATTTGATACATTTAAAATGACCTATACTCACCTGTTCAATTACCTTCGGCTCCAGAAAAAAAATCTGGTGGCCCTTGATGGTCTTTGCTTACTACCCTGTAGCATTGGTGTGTCATACATGCAAGTGACTGCTGCAGCCAATCATGGGTGCTACTAGCATATATGGCCTCTTAGGCCTCTGAATGGCTGCAGCAATCATGTGAATGTAGATGTTGTCATGACTAGTGTTGAGCTTGAATATTCGAATAGCGAATATTAATCGCGAATATCGCAACTTCGTAAATTCGTGAATATTACAAGTATAGTGCTATATTTTCGTTATATTGAATATTCATCTTTTTTTACATCTGAAAACATGATTCCTCCCTGCTTCTTTCTTGTGGGTCAATAAGTAATTGGCCCACAAGCAACTTAAGCAGGAAGGAATTATGTTTTCATATGGAAAATAAAATGATCAATATTCTAAAAATCAAATATATAGCAATATAGTGAATATATTTGTTATTTAGAATTTTAGCATTATTTTTCCTATCTGTACAGTTGTTTGCATACTCCTCCCCGACAAGCGTCCCATCACCATGGGAACGCCTGTGGGTTAGAAAATACCATCGGATCTGAGTTTTCCCTGAGATCGTGAAAACTCAGATCTGATTGTATATTCTAATCCACAGGCGTTTCCATGGTGACGGTGACGCTTGTCGGGGAGCAGTATGCCAAGGTGGAATAACAGTACACATGGAAATATTCTAAATAACAAATATATTCACTATATTGCTATAACTTCGTCTTTTAGAATATTACGAATATTCTAGAAAACAAAGTTATAGCCATATAGCGAATATTCGTAAAATACGCATATAGACTGCAATTTAGCTAATATAGTGCTATAGTATTTTTATTTTATTTTTTCATAGTGTAAATTTTTTCCAAAACTGAAGTTCAGAAGAGGCAAAAAAAATTGACAAAAAAAAAAATGATTATAGCACTATATTAGCTAATTTACAGTCTATATGTGTATTTTACGAATATTCGTTTTATTGCTATAACTTTGTTTTTTTAGAATATTTGTAATATTCTAAAAGACGAAGTTATAGCAATATAGTGAATATTCGTAAAATACACATATAGACTGCAATTTAGCTAATATAGTGCTATAGTATTTTTTTTATAGTGTCAATTATTTCCAAATATGAAGTTCAGAAGAGGCAAAAAAAATAGACAAAAAAAAAAAAATGATTATAGCACTATATTAGCTAAAGTTCAGTGTATATGTGTATTTTACGAATATTCACTATATTGCTATAACTTCGTCTTTTAGAATATTACGAATATTAAAAAAAACAAAGTTATAGCAATATAGAGAATATTCGTAAAATACACATATTAGCCTAGCCATAGCCATAGGAAAGTTACCTTATACAAATAAAAGAAAGTGAATAATACGCAATAATTTAATCGCATATTATTCGTGATAAATAGAATAATGACGAATATTCGATTTCGTCGAATATAAGACGAATATTCAATCCAATATTCACGAAATATTGCGAAATCGAATATGGCACCTCCCGCTCATCACTAGTCATGACTGCAGAAAAGTGACGGGACCCTGCAAGAACCATCGGAACAGTGGTCCTGGAGTAATGAAGGATTGAAAAGATGAGTATAGAGGTTTTTTTTTTCTCAATTTTATTGTACTTTGGCAATTTCATTTTAAATCTCAAACAATTCCTTTAATCGTTCACCTACCAGTGCTAATTAGGTGAACACATTCAATTTCAGTGAATGATTTAAAGAGAAAATCTGACTATTGACTATATGCGGGATATACCATGAATGTTAGTCCCACTTCCGATTCCCTCTCCTATAAAGAGATCCCTTGTGTCAAAGAAAACAGTATAAACACTGCTCTGTTCAAGTCTTTGGAAGTAAGAGGAAAAGAGTTGGTTTTTCTTTTGTTTTTGTTTTTTGTAACATGGACTCAAATGGAAATAACATACTATACAGTTCATTGGATCATAAAGTTTCATTGTTTCAGTTAAAATAATCCTTAAGGATGTTCTGTCAAGTTTTCAAATTATCCCTTGTCCATAGAATAGGGAACAACTAATTGCTGGGGGTCCCAGCTCAGGATCTGTGGGGGTTCCTACTGGTCACACCCCCAGCAATGAGTTAATTATCCCCTTTCCTGTGCACAGGGAATAACTTAAAAACTGGGCACAATTCCTTTAAATCAATGGTTCATAGTAATTTAAAACCATATTGAAAATCATATTAAAAGCATATTGTTTGGTGCTTTATGTGTTTCCATGGTAACAGACTACAAATTCTGTCTTGTCTGATCATTCAGTCATGAATGGTGAAATCACTGTAGTATCAGACTACACAGAGTTTATTTGTAGTCTGCTCTCATGGAAACACCTAGATTTGCATAGAAGCTGTCTCAATCGCTGGAATATCTTAAATGCCAAAAGGACATTCATCCATTGCATATGCCATACATGTCCAAGATGATAAATCTCCTATACACAAAAAAAAACACCAAAGCATATAATTTTGTAACATCTTACATTAAACGAACATTCCAGACAAAATGGATACACTGTGAAAGAATCGAAGGTAGCATTCCAGTAGATAATAATTCTTCAATTAACTCATTACTAAGGCCTCATGCACACGACCGTTGTGTGCATCCATGGCCGTTGTGCCGTTTTCCGTTTTTTTTTTCGCGGACCCATTGACTTTCAATAGGTCCGTGGAAAAATCAGAAAATGCACCGTTTTGCAGCCGCATCCGTCATCCGTGTTTCCTGTCCGTCCAAAAATATGACCTGTCCTATTTTCTTGACGGACAACGGTTCACGGACCCATTCAAGTCAATGGGTCCGTGTAAAAAACACGGCTGCACCCGTGTCCGTGGCCGTAGGCTACTTTCACACAGACGGATCCGCAGATCCGTCTGCATAAAAGCTTTTTCAGAGCTGAGTTTTCACTTCGTGACAGTATATTCTAACACAGAGGCGTTCCCATGGTGATGGGGACGCTTCAGGTTAGAATATACTAAAAGAACTGTGTACATGACTGCCCCCTGCTGCCTGGCAGGTGCTGCCAGGCAGCAGGGGGCAGACCCCCCCTCCCCCCTGTATTTAACACATTGGTGGCCAGTGCGGCCGGCCCCCCTCCCTCCCCTGTAGTTAACACATTGGTGGCCATTGCGGCCGGCCCCCCCCTCCCCTGTAGTTAACACATTGGTGGCCAGTGCGGCCGCCCCCCCCCCTCCCTCCCCTGTAGTTAACACATTGGTGGCCAGTGCGGCCGGCCCCCCTCCCTCCCCTGTAGTACAGTAGATTCATTGGTGGCCAGTGGGCCCCCCCTCCCTCCCTCGTATTTAACACATTGGTTGCCAGTGCGGCCGGACCCCCCTCCCCCCTGTAGTTAACACATTGGTGGCCAGTGCGGCGGTAAGTCACTGGTAAGTGACAGGTCTGTGCTATAAGCAATGCGCTGCACAGACCTTCCACTTACCACTAGGAGGAGCTCCCGGACAGTCACAGACATCGCAGCTCGCAGGTAAGTATAATGCTTCTAAAAATTGCTAAGTAACCATGGCAACCAGGAATACAGTAGCGTCCTGGTTGCCATGGTTACCGATCGGAGCCCCAGCGATTAAACTGGGACTCTGATCGGTACTCTCCGCTGCCACCCTGTTAACTACAGGGGAGGGAGGGGGGACAGCGGCACTGGCCACCAATGTGTTAACTACAGGGGAGGGAGGGGGGGCCGGCCACACTGGCCACAAAAGTGTTAACTACAGGGGGGGGGCTCTACCCCCTGCTGCCTGGCAGCACCTGCCAGGCAGCAGGGGGCAGTCATGTACACAGTTCTTTTAGTATATTCTAACCTGAAGCATCCCCATCACCATGGGAATGCCTCTATGTTAGAATATACTGTCGGATCTGAGTTTCATGATCTAACTCAAATCCGATGGTATATTCTAACATGGAGGCGTTCCCTTGGTGATGGGGATGCTTCAAGAAAACTCTGATCCGATGGTAAAAAAGGGACTCCTGACTTTACATTGAAAGTCAATGGGGGACTGATCCGTTTGCAATTGCACCATATTGTGTCAACGTCAAACAGATCCGTCCCCATTGACTTGCATTGTAATTCAGGACGGATCCGTTTGGCTCTGCACGGCCAGGCGGACACTAAAACGACTTTTTTTTCATGTCCGTGGATCCTCCAAAAATCAAGGAAGACCCACAGACGAAAAAACGGTCACGGATCACGGACCTACGGACCCCGTTTTTGCAGACCTTAAAAAAAAACAAAAAAACGGTTGTGTGCATGAGGCCTAATACTATGTTTTAGCCTTTCTCAACTGTTGCCTCACTGCAAGCTACGGTTTTGTGTCCAGTCATAAAAAAGGGGAAAAAAATTGATCCTTCACTAAATACATTAAAAGTTAAAGGGTGACAAATCCGTTTTTTTTTTTAGGTTCCTAAAAAAACGGATCAGTCACCATTGACTTACATTGTTTTCAGTGACTGATCTGTTTTTTTCCATTTTTATAACTGGACACAAAACCGCAGCCTGCATCTGAGCGGATCTCTTTCCATTCTGAATGCATGAGGACTAATTGGGAAAGTTTTTTTCTGGTATTGAGGTCCTCTGCCGGATCTCAATACTGGAAAACAACAATGCAAGTGTGAAAGTAGCCTTAAAAATGTTTTGTCCTACTGGGTTAAGATTCAGCCTGTCTGTTTTACTTTATCCCATCATCTTGCTGCTCTGACTACTGGATCTCTGAACTCCTGAAAACTTATAAGCACTCATTTAAACCATATTCTTATCAGTTTGACAATAATTCAGCTTTAATAAGTGTTTATGAGCTGTCAGGGTTTCAGAAATAAGGTTTACAGATTGAGACATCAGAATGGCAACATGAAAGTGGACAGTCTGCAGATAGACTGAAACTTAACCCTATACAAACCGGGTGAAAAAATAAGATTTTTACTCCAAAATGGATAAATTGAAACTATAAAAAATTGCTCCCAAAGGTGTTCATTGACTTTAAAGATTGCCAACTGATCAAGGCAAACTGTCACGCCTTGCCCTGTGAATGTGCGGAGATCTGTCAGACTGGCTGCACATGTCTGACTTCTTGGTTTGTTTTGATTTAGGTTTGAGCTGGATCCACCTTCCCTCAGGTGTACTGGGTTTCATTGTTAGGGAGGCTATTTATCCCTCCTTCCCCCAGTGGCCTGTGCGGATTATAGTTCTTTTCCTGGGAGCTCTTGATTTGTGGTGGATCGTCTGCTCCAGCTCTGCTCAAGATAAGTTCTCTCCTTCATTTCCCTTTGTGTGTTTTATCTAGGCCTCTAGGGAGACGCTTCTTCCTTGTTTGAAGAAGCAGGTTGCCTCTTCCCTTTTACCTGCTGCTTAGGGTTTGCCCAGGGAGTTCAGGTTTAGGCACGAGGGCATGTGCATATCTACCCTAAGGGTATGCAGATGGGCACAGCAGCTTAGGGAAAGCTTTCAGGGATCGCTAGGAGGTGACCTTTTCTCCCTAGCTTTTGGGCCTAGTCGTTTGTTCAGTTTGTTTTCCTGTGTTTGGTTGTTACCCTGCTTACCTACCTGTCATGACACAAACACTGAGAAAAAGTTAACACTTGAGATAAGCTCCACTGAGGGTCTAAAACATTGTACTGGTGACATGTAAATGATTGAAGAATTATTATCTATTGGATTGCTGCCTCCTATTCTCTGACGGTGTTTCTATTTTGTCTAGAGTGTTCCTATAATGTGTTTAGCATATAGGAGAATTATCATCTTAGACATTTATGGCCTAGCCAATGGTTGAATGTCCTTTTGGGATTTAAAATATTCCAATAATCGAGACAGTCTTGCTCCTTCATTAAACAACGACCTCAGAACCCTGTGAGAACATAGATATGTCAGATAAAAAGAAATACAGTGAATTATAGATCAGATGAGAGACAATTTCAAGCAATCCCTTGCAGTTTGTCTGCCTGGATGTGATTTATTCTTCTACGTCTGGTGGCTTACAATAGACTAAAAAAGGTTATTTACTGCAGTTAAATCTAATTGTCTGAGGTAGTGTTAAAAAACAAACAAAACAAAAAAAAACATATATTACCAAAGGCTCATATTATTGAGATTAGGCAGCAGTTCTACTCCTAGTTTGGTGCAAAAGGCTCATTTTAAAGAAGTTGCCCAGGATTAGTAAATCCAGGCTGTTTTCTTCCAAAAACACGGCTCCCCTTTCCACGGGTTTTGCGTGGTATTGCAACTCATCTCCATTGGAGTCAATTTGGCAGAGCTGCAGTTTTGCAGTTTTTGGAAGAAACCATGGTTTTCTAATACTAGACAACTCCTTTAAAGGAATTTATTATATATTTTTTTAATAACTAAAACAAGATAGTGAAACTTTTTTCTGATCTGTAATTATTTTCCTTTTGTAGATTCTTTAATTTCCTTTTAAATGATTATGGCGCCATCCATCTTTCCTGAAATGCTGTTCACAGAATTTAGAGATATGCTTTACAGCAATACATAGACCACAGGAACTTGGTGTTCATTGATAGTGTCCTAGGCATGTGCAAACTAATCGTGCAGAGTGAGGGAGGAGATGAGATGTAATCATCACCTATTCCTGTCACGGACAATGTGTCGTCTTTAGATATATGTCTGGTAGCATTGTGGATGGCAGAGTTTTTCTTATTCAAGAACACTATAACATTGGCAACAAGGAGTTTAGGCATCAAATGCAAACTAAGAGATTGTCTGCTGCAGATAAACAGGTTGAGATATGAAAAGCTGGAAGGAGGAATAAAAATTCACGCTTTCATATGTTGCATCATGTTGATCACACTGCAGGTTTTTGTGGCTTTAATGTATGGTAGAAATCTAGTTTAATGTAACTTTGCAAAAAATATATGCTCCTGCCTATTATTCTGCCATGAGAGGAATGGTTCCATTAAAAAATATATACACAGTATAATTCACTCTATAAGATGCACCTAAAAATAAGACACACCTAGGTTTTAGAGGAGGATTTAAAACTTCAGATAAGACCCCCATACAAACCTCAGATCAGACCCTCATATCAGACCTCAGAGGAGACGTCAATATCAGACCTCAGATGAAATCTCCATATCAGACCTCAAATCAGACCTCAGATTAGACCCCCATATCAGACATCATATCAGACCGCCATATCAGATCCTACGATCAGACCCCCATATCAGATCCTCAGATCACATACCCATATCAAACCTCAGATCATACACACAAATCAGACCTCTGATCAGACCCCCATCAAAGCTAAAATATATAAATGTATCTCTCCTGCTCTGCCTCACCCCATATCAGACCTCAAATCAGACCACCATATCAGATCCTCAGATCAGACGCCCATTTCAGAACTCAGATCAAAACCCCATACCAAACCTCTGATACCACCCTGCGCTGCACTGTGACCTGACTGTGTGCAGCATCAGGTCCAGGGGTACACCACAAATGAGGCCAGGTGATGTGGAAGGGCCATGGGCAATGAGCACTTTCATTGTGGCAAAGGGGTTATGTTAAAATATTAGCATTGGGGGGGTGGGCGCCGTTTCAGTTTTCACCTCAGGCAACAGAAAGGCTAGTGCGCCCCTGATCAGGTCCTTGTGTGCGTACTACATCCTGATGCTGTACACAATCAGGACAGTGCAGCATGAGCCTGGAGAACAACATACTAGTAAGTGCTTCTATAATCACTTTATAAGATTCACTCGCCACCCCTCCTTATAAACAAAAAATACTGTATATTAAGAACCTATATGTGACTATGCTAGATATATTTTTTCTTAATAGAAATGGGTGGATGGTTGTCTTCATATAATTTTTTGAAGACACTCCATGTATTATAATTCCTGTCAGGAGTTTCCAACTTTCTTTCTGTCTAGACTTTTAGCACAGCAGAAAATTTCACTTAACACTCTCTGTCAGACCATCAGTCAGACCAGGGCGGAGTTAGGTGTGGTCCTTTACTATCCTAGAAAAATGGATAGAGATAGATAGATAGATAGATATATAATAGCTAGGTAGAGATAGATGATATGCCCTGTGGAACTACATAGACCACACACCCTGTTGATGGAGGGAGTCAGGAATTCAGGGTGCTATTTGAGAAATACAGTGGATGTGTTGAATCTAATATGTGTCCTATTCCAATCCTTGATATTTACTGAAGCTGAAACTGCTTCAACAAAAATAATGCAATTTTTCATTAAAACACCATGCAAAAAAATAAAAAACAGACAAAAAAAGTGAACACAATATGTCCTACTGATGCCCCTGAGATTCTGCGGTATTGATGTGAAGAAGAAAGACCAGCGCCGAGGTGGAATGCACAGTTTTTCTCATATGCTTTTGCAATAACTCTCATTTTTCCACTGGGGCAAAGGGCCTTTTCCTGGGGCACAATGAAACTTAACTTTTGTACCCTGACAACAGAATTATAACCTTTTAGAGAAAGAATTCCTTTCCTTGGCACTCCGGTAACATCTCATAACAACAACACGGCTGCTTGTTAAATAAAAGAAAGTAACCAAAGAATAAGAAGTAAAAGTTTATGGGAGACATTTCTATCTTCCTTCATATTTCAAATCTATCTACCTCATATCTATCATTATCTATCTATCATTATCTATCTATCTATCTATCTATCTATCTATCTATCTATCTATTATCTATCATCTATCTATCTATCTATCTATCTATTCTATCATCTGTATATGTTTCTTATCCACAAATACCACAGCACGACCCGGTATTGCCGTGATATTTGTGGGCTCTATTGACACCAGCCTATGATTGAGGTTTCAATCTCTTGCGCACTAGAACTCCTCCGTTCGCACACTGCTGCTTTATTTCGTATTTCTACCTATTTATATTTCTATCTACTTGGGAATATTCAACATTAAACCAAGTGATATCTGTACATTGCAGCAGAGTCCACCATATGTGGGAGTAGCTTGCTTTACATAGTTGACTTGGTCTGCCCGCGCCTGATGTCCAGTATACCTTCCCTACAGTCCAGTAAACCAGGAGATCCGATGGCAATATTTCAGCTTTATAGAGCCCTCCGTCATTGTGTGTATATCTTTCTTGCTACAACGTATCTGTATGATCAGGGTTTGACGGCCATGTTTTGACAATATCACTTTATTCTGCTGCCTGTCACTGTAGCTATAATGGTCTCCAAATCTAAAAATCTCCAATCCCGGTGGATTGATATGACAGTAGATCCTATTGATCCCGTAGCAGTCATACATAACGTAATTGGAAAGCTTCATCACTTTTTGTTTGGCAAATTATCTAAAGAGTCTGACTGCTGCTCCTTTACTGTCACTTTTATTTGGCCCCTCGCTCCCTGGAGACTGATGATGTCCTCGGTTTTATCACTAGTGTTGTGTGTTATTATGACGTCTCCTAAGGATCAGATTCACCATTTCTTGTTACTTCCATGTATCCTTTATAGACTTTTTCTGTGACAATGTTACATCTTGTGTAGATTGATGGCTTACCTTACATATTATATCCAGGAACTAGAGTCAAGTCATCTTCTGTTCAGGGTTTTCAATCTCCTAGGTTTTAGTATGTTTTATTTTGTGGTCTTTAAACATACAAGTTCATTTTTTACCCTTGTTATTCTAAGAATAATAAGTCAGTAATCAGGAATATCTAATAATGCAGGATCCATTAGATTCCAGTAGTGTTGGCTTCTTTCCTGACTCAAATATAAATATATATATGTTATTATGTAAATCAGGAAGAAGGGAATAAGGTCATATTTACACAATGGTTTTTCTGACGGAAAAATCCAATGTGGAATCTGAGGACGACCCTTGATTTTTTTTTTATTGCTGATTTGCAGTTTGTCATACAAGAGGCTCAGCTTCGTGTGTGCTGCAAAGTAGATTCAAAATCCACAGCACAAAATGCAGTCCCATATGAACTATGACCCAGTTATCTCAATCAATCAGATGCGGAATAACACATGGATTTCCCAGGATTTTGTAGTAGATTAACCAGCAGAATTCACAAAGAATTTACTTCTTGTCTCTGCTAACAGGCATTTTGAAATGCAAGATGGCCGATTCTCCCAAAAATCTGCAATGATGGACATTTGAGATGCCGTTGTACATGTTAGACCCTATTACCATCTCAGCAATATGTTTTGGAATACACCTTTAGTAGAAACATTTGTTAGTTATACTAATGAAACGTCAACCAGGTGGCGGGGGTGTAGAAGGGTACTTTCACACTAGCGTTAAAGTTTTCCGGTATTGAGTTCCGTCACAGGTGCTCTATACTGGGAAAAAAAATGCTTACGTTTTATCCTAATGCCTTCTGAATGTTGCGGTATTTTCTCTGGCTAAAATTCCGGAACACTTGCTGGAATGCTGGATCTGGCATTAATTTCCCTTGAAATGTATTAATGCCGGACCTGGTACCAAGTGTTTCGGAAAAACAGAGCCAGTGTCCTGATCTGCGCATGCGCAGACGTATGAAAATGTGAAAAAAATAATCACCACTAGAGGGAACTCTTTGCAGCTACTATTTAACTCCAAAGCAACTATGTATTTATTTATGCAGTGAGCTCCCTCTGGTGGTGGCTCCAGGAAAAGATCAGCTGAAGTCACTTGATCTATATAGTTTGTTCATATTTTATATGCACATAGGTCTTACAATTTACATAAACCCCATTTTGCTTATTCTTCTCTTGTGGGACCAGTTACCTTACCTGAGTCTACAGAGATCCACAGTTTTTTTTACTTCTCTTCTGGGATGTATTTGTGGGATAACGTTGCACACCGCTTACATCTGGGAAGATTCACTACTGATCTAAATCTTTTCATTAGGATATAACAAATCTCATGGTGAAGTCTCAGAGGCCCAGAAATGGCTTTGTAACTCTTTCTAGACTGTATTTCAGCAATTATTTTTCTAATGCTTCAATTTTTTCACATCAATAGTGTTGATTACTTCATGTTACCATCAGTATTAATATAGTAAAATGTATTATGGAAGAGTAATGAGAGAAAGTGTTATTAAATTATAAGATTCGTTTGGTTGCATATTGCTGCTAAAGTGTACCTCCAGCCAAAAATGAACATTTCACAGTACTTCTTAATTTCTTTTTGTGGGAACTTTACAAAGTATTTCTGTTCAAAGCTCAGCTCTTTGCTGTGACGACTTCCCCGCATCCTAATCCAGAAGCTAAAGGTGTTTGCCATATTTAAGATCTTAACGGAGGAATGGTTTGGTTCCCTGGTTCCCTGTCATGGTTGGACCTTGCTACCCCTTCTTCGTGCTTCCCTCTTTAAGGGAATGTGTCATCAGAAAATGATGTCCTGTTAAAATCAAGCTTTTATATTAAACATGTTTTTTTGTGGAATATTTCACTTTTCAGCAGTCATCTCATTATCAACACAGGCATCACATTAAAAACAGGATAACAAAAGCAAAGTGAAATAAAGAAAAGATATGTGTCTCTATCTGGTTTTAAGTGGCAGAACAAGTTATATCACAGCTAATTCAGATTATCACACTAGAGCCAATGAACCGGTTAACTGTGAAATCACTGTGTGAAAAGCCCTGGAAGGGCTGTAGCGAAGCTTCCCTTAGGACAGTTTCTGCAGAAATGGATGGATCACAGTTCCCCAAGCACGTCCGCTCAGATGCAGTTCAGAAATATAGATTTTATGCAGGATTTTCAGTAAAGATGCAGTAAGATACCATCATGTATACAGAGACACATATATTGGTATTTTCTTGCTATAGCTACTGGAAGTTTGATTTAACTTTAAGAGGTTGTCTCATGGATATAATTGCCATCCGTACGCAATATTTAAGTATGTGGGTGTCATAGAGGAGTAGGTCTAGTCAGAATAACCCTCTGTAAGCCAAGACAGAGAGCTGTAATACTACATTACTCCTGCTACCGCCATATACAGTATATATTCCCTTAGCAATAATAGCTGATAGAAAAGCCGATGTGCATGATGAGAGTCGTAGCTTCACCACAGTTGGAGTGCCGGATGTTTCTAATCCCTATAAAAGATGGTCAGACTATTAAAGGGGAAAAAAAAAAGAACTTTGCCTTCTGGTCCCCGCTATTTCCTCATAGATAGTAAGCTGTGAGCAGGACCCCTATGCCAAATGTTTGAATTGCTGATTAATTTTAGTCCTCTTTACGTGGGCCGAGCGATAATCTGAAATGAACATTAGTGGGATTGCTCATTCTCGACAAAGGTGCTGTCGATCATCGCTCGTTCATCGGGTGAAATCATCGTTGAGGTGGACGCCAAAATCTTTGTTTGTGGAAAGCAGGTCATGCCGTGCTGCCCACACATAATGATTGTCTATGGGGACAAATGATCAGGATAGTGGTTGCTAATCCCTATACAAAGGAGATGATTGCAGCATGTATGTGCCACACTCATCACTGTTAGCGATCAGTCAATTATCAGGAACAAATGGTTCATTGCTGATTACTGACTTCACCATAAAGGGGATTTGTACACGTACCTTCTAAATAGTAAAATGCTGGGGAATATGCTGGCACCACCACAGATGATCATTTGTGGCAGCAGTTGCTTTATACAATTAAATGCAGTTTAAATTTTTTTTAAATACATTTTATTTTGCATACTTAAAGGGGTTATCCAGGGATTTATATTGATGACCTATCCTCAGGATAGGTCATCAATATTAGATCAGTGGGGGTCTGATGCCAGGGACCCATGCCGATCAGCTGTTCGAAGAGGTTGGCGCTCCTTGAGCACCGCAACTTCTTCCTAGGCCAACGATACATCGGTCACATGCCAAAGCTGCAGCTCAGTCTCATTCATTTGAATGCTGCAATGCCAAGTACGGCCACTATATAATGCACAGCGCTGTGCTTGAATAACTGCCGGGAGCCTGCATCACTCACCAGACCTCCAGTGAGCGCACAGACGCCCTGAAACAGCGGATCGGCAGGGCTGCTGGGACTCGGATCCAGGCCGATCGGATAATGATGACCTATCCTGAGTATATAGTAGGTCATCATTGTCAATTCATGGATATCCCCTTTAATGTTCCTATTTCAGGTCCTTTTTCAAAACAGTTTCCTTCCAATTAAAATATATTGTAGTCTTGCCCATTACCTGTGATTATGGACCCTCTCACACATGGCGGATCAGAGGTGGATCCATTCATTACAGTGAGGCTGCAAAAAAAGCAAACTGCACACCGTGAGCTGTCTACCTCCTTATGGCCATTCCGCAGTGTCGCAAAAAAGATAGAACATGCCCTATTCTTGTCTGAATTGTGGATAAGAATAGGCATTTTTACAACAGGTCTGCAAATAAAATAAAAAAAACAGATGCAACCCAAAGCTATTAAAAGAGCTTAGCGGTGAACTACCAAAACCATTAACATATTTATTTAACTAATCACTGGCAACAGGAGTCGTCCCAAAAGATTGGAAATTAGCAAATGTTGTGCCCATTCACAAGAAAGGTAGTAAGGAGGAATCAGGCAACTATAGGCCAGTAAGCCTGACATCAATAGTGGGGAAATTAATGGAAACCATACTTAAGGAGAGGATTGTGGAACATCTAAAATCCCATAGATTGAAAGATGAAAAACAGCATGTCATGGTCTTACCTTCTTGCTGTTCTCCTTCGTTTGACATGTGCTGGCGGCCATCTTGGTTTCTGGGTTTCTTGTAGCCTTCCACCCTGCGGCTTCTCCTTCCCACTGGGAGGAGCTGGATGCCTAGCTCATATATATAGGAGGTCTGTGGCTTCAGTTCCTTGCTTGGTCCTCCTGTGTTCACATGCTTCTAAGACTGCTGCTGCTTCTGGTTCCTGATCCTGGCTTCGTCTGACTACCCTGCTGGTTCCTGATCCAGGCTTCGTCTGACTACCCTGCTGGTTCCTGATCCAGGCTTCGTCTGACTACCCTTCTGGTTCCTGACCTCTGGCTTCGCAAGACCCTGCTTCGGTTTAGCCATCCGTTTGGACTTTCGCCTTACAACTTGATTTTCAATAAAGCCTTCTTATTTCCACTTATCTCTTGTTGTACGTCCGGTTCATGGTTCCATGACATTAGGACCAAGCCATGAATTCTGACGGTACAGGGCCATCCTCGCTACCTACACTGGTTGCCAGACTTGATCAGCAGGATCACCTGTTGGGTCGGTTCGCTGTGGCGTTGCAAACCCTGCTTGAACGCACGGCTCATTTAGCTTCCGTTGCCGATGGGTCGGTTGTCGCTCCTGGGCCCGCTCCTACTGCCGCTCCGGTTGTTGCGCCAGAGTCTACCCCGACACCTGTTGCTGCGCCTGCGGTGTTTCGGGGTATGACCGGTTCTGCCCCCCTTCCACAGCGCTTTGGGGGAGAGCCAACTCAGTGCCGAGGTTTCCTTAACCAGGTGGGCATTTATTTCGAGTTGCTGCCACATGCCTTTCCTACTGAGAGATCAAAGGTGGGCTTCTTGATCTCGCTGCTCTCGGACAAGGCCTTGGCCTGGGCCAGCCCTTTATGGGAGAACAACAATCCGGTGGTTGCCGAGTTTTCCGGTTTTGTTGCTTCTCTTCGGAAGGTATTCGATGTGCCGGCTCGTGCTGCCTCTGCTGCGAAGCTCCTTATGTCCATCAGACAGGGTTCACGATCCGTAGCTGAATACGCCATTGAGTTTCGTACCCTGGCAGCAGAGGTGGGCTGGAATAATGAGGCTCTGGTCGCTGCTTTCTCTCATGGTCTCTCGGATGCCTTGAAGGATGAGGTTGCAGCTAAGGACCTACCAGTGGAGCTCGAGTCTCTTATTTCTTTCCTGATTTTGATTGACACCAGACTCAGGGAGAGACCTTCCTTTAAGGAGAGACTGCGGAGGTCTTCTAACAGATTGGCGCCTACGTTTGCTGTCCCACCCGTGCCTCCCTCTCCTCCCACGCCTCCTGGGGATGACTTGTCTGGGGGTGAACCCATGCAGCTGGGGTTTGCTCGCCTGTCCGAGGGGGAGAGGGTACTCCGGAGACGCGAGGGCCGATGCATGTACTGTGGTCTCGGTGGGCATTTTCGGTTGGCATGCCCGAACCGTCCGGGAAACGCTCGCACCTGAGATCCTGTCGGGGGCAGATCTTGGGTGGAGTCTCCTCATCCCCGGTTTCCCGTGTTGACAAACCACTGATTACTGTTGTCCTCTCCTGGGTCGGGGGCTCGGTGACGACCCAGGCGTTGGTGGACTCTGGTGCTGGTGGTTTGTTCATTGATAGTGTGTTCGCTGCCGCCAATTCCATTCCTCTGCAGCCTCGAGGTTCCCCACTGGCTCTTGAGGCGATAGACGGCAGACCCCTTCTGCCGCCACACGTGACTCATGAGACCCTTCCAGTGGGGATGGCCATTGGTGCCGTTCACAGAGAGTCGGTCTGTCTCCAGGTTATTTCGTCTCCACACTACTCGGTGGTCTTGGGGTACCCCTGGCTCCAGAAGCATAATCCGACTTTCGATTGGAGATCGGCCGAGATCCTCTCGTGGTCACCGCAGTGTGGGGCTAGTTGCATCCATGGGCCTGTCAAGTTGCTGTGTACTTCCTCGGACTCTCTGTTGCCTCCTGAATACGAGGAGTACCGGGATGTATTCGATAAGGTGCGTGCGGTTGCCCTACCTCCGCACCGCCCATACGATTGTGCCATAGAGTTACAATCTGGTGCCGTTCCTCCTCGTGGCAAAGTCTATCCACTGTCGGTAGCGGAGAATGAGGCCATGGAGGAGTACGTGAGGGAGGCGCTTTCACGCGGACACATTCGCAAATCCTCGTCCCCGGCAGGGGCTGGATTTTTCTTTGTGAAAAAGAAGGGCGGTGAGTTGAGGCCTTGCATCGATTACAGGGGTCTCAGTCGCATCACGATCAAGAACGCTTACCCGATACCCTTGATTTCCGAGCTGTTCGATCGCCTCAAAGGGGCCACGGTCTTTACCAAACTCGACCTGAGGGCGGCATATAACCTGGTAAGGATCAAGGCGGGCGATGAGTGGAAGACCGCGTTTAACACCAGGACCGGTCATTATGAATCCTTGGTTATGCCCTTTGGGTTGTGCAATGCGCCCGCAGTCTTCCAGGAATTCATCAACGATGTTTTCCGTGACCTGTTGCAGCAGTGTGTGGTGGTCTATTTGGATGACATCTTGGTATATTCTGAATCCATGGAGGCCCACATTCTGGATGTCAGACGAGTGTTGCAACGGTTACGAGAGAACAAGCTGTTCGGTAAGCTTGAGAAATGCGAATTTCACCGATCCCAGGTAACCTTCTTAGGTTACATCATTTCCGCTGAGGGGTTCTTCATGGATCCTGAGAAGGTTTCGGCTGTCTTACAGTGGCCCCAGCCCAGTGGTCTTCGTGCTCTGCAGCGCTTTTTGGGCTTCGCCAATTATTATCGGAAGTTCATCAGGGACTTTTCCATGCTAGCCAAGCCTCTCACGGATCTGACCAGGAAGGGCAGTAATCCCCAGGTCTGGCCGCTCGAGGCCATCCGAGCTTTTGAGGCTCTAAAGTCCGCCTTTGTGTCGGCTCCGATTCTGTCGCATCCCAACCCTGGGTTGCCTTTTGTCCTCGAGGTGGACGCGTCTGAGACGGGAGTAGGCGCCCTTCTGTCTCAGCATAGAACACCAGAGGGTCCTCTGCTTCCTTGTGGGTTTTACTCCCGGAAACTGTCTTCCGCGGAGTGCAACTATCAGATTGGTGACAGGGAGTTATTGGCCATCGTGCAGGCCCTTAAAGAATGGAGGCACTTGCTCGAGGGCTCGGTGGTTCCGGTTCTCATCCTGACAGACCACAAGAATCTGACCTACCTCTCTGAGGCCAAGAGATTGACACCACGTCAGGCCAGATGGGCTCTGTTCTTGTCACGTTTTAATTACGTGGTCTCCTACCTACCCGGTTCCAAGAACATCAGAGCGGATGCCTTATCACGGCAGTACTCCGAGCTGTCCGGGGAGGAGTCGATTCCGACTTCGGTCATACCTCCGAATCAGATCCTGGCCGCCATTCGCACCAGCCTGACCTCTCCCCTGGGTGAGCAGATTTTGGCGGCTCAATCTGGTGCTCCCTCTGGGAGACCCAACGGCAGATGTTTTGTGCCTGAGGAGTTGCGCACTCGGTTGTTGCGAACCTACCATAACTCCAAGGCCGCGGGGCATCCTGGAAAGAATCAGCTGTCCTGGGCTGTTTCACGTCTGTTCTGGTGGCCTTCTCTACGTTCCGACATCGCCGCATATGTAGCGGCATGCTCCGTTTGTGCCCAGAGTAAGTCCCCTCGGCACCTTCCGTTGGGCCTTTTGCAACCCATAGCCACCGGGGAGCGTCCATGGTCACACCTGGGGATGGATTTCATTGTGGACCTCCCTGCATCCCGAGGCCATACGGTCATTCTCATGATTGTGGATCGGTTTTCCAAAATGTGCCACTGTGTTCCTCTCAAGAAGTTACCCTCTGCACAAGAGTTGGCCACGATTTTTGCCAGGGAGGTCTTCCGGTTGCACGGGTTGCCCAAGGAGATTGTGTCGGATCGGGGGAGTCAGTTTGTGTCCAGGTTCTGGCGCGCCTTTTGCTCCCAGTTGGGGATTCATCTCTCTTTCTCCTCGGCCTACCACCCTCAGTCCAATGGGGCCGCAGAACGATCCAATCAGGCCTTGGAGCAATTCCTTCGTTGCTATGTCTCCGATCACCAAGACAATTGGGTTGACCTCCTGCCTTGGGCTGAGTTTGCCAGGAACACGGTGGTGAACTCTTCCTCTGGGACGTCTCCCTTCATGGCCAATTATGGGTTCCAACCTGCCGTGTTACCGGAGGTATTCTCTCCACAGGATATTCCGGCTGTGGAGGATCACCTTTCCGTCCTACGTGCTTCTTGGGTACAGATCCAGAGGTCCCTTGAGGCCTCTGCGCAGCGCCAGAGACTCCAGGCTGATCGCAGACGAGCGCCCGCTGCTTCCTACCAGGTCGGAGACCGCGTATGGTTGTCCACCCGCAACCTCAACCTTCGAGTGCCCACTCCCAAGCTGGCGCCTCGCTTTGTTGGTCCCTTCCGAGTGCTTCGCAGGGTAAACCCGGTAGCCTATGCCCTTGCGCTTCCTTCTGGCATGCGGATCTCCAACGTGTTTCATGTCTCCCTGTTGAAGCCACTGGTGTGTAATCGTTTCACTTCCTCGGTTCCTCGGCCTCGTCCGGTCCAAGTGGGCAATCGTGAGGAGTATGAGGTGAGCAATATCCTGGACTCACGCCTGGTCCGCGGTCGGGTGCAGTTTTTGGTCCATTGGCGTGGTTATGGTCCAGAGGAGCGTTCCTGGGTTCCCTCCGCAGATGTCCATGCTCCTGCCACGCACGCTTCCCTCAGAAACCGTTCTTTACTCCGCGGAGGAGGGGCCCTTGAGGGGGAGGTACTGTCATGGTCTTACCTTCTTGCTGTTCTCCTTATCAGCAAAATTGCAGAAGGACTTAATGGTAAGGTGTATCTTTTTGCTGATGACACAAAGATTTGTAACAGGGTTGATGTTCCTGGAGGGATATACCAAATGGAAAAGGATTTAGGAAAACTAGAGGAATAATCAAAAATCTGGCAACTAAAATTTAATGTTGATAAGTACAAGATAATGTACCTGGGACGTAAAAACCCAAGAGCAGAATATAAAATCAGTGACACAGTCCTAACCTCAGTATCTGAGGAAAGGGATTTAGGGGTCATTATTTCAGAAGACTTAAAGGTAGGCAGACAATGTCATAGAGCAGCAGGAAATGCTAGCAGAATGCTTGGGTGTATAGGGAGAGGCATTACCAGTAGAAAGAGGGAGGCGCTCATGCCGCTCTACAGAGCACTAGTGAGACCTCATTTGGAGTATTGTGCGCAGTACTGGAGACCATATCTCCAGAAGGATATTGATACTTTGGAGAGAGTTCAGAAAAGAGCTACTAAACTAGTACATGGATTGCAGGATAAAACTTACCAGGAAAGATTAAAGGACCTTAACATGTATAGCTTGGAAGAAAGACGAGACAGAGGGGATATGATGGAAACTTTTAAATACATAAATGGAATCAACAAGGTAAAAGAGGAGAGAATATTTAAAAGAAGAAAAATTGCTACAAGAGGACATAGTTTTAAATTAGAGGGGCAAAGGTTTAAAAGTAATATCAGGAAGTATTACTTTACTGAGAGAGTAGTGGATGCATGGAATAGCCTCCTGCAGAAGTGGCAGCTGCAAATACAGTGAAGGAGTTTAAGCATGCATGGGATAGGCATAAGGCCATCCTTCATATAAGATAGGGCCAGGGGCTATTCATAGTATTCAGTATATTGGGCAGACTAGATGGGCCAAATGGGTTTATCTGCCGACACATTCTATGTTTCTATGTTTCAAACATGGACCGGATGTCATCTGTATTTTTTGTGGATACGAGATTTGCGGACTGCAACATACATGCGGTATGTGAATACACCTGTCACGGCCATGCCCATGACCGTGACTCCTTGATCGCATGCGGTTGCCTGCGATTTTCTATGGGTATTCAACCATGGGTGAGGGCCGCTGGTGTGTGGCCTCACTCGTGGTTGCCGCGGGCAACTAGCGTGTGTATTTTGCAGCAGAGCAGCCTGAGCGTGGCTAGGCAGCTTGCTGCCCTGGCATGCGGTCTCTCCTAACTTCTTTTGGGTTAGGTGTGTGTGTTGTGTGCACGGTGTATTATGTTTTGTGTGCACTTCCCCTTTATGTGTGTTTTCCCTTCTGTGTGCTGGAAGGGTTAACTCCCTTCCTAGTGTGTCTGATGTCACTGGGTGTGGTTGACCGGTGGGTGTGGCCACTTTGGCCTATATAGCCTGAGTCTCTTGCAAGGTTCAGTAGGTTGCTTCAGCCCTGCTAGCTGGAGCAGCCTCCTGTGTATGTGATCTGCCTGTGAGAGCCACCACTGTGGTCATATGTTTAAGTTCAGTTTGTCTTTGTCTGTGTGATGTTCGGTTTATGTTTTCTGGTATATATCTGTGCTGCC
This sequence comes from Bufo gargarizans, assembly GCF_014858855.1. Lineage (NCBI taxonomy): Eukaryota > Metazoa > Chordata > Amphibia > Anura > Bufonidae > Bufo > Bufo gargarizans. The sequence continues at coordinate 485,838,562 of NC_058083.1, forward strand.
ATGTATCTGGGTTCCGGTGTGTGGATGAGTTTGTGCTGACTTCGGTTTGCTATTTGTGGACTTCAGATTTCCTGCACACTGATCCAGTCAGCAGGGCTGTGGCAAGTGGCTGGAACTAGTGCAGCACCTGCCATATACATTGGTTTGCATTTGTGTTCCCCTTTTCCCTACAGCTTGGCCATTGGGACTCCTGATCCTCCCTGTCTTGGAGGAGTGGGTTGTCCTACTCTGTCACCTAGGTCAGGGCCGACTTGAGGGCTTGTAGGGACTTTAGGTTCCGGCGTATGAGCCCTCCTACCATCAAGGTCGGCTCATACTGACAGGAGACAGGGTCAACGTTAGAGACGCAATAGGAGGTGACCTGCTCCCTAATGCTGTGGTCCTGGCCAAGCAGCGACCGGACATCCTCTAACAACACACGGCTGAGGATTTCCCCCATCCTCAGCCGTGACAACACCCTAACTGTGAGTCTGAGAGTGCAAACCTTTCAGTGTGCAGATAAATATGATCCAGTGCTTTCAGGATTTCTATGGTTCGGGCTTTATTCGGAGGACATTTTTCACGCCGTTTAGCAAACAGTCATTATCTTATCACCTCCAGACATTATTTAGCCATCGGAGTTGTTAGCTTAAGCAGCGTTGGGCTGTTTACAATGTACGGTAATTACCTCTTCACCATCAGTTAACAGTTAATAGTTAATGTCTCCGTTCACGGTTTATGACAAGTGACGACTGATAGAAAGTTTCAGGAGTTAGCTCAGAAATAAGACGATTCTCATTAATAATGAATGGTTCCTGGCTTTTGGCCTGTTTACCCCGAAGCGGTGAGTTCTTGTGACAATAATGCGACTATTTACTTGTGATCACCAGAGTGAATCTAATCCCATTGTACGGCCGAAAAGACGGAATCTGGCTTATTTCACAAATGACTGTCGTCTAGTAGCTGCGAATCCGCCATTCACTCAGCCGCCTCGCCACCGGTGCTGAGGATGTTAGAGAGAATTAAAGTATTTATGAACGTTATTCAGCCTTACCTAGCTTTTCAGAAGGCCATGTTCATCAATTATAGAGCAGCTCCAATGGTATTTCTTTATGCTTCCATTAATATGAACGATTATCTGGATGGGATATAAAAAGAAAAACGTGTCATTTGGGGAAAGCAAAGGAAGAGCGCCATCAAGTGGAGAAAGTCGTATAGAAAGGGATCACCTGTGTATCCAGGTATTCAAGAGACGTGTGTGCAGGTGTGAGCCAGCCAAAATAATACTGGACCATGCTGTGGCCTCCTACCTGAAGGAAGGTAGTGGTGCCTGCAAGGATCCAAACAGAATATGTGTAAGATAGGTAGACATAAAATAGGGAAGAAAGAAAGAAAGAAAGAAAGAAAGAAAGAAAGAAAGAAAGAAAGAAAGAAAGAAAGAAAGAAAGAAAGAAAGAAAGAAAGAAAGAAAGAAAGAAAGAAAGAAAATACTCACACAGGCAGAAAGGGTTAATAAATGGAAAGGTAGACTAGTAAAGTGAAAGATAGGTTGGATAGACATTTATCCAAGATAGACAGATAGATAGATAGATAGATAGATAGATAGATAATAGATAGATAGATAGATAGATAGATAATAGATAGACAGAAAATAGGGTGAATAAATGGAAAGAAAGAAAGAAAGAAAATACACACAGGCAGAAATGGTGAATAAATGGAAAGGTAGACCGATAGACTGAAAGCTAATGAGGACAGAGGGACTTGTGTAGGAAGGACAGAAAGATAGATTGGGGACAGGGACCAATGTGATGGGTGACATTCTCCGCACAGCGCTCTGGAATATGTTGGCGCTGCATATGGACATAAGCTACATATAGGGTACAGAGAAGATGTGACTGTGTGCACTATTACCAGTACGGCCCCGTACGGCGCACACTGCCGAGCACCTCTCCTTGTCACTTTTCGAGGCGCTCACTTTGTATGACAAAGCCTCAGTGTTACACGTTGTCACTTTAACATCTGCAGTGAGAGAAATAAATAAATTCGGAGCAGATGTTGGATCGCTTGTCACAGCTGGTCTTTTTGGCAAATAATATTAAGTGGATTTGAATGAAAGGCATTTCTTAGGACAAGTTTACAGAGAAAGAGACGGGAAGGCATTGTTTTTTTTTTTGGATGTCAAATTGCAGTAAAAACACCCTTTATTATAAAAAATGAGCAGGCTACATAATAAAACATTAGCTCCACTTTGAATGATTTTGCTTTCTATTAGGCCACAGATGTTACTTTTATTCCGCAATGCAGATTTTTATAAGATCTTCAGACTTGTAAATGGGTAATAAAGTTTAATAGGCAAAACTGGAAAAAATAAAACTTAAAAATATTTTTTTAAATAATGTTATTATCTGGTATTACTGCACACATTCTTAAACTAAAATTCCCTGGATAAAAAATAAATAAAAAATTGTGATATTTATTAATGGGAATCTGTCACCAGGAAACTCGCTGATGAACCAGGCGCAATGGCTTGTAGGGCTAGTTCAGATGAATGCAATGATACCTTTCACTTAATTATCCATTGCTTCATTCAGAGGACAAAGTAATTTTAATTGATATGCAAATGAGCAGTTAAGTGCATCAAGGGCGGAGCTTAGCGTCACTGTGCACTCTTGCTCCTTCCGCTTCCTCCGCCAGCCCCTCCCTCTCCTTATTGATTGATAGGGCCAGGCAAGATGGCTATGCAGGAGTCCAAACCTGTCAGAAAGGAGAGGGATGGGCTGGCAGAGGAAACAGGAGGCGCTATGGTGAACACACTAACTTGGGCTCCCCCTCCCCCACTTAATATGGATTAAAAGTAATTTTCTCCAGAATAAAGCAACAGATCGCTAAGTGAAAGGCATCACTACATTCGGCTGGGCTAGCCCTACATGGTACTGTACCTGTGAATTTGCTGGCGACATATTTTATTTTAAAGGTGCATGGCTCTTAATACATTTGTCCCATTGTGGTCTGTCGTATATCTATAATATGGGCAGTTATAGGTTTTTGTTGCTTCTGCTGCCATTTTCTAGCTTTAAACTTAAAAAAAATACAGTACCTCAACTATTTTTGGCCACTTCTCCTGCTGCTAAACCTCATGTACGTACTGTGAGGTTTAGCCAGAGCCGGACTGGGAACTTAAAGTGGCCCTGGAAAAAATACTAAAAGTGGCCCCCTTTTTGTAGTTGGGTCTAAAATGATGGAAGGCAGGGCCAGCAAAACCATATTGCGGCACATTATACCACCACAACAGAGCCAAATACCACAGTTTATCACAAAATACTGCCAGCAGCACAAAATACATCCTCAAAAACTTCCACTGGCCGGTCGTGAGGAGAGCTCAGGTGACCTCGTGGGAATTGGCCCACCGGGAAATTTCCCTGTAAGGTCTATAGCCAATCCGCCTTTGGGTTTAGCACCATGATAAGTGGCCAAGTGGATGAGGAAAATTCAAAATTTTAGAGTAAATATGCCATGTGCCAAAATATGTGATTTTTTTAATGGCAAAAATCTGGCACAAGTGAAAAAAAATATACATTCCCCCATAGTCTCCATCGCTTCAATACCTTAAAGAAAGAATTATAATGGAAATCATCAAGTTTTTGCTGTGGGGCTCATGAAGGGAAGGAGCAAAAATCAGGCTGTTCCATTTTACTTCTCCATAGGCCATGTAAATGTGTACATGGCTTCCTTTCCTTATCACTAAATAAGGAAAGGATACACTAAGTAGGAGGACCACCAAGCTCCAGACTGTTCTGCTACATGGTTGGCATGGGGATATGGACTAGTACCAGGAGGCATCCCCTTTTACTCTGGCATTGGGGCCCACCCTCCTCTGGGTATTCTGTCAGGCATATATTTGGCATATATGTATAAATATACAGACACACAGAAGCAATAAAAGTGCAACTGTACCATTCTTAAAAATGGAGTCATAGATTTGTAGATGTAATGATAGATAATATACATGAGAGTAAATAAATAGATGAATAGATAGATAGATACATACATAAATAGAATGAGATAGAGAGATAATAAGTAGATAGAGATTGATAGATAGATAGATAGAATGAGATAAATAGATAGATAGCTAGATAAAGATAGATAGGATATATATATATATATATATATATATATAGAGAGAGAGAGAGAGAGAGAGAGAGAGAGAGATAATAAGTAGATAGAGATAGATAGACAGATAGAAAGAATAAGATAGAAGGATAGATAGATATTAGATAGATAGATAGATCGATAGAATAAGATAGAAGGATAGATAGATATTAGATAGATAGATAGATAGATAGATAGATAATTAGATAGATAATTAGTATTGGTTGCATTGCTTTATAAAAAAAAAAGGCTCTTCTTGAGTTTACAGAAATTACTAAATCTCCGAGTGTTGTTTGCTTAGAACATTATTGTTTGCCAGCAAATATTTTTAATTACCTATGTGCACATCTCTAGTGAGCCGATAATTGCTCTTTGTGTTCGGCTCTTAATTAAAGAATGCCTTGCGCTGCCTGGCCCGTCAGAGGCATGACAATAGTGATAATAATAGCCGGCTGCGTGACATTTCATATCCCAGCCATAAGCACCATATGCGGAATCTTCTTCTGCCATTTGTATCACTGACACACGGCTTATACATCAGTATGGGCCCTTATAGTGCAGATTAAAAAAATACCACTTCTCTGTTATTTATTGGCTGGATATTGAAGGGAGACACTTTTCCAATAATATGTTACATTACAGGCTGAATTATAGCGTTTCTACTTTCTGGATGATCATGAAGGATCTCTTTTGCTCTTTTCCAATTTCCAGAAGGATTAAAGTATGAATTGTGCAGCTAGGGGACTCAAAACAGAGACGTGCCACTGGAAGGGAGTTAATTAACCTTGACTAAAGTTCATTTTGCAATGGAAATATTAATATTAGGGGGCAATGACAGCTGTCTCTTCAGTGTGATTTATGAATTTCTCTCTGTTCACAAGGTCTTATGAATGTATATACTCTTAATGGACATTGGGGAGGATTTGTTAAATTCAAGCATTATATTAGTTTATCTAAATGTATATCAATATTCAAATATACATGTTGACCCATGAAAAAGTAGTCCTCCAAGATGAACGAGTGAGTGGATTTTTTTTTTTTTTAATTATCTACAAGTCACAAAAGGTGCTGAAAGTGGTCCCCATTCTGGTCTCTGTATCTTTGGGCACATCGGATTATGTTGGCTGATACGGCTTGCAGTTCTTCAGCAGTGATGCTGCAGAAGAAAAAATGTCTTGCTTTTTCAAACAAGATGGGGCAACATGCTACACCTCAAGGAACTCACTGACACGGGTTCATGAACTGTTTACGGATCAAGGGGATATAGCCACCATGGTTCCCCAGACTTGTCCACATGTGATTTTTATCTGTGGAGAAATTGAAAACAGAAAATTTCCGCTAACAATCTGAATCCCCTGGATGAACTGAAGGAGAGCATCACAAACACCATCCGCAGCATCACAAGCCGTATTAGCCAACATGATCCAACCTGCCCAAAGATGCAGAGACCTGAACCCGTGTCCAATATTAACAAATCCTCCCCAATGTCCACTTTCAGCATCTTTTATGATTTGTGGGTAATTTAAAAAGAACAATCCACTTGCTCGTTCATCTGGTCATACTTTTTTGGGGGGCCACTCTGTATTTATATATAGAATTGCCTTGGAGCTGAATTGACTGTAACATGACAAGTCCTTTAAGAGTTTATTAAAATATATACCGGTATATTGAAATATGTCCACTTCTCAAGCTCTCCCTTCCTTAACCTGATAAGTCTCCATTACTAGTTCACAAGGAAAAGCCCCAGCTTCAGCGTCCTGAACTCCGAGATCCCCCCTTGTCAGGAGTAAAGATTTATTCTTGGATCCAGAGTAGCATGCTCGCTTCCTTCTATGCCTGCAGATGGCATGTAGATTTGAGTCTCACACGGCTTGGTCTTCCATTCTAAAAGACTTTCACCAAAGTTGGTCAAAGGGACTGCTGGGGAATATGGGATGAAATGGAGAGAACGAGGAGAACAGACTGGGTGGACTGTGACTTTTTTAATGAAACGGTACTTACAAAATAGAAAGAAAAAAAAATCAGCATATAAAAGATTTAAAATCCAGGTAGATATCCCACTGGTCTTGCTATCCTTGTCTTCTGTGCACATGAGGACAACCAACCCATAAAGGACTGACTTTGGAACAAATCACTTACCTAATTTAGAATTAAAGGTACATTTGCAAATGACCGTTCTGACATTATTCAGGATAAGTTCTTTAGTGGACATGTTTTGTATAAATGGATTGTGGTGCCTCAGAATCATTTCCTCTAGTAGGTCCAAGGTTGTAAATGAATATCTAGGTCCTTTGTACAGACTGTTCCATTCATTATCTCCATAAATAGGCTTCAGAAAAGTGGGAAATATGTACACCCAAAGTGATCTTAATTTTGTGCAATTTGGAGATAAGCCTCAAATGTATCATGATATTGGATTCAGATGTTGAGTGGCATTTTATATTAATACCAGGGTGTGTTTTTGACCAATACCCAGCTCACATCTTGTTTGAACAGTATGACCAACACTTACTAATTGAATTGTATCACTTTTGTGACCAAAATATTGATACCCATGTTTTTAGATACATTTACTAAACATTTGCTCCAAAAAAGAAAAATATTTCCAAATGTTTGACACTATTTCAAAGTGCCTAAACAAAGGGGCTTGCTTTAGTAAATGAGACAACGTGCACTAAGCAGTGTGGCAACAGTTTGGCGCAAATATTTGGCACAAACTAAGAGAAAGAAATAAGCGGTGTAGAGAGTAGTATTTTTATAATACAGCAGGAACCTACAGGATAAATCTAGCACATTTTCCATTGTTTTAATATTGGACAGCATTAGTAAATGTACACCTATGTTTGGCATACAGTATGCCCTCGGAAAACATGCAGTCTCATACACCAGCTGTGTCCATAGGTTCCTATTGACCCAACCTATCCCAAAAGGGATTCACTTTGGCATACACCAGGTGATATAATGAAACACGAGACAAATTACGTTGTTTATAGTTTTATACATTTTTTACAGTAAAAAGTTGGCACCAGATAGCCGATCACTCATGACAGCTGACAATATCCTTATTGCATCCTTGTTCTCTACTCACCTGGTGTCACGACAGTGTCATGGTCTCGGTGTTGTTCGCTGCAACACAATTGCCATGCATGCTGGTTGCCTGTGGCAATGTGTTGTATGGCAGCATTTGTGTTCCCTCCCTTCTCTCCTGGTTCTTTCTCAGTCTGGTGTGTATGGGGTTAGGGTGTGGTGCTAGGTGTGTTCTGGGTGTGGCCTCATAGCTTTACTTAATCTGGTGTTATGAGTGTGAGGTCAGTGGTACTCCAGCCTCTGTTTGTGCTGGAGCCATGCTCCTGCCCTTTATATAACATCTGTTCAGTGTGAGGGCCAGCAAGTTAGACAACAAGTTCATCCATTGTCATCCTTATGTATTTTACCCTACCTTCCCTTGTTTATTGGTGAGGGTTAATGTACACAGGGTGTGTTGTTATGTCTAGTGTTGTGTTCCATGCCTGGTGTGTTTGGTGTCGTTGTCCAGCATTGTTGCTAGAAATTCCTCTGTCTGTCTGTCTATGCCTTCGGTTAGAGGGTCCCTGGGTTCCCTGGAGGGGGAATCACAAGTCAGTGAGCAGCTCTGCCTGGGGCCACCATGCTTCCTGTCTGCATGGGGACCCAGGTAGTCTTGGTGCTGGTGTTCCACCCTGTTGCTGCGGCAGGTAAATGCCTGTTATTCCGGTATGTTGTCTTATCACTGGGTTCTTACCTGCTGACCCAGTTGCTGCTCAATGTCTTCTCTTTCCCTTGCTGCTTGGCCTGTGAGACTACTGTTCGTTCGTATTTTAGAGGAACAGGTCGTCTCTAGCTCCTAACCTTTATTTTAGAATCATCAGGGTGACTCAGGGTCCGAGGTTCCTGTGTATGAGCCCACCTACCATCTGGTTCTGCTCATACGGTTAGGAGTCAGGGCCAGAATTAGGGCGGCTTTAGGAGGTGACCTGCTCCCTTTTCCTGGTGTCCAGGCGTAGCTGCCACCTCATTTTCCTACATTATACGGTGGGGACTTTTCCCTCCAATCCCCACCGTAACACCTGGACTCCCCTTTTCTTGTAGTTTAAGCAATAAACTTCCACCTATAAATGGAAGAAATTTAACATCAGAGACAAGTCTAGTTGAGCAAAATTGTGAACTAATAAAATATAAACACAGGTAGACTTTTGCTAAAGGCAAATCCTCTATGAGCGGATATTACAGCAGTTGATTGAGACTCCGAACAAAAGTGGCAGAAAGAACAAAGAAAGGAAATAAGATATAAAAATGCTGTTTTCCTCCTACTGTGCTCTGATGTCTTTTATATTTCATTTTGGCAAAATGATGACTATACTCCAAACATAATCCAGGCTCCATTTTACAATTTCACAGTTACTGACAGGTCTGCTACCAGCAAGCCAAATAATATAAGGGAGAATAAAAAAAATAGACACAGAAAAAAGCAATCCCCTCTAAAACACAACTTTTATTGACACAACTACATGGTGGCCCACAAAAAAGTAGCCCGCTTCCAGCAATAGTATGACCAGATGAACGAGTCACAAAAGATGCTGAAAGTGGTCCCCATTCACATCTATGCATCTTTGGGCATGTCAAATTATGTTGGCTAAAACTAAAACCAAAAGAACACTATGACCTGATGCCTAGGTGTCCCTACCTAAAGCGGGACTGACGCCCTCATAAGGGTGCCAAATTTATCATTAAGCCTGACTCATCATAATAAGGCTCCATTCAGACATCTGTATAGTTGACCCATTCATTTTCAATGGGGCCAGTACACAGTGTGCTGTTCACATCCGCACTTCCGTTCCGCAGCCCCGAACTTCCGGTCCGCGACTCCGCCAAAAAATAGAACATGTCCTATTCTTGTCCGCAATAGCGGACAAGAATAGACATTTTCTATTATAGTGCCGGCCATGTGCACTATATGGACCCTCTATGGACCCTTAATGTTCTTTGTTATTGTTCATTAAAGTGGTTGTCTCTTCACAGACAATGGGGACATACCACCAGGACCCGCACCTATATCGAGAACAGAACCCCAAAAGTGTTAGAGGGCTCACTGTGCATGCGCAGCCACCCTCCATTCATTTTCTATGGGGCCGCCAAAAATAGCCGAGGTATTTCAGTCAGGCCCATAGACGTGAATGGGAATGGTGGCTGGTCATGGGTCCCTATGCAGACTGGAAGCATGGTGGCCCCATGAAGTCACGTTCATGGTCACGTTCCCGATATAGGTGCTGGTCCCATTAGTGGGACCCGCACCTATAAGAGAATGGGGGCATATCCTAGCAATATGTCCCCATTGTCTGTGATGAGACAACCCCTTTGATGCCCTGGATAAGCCATCAGTATTTGATCGGTGGGGGTCCAATGCATGGCACCACCACCAATCAGCTGTTTGCCTCCTTTCAGGTTTCGAAGCCCATCATTGCCCTTTGGAGAACAGCTGTGCTTGTTATTGTAGCTCAGTCCCATTCACTTGAATGGAACTGAGTTTTGCTAAGGCCATGTGACCGACTGGCCTAGGAAGAGGTTGCTGCACTCACTGGAGCACTGCAGCCTCTTCGTACAGCTGATCAACATGGAGTGCCAGTAGTTGAATCTTTCTGATATGATATTGATGACTTATCAATATCAAAATCTCAGAAAACCCCTTTTATGCAGGTAAATAGTTTATTCTGCGACCAGCCTTCTGATGATAATACCGGCTAGGCCTTCGATTTGCTGGTCTGGGGGTAACCATAGCCAAGTTTACAATTTTAGTTCTTAGCCTCTAGCCTACTCCGACAGTAAAAAAAATATGTCAATGTTTTATGTAGCTATTTAGCACTGACATCATATCTAAAATGACTGTTCAATACCATCAAGAAAACCTGAGAAGGTTCCTGGGCCCACCAGATTAGGGTACCCATGACAAATTGAGCAAAAATACACTATGCTTTTGAAGATGAGGTTTTAAAATGTAAGGGGCCCACTATGACTATGTCAACCAAGGACCTCAGATCAAGCTGTGCCAACGGTAACACACATGGTGACTTCAGATGTTTTTTCCCCCTTATTCATGCAGTGTGCTATATCACTGTACTTTGAAGTTACGTTCATGGTTGATGCACTTTATGACAATTTAAAATTGTCTTCATAACCTTTCTGTATAAGGGTACAGCCACACATTAATAGAGTGACAGTTTCCTGATGCAGTTTTGGAAGCCAAAGCCATAAGTGAATTTAACAAATAGTTGAAGTCGTATCTGTCCTTTGTACTTTCTCCACTTTTATGATGCACTCCTGATCTTTGCTTCCAAAACTGCATTAGGAAACCTGAATATGTGACTGTACCCTAACTGTGTTACCTTGATTACAATAAAGTGTTTTATTTTCTTTGCATCCATGGAGGCGCACCCCTATGTACAGGTCTGAATTTCTCGATTTAAACTTTATAGATGAAAGTGTCTCTTACACAATTAACCAGGAACATCAAGAGTAACAAAACATGAAAGGCAAATAGAAAGTGTGAAAAACACAAGAACTGTAAGAAGCAGGAGGTGTTTTTTTTGTGCTGATTATTGCACATCTTAATGTATACTGTTTGAAAGTTTGGTCACCAAGAGTTGATCATGGGGACGGCGCTTCAGTAGGGATTGCACAAAGACTCTGTAGGCAAGAGGGACACGCCACTTCTATAAATGAAACTGTGCTAAGGATTTCCAAGGCTTACAATTACTGATGAATTGCAAATCCACTAGAGAAATTATCATGCTGGTGACAAAACTGAGAAAAGGCTATGAAGGAAGCGCTCTGTGATGATCTCTACGTACGGAATTGACTGTTCCCATCCTCACATGTGTATAGATAGTCCTTATTAAAGAGCAACTTTCAGCAGATTTGGGCCCATGAACCTGGCTGATCTGTTGCATGTGCACTTGGCAGCTGAAGGCATCTGTGTTGGTCCCATGTTCATATATGTCCACATTGCTGAGAAATGCAAATGAGACTCTAGGAGCCATGGGGTTGTTGTCATTACTCCTAGAGGTTCAGCTTTCTCTGTGGAGAGTAGACAGGGTGCGGCAGTTGCAGAAAGAGCAGAGCCTCTAGGTTTAATGGCAATGCCCCCATTGTTCCTAGAGGCTCATTTACATATATTAAAACTAAATTTTTCTCAGCAATGTCAGCACATATGAACATGGGACCAACACAGATGCCTTCAGCTGCCAAGCGCACATGTAGCAGGTCAGCCAGTGTCATAGGTACAAATCTGCTGCCCTTTAATAAAGTATGGAGGAAGCATTCATATAAAGTTAGAGAATTAAATGTCATGCAAATTACAATATAACGCTGCATTCACATCAGAGTTCTTTATTTCCATTATACTGCTCCATTATAGGATCAGAACAGCAAGAATAATGGAAGTGCTGGATCCACCACAAGACAGAGACAAGCAGCATTCAACGGACTCCTTGACTATAAAGGAGTCCATTGCGTTTCTGTCATACGACTAGGCATTTTAGTAGAGAAATCCAGCAATAGGCTCGGGAAAAAAATCAAATTTCTTTATTACATCTTCATAAAATCCATAGGCTGTCCAGACAGATAAAGGTCTACGCGTTTCGACTGATTGTCTTAATCATAACCACATTATGTTATCATATTCCCTAGTTTAAAAATCCACTCTTGCCAAAGACACGCCACTCATCAGGTGCCGAATAATAATCAGTTCCAGATCGGTGCCGCGTCTCGTGGCTTCTTTAAGATAGAAGCAAAGTACTAACCAATCAAACACAACAACAAAAACAAAGAAAAAACAGGAACGAGTCAATATTCATCATTCAGATGGTATCTATTATTCATGCCTTCCGGATTCCTAGTACACAGTGAAAAAATCCAAAATGATTCCCTATTCAGGAGTAAGCTATTGATATCACCACCATGCAAGAGTTTAAAAACATTTTCTATGCCCTTGACCCCTAAAATATCGAGATAACCTAGAGACGTTAACCAATTTCCGATTGGAAACATCTGATAAATGCTTCCTTATTTTCACCTTTAAACTGTTCGATGTACATCCCACGTATTGAATGTTACAATGGGACTATGATAATACAATGTCTTCATTATTAAGACGGTCAGTCGAAACGCATACCCCTTAATCTGTCTGGTCAGCCTATGGATTTTATGAAGATGTAATAAAAAAAATTGATTTTATCCCGAGCCTGTTGCTGGATTTTCTCTACTATTTAGTTTTTTTCCCGGTCCAGTGTCCGTGCACGGCGAAGGAGGACGGTGGGTGAGCTGAAATCTTTTCATATTTTGGACTAGGCATTTTATTACCAGAATTTGCCTTTCTGTGGTAAACTGGGCCTGACACCATGTGGATATGTTGATATCTGTCCTTGCTATGAAATGAAGACATCATAATGAGATGAATCCAGGCATGCTTAAGGAGGTATAGCAAGAGATGTAGAAGATGCCTGAAGCGAGGAAAGCTTGTTCTTTCTGACAAAAATAAAGCTAGTCTGTCACTACAGATAGGTTTCTAAATCTTTTCAGTTCATCACATCCGTGATTTTATTTTTATTTTTTTCAGTTTTTCACATTTGTTGTAGTGTCAAGAACTTAATGGAATTACTGCTGGTGGAATAGTTATATCAGTCTAGTCTACCGATCATTGCGGTCAGGGTCAGGCTGATTTTAGCAGTTCAAGTCTGGAAATTGCAGCAGCCCACCTTCATTTGTAGAACAGGAAAAGTCAGACCAGTTCAGTTCTGTCAAGTGTCAAAGTTAACCAGCACCTACCTGGCCTGGAGCTTCTCTCATGGGATTCTAAGGAATCAAAACCCCTATTATTGATACTTATGATGTTGTCGGCCACTACTGCTACCCCTACAGGCTTCTGTTGCTTTGTGACTTGTATCAGTAGCAAATGGGACTCTTACAATGGGTTTCTAGTGACAACCAATACAAGGGTTGATTTTGCTTTTACCTTTGGCAAATGGCCACCCCATCTGAATCGTGAAATGACAGCCTCTCTATCAATATAAGAAAGTGTCCTTTTCATATGAAAAGTTAGATTGAGCTAAAACCACCAATTAGAGCCCAGCAACAGATTTCACATCATTAATCCGTCGCCTACGATCCATTTTTTCACTTGGAAATATTGCATTCAGACAACACCTTACATATTAGTTGAAAAGCATCTCTGTCTGAGTTATTTGCAGGTCAATTCACTATGTCATTTGTCATTGCAATTGTAGGTTTTCATGTTCGACGCTTGCAACATTGAATTTTCAATTGAACTTTAGACTTTAATATTGAAAGGAAACAATTAGCCTGCTTTTGCTAGATTTTTTTTAGCAGTTTTCATTTAGCAGCTGTCAACGCAAACCTTCCAAGGCATTCACAATGTATATACTGCGTGTCTAGTTTATTAGGTCTACCTGGCCTTACAATGTAATTGACAGCTCAATCAGTGGCTGCTTTAGATGCTTTTTAAACCAGGAGTGCAAGCAATAAATATGCAGCCAAGCAAAATCATTATTGGATAGAGGAAGTACTTAAAGGGGTTGTCTCATGACAGACAATGGGGGCATATCGCTAGGCTATGCCCCCATTGTCTTATAGGTGCACTCCCATTCACGTCTATGGGGAGCTGGCTTGGTGGTGGCCGGACCAGAGTCCGCCAGCCACCACCTTGCGGGACTCCGTTCTTGATATAGGTGCGGCTCCCAGTGCTGGGACCTACACCTATAAGACAATGGGAGCATAACCTAGCGATAAGCCCCCATTCTCTATGATGAGACAACCCCTTTAAAGATCCAGGTCCCCATAGACAATCTGTAACATTCTCCTTCACCTACCTGTGCTACTTATAATACTGATAACTTTGGGCCCCCTCAAACACTAGGATTCAAAAGTGACTGCTGTCTCTGTATCGCTTATAGATACCCCTTGGATTATACTTAAGCTGGCTGTACACATTAGGTTAATGTCAGCCATACCCATAGATGTTAGGGAGAACAGCCATCCTACTAATGTTTATGGGGGTACCCTGTTTTTCACCCAATGGCGATGCCAGGGAAAAGAAGGGTTGAGAATGTTGAATTTCAGTGTACCCTTTTTTTTCATCACCAGAAGTGTCTGAGAGTGGCTTGCCCACCTCTCCCCAGCCAAGCAGAGTGTGTATTTAATGCAGATAGAATATTGTTAGCAGCGTTAGGCCTTCCCTGCTGTCATTGTATGTAATTGCCCACATGGGGTAAATCTGCCAGGTAGTTCATGAGAATCAGCTCCAAGTGGGTTTGTCTTCTCTGTGTGCTTCGGGGTCTGTTATGGTTTCTGAGGATTCTCTGGACAGTCTAATCCTGAATGGGTATCCATTTTTTTTAACTTTTGGGGTACATCTTGTAACATCATTATTTTCTTCGTGCTGATGACCTTACCAATATCCACCTTGACTACCCATAAGTCCTTTAATTGGTGGGGGAGGCAGAATCAAGATATCTTTATGAAGGTACAAACCTATTTTAAAGGGCATTCTTGACTTTTATAGGAAATACATTTGTAGGTTTTTGGTTTACGGTACTTTTGTTTCTTATTTTTAAATTGTTAAAATGATACATCTTTTCTGTTAGAGAATATCATATGCTCAGACCTAGCCTTTTACTATTCGTACTCATCTTCATAGCTTGACCTTGATTTTGACTTGTTTTGTACTTCCCTGTCTCCCCCCATCTCCCTGTATCTGTTGGACTTACATTGTATTACACTTCACTCTAGAAGGAGACTCGCTAATGGTTTGTCTATCTGCATAGTCCTATCAGTCCTTTACTTTCCTGACAGTTCTGTGCAATGACTCTTTTATGCTGATACTCCAGCTCCATGTTCTGCCTACTAAATCACTTTTTCTTGTCTATCTTTCTTACTGATATCCTTGTCTTAATGTAGATAGAACTACAACAAAACACAATACAATACAACACAATAAATGCACATTTTACAAACAGTTACATGATTCTATGAATAATCTGTGTTAGCAGAGCAGCATTCAATACTTTAGTGTATCAGTCATCTACAATGAAATGAATATGATGATTAATACATTCTATCAATATCTTCAGCAGAGACTGAACAGTCGGTGACTATGAACACACACATGCACTTTTTTTTAAAATGTTTCTACAGTTTATGTCTACAATTCCTACATAGACTACAAGCAAACCCTGTCTAGTCTGATTTTACAGCCATACTTTTTGCGGACATGTCTTTGGCCGATTAAAAACAAGTAGACCATTTTAGACTACAAAACAATTATGCCTGTGGTCAGGTACCCTTGCAGGTAGATGGCTAGACATAAAGACAGACAGATGGATAGATAGATAGATAGATAGATAGATAGATAGATAGATAGATAGAATCTGCTTCATGTATTTTGCACTGATATGGAATTGCAGCGTGTAATATAGTCTCGAGCCATATTCACAATTCTACTGCTTCTAATCATTATCAGGCGACAAGCTTTTTGTATTTCTCATCCCTCAGCTGCTATAATGCAGTGGATCCGTTCATTATTCTTTTATCAGACTGTACAGTGCCTCGTATAAAGAGAGCAGCTCCCAGAATGAAAATCACCAGCTTAAGATCAATGTAGACACTGTACATGAAAGGAATCTGAGATATTTCAGTACTAAAAACTGTAGAATTGTTAATGCAGCTTTGGACTATAATGCAGTTTTGGATTTGTACAAGATAAGTTATCTACTGCATTGACAAAGTTACCCAACTGTCTACGTATATGACACTGTAACTTGGGGTTAAAAATGTGAAGAGCATTATCCAGGCAGTCCCCTGATATTCATCTTTCAATCCCTGTACTGGGATCTGGACTTCGCTGCAGGTATTGGGGTCTGGACTTTGCTGCAGGTATCCAACTAGGCCACTACCTCCTGGAATAATCATGGTGTAGTTGGCAGCTGACCCACGGTGGTCAGAGACACTGGTACAAAGCACCAAAGGTACTGTCAATACTTGCAGTCAAGAAACAGACTGTGATCAGGGCAGTCAGAATCTGTGCATATACATTAAACAGGTCCGATATCTGGCCAGGCAGTTGAGGATCAACATTGTAAACAGGCTGGGTCTGGGCAGGCAGCAGAGGATCAGAAACAGTTAACAGGCAGAGTTTTGGTACATGGGTAGACAGTCTGAATAGCACACCTTCACTGGGTAAACATGATAGCTAGGAACCTAAAGCTCAGGCACCCTACCACTAGAGAAGGTTCCTTATATACCCAGGGACAGACAGCCATAGGCTGGGGATGAATTTGAAAGAGCATGTGTTGGCCTTTCAAAAGGCCAAGAGCGAGCATGCTCTAAGGAACAGGCTAGGAAGGAGAGAGCAGGCTGTGACCTGCAGCAGAGGAGCTGGGCAGCTGCAGGCACAGGTGGCAGATGAGAGCATGAAGGTCTAGACTGCAGGTAAGGCAGGTAGGAGGGCAGGGTAAGATATTCTGCGCCTGCTCAGGGGAACGGGGCTGCGGCGGGCATGATCCTCTACAGTAACAATGTGCATCCAAGAAAGTTGGCAAGTTCCAATGCAGATTTGTCACTAGCTGTGAAGTTTAGTTCTTAGATTTACAGATGCAAATGCAATGTGTGTAAAAGTGCAGCCTCCAAGATTAAAGCACAAATTTAACCAGAGTAAGAGGGAAATGTCATCTTTATGAGGCTTTTATTTGTTTAACAACCTGTAGTTACTTTTCTGCATATCCATATAATAACAGGAGATGGGATTACAGTAATTATCTAATCATAATTTTGCCATTATGCCCTATAAAAGAATTCTTATAAAACTGATCAGACTGTGTTCTCCGTCTGTGAGTGATATCTTACCGGCTGCTTCTCAGCTTTACTGTCAGAATGGCCTCTCTGAGAACAATTTATCTAACGCTGAAAGAGCGGATAAACTGGATAAGCATCAGTCATATGTATATAGGAATCAGTGTGTTGTATGTATGATTTCAGAAGGGTCTCATGAATACAACCCCTTTTCTGATAGAAGAAAGCCTAACAGAGGACAACTCTCTAGTTAATGGTGGCCACACACATTAGGTGAATGGCGACTGAACCAGTTGATTTTGGCGTCACCATCTAATGTGTATGGTAGTGCCCTGACTCTCACATGAAAGCAGATGCTGGGGAAAGGAAGGATCATCCATGTTGGATTTCAACATGCCAGATTTTTTTTTGTTCTGAAGGGATATTTGCCACCGTAAGGGTACTTTCACACTAGCGTTTTTCTTTTCCGGCATAGAGTTCCGTCACAGGGGCTCTATACCGGAAAATAACGGATCAGGCATATCCCCATGCATTCTGAATGGAGAGTAATCCGTTCAGTTTGCATCAGGATGTCTTCAGTTCAGTCGTTTTGACTGATCAGGCAAAAGAGAAAACCGTAGCATGCTATGGTTTTATCTCCGGCGAAAAAAAACGAAGACTTGCCTGAATGCCGGATCCGGCATTTTTTTCCATAGGAATGTATTAGTGCCGGATCCGGCATTCGAAATACCGGAATGCCGGATCCGTCCTTCCGGTCTGCGCATGCGCAAACCTTTAAAAATGAAAAAAAAAATATAAATACGGATCCGTTTTGCCTGATGACACCGGAAAAACGGATCCGGTATTGCAATGCATTTTTCTGACTGATCAGTCATTTTTCTGACTGATCAGGATCCTGATCAGTCTGAAAAATGCCTGATCAGTCAGAAAAAATTACATCCGTTTGCATACAGTTTGCCTGATCAGGCAGTCAGTTCAAGCAACGGAACTGCCTGCCGGAATCAAGCAACGCAAGTGTGAAAGTACCCTTAGAGGTGTCTGCCAGTGGCTTATCCCATCCTCCTACTGAGCACAGTTGGGAATGCATGTGAATGGAGGGATGGCTGTTAGCCAACCGAATGTTTATCTAAAATGTATAGCTAGTGTGGTGATGTGAACAGTGAAATGCGTGAGAAAGTCCCAGAAGGGGTATATATCTGAACCAGGTTCCTCAACTAGGTGAGGTAAATAAGATCCAGGATGGTACTAGCTTCAGCAAACATAGTTGCTGAAGCTATTTTTCTTTAGTAGTTCATGGGCTGGTTTTTATTGGACTTGGGAAGGTAGGCTTGGTAGTGGGACCTTCCCAGTCCACCTCATTCCAGGGCCAATTTTCCCCTAAGTTTTATATGGGATCGTTAAGGGGAAATAAAAACCTGTCCCAGGCTGTCAGTCTGGGGGAAGAGAAAGTGACTTGGAGGCAGAGACCTGCCGAGGTTCTGCATGGTCTCAGTCAGGAGGACTGATGGGCCACAAGGCTATGCAATGCCTTATCACTTCCCTGGGTGGAATATTTGGCTGAGTAAAGCTGCACCTGAGACAATGTGTGAACTGTGCTATGTAGGTGAGTCGGGGAGACACGTTATATGTATTAGTTAGAGCCTAGCCAGGCAAGTGTTTATTGTTTTATGTGGATGTCACATGTGTTTAGGTGAAGCTGTGAATTCATTACCTGTATTTCTGAAGTGTCCTGAATAAATCACAAGTTTGGATTGTAAATTTGGTGTCTGGTGAACATGTCTGTGAGCATGACCCCCTGAAGTAAAGCAATCCCCTTACACTAGCTTGAAATTGTGTTCACATCTGATTTGTAGGATCCATTGCAGACTCAATGACAGGACCCAACAAACCCCATTATAAGTCAATAGGGTGCATTAGGCAGCTTGGATTTCTACTATGTGATGGCGATACAATGGACACTGATGTTTTATTGTACAGTAGTATCTATAGAGCAATTTGTAATCATACTGGATAGAGCATTATTTGAAGCTATTGCTACTTGGTGGACCCAGGTTTGCATTGATAAAGATAATAAAGGGATAAGTAGATAGATAGATAGATAGATAGATAGATAGATAGATAGATAGATAGATAGATATATTGATCGATTGATAGAAGACTGTGCCAGCAGTGCCACCTGGAGGCGGTGGAAGATGAGGCCCACTTCCTGATATACTGTCCCAAATACTCAGCAGTGAGGGACATCCACTTTAGGAGACTGTCTGATCTCTGCCCATAGATAATGTAATAAACAAAAAGTAGCAGCAGCAAAGTCAATAGTGAAGTTGGGTGCAATCCCTCCTGGACTATAGGCCTATATTCATAGACAGTATCCAAAAAACAAATGATGCGACAGCACTCCAGTATCTATGAAGGTTGTTAGACCCGTTTATTTCCCTCATGACTAGGGAAATAAATAAGTCTAACACCTTTCACAGATGCTGGAGTGCTGTCGCATCATTTGTTTTTTGGATACTGTCTATGAATATAGGTCTGAAGTCCAGGAGGAATTGCACCCAACTTCACTATTGACTTTGCTGCTGCTACTTTTTGTTTATTGCATTATATATCTATCTATTTATCCCTTTATTATCTATCTTTATCAATGCAAACCTGGGTCCACCAAGTAGCAATAGCTTCAAATAATGCTCTATCCAGTATGATTACAAAATGCTCTATAGATACTACTGTCTCATCATTTGTTTTTTTTAAATAGATAGACAGACAGATAGCTAGATAGATAGATATATTGATCGATCGATAGAAGACTGTGCCAGCAGTGCCACCTGGAGGCGGTGGAAGATGAGGCCCACTTCCTGATATACTGCCCCAAATACTCAGCAGTGAGGGACATCCACTTTAGGAGACTGTCTGATCTCTGCCCAGACTTCAGCTCCATGGAGGAGGGAGAGAAACTGCCCATCCTGCTGGGAGAGGAAGAGAACACTGTTGACATAGCAGCACAATATATCAGTGCCTGCCACAGACCGAGAGGAGCGTGATATGCCATGGACTCCTATACCCTGACCCAGGGTGTGTCCGCACCCCTACCCCCCTGTCATGATACGCCACTGATTCCTATACACCGACGCCGGCTGTGTCTCCCATTTCTCAACCACCTATTTTCCACATGCATTGGCAATACTAATGTATAAGTGTAGACCTGCCAATAAAGATTGATTGATTGATAGATAAATAGGTAGATAATGGATAAGTGGATAGATAGATGAATAATGGATAGATAATAGGTAGATGGATGAATAGAGGGATGGATAAAATGATAGATAGATAGATAGATATCCCAAAAGCCAAAAATAGGCAGCACTCCGCTTTCTAAAGGCTTGAATGGTTAATGTGGGTCCACAGCCCTGTCACCTATTATTGTAGTGCTGCCTCTTTTTTTGCTTTTTGGATTACTATAGACTGCACCCACCTTCTTTTCTAACAGAGAGGACTATTTTTTATTTTGTAAATAGAAACATAACAGATAGATAGATAGATAGATTTTATAACATATATGCTTGGATGATATCAGATCACAAATTGTCAAAATATACTTCCGCATTAAGAGAATAGAAATAAATGGATCACGCTTCAGAAACCCACTGTCTGCTGTTGTTCACCGCACATAAGCATGGACAAATTAGACAATTTGTATGAAGATCGGGGCCGCTTGTCTGGAAATATTGTGGTTTGTTTATGTGGGTTTTAAAACTGCCGACGCTGACATATAATAAGAACATTCGCTCATTAAATGTGACTTTATTTCTAATGCAATGTCCGGATGTACAGCAGAAGAGCCCAGCTTTATAGGCACGTACCGCCTGCTCCTGGCAATTTAAGACGTGCGGCTGTGTCTCGCCGTATCCTGCAAGAATATGCTTTACTGGTGTGTTGAAGAAAATATAGGTTAGCTTATCTCAGCCTGAGGTAAATAAAACAACATGAACACTATGGAGGGGATGGCTAATAAATAATTGCTGCTTCTCCCGCAAATAGTTTTTAGTGGGTTATATCGCGCTTATAAATTTCTCCTCAGCCGTAACAACATTACAGATACACAGCCCACATTTCTCAGCCTAGGCCCCCAGATGTGAGTAAATGTAACTTAGCCATTGATGGGAAAGACTGTGAAATTCATAAGGGTCTAAACGGTGACACAAGATCAAATGGAAGTTAATATAGTTAACTCTAAGAAGACCTCTGGTACCATTGTAGGAGGAGATGGCGGGATTCAAGGAATGAGTGTCATGGTGACTCAGTTTGAGTTGGTCCAGGGCAAGATCTTTCCCCCCTTGTTCTGGATACTAACAGGTTAATTGGAAATTCAATTTCTTACCTGTGTCTATTATAAAGCAGGTCCAACATAGATGAATGTAGTCTGCAATCTGATGACAGGATCCAGGACAGTCAAGGAGAAGTCAAGAAGGTTCTGAAGGTCCAAGATAAGAAAAAAGGTCTGTTTTCTTCCAAGAAATAGTACTCCCTCCTGACCATGGATTATGTCTGGTATTACGGCTCAGCCCAATTAATTTAATAAAGTTGATCTGTAAGGCTAGGTACAACCTATGGACAGGTGGTGCCCTGTTTCAGGAAAAATATAGATCTTTTTATCTGATCTTGGTCAAACCCTTCAATAGGGTTTTATGGGAGTACAACACTGACCAATTCTCAGTTAGGTGGGAGCCTGACTCCTAGCACCTCTGCCGATCATCAGATTAAAAAGGCTCTAAAGCCCCGTGTTTTGTATAGTGGCTGTGCTTGGTATTGCATCCTAGGCCCATTTTTCTTGAATGGGACTGAACAGCACATACAGTAGGTCACGTGCTAATGAACGTGACATCACCGGCCTAGGAAGAGGTTGCAGCACTCAAATGGAGTGCCGTGTCCGCTCCAGCTGATCTCAGGGAGTTGGACCGAGTAGATGTTGATGACCTATTCTAAGGAAAAGTCATTAGTATTTTACACCGGAAAACACATTTCATGTTCATAGATGAAACATAAATGTTGAACACAGACAGCAAAGGGCCCCAGTATAAGAATATCATCGGGGTCCCTTTCTCTTGACTTGCTCATCATGAATCATCCCCTTAACCACTGCTTAGTCCACCACAATCACAACTCTCTTGCATGAAATCTAATAGAAAGTAGGAAGCCATTTTTTGGGATGCCGGTGGGCCTCCTTTGCTGCGCCGTATCACAGGTAGCACATAGTATATAGGTATAACCACCGATGCAAGTGGCTCAGTGCCGGATGACGTTCAGACCAAGCAGCGAGATTTCATGGATGCTCAGACTAAACAAACAAATTGTGAACCTTATGGGATCTGAGTGACCGTGAACATGCCAGGTGCTCTGTTTAATGAGCTTTTCATTCTTCCTCTATGAGAACAGTTTTAATGGCTTCTCCTGCAATATGCAAGCATTCATATCATCATCAGGTCCAAGTACTCTTGACGTGCCTGTAGTTTATTGCATGTAATAGGCCTGAGTACACCTGCAACCTTTATGAAACCTTCCTGTTATGAGAAACCTGGGATGTAACTGATATATGTAAATGATACAGTCCGTAAGAAACACTTTATATGCTAAAATCGGAAGCTAGCAGATATTAAACATCCTCTGCAAATGCACGCGCTCAAAATCAATATACAGTATGTATATAAACTAATACCTGCACATACATATAGATACCTACATACACATACTGTCCACACAGAAATAGTTACAAACACAGATAATAAACACATGGATACATAGCTATAACAAACAAACATAGATACACAAAGTGATAAAATGAACAGGGGAGAGCTTGGGGGCTGCTGGGGCATGTACTCCACTTCCTGGGTGCCAGGGGGATGCCAACAAGCCATCTTGCCTTGGCCAGAGTACACATCTACAGGTGTAGGGCAATAGACTGAACGTTTGTCCCGAGCTCTCCATAACTACATGCACAGAGGTACATACACACATACCGTAGTCATGCAACCACAGACACATATGCGTACATAAATACATACACGTTACACACACTGTGTGTATAAAATATACATAGATGCCTATATTTTTCTGTAACCTCTGCAGCCAGCGCTTATTAAAATCTTTTCCTTCCTGCAAAGCAAATGAACAGTCCCATCCTTCTTCTGTATTGATTGAAAACTGGGTGAAAATCCATCCAGAATGGCATAAATCTTCTCAGACTAAAGACCATCACTTTTAGGAACCATTTTCAACACCATTAAAAATAATTGCATTCTGCGCTTTCAGTAAGCTGTATGGCCACTTCATTAAGCGAGGGAATAAGGAGGACATACATATATTCTGTCTCATTTTAAAGGTGAATTTTCTGGCGTTTGAAGGAATTTCTGGATCAAAACAAACAACAGAAAATTCTGATTTGATTTACTCTTTCTTTCTTTCTTTCTTTCTTTCTTTCTTTCTTTCTTTCTTTCTTTCTTTCTTTCTTTCTTTCTTTCTTTCTTTCTTTCTTTCTTCTCTCAATCTATCTTTCTACTATCTATCTATCCATCCAAAAATAACAAATACTCTCAATGTCTTCAACCACAATCCTGGAAATTAACATATTGAAAATAATTAGTGTTGAGCAAAGTGTTTGATTCGGCTTCTTCGCTGAATTTCCCAAAGAAATTCACTTCATGATGAATTACTTTGTCGCAAAATTAATTTCTTTGTAAGTAGCGGGCACAATTACGGGGAAAGGCAATCGCTGCCCCCCATCAATGACCTCCTCAGATGCTGCATTAATCGTTGATCGCAGCATCTGCAAGAAATAGTGAGGGATTTTAGGGGTTAATCCAATAAAGATTAAATAAAGAAATAATCCTCACCTTATCCATTTGATTGCAAAGAGGCTGTGGCGGCCATCTTGATTGAAGACACCATGCAAAATCTCACTGTTCGCGATTTCGCATTAAATCTTCAATCAAGATGGCCGCCACAGCCTCTTTGCTCTGAAATGTATGAGGTGAGTACGTTGTTTTTTGTTTGTTTTTTTGCCGCCATTTCAGGGAAAATTGATTAGCCCTAGGAAATTCGGCTTCACAGCAAATTAAATTTTTCCTGAAATTTTGATCAAAGTCTTCTTTGGAGACTTCG
Organism: Bufo gargarizans; assembly: GCF_014858855.1. Taxonomy (NCBI): domain Eukaryota; kingdom Metazoa; phylum Chordata; class Amphibia; order Anura; family Bufonidae; genus Bufo; species Bufo gargarizans. The sequence goes on from NC_058083.1 coordinate 485,862,721, forward strand.
ATTCGCTTAACACTAGATTTTTTTTTTACCCAAGACTTAGTAAGAACTCTAACTGAGTTGTTCTAGTTCTTCTTCTTATGTATGGGTGCACCTCCCCCATTTCTTACTTCCGCAGTCTTCACAACAGGTCTAAGCTAGCACAGAGAAGTCCAGTCCCTGCTGCATTATTATTATTATTTTACATTTTGTTATTATAGCACTTAAAGGGAACCTGTCATCAACTTTACGCTGACCTCACTGAGGGCAGCATAAATTAGTGACAGAAATGCTGATCTCAGAACCAGCATCATAATCATTGCAGCCCAGACCTTGAAAAGAGTCAAATCTACCTGAGAAGAGTCCTGGTTATTCATAATCTCCTGCTCTCTCGCCCATCTGCTGATAATTGGCAGTTCTCTCTTAGAGAGAAAGGGAGAAAACTAGGTAGAAGACTGTCAGCCATCAGCAGGTGGGCAGGAGAGCAGGAAGTCATGAATAACCATGACCCTTCTCAGGTGGCCGTGACCCTTTTCCAGGCCCAGTCTGTGCCCTTACCTGTGCATGCGCCGCGAGCCGGCCTGAAACAAATGCGATCACCGGGAGCAGGCAGTTCCGAGAACAGCCCGATGAAGGCCCCCGGCAGCTGTTCTCCGAACTGCCTGCTCCCGGTGACTGCATTTGTTTCAGACCGGCTCGCGGCGCAGGCACAGGTAAGGGCCGGACTTGTGAGTTAAGATGGCAGCCCGCATGTGTTCGTTGGTGATCACTGTGAACTGGCCATCACTGGTGATAAGTACGTTGATTAAGCCTCATGCATACATTTTTTGCGTATTGCGCATGGACCCATTTATTTCCATGGGTCTGCAATAAAAACAGACAGCACAGGGATCTCATCTGTGTGCTGTCTGCATCCATTTAACCCCTCCGCAAATTATAGAACATGGCCTATTCTTGACCATTACTATGTGAACATGGTACCATTGCTGCCATGGAGAGTGTCAGGTTGTAGATCACATGGAACATTGTCAGCATAGACTTCATTCTAAATCATCCGTGTCTGTAATTCACTCGTGAAATGCCTTTAGGGCAATGATAAGCAAACTGTGGCTCTCCAGCTGTTGCAGAACTACAACTCCCAGCATGCAAAGACTGCCTACAGCTTTCAGCCTACAGCAGGGCATGGTGGGAGTTGTAGTTTTGCAACAGCTTGAGAGCCGCAGTTTGCCTATCACTGCTTAAGGGTATGGCCCTACAGTGCAGCTGGCCTTATGTGGCCAGGTCACACCGCTCTGCAACAGCCAAGGACTTTGCAGTAAAATCAAATAAATCAATAAAATCAAGTAGCCATTGGCTGCTGAGGGTGGGCATGACTTGATTGCATGCAAATGTTTTTTGGATGCGCGACGTGATGTATGTGGCTTGGCCAAATTTCTTGTATAGCCTTAGTTTTATTGGGCTCATTGATCTTATTAACTTGTTGACCGATGCTTTTAAAATGACTAGAGTCTTACTGTAGGTACGGTAACTTTTACGGTACCATATATGAGGAGTTTCTCCAAAATGTATCTCTTTTTCTGTGTCTTAGGCTACATGCACAAGACCATTGTGTGTATTGCGCTCCGCAAATCGGGGATCCGCAAAAACTGATGGGGTCCCTGTGCGTTCCGTTTGCGAAACGGCACTGACAGCCATTGATATAACTGCCTATTCTTGTCCGTAAAAACTGCGGCTCGGATGCGGACCAAAACAACTGGCGTGTGCATGAGACCTTACTGTTACAATGACAAATATTGCAAGTCTATGCTTTCTTGGATCTGTTAATGAAGCAAAAATGTCTAAAGTAATATCAGAGAAATGAATTGCATTCGCACACTGAGAAGTACTAGATTGTATCTTCCTATTTTGAATTTTAAATGTCACTGTCTTTATACAGTATACTTACATTATTAATATAGCGGATTGCGTTTGACCTTGGATAGATGACAATATGAAAGAAAATCAAGGTTAAATTGCTATGCACATAAGATATTGGTCTGCCGTATAGTGGCGGTTCTCGGACCTAGCTATAGGGATTTCCTGGCACTCTCGAACGAAATACTATGTCTATTAAAGCAGCGGTTCAGTTTGCACTCACGTATTATAATATGTGATCCTACGGTTTAAGCCCAGTTCTGCTGTGGGAAAGAGCTGTGCTAATCCTGCCCACACATGGTTATCCTCTTTCAGTTCCATTTACTTAGATAGATGATATGATTATTGCTTCATGTGACAGGTACAGTATTTTATTTGAAGCATCTTATTTTTTATATTTCATGAAAAACTGATATAGCATGTTATACCTGGTGCAGGGACCGAACGTCTTTGTAGAGGTTTACAGAATCTTAAAAAAATCATGGCAAAATGACCATGTACACATTTTTTTAAAAATATTCACTTCAAAACAGACACACCATACTATGCCTGGTGGAATGCCTGAAGGTGGAGGTGTATGACTGAATGCACAGAAGGTAAAATTCGTGCACCACTCCTTTAGTCCCTTCACTAAACATAGTTTAGTATTATTTATTTATTATGCTCACTTATATAGCGCTGACATATTCCGCAGCACTTTACAGACATTAGCATCAAGCTGTCCCCAATGGGGCTCACAATCTAAGGTTCCTATCAGTATGTCTTTGGAGTGTGGGAGGAAAACTGAGAACCCAGAGGAAACCAACGGAAACACAGGGAGAACATACAAACTCCATGTGGACATTGTTCTTGTTTGGATTTGAACCCAAGACTAGTGATGAGCGGCATAGGCAATATTCATTTTTGTGATATTTTGCAAATTTATAGCCTAATATTCGCCATAAATTCGCAAATTCTAGAATTCGCGATCTTCAGTCATTATTTTTTTGGTTTGCGAAAATCGGCAATGTGATTTGCGCGTATTGCACGCGCAATACAGGCATGGCTCACTTTTGCTACATTTGTCAAGCTGCTAGAAGTTTCCTGAGACTGGAGGAAATAGTTTGCGGCAACTTTTGTGACTGTGAGAAAGAACTCCCAAATAGGGATGAGCGAACCCGAACTGTATAGTTCGGGTTCGTACCGAATTTTGGGGTGTCCGTGACACGGACCCGAACCCGGACATTTTCGTAAAAGTCCGGGTTCGGGTTCGGTGTTCGTCGCTTTCTTCGCGCTTTTGTGACGCTTTCTTGGCGCTTTTTGAAAGGCTGCAAAGCAGCCAATCAACAAGCGTCATACTACTTGCCCCAAGAGGCCATCACAGCCATGCCTACTATTGGCATGGCTGTGATTGGCCAGAGCACCATGTGACCCAGCCTCTATTTAAGCTGGAGTCACATAGCGCCGCCCGTCACTCTGCTCTGATTAGCGTAGGGAGAGGTTGCGGCTGCGACAGTAGGGCGAGATTAGGCAGATTAACTCCTCCAAAGGACTTGATTAACTGATCGATCTGCAGCTGTGGATCATTGAGCTGCTGATCCTCAATTGCTCACTGTTTTTAGGCTGCACAGACCGTTTGTCAGTCTCATTTTTCTGGGGTGATCGGCGGCCATTTTGTGTCTTGTGGTGCGCCAGCACAAGCTGCGACCAAGTGCATTTAACCCTCAATGGTGTGGTTGTTTTTTGGCTAAAGCCTACATCAGGGTGAAGCTGTGACACCAAGTGCATTTAACCAGCAATAGTCTGTTCATTTTTTGGCCATATACAAAATCAGGGGCAAGCTGCGCCTGTCACCAAGTGCATTTAACCCTCAATGGTGTGGTTGTTTTTTGGCTAAAGCCTACATCAGGGTGAAGCTGTCACACCAAGTGCATTTAACCAGCAATAGTCTGTTCATTTTTTGGCCATATACAAAATCAGGGGCAAGCTGCGCCTGTCACCAAGTGCATTTAACCCTCAATGGTGTGGTTGTTTTTTGGCTAAAGCCTACATCAGGGTGAAGCTGTCACACCAAGTGCATTTAACCAGCAATAGTCTGTTCATTTTTTGGCCATATACAAAATCAGGGGCAAGCTGCGCCTGTCACCAAGTGCATTTAACCCTCAATGGTGTGGTTGTTTTTTGGCTAAAGCCTACATCAGGGTGAAGCTGTCACACCAAGTGCATTTAACCAGCAATAGTCTGTTCATTTTTTGGCCATATCCCAGTCTAATTCTGTCACTAAATCCATACCGGTCACCCAGCGCCTAAATACTAGGCCTCAAATTTATATCCAGCTAAATCTGTCCCTAGTGCTGTAGCTGGGCGAGTTATTTAGTGTCCGTTCAAGCACATTTCTTGTTCTGGGTTGAAATACAATTCCCAATTTAGCAATTTCATAATTTAGTGGTTCCTGCTATATCAGAGCTCTTTGAAATCTATCCCAAAAAGGGTATATAATATTGAAGGTGCACATAGGGTCATTCAGAGTAACTTCACACACACCCGCTACTGTGTATTTCCAAGTCTAATTCTGTCACTAAATCCATACCGGTGACCCAGCGCCTAAATACTAGGCCTCAAATTTAATTCCCTCTAAATCTCTCGTTACCCACCGCTGTACTGTTGTTGCTGGGCAAGATATTTAGTGTCCGTCAAAGCACATTTTTTGTTCTGGGTTGAAGTACAATTCCCAATTTAGCAATTTCATAATTTAGTGGTTTCTGCTATATCAGAGCTATTTGAAATCTATCCCAAAAAGGGTATATAATATTGAAGGTGCACATAGGGTCATTCAGAATAACTTCACACACACCCGCTACTGTGTATTTCCAAGTCTAATTCTGTCACTAAACCCATACCTGTCACCCAGCGCCTAAATACTAGGCCTCAAATTTAAATCCCTCTAAATCTCTCGTTACCGTTGTCCTGTTGTAGCTGGGAAAGTTATTTAGTGCCCGTCAAAGCACATTTTTTGTTCTGGGTTGAAGTACAATTCCCAATTTAGCAATTTCATAATTTAGTGGTTCCTGCTATATCAGAGCTATTTGAAATCTATCCCAAAAAGGGTATATAATATTGAAGGTGCACATAGGGTCATTCAGAATAACTTCACACACACCCGCTACTGTGTATTTCCAAGTCTAATTCTGTCACTAAATCCATACCGGTGACCCAGCGCCTAAATACTAGGCCTCAAATTTAATTCCCTCTAAATCTCTCGTTACCCACCGCTGTACTGTTGTTGCTGGGCAAGATATTTAGTGTCCGTCAAAGCACATTTTTTGTTCTGGGTTGAAGTACAATTCCCAATTTAGCAATTTCATAATTTAGTGGTTTCTGCTATATCAGAGCTATTTGAAATCTATCCCTAAAAGGGTATATAATATTGAAGGTGCACATAGGGTCATTCAGAATAACTTCACACACACCCGCTACTGTGTATTTCCAAGTCTAATTCTGTCACTAAACCCATACCTGTCACCCAGCGCCTAAATACTAGGCCTCAAATTTAAATCCCTCTAAATCTCTCGTTACCGTTGTCCTGTTGTAGCTGGGAAAGTTATTTAGTGCCCGTCAAAGCACATTTTTTGTTCTGGGTTGAAGTACAATTCCCAATTTAGCAATTTCATAATTTAGTGGTTCCTGCTATATCAGAGCTATTTGAAATCTATCCCAAAAAGGGTATATAATATTGAAGGTGCACATAGGGTCATTCAGAATAACTTCACACACACCCGCTACTGTGTATTTCCAAGTCTAATTCTGTCACTAAATCCATACCGGTGACCCAGCGCCTAAATACTAGGCCTCAAATTTAATTCCCTCTAAATCTCTCGTTACCCACCGCTGTACTGTTGTTGCTGGGCAAGATATTTAGTGTCCGTCAAAGCACATTTTTTGTTCTGGGTTGAAGTACAATTCCCAATTTAGCAATTTCATAATTTAGTGGTTTCTGCTATATCAGAGCTATTTGAAATCTATCCCTAAAAGGGTATATAATATTGAAGGTGCACATAGGGTCATTCAGAATAACTTCACACACACCCGCTACTGTGTATTTCCAAGTCTAATTCTGTCACTAAATCCATACCGGTGACCCAGCGCCTAAATACTAGGCCTCAAATTTAATTCCCTCTAAATCTCTCGTTACCCACCGTTGTACTGTTGTTGCTGGGCAAGATATTTAGTGTCCGTCAAAGCACATTTTTTGTTCTGGGTTGAAGTACAATTCCCAATTTAGCAATTTCATAATTTAGTGGTTTCTGCTATATCAGAGCTATTTGAAATCTATCCCTAAAAGGGTATATAATATTCAAGGTGCACATTGGGTCATTCAGAATAACTTCACACACACACGCTTCTGTGCATTTCCAAGTCTAATTCTGTCACTAAATCCATACCGGTCACCCAGCGCCTAAATACTAGGCCTCAAATTTATATCCCGCTGAATTTGAATACAATACATTGGGCCAAATAATATATTTGTTGTTGTGGTGAACCATAACAATGAGAAAAACATCTAGTAAGGGACGCGGACGTGGACATGGTCGTGGTGGTGTTAGTGGACCCTCTGGTGCTGGGAGAGGACGTGGCCGTTCTGCCACATCCACACGTCCTAGTGTACCAACTACCTCAGGTCCCAGTAGCCGCCAGAATTTACAGCGATATATGGTGGGGCCCAATGCCGTTCTAAGGATGGTAAGGCCTGAGCAGGTACAGGCATTAGTCAATTGGGTGGCCGACAGTGGATCCAGCACGTTCACATTATCTCCCACCCAGTCTTCTGCAGAAAGCGCACAGATGGCGCCTGAAAACCAACCCCATCAGTCTGTCACATCACCCCCATGCATACCAGGGAAACTGTCTCAGCCTCAAGTTATGCAGCAGTCTCTTATGCTGTTTGAAGACTCCGCTGGCAGGGTTTCCCAAGGGCATCCACCTAGCCCTTCCCCAGCGGTGAAAGACATAGAATGCACTGACGCACAACCACTTATGTTTCCTGATGATGAGGACATGGGAATACCACCTCAGCATGTCTCTGATGATGACGAAACACAGGTGCCAACTGCTGCGTCTTTCTGCAGTGTGCAGACTGAACAGGAGGTCAGGGATCAAGACTGGGTGGAAGACGATGCAGGGGACGATGAGGTCCTAGACCCCACATGGAATGAAGGTCGTGCCACTGACTTTCACAGTTCGGAGGAAGAGGCAGTGGTGAGACCGAGCCAACAGCGTAGCAAAAGAGGGAGCAGTGGGCAAAAGCAGAACACCCGCCGCCAAGAGACTCCGCCTGCTACTGACCGCCGCCATCTGGGACCGAGCACCCCAAAGGCAGCTTCAAGGAGTTCCCTGGCATGGCACTTCTTCAAACAATGTGCTGACGACAAGACCCGAGTGGTTTGCACGCTGTGCCATCAGAGCCTGAAGCGAGGCATTAACGTTCTGAACCTGAGCACAACCTGCATGACCAGGCACCTGCATGCAAAGCATGAACTGCAGTGGAGTAAACACCTTAAAACCAAGGAAGTCACTCAGGCTCCCCCTGCTACCTCTTCTGCTGCTGCCGCCTCGGCCTATTCTGCTGCTGCCGCCTCGGCCTCTTCCTCCGCCTCTGGAGGAACGTTGGCACCTGCCGCCCAGCAAACAGGGGATGTACCACCAACACCACCACCACCACCTCCGTCACCAAGCGTCTCAACCATGTCACACGCCAGCGTTCAGCTCTCCATCTCACAAACATTTGATAGAAAGCGTAAATTCCCACCTAGCCACCCTCGATCCCTGGCCCTGAATGCCAGCATTTCTAAACTACTGGCCTATGAAATGCTGTCATTTAGGCTGGTGGACACAGACAGCTTCAAACAGCTCATGTCGCTTGCTGTCCCACAGTATGTTGTTCCCAGCCGGCACTACTTCTCCAAGAGAGCCGTGCCTTCCCTGCACAACCAAGTATCCGATAAAATCAAGTGTGCACTGCGCAACGCCATCTGTAGCAAGGTCCACCTAACCACAGATACGTGGACCAGTAAGCACGGCCAGGGACGCTATATCTCCCTAACTGCACACTGGGTAAATGTAGTGGCAGCTGGGCCCCAGGCGGAGAGCTGTTTGGCGCACGTCCTTCCGCCGCCAAGGATCGCAGGGCAACATTCTTTGCCTCCTGTTGCCACCTCCTCCTTCTCGGCTTCCTCCTCCTCTTCTTCCACCTGCTCATCCAGTCAGCCACACACCTTCACCACCAACTTCAGCACAGCCCGGGGTAAACGTCAGCAGGCCATTCTGAAACTCATATGTTTGGGGGACAGGCCCCACACCGCACAGGAGTTGTGGCGGGGTATAGAACAACAGACCGACGAGTGGTTGCTGCCGGTGAGCCTCAAGCCCGGCCTGGTGGTGTGTGATAATGGGCGAAATCTCGTTGCAGCTCTGGGACTAGCCAATTTGACGCACATCCCTTGCTTGGCGCATGTGCTGAATTTGGTGGTGCAGAAGTTCATTCACAACTACCCCGACATGTCAGAGCTGCTGCATAAAGTGCGGGCCGTCTGTTCGCGCTTCCGGCGTTCACATCCTGCTGCTGCTCGCCTGTCTGCGCTACAGCGTAACTTCGGCCTTCCCGCTCACCGCCTCATATGCGACGTGCCCACCAGGTGGAACTCCACCTTGCACATGCTGGACAGACTGTGCGAGCAGCAGCAGGCCATAGTGGAGTTTCAGCTGCAGCACGCACGGGTCAGTCGCACTACAGAACAGCACCACTTCACCACCAATGACTGGGCCTCCATGCGAGACCTGTGTGCCCTGTTGCGCTGTTTCGAGTACTCCACCAACATGGCCAGTGGCGATGACACCGTTATCAGCGTTACAATACCACTTCTATGTCTCCTTGAGAAAACACTTAGGGCGATGATGGAAGAGGAGGTGGCCCAGGAGGAGGAGGAGGAGGAGGAAGAGGGGTCATTTTTAGCACTTTCAGGCCAGTCTCTTCGAAGTGACTCAGAGGGAGGTTTTTGGCAACAGCAGAGGCCAGGTACAAATGTGGCCAGCCAGGGCCCACTACTGGAGGACGAGGAGGACGAGGATGAGGAGGAGGTGGAGGAGGATGAGGATGAAGCATGGTCACAGCGGGGTGGCACCCAACGCAGCTCGGGTCCATCACTGGTGCGTGGCTGGGGGGAAAGGCAGGACGATGACGATACGCCTCCCACAGAGGACAGCTTGTCCTTATCCCTGGGCAGCCTGGCACACATGAGCGACTACATGCTGCAGTGCCTGCGCAACGACAGCAGAGTTGCCCACATTTTAACCTGTGCGGACTACTGGGTTGCCACCCTGCTGGATCCACGCTACAAAGACAATGTGCCCACCTTACTTCCTGCACTGGAGCGTGATAGGAAGATGCGCGAGTACAAGCGCACGTTGGTAGACACGCTACTGAGAGCATTCCCAAATGTCACAGGGGAACAAGTGGAAGCCCAAGGCCAAGGCAGAGGAGGAGCAAGAGGTCGCCAAGGCAGCTGTGTCACGGCCAGCTCCTCTGAGGGCAGGGTTAGCATGGCAGAGATGTGGAAAACTTTTGTCAACACGCCACAGCTAACTGCACCACCACCTGATACGCAACGTGTTAGCAGGAGGCAACATTTCACTAACATGGTGGAACAGTACGTGTGCACACCCCTCCACGTACTGACTGATGGTTCGGCCCCATTCAACTTCTGGGTCTCTAAATTGTCCACGTGGCCAGAGCTAGCCTTTTATGCCTTGGAGGTGCTGGCCTGCCCGGCAGCCAGCGTTTTGTCTGAACGTGTATTCAGCACGGCAGGGGGCGTCATTACAGACAAACGCAGCCGCCTGTCTACAGCCAATGTGGACAAGCTGACGTTCATAAAAATGAACCAGGCATGGATCCCACAGGACCTGTCCGTCCCTTGTCCAGATTAGACATTAACTACCTCCCCATAACCATATATTATTGGACTCCAGGGCACTTCCTCATTCAATCCTATTTTTATTTTCATTTTACCATTATATTGCGAGGCTACCCAAAGTTGAATGAACCTCTCCTCTGCCTGTGTGCTAGGCCTAAATATATGCCAATGGACTGTTGCAGTGGTGGGTGACGTGAAGCCTGATTCTCTGCTATGATATGAAGACTGATTCTCTGCTGACATGAAGCCAGATTGTCTGTTACGGGACCTTTCTCCTCTGCCTGGGTTCTGGGCCTAAATTTATGAAAATTGACTCTTACAGTGGTGGGTGACGTGAAGCCTGATTCTCTGCTATGATATGAAGACTGATTCTCTGCTGACATGAAGCCAGATTCTCTGTTACGGGACCTCTCTCCTCTGCCTGGGTGCTGGGCCTAAATTTATGACAATGGACTGTTGCAGTGGTGGCTGACGTGAAGCCTGATTCTCTGCTATGACATGCAGACTGATTCTCTGCTGTCATGAAGCCAGATTGTCTGTTACGGGACCTCTCTGCTCTGCCTGTGTGCTAGGCCTAAATATATGCCAATGGACTGTTGCAGTGGTGGCTGACGTGAAGCCTCATTCTCTGCTATGACATGCAGACTGATTCTCTGCTGTCATGAAGCCAGATTGTCTGTTACGGGACCTCTCTGCTCTGCCTGTGTGCTAGGCCTAAATATATGCCAATGGACTGTTGCAGTGGTGGGTGACGTGAAGCCTCATTCTCTGCTATGACATGCAGACTGATTCTCTGCTGACATGAAGCCAGATTGTCTGTTACGGGACCTCTCTGCTCTGCCTGTGTGCTAGGCCTAAATATATGCCAATGGACTGTTGCAGTGGTGGGTGACGTGAAGCCTCATTCTCTGCTATGACATGCAGACTGATTCTCTGCTGACATGAAGCCAGATTGTCTGTTACGGGACCTCTCTGCTCTGCCTGTGTGCTAGGCCTAAATATATGCCAATGGACTGTTGCAGTGGTGGGTGACGTGAAGCCTCATTCTCTGCTATGACATGCAGACTGATTCTCTGCTGACATGAAGCCAGATTGTCTGTTACGGGACCTCTCTGCTCTGCCTGTGTGCTAGGCCTAAATATATGCCAATGGACTGTTGCAGTGGTGGGTGACGTGAAGCCTCATTCTCTGCTATGACATGCAGACTGATTCTCTGCTGACATGAAGCCAGATTGTCTGTTACGGGACCTCTCTGCTCTGCCTGTGTGCTAGGCCTAAATATATGCCAATGGACTGTTGCAGTGGTGGGTGACGTGAAGCCTCATTCTCTGCTATGACATGCAGACTGATTCTCTGCTGACATGAAGCCAGATCCTCTGTTACGGGAGCTCTCTCCTCTGCCTGGGTGCTGGGCCTAAATTTATGACAATTGACTGTTGCAGTGGTGGGTGACGTGAAGCCTGATTCTCTGCTATGATATGAAGACTGATTCTCTGCTGACATGAAGCCAGATTGTCTGTTACGGGACCTTTCTCCTCTGCCTGGGTTCTGGGCCTAAATTTATGAAAATTGACTCTTACAGTGGTGGGTGACGTGAAGCCTGATTCTCTGCTATGATATGAAGACTGATTCTCTGCTGACATGAAGCCAGATTCTCTGTTACGGGACCTCTCTCCTCTGCCTGGGTGCTGGGTAGTGTTGAGCGCGAATATTCGAAAAGCAAATTTTTTTCGCGAATATCGCAACTTCGCGATTTCGCGAATATTTCGAATATAGTGCTATATATTCGTAAAAACGAATATTCGTTTTTTGTTTCCCCCCCCCCCCCCACAAAATTACAGTACACATATAATTGATTGTTTCCCAAAGGTCCAACAGCTCAGATCTTACTCACATTGCCTAGAAAGTGATTGAGGCGCGAATCTTCGTAAGGCGATTTTATTAGCGCACATGCGAATATCGGCACGTCCCAGAACAGAGGCAAAGGGCTTTGCATTCATACATTAGTGAATTGAGTTGCGAATCTTCGTAAGGCGATTTTATTAGCGCACATGCGAATATCTACACTTGTCCCAGAACAGAGGCAAAGGGCTTTGCATTCATACATTAGTGATTGAATTGAGCTGCGAATCTTCGTAAGGCGATTTTATTAACGCAAATGCAAATATCTACACTTGTCCCCAGAACAGAGAGGCAAAGGCCTGTGCATTCATATAGTATAGCACCATATTCGCGAATACGTAGAACTTCGTAAAAGTCGATTTACGAATATTCGTATTTTTTATTTTACTTTCCACCTTACAGATTACATTGATCTGTACTCTGTCAACTACTGTCATCACCCCCCACTGTATCTCGATTGATTCCCAAAAGTCTCACATTCCCTAGAAAGTGATTGAGGTGCGAATCTTCGTAAGGCGATTTTATTAGCGCACATGCGAATATCTACACTTGTCCCAGAACAGAGGCAAAGGGCATTGCATTCATACATTAGTGATTGAATTGAGTTGCGAATCTTCGTAAGGCGATTTCATTAGCGCACATGTGAATTTTGCATAGCATATGTATTATGCGATAATTCGAATTATCGCATATGCGAAATAATAACGAATTTGAATAATCGCGAATATTTTACGAATATTCTTTCGAATATTCACAAAATTTCGCGAATTCGAATATGGGACATGCCGCTCAACACTAGTGCTGGGCCTAAATTTATGACAATGGACTGTTGCAGTGGTGGGTGACGTGAAGCCTGATTCTCTGCTATGACATGCAGACTGATTCTCTGCTGACATGAAGCCAGATTGTCTGTTACGGGACCTCTCTCCTCTGCCTGGGTGCTGGGCCTAAATATATGCCAATGGACTGTTGCAGTGGTGGCTGACGTGAAGCCTCATTCTCTGCTATGACATGCAGACTAATTCTCTGCTGACATGAAGACAGATTCTCTGTTACGGGACCTCTCTCCTCTGCCTGGGTGCCGGGGCCTAAATATCTGAGAATGGACTGTTCCAGTGGTGGCTGACGTGAAGCCTCATTCTCTGCTATGACATGCAGACTAATTCTCTGCTGACATGAAGACAGATTCTCTGTTACGGGACCTCCCTCCTCTGCCTGGGTGCTGGGCCTAAATATATGCCAATGGACTGTTGCAGTGGTGGCTGACGTGAAGCCTCATTCTCTGCTATGACATGCAGACTAATTCTCTGCTGACATGAAGACAGATTCTCTGTTACGGGACCTCCCTCCTCTGCCTGGGTGCTGGGCCTAAATATATGCCAATGGACTGTTGCAGTGGTGGCTGACGTGAAGCCTCATTCTCTGCTATGACATGCAGACTGATTCTCTGCTGACATGAAGCCAGATTCTCTGTTACGGGACCTCTCTCCTCTGCCTGTGTGTGTGCTGGGCCTAAATATATGCCAATGGACTGTTGCAGTGGTGGCTGACGTGAAGCCTCATTCTCTGCTATGACATGCAGACTGATTCTCTGCTGACATGAAGCCAGATTCTCTGTTACGGGACCTCTCTCCTCTGCCTGTGTGTGTGCTGGGCCTAAATATATGCCAATGGACTGTTGCAGTGGTGGCTGACGTGAAGCCTCATTCTCTGCTATGACATGCAGACTAATTCTCTGCTGACATGAAGACAGATTCTCTGTTACGGGACCTCCCTCCTCTGCCTGGGTGCTGGGCCTAAATATATGCCAATGGACTGTTGCAGTGGTGGCTGACGTGAAGCCTCATTCTCTGCTATGACATGCAGACTGATTCTCTGCTGACATGAAGCCAGATTCTCTGTTACGGGACCTCTCTCCTCTGCCTGTGTGTGTGCTGGGCCTAAATATATGCCAATGGACTGTTGCAGTGGTGGCTGACGTGAAGCCTCATTCTCTGCTATGACATGCAGACTGATTCTCTGCTGACATGAAGCCAGATTCTCTGTTACGGGACCTCTCTCCTCTGCCTGTGTGTGTGCTGGGCCTAAATATATGCCAATGGACTGTTGCAGTGGTGGCTGACGTGAAGCCTCATTCTCTGCTATGACATGCAGACTAATTCTCTGCTGACATGAAGACAGATTCTCTGTTACGGGACCTCCCTCCTCTGCCTGGGTGCTGGGCCTAAATATATGCCAATGGACTGTTGCAGTGGTGGCTGACGTGAAGCCTCATTCTCTGCTATGACATGCAGACTAATTCTCTGCTGACATGAAGACAGATTCTCTGTTACGGGACCTCTCTCCTCTGCCTGGGTGCCGGGGCCTAAATATCTGAGAATGGACTGTTCCAGTGGTGGGTGACGGGAAGCCAGATTCTCTGCTATGGAACCTCTCTCCAATTGATTTTGGTTAATTTTTATTTATTTAATTTTTATTTTAATTCATTTCCCTATCCACATTTGTTTGCAGGGGATTTACCTACATGTTGCTGCCTTTTGCAGCCCTCTAGCTCTTTCCTGGGCTGTTTTACAGCCTTTTTAGTGCCGAAAAGTTCGGGTCCCCATTGACTTCAATGGGGTTCGGGTTCGGGACGAAGTTCGGATCGGGTTCGGATCCCGAACCCGAACATTTCCGGGATGTTCGGCCGAACTTCTCGAACCCGAACATCCAGGTGTTCGCTCAACTCTACTCCCAAATATTTGCAATTGCGCAAATTGGCACTAATGATGAGCATATTATTGGCGCAATACCTGCAACTTCACATTTTCTCAGGTCTGAGTAGATATTTCTGATTGGTGCATTAAGTATTGTTGTGACATCACATATGTCTGTAGCATGTATGTATGGACAGCAGAGAAACAGTAATTCCTATCACACTACCTAACACCCTGCACTGGAACCTATTAGCTACACTATATCAGGATATAACCTACACTGACTATCTCCCACTAACTATCTGTATTATATTTATGAGCTAACTATCTAATGTAATTGGATAAGGAACAGGATCCAGATGAAAGCACAGAGCACAGCAATGTCACTGCTCTCTCTCTCAAAACTGCAAAAAACAGCAGAAAACGGCTGCTGGGAAGTTTCCTATATAGTAAAGGGTTTGGCAACTTTCCTATTGGTTGCTAAGCTCTGACAAAGATATTGCAGCCTTCTCATTGGCCCACAAGCAAGAAGGGAGGTTACTGATGAAAAAAATAAAATATAGAATGTTTGCGATTCCGAATATATAGCACGATAATTCCCGATAAAAAAAAAATTGCAATTAGAATATTTGCGCTCAACACTACCAAGACCCCAGTGCTGCAAACGGTCACCAAGTTTTAGTTCGGGGTCACATCAGCATTATGAATTCCGTTATTGCTTTCTGTTATAACATGGAATTTGTAACATGAAATTCAAAATGGAAACCTTTAGAGACATTCCGTTTTGATCTGTCATAATAGAGGTCTGTGGGCAACCATAACGGATCCTGTCTGGTTTCCGTTATGCAGGACGGAAAAGAAAGTACGGTCTACAGGATCTGTTATGCTTGCCCATAGACCTCTATTATGACAGATCAAAACGGAATGCCTCTAAAGGTTTCCATTTTGAATTTCATGTTACAAATTCCATGTTATAACAGAAAGTAATAACAGAATTCATAACACTGATGTGAACCCGCCCTAAACCACTGAGCCACCACTACCTATAGAGCCGTATGTCAAATATTTCTGAAGTGTTCTATTGCATGCATCAAAGTCACTCTTTGGGGTTATCATACAGATGCAGTTTGTGCTCTTATGAACCATAAATGGCATGTAATAAATGATCCTGAGGATAGGCCATCAGTATCTAAATCTTGGATAACCCGTTTAAATAAAACACCTATTCATAGGCAATAATAAAAGGCTAAACATTACAATTGAGATGAAACCTCTATGTAAAAGTTTTCATTATCTCAAAAACTGTCTCCAAAAAGCCTAATGATGTTGGCTGTATCCAGGCATGCTTATGTTTTTACAGTAAATTCCACAGAAAATGGATACATAGTTTTTTGCCGGGAGCTGCAGGATTCAGAGCACCACCCATTCAGTCCGTACTGTAAGCATACCACATGATAAACATACAGTTTTTCTATAGAGTGTTTATTTTGAGGGGTTTTCCAGTTTGCATCAACATGTTTTAAAATAATCATTCATGAAGGTTGCTGTAATTTTGTAATGTATTACCTTTATTGCTCCTATCTCCGGTTCTGGGCTGTGGTCACATGACCATGTCCATGCAGCTCTTTCATATTTCCTGTAATGTTGTGCCCGTGTGTCAGTGATAAGGGAGTGTCTATGTAACTAGCTAGGTGGGAGAAGCTAAAGTCTAACTGGCCATTGTTAGGGGCTGCGCTGGAGTTGTGGCAGAGAAAGGAGAAGTGCATTATGGGTTTGGTTGGATACAGCAACAAGAAGTGCTACATAGGGTACAGAATGGAAAAAAACTGAGTAATTTGTTTTCATGGTGAAAACGGGTCATAAGTGGGAAGCTGCACTGCCCACCTGTCTTGGCACCCGGGTGCTAGGTTTGCTCAGTCCTACCATGCAGGCTGTGGCCTGATTACAGGCAATGCCTGTCCTGTTGTCTGCCTATGTACCTAAATCTGTCTGTTTCCTGACTTATGATTCTTTGCTGCCTTGGTCGATTTGTACAGATCTGTGTACATGGTGTTAAAGGGTAAATACCAGGGGATTGCCAGAATACCTCACTGTAGAATGTCAAGCATAAACTCATAAAGTCACAGAATCTGATACCAGCAAATGTTTCTGTGGACCCTAAATGACATGTGGGAAACATATTAATTATTTATATTCCAATTACAGTATTTTTCGCCCCATAAGACGCACCCCCACCCCAAAAGTCGCACCCCCACCCCTGCGTCTTATGGGGTGAATGCTGCCATTTTAAATCGCAGACTGCGATGTATCAGCTGGAGGGGGGAGGGAGGAGGAGGAGGGGCCGGTGCCATGCAAATGCGGCGGGGCCGGTGCGGTCACTGTACTCTGGCCCTGCCGCTCACTCGCTGCTTTATTGACTAAACCTTTTATATTAATAAACTTAATTTAAGTTCTGATCCCCAAGAAGAGATGCTGGATGATGACGTCACTGACCCAACCTAGGAAGGTGGCAAGCCGAGCGAGGACAGCAGTACAGGAAGAGAGGGATCTGCAGCACCACAACAGGCTGTAAGAGGCAGTGGGGCAGCAAAAGGGAGAAGGCGGGCCACACCAAACAGGCCTGCAACTGTTTCCCGGAGCACCCCCTTGCGGCAATCTCCCTTGCCAAGGGGCAGGTGTTCTGCAGCCTGGCGCTTTTTTGAGGAAAGTTTGGATGATAAAAGAATTGTCATTTGCAACCTGTGCCATACCAAAATGAGAAAGGGTGTGAACACTAGCAACCTCACCACCACCAGCATGATCCACCACATGGCATCAAAGCACAATAATAGGTTGGCCAAACATCTAGGTCCACAACCAGTGATTGCGGGTCACACCACTGCCTCCTATTCCACTGTATTACGTGCTGGCCAATACCCTGTCCAAGATGCAAGCCCAGATGCTTCCTGCTATGCACCTGGACCTTCGCAAGCAACATCAGCTAGCACATTAACTTCCGTGTCCCAGCGCAGCATACAGATGTCTATACCCCAGGTCTTTGAACAAAAGCACAAATAGCCAGCCACCCACCCACAGACTATAGCACTAAATATGCACCTTTCCAAATTTCTGGCCCTGGAAATGTTGCCATTTAGGCCTGTGGACACTGAGACTTTCCGCAGCCTGATGGCGGCGGCTGTCCTGTGGTAATCTGTCCTCAGAGATCAATATTTTTCATGGTGTGCAGTCCCAGCCTTACACCAACATGTTTCCCGTAACATCACCCGTGCCCTGACCAATGCAGTTATTGGGAAGGTCCACTTAACGACTGACACATTGACAAGTGCTTTTGGCCAGGGATGCTACATTTCCCTGATGGTACACTGGGTGAATATTGTGGAGGCCGGGAGTGAGTCGTAACCCTGGGAGGTGACAGGTGCTACCGACGCCAAAGATTGCGGGCCCTATTTCCATCAGGGTTTTCCCCCACCACTTACGTTAGTGGCTGCAACCCCCCTTTCTCCAACTCTTCCTCCTCCTCCACTTCTACCTCTGAATTATCATCTTGCAGCACCAGTCAGACATCAGTCAGTAGCTGGAAGCACTGTAGCACAGCACCGGGGAAGCGGCAACAGGCCAAGCTTAAACTGATATGCTTAGGTGACAAACATCACACCGCCACATATGCTTAGGTGACAAACATCACACTGCCACAGGGGATATTGGACCAGACTGAGCTGTGGCTCTCGCTACTCAACCTAGAACCAGGCATGGTTGTTTCTGATAATGGCCATAACTTGGTGGCAGCTTTAGAGCTCAGGCAGCTCACACACATACCATGCCTAGCCCACGTGTTCAACCTATTAATTCAGCGGTTTCTCAAAACCTACCCCAATTTGCCTGAGCTACTGTGAAGGTGTGCTGCGTGTGTGCCAATTTTTGCAAGTCATTGACAGCTTCCGCCGGTCTGGCAATGCTGCAGCAGCGCTTGTAATTGCCAGCTCACCAACTGTTGTGTGACGTGAGCCTGTACTGGAACTCCATGTGAGCAGCAGAGGGCATTAGTGGATTACCAGCTGCAACATGGTCGTCACCTTTCCAGTCAGCTTCCGCTCTTCACAAGCAACGAGTGGGCATTGATGTCTGTGAGGTTTTAGGCAACTTTGAGGAATCAACACTGATGGTGATCGGCGATAACGCTATTATCAGCGTAACTATCCCACTTCTGTGTCTACTCAAACACTCGCTGTTCACAATTAAAGCGGATGCTTTGCATGTGGAAGCGGTAGAAATGGTGGAAGAAAGAATACAGAGTGATAGCCAACCTAAATTTTTTTCCTCTAAAATCGATTTGATCTTCGGTTTTGTGTATTATTGTCAGTCTGTAAAAGTGGCGTACTACTCGAACAACATCGCTCCCAGCAGTGACCTGGGAGTCCAAGATGCATCTAGACATCCTCCCCATGCTGTTCACGAACCATTTCAGTGGTGTTTCCATCAATTTCTGTCCTTTTACTATGAACAAGACTCCCGCCCGTCTTCAGAGCAGGGGGTGTCTGGTTTAATGCTCAAGTTCTCCCATTGACTTCCATTGTGCTCAGGTGCTTGGTAGAGCACCCAAGCATCCCGAGGTGTTCTACTCGAGCACTCGAGCATTTTGATGCTCGACCAACACTATAGGCAATGCTACAATAGTATACAGTCAGGTCCATAAATATTGGGACATTGACACAATTCTAACATTTTTGGCTCCATACACCAACACAATGGATTTGAAATGAAACCAACAACATGTACTTTAACTGCAGACTGTCAGCTTTAATTTGAGGGTATTTACATGAATTCTGGACCTTTTATCTGCTCATCGTAATTGGGATAATGAGGTAATAACTAGAGTTGAGCGAACACCTGGATGTTCGGGTTCGAGAAGTTCGGCCGAACATCCCGGAAATGTTCGGGTTCGGGATCCGAACCCGATCCGAACTTCGTCCCGAACCCGAACCCCATTGAAGTCAATGGGGACCCGAACTTTTCGGCACTAAAACGGCTGTAAAACAGCCCAGGAAAGGGCTAGAGGGCTGCAAAAGGCAGCAACATGTAGGTAAATCCCCTGCAAACAAATGTGGATAGGGAAATTAATTAAAATAAAAATTAAATAAATAAAAATTAACCAAAATCAATTGGAGAGAGGTTCCATAGCAGAGAATCTGGCTTCCCGTCACCCACCACTGGAACAGTCCATTCTCAGATATTTAGGCCCCGGCACCCAGGCAGAGGAGAGAGGTCCCGTAACAGAGAATCTGTCTTCATGTCAGCAGAGAATTAGTCTGCATGTCATAGCAGAGAATGAGGCTTCACGTCAGCCACCACTGCAACAGTCCATTGGCATATATTTAGGCCTAGCACACAGGCAGAGGAGAGAGGTCCCGTAACAGAGAATCTGGCTTCATGTCAGCAGAGAATCAGTCTGCATGTCATAGCAGAGAATGAGGCTTCACGTCAGCCACCACTGCAACAGTCCATTGGCATATATTTAGGCCCAGCACACACACAGGCAGAGGAGAGAGGTCCCGTAACAGAGAATCTGGCTTCATGTCAGCAGAGAATCAGTCTGCATGTCATAGCAGAGAATGAGGCTTCACGTCAGCCACCACTGCAACAGTCCATTGGCATATATTTAGGCCCAGCACACACACAGGCAGAGGAGAGAGGTCCCGTAACAGAGAATCTGGCTTCATGTCAGCAGAGAATCAGTCTGCATGTCATAGCAGAGAATGAGGCTTCACGTCAGCCACCACTGCAACAGTCCATTGGCATATATTTAGGCCCAGCACACACACAGGCAGAGGAGAGAGGTCCCGTAACAGAGAATCTGGCTTCATGTCAGCAGAGAATCAGTCTGCATGTCATAGCAGAGAATGAGGCTTCACGTCAGCCACCACTGCAACAGTCCATTGGCATATATTTAGGCCCAGCACACACACAGGCAGAGGAGAGAGGTCCCGTAACAGAGAATCTGTCTTCATGTCAGCAGAGAATTAGTCTGCATGTCATAGCAGAGAATGAGGCTTCACGTCACCCACCACTGCAACAGTCCATTGGCATATATTTAGGCCTAGCACACAGGCAGAGCAGAGAGGTCCCGTAACAGACAATCTGGCTTCATGACAGCAGAGAATCAGTCTGCATGTCATAGCAGAGAATGAGGCTTCACGTCACCCACCACTGCAACAGTCCATTGGCATATATTTAGGCCTAGCACACAGGCAGAGCAGAGAGGTCCCGTAACAGACAATCTGGCTTCATGTCAGCAGAGAATCAGTCTGCATGTCATAGCAGAGAATGAGGCTTCACGTCACCCACCACTGCAACAGTCCATTGGCATATATTTAGGCCTAGCACACAGGCAGAGCAGAGAGGTCCCGTAACAGACAATCTGGCTTCATGACAGCAGAGAATCAGTCTGCATGTCATAGCAGAGAATGAGGCTTCACGTCACCCACCACTGCAACAGTCCATTGGCATATATTTAGGCCTAGCACACAGGCAGAGCAGAGAGGTCCCGTAACAGACAATCTGGCTTCATGTCAGCAGAGAATCAGTCTGCATGTCATAGCAGAGAATGAGGCTTCACGTCACCCACCACTGCAACAGTCCATTGGCATATATTTAGGCCTAGCACACAGGCAGAGCAGAGAGGTCCCGTAACAGACGATCTGGCTTCATGTCAGCAGAGAATCAGTCTGCATGTCATAGCAGAGAATCAGGCTTCATGTCAGCCACCACTGCAACAGTCCATTGGCATATATTTAGGCCTAGCACACAGGCAGAGGAGAGGTTCATTCAACTTTGGGTAGCATCGCAATATAATGGTAAAATGAAAATAAAAATAGGATTGAATGAGGAAGTGCCCTGGAGTCCAATAATATATGGTTATGGGGAGGTAGTTAATGTCTAATCTGGACAAGGGACGGACAGGTCCTGTGGGATCCATGCCTGGTTCATTTTTATGAACGTCAGCTTGTCCACATTGGCTGTAGACAGGCGGCTGCGTTTGTCTGTAATGACGCCCCCTGCCGTGCTGAATACACGTTCAGACAAAACGCTGGCTGCCGGGCAGGCCAGCACCTCCAAGGCATAAAAGGCTAGCTCTGGCCACGTGGACAATTTAGAGACCCAGAAGTTGAATGGGGCCGAACCATCAGTCAGTACGTGGAGGGGTGTGCACACGTACTGTTCCACCATGTTAGTGAAATGTTGCCTCCTGCTAACACGTTGCGTATCAGGTGGTGGTGCAGTTAGCTGTGGCGTGTTGACAAAAGTTTTCCACATCTCTGCCATGCTAACCCTGCCCTCAGAGGAGCTGGCCGTGACACAGCTGCCTTGGCGACCTCTTGCTCCTCCTCTGCCTTGGCCTTGGGCTTCCACTTGTTCCCCTGTGACATTTGGGAATGCTCTCAGTAGCGCGTCTACCAACGTGCGCTTGTACTCGCGCATCTTCCTATCACGCTCCAGTGCAGGAAGTAAGGTGGGCACATTGTCTTTGTAGCGTGGATCCAGCAGGGTGGCAACCCAGTAGTCCGCACAGGTTAAAATGTGGGCAACTCTGCTGTCGTTGCGCAGGCACTGCAGCATGTAGTCGCTCATGTGTGCCAGGCTGCCCAGGGGTAAGGACAAGCTGTCCTCTGTGGGAGGCGTATCGTCATCGTCCTGCCTTTCCCCCCAGCCACGCACCAGTGATGGACCCGAGCTGCGTTGGGTGCCACCCCGCTGTGACCATGCTTCATCCTCATCCTCCTCCACCTCCTCCTCATCCTCGTCCTCCTCGTCCTCCAGTAGTGGGCCCTGGCTGGCCACATTTGTACCTGGCCTCTGCTGTTGCCAAAAACCTCCCTCTGAGTCACTTCGAAGAGACTGGCCTGAAAGTGCTAAAAATGACCCCTCTTCCTCCTCCTCCTCCTCCTCCTCCTGGGCCACCTCCTGTTCCATCATCGCCCTAAGTGTTTTCTCAAGGAGACATAGAAGTGGTATTGTAACGCTGATAACGGTGTCATCGCCACTGGCCATGTTGGTGGAGTACTCGAAACAGCGCAACAGGGCACACAGGTCTCGCATGGAGGCCCAGTCATTGGTGGTGAAGTGGTGCTGTTCTGTAGTGCGACTGACCCGTGCGTGCTGCAGCTGAAACTCCACTATGGCCTGCTGCTGCTCGCACAGTCTGTCCAGCATGTGCAAGGTGGAGTTCCACCTGGTGGGCACGTCGCATATGAGGCGGTGAGCGGGAAGGCCGAAGTTACGCTGTAGCGCAGACAGGCGAGCAGCGGCAGGATGTGAACGCCGGAAGCGCGAACAGACGGCCCGCACTTTATGCAGCAGCTCTGACATGTCGGGGTAGTTGTGAATGAACTTCTGCACCACCAAATTCAGCACATGCGCCAAGCAAGGGATGTGCGTCAAATTGGCTAGTCCCAGAGCTGCAACGAGATTTCGCCCATTATCACACACCACCAGGCCGGGCTTGAGGCTCACCGGCAGCAACCACTCGTCGGTCTGTTGTTCAATACCCCGCCACAACTCCTGTGCGGTGTGGGGCCTGTCCCCCAAACATATGAGTTTCAGAATGGCCTGCTGACGTTTACCCCGGGCTGTGCTGAAGTTGGTGGTGAAGGTGTGTGGCTGACTGGATGAGCAGGTGGAAGAAGAGGAGGAGGAAGCCGAGAAGGAGGAGGTGGCAACAGGAGGCAAAGAATGTTGCCCTGCGATCCTTGGCGGCGGCAGGACGTGCGCCAAACAGCTCTCCGCCTGGGGCCCAGCTGCCACTACATTTACCCAGTGTGCAGTTAGGGAGATATAGCGTCCCTGGCCGTGCTTACTGGTCCACGTATCTGTGGTTAGGTGGACCTTGCTACAGATGGCGTTGCGCAGTGCACACTTGATTTTATCGGATACTTGGTTGTGCAGGGAAGGCACGGCTCTCTTGGAGAAGTAGTGCCGGCTGGGAACAACATACTGTGGGACAGCAAGCGACATGAGCTGTTTGAAGCTGTCTGTGTCCACCAGCCTAAATGACAGCATTTCATAGGCCAGTAGTTTAGAAATGCTGGCATTCAGGGCCAGGGATCGAGGGTGGCTAGGTGGGAATTTACGCTTTCTATCAAATGTTTGTGAGATGGAGAGCTGAACGCTGGCGTGTGACATGGTTGAGACGCTTGGTGACGGAGGTGGTGGTGGTGGTGTTGGTGGTACATCCCCTGTTTGCTGGGCGGCAGGTGCCAACGTTCCTCCAGAGGCGGAGGAAGAGGCCGAGGCGGCAGCAGCAGAATAGGCCGAGGCGGCAGCAGCAGAAGAGGTAGCAGGGGGAGCCTGAGTGACTTCCTTGGTTTTAAGGTGTTTACTCCACTGCAGTTCATGCTTTGCATGCAGGTGCCTGGTCATGCAGGTTGTGCTCAGGTTCAGAACGTTAATGCCTCGCTTCAGGCTCTGATGGCACAGCGTGCAAACCACTCGGGTCTTGTCGTCAGCACATTGTTTGAAGAAGTGCCATGCCAGGGAACTCCTTGAAGCTGCCTTTGGGGTGCTCGGTCCCAGATGGCGGCGGTCAGTAGCAGGCGGAGTCTCTTGGCGGCGGGTGTTCTGCTTTTGCCCACTGCTCCCTCTTTTGCTACGCTGTTGGCTCGGTCTCACCACTGCCTCTTCCTCCGAACTGTGAAAGTCAGTGGCACGACCTTCATTCCATGTGGGGTCTAGGACCTCATCGTCCCCTGCATCGTCTTCCACCCAGTCTTGATCCCTGACCTCCTGTTCAGTCTGCACACTGCAGAAAGACGCAGCAGTTGGCACCTGTGTTTCGTCATCATCAGAGACATGCTGAGGTGGTATTCCCATGTCCTCATCATCAGGAAACATAAGTGGTTGTGCGTCAGTGCATTCTATGTCTTTCACCGCTGGGGAAGGGCTAGGTGGATGCCCTTGGGAAACCCTGCCAGCGGAGTCTTCAAACAGCATAAGAGACTGCTGCATAACTTGAGGCTGAGACAGTTTCCCTGGTATGCATGGGGGTGATGTGACAGACTGATGGGGTTGGTTTTCAGGCGCCATCTGTGCGCTTTCTGCAGAAGACTGGGTGGGAGATAATGTGAACGTGCTGGATCCACTGTCGGCCACCCAATTGACTAATGCCTGTACCTGCTCAGGCCTTACCATCCTTAGAACGGCATTGGGCCCCACCATATATCGCTGTAAATTCTGGCGGCTACTGGGACCTGAGGTAGTTGGTACACTAGGACGTGTGGATGTGGCAGAACGGCCACGTCCTCTCCCAGCACCAGAGGGTCCACTAACACCACCACGACCATGTCCACGTCCGCGTCCCTTACTAGATGTTTTTCTCATTGTTATGGTTCACCACAACAACAAATATATTATTTGGCCCAATGTATTGTATTCAAATTCAGCGGGATATAAATTTGAGGCCTAGTATTTAGGCGCTGGGTGACCGGTATGGATTTAGTGACAGAATTAGACTTGGAAATGCACAGAAGCGTGTGTGTGAAGTTATTCTGAATGACCCAATGTGCACCTTGAATATTATATACCCTTTTTGGGATAGATTTCAAATAGCTCTGATATAGCAGGAACCACTAAATTATGAAATTGCTAAATTGGGAATTGTACTTCAACCCAGAACAAAAAATGTGCTTTGACGGGCACTAAATAACTTTCCCAGCTACAACAGTACAGCGGTAACGAGAGATTTAGAGGGATTTAAATTTGAGGCCTAGTATTTAGGCGCTGGGTGACAGGTATGGGTTTAGTGACAGAATTAGACTTGGAAATACACAGTAGCGGGTGTGTGTGAAGTTATTCTGAATGACCCAATGTGCACCTTCAATATTATATACCCTTTTTGGGATAGATTTCAAATAGCTCTGATATAGCAGGAACCACTAAATTATGAAATTGCTAAATTGGGAATTGTACTTCAACCCAGAACAAAAAATGTGCTTTGACGGACACTAAATATCTTGCCCAGCAACAACAGTACAGCGGTGGGTAACGAGAGATTTAGAGGGATTTAAATTTGAGGCCTAGTATTTAGGCGCTGGGTCACCGGTATGGATTTAGTGACAGAATTAGACTTGGAAATGCACAGAAGCGTGTGTGTGAAGTTATTCTGAATGACCCTATGTGCACCTTCAATATTATATACCCTTTTAGGGATAGATTTCAAATAGCTCTGATATAGCAGAAACCACTAAATTATGAAATTGCTAAATTGGGAATTGTACTTCAACCCAGAACAAAAAATGTGCTTTGACGGACACTAAATATCTTGCCCAGCAACAACAGTACAGCGGTGGGTAACGAGAGATTTAGAGGGATTTAAATTTGAGGCCTAGTATTTAGGCGCTGGGTGACAGGTATGGGTTTAGTGACAGAATTAGACTTGGAAATACACAGTAGCGGGTGTGTGTGAAGTTATTCTGAATGACCCAATGTGCACCTTCAATATTATATACCCTTTTTGGGATAGATTTCAAATAGCTCTGATATAGCAGGAACCACTAAATTATGAAATTGCTAAATTGGGAATTGTACTTCAACCCAGAACAAAAAATGTGCTTTGACGGACACTAAATATCTTGCCCAGCAACAACAGTACAGCGGTGGGTAACGAGAGATTTAGAGGGATTTAAATTTGAGGCCTAGTATTTAGGCGCTGGGTCACCGGTATGGATTTAGTGACAGAATTAGACTTGGAAATGCACAGAAGCGTGTGTGTGAAGTTATTCTGAATGACCCTATGTGCACCTTCAATATTATATACCCTTTTAGGGATAGATTTCAAATAGCTCTGATATAGCAGAAACCACTAAATTATGAAATTGCTAAATTGGGAATTGTACTTCAACCCAGAACAAAAAATGTGCTTTGACGGACACTAAATATCTTGCCCAGCAACAACAGTACAGCGGTGGGTAACGAGAGATTTAGAGGGATTTAAATTTGAGGCCTAGTATTTAGGCGCTGGGTGACAGGTATGGGTTTAGTGACAGAATTAGACTTGGAAATACACAGTAGCGGGTGTGTGTGAAGTTATTCTGAATGACCCAATGTGCACCTTCAATATTATATACCCTTTTTGGGATAGATTTCAAATAGCTCTGATATAGCAGGAACCACTAAATTATGAAATTGCTAAATTGGGAATTGTACTTCAACCCAGAACAAAAAATGTGCTTTGACGGACACTAAATATCTTGCCCAGCAACAACAGTACAGCGGTGGGTAACGAGAGATTTAGAGGGATTTAAATTTGAGGCCTAGTATTTAGGCGCTGGGTCACCGGTATGGATTTAGTGACAGAATTAGACTTGGAAATGCACAGAAGCGTGTGTGTGAAGTTATTCTGAATGACCCTATGTGCACCTTCAATATTATATACCCTTTTAGGGATAGATTTCAAATAGCTCTGATATAGCAGAAACCACTAAATTATGAAATTGCTAAATTGGGAATTGTACTTCAACCCAGAACAAAAAATGTGCTTTGACGGACACTAAATATCTTGCCCAGCAACAACAGTACAGCGGTGGGTAACGAGAGATTTAGAGGGATTTAAATTTGAGGCCTAGTATTTAGGCGCTGGGTCACCGGTATGGATTTAGTGACAGAATTAGACTTGGAAATGCACAGAAGCGTGTGTGTGAAGTTATTCTGAATGACCCTATGTGCACCTTCAATATTATATACCCTTTTAGGGATAGATTTCAAATAGCTCTGATATAGCAGAAACCACTAAATTATGAAATTGCTAAATTGGGAATTGTACTTCAACCCAGAACAAAAAATGTGCTTTGACGGACACTAAATATCTTGCCCAGCAACAACAGTACAGCGGTGGGTAACGAGAGATTTAGAGGGATTTAAATTTGAGGCCTAGTATTTAGGCGCTGGGTGACAGGTATGGGTTTAGTGACAGAATTAGACTTGGAAATACACAGTAGCGGGTGTGTGTGAAGTTATTCTGAATGACCCAATGTGCACCTTCAATATTATATACCCTTTTTGGGATAGATTTCAAATAGCTCTGATATAGCAGGAACCACTAAATTATGAAATTGCTAAATTGGGAATTGTACTTCAACCCAGAACAAAAAATGTGCTTTGACGGACACTAAATATCTTGCCCAGCAACAACAGTACAGCGGTGGGTAACGAGAGATTTAGAGGGATTTAAATTTGAGGCCTAGTATTTAGGCGCTGGGTCACCGGTATGGATTTAGTGACAGAATTAGACTTGGAAATGCACAGAAGCGTGTGTGTGAAGTTATTCTGAATGACCCTATGTGCACCTTCAATATTATATACCCTTTTAGGGATAGATTTCAAATAGCTCTGATATAGCAGAAACCACTAAATTATGAAATTGCTAAATTGGGAATTGTACTTCAACCCAGAACAAAAAATGTGCTTTGACGGACACTAAATATCTTGCCCAGCAACAACAGTACAGTGGTGGGTAACGAGAGATTTAGAGGGATTTAAATTTGAGGCCTAGTATTTAGGCGCTGGGTCACCGGTATGGATTTAGTGACAGAATTAGACTTGGAAATGCACAGAAGCGTGTGTGTGAAGTTATTCTGAATGACCCTATGTGCACCTTCAATATTATATACCCTTTTAGGGATAGATTTCAAATAGCTCTGATATAGCAGAAACCACTAAATTATGAAATTGCTAAATTGGGAATTGTACTTCAACCCAGAACAAAAAATGTGCTTTGACGGACACTAAATATCTTGCCCAGCAACAACAGTACAGCGGTGGGTAACGAGAGATTTAGAGGGATTTAAATTTGAGGCCTAGTATTTAGGCGCTGGGTGACAGGTATGGGTTTAGTGACAGAATTAGACTTGGAAATACACAGTAGCGGGTGTGTGTGAAGTTATTCTGAATGACCCAATGTGCACCTTCAATATTATATACCCTTTTTGGGATAGATTTCAAATAGCTCTGATATAGCAGGAACCACTAAATTATGAAATTGCTAAATTGGGAATTGTATTTCAACCCAGAACAAGAAATGTGCTTGAACGGACACTAAATAACTCGCCCAGCTACAGCACTAGGGACAGATTTAGCTGGATATAAATTTGAGGCCTAGTATTTAGGCGCTGGGTGACCGGTATGGATTTAGTGACAGAATTAGACTGGGATATGGCCAAAAAATGAACAGACTATTGCTGGTTAAATGCACTTGGTGTGACAGCTTCACCCTGATGTAGGCTTTAGCCAAAAAACAACCACACCATTGAGGGTTAAATGCACTTGGTCGCAGCTTGTGCTGGCGCACCACAAGACACAAAATGGCCGCCGATCACCCCAGAAAAATGAGACTGACAAACGGTCTGTGCAGCCTAAAAACAGTGAGCAATTGAGGATCAGCAGCTCAATGATCCACAGCTGCAGATCGATCAGTTAATCAAGTCCTTTGGAGGAGTTAATCTGCCTAATCTCGCCCTACTGTCGCAGCCGCAACCTCTCCCTACGCTAATCAGAGCAGAGTGACGGGCGGCGCTATGTGACTCCAGCTTAAATAGAGGCTGGGTCACATGGTGCTCTGGCCAATCACAGCCATGCCAATAGTAGGCATGGCTGTGATGGCCTCTTGGGGCAAGTAGTATGACGCTTGTTGATTGGCTGCTTTGCAGCCTTTCAAAAAGCGCCAAGAAAGCGTCACAAAAGCGCGAAGAAAGCGACGAACACCGAACCCGAACCCGGACTTTTACGAAAATGTCCGGGTTCGGGTCCGTGTCACGGACACCCCAAAATTCGGTACGAACCCGAACTATACAGTTCGAGTTCGCTCATCCCTAGTAATAACACACACCTGGCCATGAAACAGCTGAGCAGCCAATTGTCCCATAACTTTTGGTCCCTTAACAAGTGTGAGACAGATATGCAAACTGTTGTAATTCCTACACCGTTCAATTGCTTTGGATATAAATACCCTCAAATTAAAGCTGACAGTCTGCAGTTAAAGCACATCTTGTTTGTTTCAAATCCATTGTGGTGGTGTATGGAGCCAAATATGTTAGAATTCTGTTGCTGTCCCAATATTTATGGACCTGACTGTATAATACTTTTTACATGAAACATCTTTGTAAAACATTATCTGATCTCAGAAAGTTCCTCCAAAAAGTACTTCATCATGGCTTTATCTCTATTGTGCTTTCTGGGTCTTCTGGAACTACTCATAAGCCAAGGCAAATAAAACTTGTGACTCACTTGATATAATTCTGGGATACTTTGTATCTTGTATAAGGAGGTTGAGCCAGTATCAGCTGACATTTGGTTCTAATGAAATGTTAATACTTCATTAATTATGTGTCTGACCTTGCTCTTGATATCACACTGATGCTTAATCCACAGCAAAAAAAAATAAAAAATAAAAAATGTAGCATTTTTTTTTTATTCTTCAAAAGTTTATGTTTTTTCAAGGGCCTGCAGCTTATGTACAATTCTGAGCACCGTCTTGAAAAACCCAGTCTCCACATTTACAACAGCACAAGTGTTCTCTCAGGCTGAATAAAAACACCAATTATGGCTCCTCTCGAGATTATTTTTCCTCGTAAGAGATCTCCTTCTTGAAGTATTCTTTTTTTTTACCATGTCTTCCACTTCTGAGATTCCCTCAGTGTGCAGAATTGAATGTTCACATATTTCCCACATCTTTTAAAAGCCTCATAAGCAAATAAAAAGAAAACTGTTGTGGAATGGTGTCATGCCGGAATCTAGAGTGAAATCATAGGCCTTTGAAGTCATAAAGAACATGTCTTCTATATGAAAAAAAAAATCTGACTGCAGGGTGCAAGGAACTGGAGAATGCATTGCGCATTCGGCACTGTGCTAAACACATTAGTTAATTTGCAACTCAGGACTTCTAGGTAAATGATGAATGCAACATATAACAACTAGAGAAGCTAATATGAGTGTGGTTAACCGAAGAACAGATAATACATTGAAGACTATAATAATATGCTTTAATGCAAAACTCTACATTACCTAAATTCAAAAATATCTCCATCCACGTTTAAAAATAAAGAAGATTTTCTTATTGCAAATCTGACACGTAGTTTACCACATGGTGCATGGCAGGTATCATTTGGTGCTGCAGATTCACACCAAGATTAGCCTCATTCAACTGAAATAATCCATGTTGAGCTTATCCATCAGTGCTTGGTTCCTGATGTGTGAACATAACCTCATGGCCTACTTTATAGAACCTCCAAATTATGCTAGTGATACAAAGTGATTGAGAAGAGGGAAAGACTGTCTACAAAGAAAGGGGTAAAGAGACAGAAACTTGGTATAGCATAGATGGAGATGGTGGTTGTGCAAACTGGGATATGGTTGTAAGCTTCTCTGAAAAACTAGGAATACAAATTATTTCTGAAAGCCCAAAAAGTAGGAGACAGTGTGATATCTTGGGATATTAAACTCCGGAAAAGGAGACATGCCTAGATGAAGAACTGGAGGAGAGGCCAAAGGAAGGTTTTCTTTGCTTATTTTGAATATTTTAGTTGAAAATATCCAGGAAATACCATTGGTAGCAACGTGAAGATTTCTAGCATCCCCTTCCTCCATACTAGATTGTAGCCAAAGACCACTCTGTATATAACCACCATTCCGGTCAATAGAATTTTATATGTGAAGTTGTAGTTTTGTAGAAAAGTTGGAGGTACATCTTATTATGGACCTCCTGGGTGGGCAAGTGATCAATCACAGTTGTCTGTTGCAAATATATTATCTTCTTTAGCTTCTTTAAACATGTCTGCGAAGGTTTTCATTCATCCAGGTCATGGTCTATCAGCTGGACTTATATTTTCTCTTGAAAATGTTTTGCTAGTCATCTGAACGACTCAATTAGAATGCCTTGAAAAAGGATATCTGGCATTAAATACTGGAGACAAGTACGGTATTTAATGCTGGAGTTTCCTTGTACAAGTCATTCTAATGGAGAAAACTAGCCACATAACTAGGGAAACATCTTCAAGAGAAAATACAAATCAGGTTGCTGTGACTTATTACTACTGAAATACTTCTTTAAATATCCATATAATAAAATTTGTGAAGTTACATCTTGTGACATTAATGATTTGTCTTTCCACTATGCGGGACTGTTACATGTCCAGCAAAACAGTATTGTACCAAGTGCAGGGTTTAAAAGGGCAAGACATGGCTCCAGTATTTAATTATTTCTTTGTCATTTACCACCCCCTCAGGCCCTGCATGAGGGATTACACAATGAGGCAGATTTACTATTGAAAATGTGCCATTTTGCATACTCCTTTTTAAGCATTTTACTCTTTGTCTGACAAGGGAGCGTGGGTTCATGAGTAAGGACTGTGGCTTCATGGGAAAAGGGGGTGGCCTAAATGTAGCTCTGTGCGCCAAAAATGCACCAAAATATTGGTGCATTTTTGGAGCGAAACTACTTTAACTTATAGGTGGTGTAAACTTACACTACACAGTTGTTTTTTGTTTTTTTTATGCATGGACAAATATTTGTTGCATGAACAGAAATCTAGCGTAAATTTAGTGCAGAAATTATGATATTCCAGTTTTTCCAAAGGCTCATGCCCAAAGGCTCTTATATTAAGTACACCAATATTAGTAATTCTGTCTTAGCGTATCCATTTTGTCTGATAAAATATAGTTACAATACAATAATGAAGATTAACAGTAACACAAAATATCATTTGAAAAAAAAAAAAAAAAAAATTTGTCTTCACCTTCTTTTTTTTACTTTTTTTTTAAATATATAAATATATCCTTGATTGCCAACCAGGAAAAGTCAAGGTCACTCAGTTCCCACTTGACCTCTCCCTCTGAAAAAGCAATTCACATTTCACACATTCTGCAGAGTAAAGAACTGATAAGAATTCCCGGGCAGCGACATTTTCAGCACCATATTTTGTCTCGACTTGCTGAGGTTTTTTCCACCTTATTTCTTACAGAATCAGAAGAATTACAGCTCTTTTGAAAAAAAGGACAGCTATCATTTAATAATGTCTAGAACAGATTGTGCTAAATATCTTTACCAACAGTGGACAGAGATAAATGAGCAGATTTCTGTCAAATAGAGAAAGACGAAAATATTATGTTTTTTTAATATGGAGCACGATTATCTCGCTGCACTGCTCAAGTGACTAACCAACAAAACTGTTTTAAGTAATATATAAATATATATACAGTATATAAATAAAACAGCAAATATCGCAGCAGCAGAGTCAGACAGTGTGCACTGGGTGCAATTCCTCACAGAGGTTGGCTTCTCCTCCAGGATATCTACTTCTCAAAGAATGAGGCAGCACTTCCAGATTTCGGTGGCAGGGTGAAGACCCCAAAACTTTATTCCCAGCAACGTTTTGGCCTACTTAACTTGACAAAGGCCTCATTGAGTAGGCCGAAACGTTGCTGGGAATAAAGTTTTGGGGTCTTCACCCTGCCACCGAAATCTGGAAGTGCTGCCTCGTTCTTTGAGAAGTATATATATATATATATATATATATATATATATATATTGTGGGGATTCGCTCTGGTAGTTGGGATAAGCGGGTGCAGTACAGAGGCAAAGAACAAGTTCGTAATTTAAATGTCCATGTTTATTCATACATAAGGTCAAACAAAAACACTCTTTGCAAGGTTGGTGTTTGTTCACACCAGGTAGAAAGTTTGTGCATAGCAAAACAACGTCACCTTGTCGGCGGTTCTTCCTCCAGCAGTCAAAATGCAGGCTTTAGGTGGCCTGCTCTCCCAACAAACAGGTCTCAGCTTTTTAGCCCAGCACAGGGCTCAGTTCCCACACCAGCGATTGCCAGAGCTCCTCTGTCAGAAGGGGTCATCACTCCCAGCTGACACTGCTGGCTGGGTTTTCTATAGGCCAGCCAAATCCCAGCCTGGAACGTGGGGAGTAGTCACCCACCCATCATTTTGACTACTCCCAGTAAGAACCTTCCCGGATCAGCTATACAGCCATACTAAAATAGCAAAGTGTCAATCAGCATTAGCTGCCGCTGACACCTGAAAATCCCTGCTCTTACTTCAACGAGGCCAGGAACCTCGGTGACACATACCTTCAGTCAACGACGGACCCTTGTGCCTTCCTACATACCTCTCCCATTTGTTAAACCCTGAGGTGGTGAACACTTGCCAGACTGTGTACCCGGGACAGGGCATCCGTGTTTCCCTGTAAGTGGCCTGCCCTGTGTTCAACTTGAAGTTCTGTAATGATCTTCATCTGGTGACCTGAGCATTCCTCTCTTTGGCCTGGCTCATCCACTTCAGAGGGGAGTGGTCAGTCACAGACGGAACTTTCACCCCAACAGATAATAGCGTAGAGACTCCTGTACCTGGTCTTGGCTGGGTTGAGTTTGCGGCTCAGGGAAACAACCAGATGTTCCTCCCCATTGATTTCCTGAGAGAGTACAGCTCCAAGGCCTACTTCTGAGGCATCGGTCTGTACCACAAACTCCCTCTTGAAGTTGGTCGTCACCAAAACCGGTGACCCGCACAGGACCAGCTTCAACGCAGAAAAAGCCTCTTCCGCCTGGTCATTCCAGCGGACCATCACTGACATCTGTCCCTTCAAGAGCCCTGTCAACGGAGCCGCTAAAGTGGCAAAATAGGGAACAAACCTCATATAATAGCCCACCATTCCCAAGAACGCCTCGTGGTGACAGGTTGGGGCCAATTCCGAATCTCCTCTATTTTATTCACTTGCGGTTTGATAACTCCATGTCCAATGATGTACCCCAGGTACTTAGTTTCCTCTAACCCTATCGCACATTTCTTTGGGTAAAAGGTCAGTCAAGCCTTCCTAAGGGAGTCCACTACAGCCTGCACTTTGGGTAGATGACAGGTCTGACGACAGTACCCAGATCAGCCCAAGGAGGGTGGTCCCAGCTGTTGCTACCTAGTCAGAGATCTCTAATGTCAGTGGTGGTGAAGGTGAAGGTGATGATGATGATGTGTCGAAGGACGTCACGTGGGTGCCAACAAGAGATAAAGAGGAAGGGAGGTCAGAGTGAAAGACGGAGCAGCAGATAGGGAGGAGAAGGAAGAGAAGCAGGCAGAACTCGCAGTGCACAGGAGGCAAAAAGCAGACTGCAAATGTATCTGAAGTAAGCCATCCACCATGCATGGTCACATCTGGCACACCCAGGACGCCGGCATATGGCTGCGCAGTGTGGGCTTTTTTTAACGTGTCAGCTGCTGACAATAGTGCTGCCATCTGCAGCCTGTGCTGTCATGTCATAAGTCGCGGTGAGCCCAACACTCACCTAGGAATGACCACCTTAAGAAAGCACCTGGAATCCCATCATGCATCCCAGAACTATATGGCCACGTTCAGCGGCAAGTTAATATATCTCTGGCACACAGTGTCGGTGCCAAGAAACATCTGACGACAGACATGTGGTCTAGTAAACATGGGCAGGGAAGGTACAAAACTTTTACTGGCCACTGGGTGAACCTTCTGACGGCCATCAAGCATGCAACCCGTGGCACCCATGTGGATTTGGTGTTACCGCCATGGATTGCATGCAGGCCGGCCTCTTCTTCTCCTCCTTCTACTCCATCCTCCGTTTCCTCTTCGGCTAACTCCTCCTTTTCTACTGCTACCGCCTCTTCCACTGCACCCCCCAAGCTCCCCAGGACCTATTCGACGTGCCAGGTGAGAGGTTTCCATGCTGTGCTGCGGCTGTTGTGCCTGGAAGCCAAGAGCCACACCGATTCTGCACTGCTTTCAGCTCTGCAGTCACAGGCCGATCAGTGGCTAACCCCGCTCACTTTTACTGTTGGTAAAGTAGTGTGCGACAGCGGTGCCAATCTGCTGAGCGTTCTGAAACAGGGCAAAATTACACACGTGCGTGCATGACACACGTCCTGAATTTAGTCTTGCAGCGATTCGTTTCCAAATACCCCGGGGTCCAGTACATCTTGCAGGAAAATCTCTGGCCATTTCAGAAGATCTTAGACGATCATGGCTCGCCTTGCTGACGTTCAGCTGCAACACCAGTTGCCTGTCAGACATCCGATTTGTGACTGCCCGACACGCTGGAACTCCTCCTTATATATGCTTACTAGGCTGCTCCAGCAGAAACAAGCCATTAACAACTACCTGTACGAACTCTGCGGCAGGACAGGTTTTGGGGAGCTTGGTTTCTTTTCAACGTGCCAGTGGCTGCTCATGCGTGGCGCATGCAGACTTCTGCGGCCATTTGATGAGATCACAAAACTGGTCAGTCTCAGCCAGGGTGCCATGAGTGACATCGTACCTTACACATTCTTTCTGGAGCATGCATTGCGTTGTGTCATTGATTAAGCCGTCAAGGA
The DNA here is from genome assembly GCF_014858855.1 of Bufo gargarizans. Lineage (NCBI taxonomy): Eukaryota > Metazoa > Chordata > Amphibia > Anura > Bufonidae > Bufo > Bufo gargarizans. Next base: position 485,898,539 of record NC_058083.1, read on the forward strand.
GCAGGAGCTGGAAGATGAGGAAGTTGCAATGCTGAATGAATTCCCAGGGGGAGCTACTCCACCTGAGACAAGTCAGCAGGAGTCTGAAGAGGAGTCAGAGGAGGATGGTGGCTGGGTGGAGGAGGAGGAGCAAGGAGAGCAGGCTTTAAACTTTTTGGGGATCCCTGGTGTTGTCAATGGCTGGGGGGAGGAGACAGAGGATGACATTCTCCTGGGCGATGAGCAGGAGCCAGGGTGCTCCACCGCTTCCAATTTAGTGAAAATTGGGCCTTCATGCTCCAGTGTTTGAAGAGGTACCCGCGTATAAAAAGCATGAAGGTCAAGGACCTGTACTGGGTGGCAACGTAGTTTGACCTCTGGTACAAACACAAAATGGCGGACATGTTACCAGCATCACAGAGGACTGTCAGAATGCAGCATTTTCAGGCCTTGCTGCAAGAGATTCTGCATTCTGCTGTTGCAGGCACTGGCAGAGAAATTTCCACCCACAGCAAAACAGGTGCTGGTACCAATCCTACCACGCCTGCAAAAAGAGGGTGGTTTGAAGATGTGTTGGTCACTTCGGATATGATATAATTCTTGTATTCAACCCATCACCAGCCACCCTCCGGATCCAGCCTCAGGGAATGCCTAAAACATCAGGTGTCCGACTACAACGGGTTAACGGCCGATGTGGACGCTCTGAGAATCGAGGAACCCCTTGACTATTGGGTGTGCAGGCTTGACTTGTGGCCAGAGCTGGCACAATTTGCCATGGAACTCTTGGCTTGCCCCTCGTCAAGTGTCCTTTTCGAAAGGACGTTCAGCGCAGCAGGGGGGATCATGACCGATAAGTGCACTTGCCTAGCTCACGACAGTGTGGATGACCTCACATTTTAAAAAATGAATGAGGCTTGAATTTAGGAGGAATTCAGCACCTGTGATGACCACGTGTAATTGAATTTCCTCATGCCAGCCCACACATATCCGCTACCACCCAGAACAAAGAATGGTCCTTGCCTTATGTACAGTATATACAGCGGCATAAAAGAACTTTTATGTCGGGTGAATGCCTAAATTCTTTGACCTGTACTGGCCGACAGTTACATTTTTATCCTGTGACCGCGTAATGTACCTCCATCCACAGAATCCAAAGTTCTGTGCTGTCAGGTGAATGCCTTTTAGCTAATTTTGGGGGCCTGTACTTGCTGACAGTTGCATTTTTATCCTGTGACCGCCTAATGTACCTTTATCCACAGAATCCAAAGTTCTGTGCTGTCAGGTGAATACCTTTTAAGTAATTTTTGGGGCCTGTACTGGCCGACACTTACATATTTATCTTTTGACCATCTAATGTACCTCCAGCCAAAGAATCCAAAGTTCTTTGCTGTCAGGTGAATTCCTATTGCCAATTTTTTTGGGCCTGTACTGGCCGACAGTTACATATTTATCCTGTGACCGCCTAATGTACCTCCAGCCACAGAATCCAAAGTTCTTTGCTTTCAGGTGAATGCCTATCACCTAATTTTTGGGGCCTGTACTGGCTGACATTTTTTATCCCTAGCCACATAATCGCACACTTGTCTCACTCCTCTGCCTCTCATTATAGTGGCGTATGAACCGCATTCACCATAAGGACCTTCTAATGTCACAGGGTCATGTGACTGTGCCTCCCACCGAACAGTGGCGTCTGTTCACCATACAGTTCAATAGTCTAAAAAAAAATTACGTTAACATATGCTTTTTTTAAATGGACTCTGCAGGAAGCAAAAATGTTGAGTGCTACACATTTGTATACAGTAAACCGATAGGAAATATAATTTTTCTAGGCTCCATTTTGGAGAGTTCCCCTTTAAGACACATAGAAATGGCCCCTGATTAAAATACATATTTTTTATGGGAATTTTTGCATTTGTGTACTTCTAGTAAGTGTTTTCTGGCTGCAAATATGACCTGAATGTTTTTCAGGTTCGCCTGCCATTAAAATGAATGGGGCCCTCCACGAAAGCGCGGTTCACAAACATTTGTTTGTTCATCACTAAATTGGAATACTTACTAAATCAGAAACTACTATAAGTTTTTCTGACACAGTTTAGCATTAGGCTTTATAGCTGAGTGGATAAGGTCTTTGTCTCTAATGTACAAGCTTGGGAGTTCAAATCCTGGCAGAAACTTTTCATAAATAGATGCTAAATTACATTTAAATACACTGACTCGAGCACACATGGTGTTCGACTTTGCGATGTTCCGGGCATAGCGATGCTTGAGCCGAACTGGTGTTCGGCCGAGCATGCTTGTTCAACACTAGATGAGACATCTTCTACGTCTAAAGGAAAAAAGGTTTCTACATAAACATAGAAGGGGATTCAACATAGAAGTGAGACTATGGAGCTCTCTGCCTGAGAAGGTGGTCATGGTGAACTGACTAAAAGAGTTCAAGAGGCTCCTGGATGTATTTCTGGAGGGTAATAATATTACAGGTTATAGTTATTAGATTTCTGGAGATGTTGTTGATCCAGGGAATTATTCTGATTGCCTGTTTGGAGTCGGGAAGAAAGTTTTTTTCTCCTAAAATGAGAAATATTGGCTTACTTTTTGGAGCTGTTGTGGAGCTGCAGAGCTCCTTCAGTGACAGACTGCTGCATCTAAGGTCCTTCCTCCCAGCAGCGGTTAGGATTTAGGATTTATAACAATCACTGTTCCCAGACACACAGGAGTACATTTTTTTTAAGTAAATTCTGTGTTATGTTTTTCTTGTATTTTACTCTTTAACCCTTTCACGTCTGCAATCTGTATATATACGTGATAGCTGCACATACCCCGTGCAGCTACCACGTATATATACGTTCTGGCAGCTCTTTAATCCAAGCGCTGCAAAACGCTTGGATTAAAGCTTCTGCCCCTGCCCTGTATGCTGTCACGGACAGCATACAGTGCAGTAATGCCGGCAAGGGACCAATCGGAGTGGCCCCTTGCCGGCAATCGATCCGATTGGTTAGTCTGTGCAGACTAACCAATCGGATCGCGGCAGCGTTAAAATGCCGGTTTCAGGCTCTGATCTGCGCTCTGCAGATCAGAGCCTGAAATCGGTAAGGTTTCCTCGTGCCCCCCGATCCTCCAAGCCTTTGGTGACATGTGCCCCTCTGTGGTCCCCCCCCCATCTGTGCGCTGACCTGTGCCACGGAGATCTGTGCCTCCTGCGCAGCTGCGCTGATCTCCTTCCTGCCCTGATGCGGTCCGCCCCCTCCCCGCCCCCTGCATTAATTTTCGCCCGCCCCCTGCATTAATTTTCGCCCCCCCCCCCAGCGCTGCCCCCGATTCCCCATTCTGTGTGCGATGGCGGCGGCTCCATTCCTGAGCCGCCGCCATCAGAGAGTGTCAGCTCTATGCTGACACTCTCCTGTAACCCCATAGATGCTGCGGTTGCGGCATCCATCGGGTTAACAGAGGGAGGGGGCTCCCCCTCTCCACCATCGGGGCTGCAGCGCTGTGATTGCAGCGCCCGATGGTTGCCATGGCAACCGGACGCTTTGCAAAAGCGTCCGGTTGCCATGGCAAAGGCTTCCAGTGCTGCCACCTACAGGCAGTCTGGAAGTATTATACTTTGCAATGCAAGAGCATTGCAAAGTATAGTACAACTATCAGCCCCACTGAATCTTCAAGATCCAAGAGGGAACTGATAAAAAAAAGTGAAAATAATAAAAGTAAAAATAAAATCAAATAAATAAAAATGTAAAAAAAAAAAAGACATTGCCTTTTCCTATAAAAAATGAAAAAATAAAATACACATATTAGGTGTCACCACGTCCGTAACGACCGTCTCTATAAATATATCACGTGATGGACCCCGTCTGATAAACACCATAAAAATAAATTTAAAAAAAACTGTGCCAAAAAAGCTATTTTTGTCACCTTACATTACAAAAAGTGCAACAGCAAGCGATCAAAATGGCTTATGACCCCCAAAATAGTATCAATCAAACCATCACTTCGTCCCGCAAAAAATGATACCCTATTTAAGACAATCGCCCAGAAAATAAAAAAGCTATGGCTCTCAGACTATAGAGACACTAAAACATAATTTTTTTGGTTTCAGAAATGCTATTATTGTGTAAAACTTAAATAAATAAGAAAAAGTATACATATTAGGTATTGCCATGTCCATAACGATCTTCTCTATAAAACTATCACATGACCTAACTCCTCAGATGAACGCTGTGAAAATAAATAAATGAAAACTGTTCCAAAACAGCCAATTTTTGGGTCACCTTGCCCCATAAAGTGTAATAATGAATGATCAAAAAATCCTATGTACCCAAAAATGATACCAATAAAAACCTCAACACTTTCTGCAAAAAACGAGCCCCTGCACAAGACGATCGGCAGAAAAAGAAAAAACATATGGCATTCAGAAAACCAATCCAGCACAATCTGCCTTCCAAAAACCGTATGGCATTCCTTTCCTTCTGCGCCCTGCCGTGTGCCCGTACAGCAGTTTACGACCACATGTGGGGTGTTTCTGTAAACCGCGGAATCAGGGTAATAAATATTGAGTTTTGTTTGGCTGTTAACCCTCAATGTGTTAAAGAAAAAAAATATATAAAATGGAAAATCTGCCAAAAAAGTGAAATTTTTAAATTTCATCTCCATTTTCCTTTAATTCTTGTGGAACGCCTAAAGGGTTAACAAAGTTTGTAAAAATCAGTTTTGAGTAACTTGAGGGGTGTAGTTTCTACAATGGGGTCATTTATGGGGGTTTCCACTATGTAAGCCCCACAAAGGGACTTCAGACCTGAACTGGTCCTTAAAAAGTGGGTTTTGGAAATTTTCTTAAAAATTGTAAGAATTGCTTCTAAACTTCTAAGTAGGGATGAGCGAACTCGAACTGTATAGTTCGGTTTCGTACCGAATTTTGGGGTGTCCGTGACACGGACCCGAACCCGGACATTTTCGTAAAAGTCCGGGTTCGGGTTCGGTGTTCGTCGCTTTCTTGGCGCTTTTGTGACGCTTTCTTGGCGCTTTTTGAAAGGCTGCAAAGCAGCCAATCAACAAGCGTCATACTACTTGCCCCAAGAGGCCATCACAGCCATGCCTACTATTGGCATGGCTGTGATTGGCCAGAGCACCATGTGACCCAGCCTCTATTTAAGCTGGAGTCACATAGCGCCGCCCGTCACTCTGCTCTGATTAGCGTAGGGAGAGGTTGCGGCTGCGACAGTAGGGCGAGATTAGGCAGATTAACTCCTCCAAAGGACTTGATTAACTGATCGATCTGCAGCTGTGGATCATTGAGCTGCTGATCCTCAATTGCTCACTGTTTTTAGGCTGCCCAGACCGTTTGTCAGTCACATTTTTCTGGGGTGATCGGCGGCCATTTTGTGTCTTGTGGTGCGCCAGCACAAGCTGCGACCAAGTGCATTTAACCCTCAATGGTGTGGTTGTTTTTTGGCTAAAGCCTACATCAGGGTGAAGCTGTCACACCAAGTGCATTTAACCAGCAATAGTCTGTTCATTTTTTGGCCATATACAAAATCAGGGGCAAGCTGCGCCTGTCACCAAGTGCATTTAACCCTCAATGGTGTGGTTGTTTTTTGGCTAAAGCCTACATCAGGGTGAAGCTGTCACACCAAGTGCATTTAACCAGCAATAGTCTGTTCATTTTTTGGCCATATACAAAATCAGGGGCAAGCTGCGCCTGTCACCAAGTGCATTTAACCCTCAATGGTGTGGTTGTTTTTTGGCTAAAGCCTACATCAGGGTGAAGCTGTCACACCAAGTGCATTTAACCAGCAATAGTCTGTTCATTTTTTGGCCATATACAAAATCAGGGGCAAGCTGCGCCTGTCACCAAGTGCATTTAACCCTCAATGGTGTGGTTGTTTTTTGGCTAAAGCCTACATCAGGGTGAAGCTGTCACACCAAGTGCATTTAACCAGCAATAGTCTGTTCATTTTTTGGCCATATACAAAATCAGGGGCAAGCTGCGCCTGTCACCAAGTGCATTTAACCCTCAATGGTGTGGTTGTTTTCTGGCTAAAGCCTACATCAGGGTGAAGCTGTCACACCAAGTGCATTTAACCAGCAATAGTCTGTTTATTTTTTGGCCATATACTACATCAGGGGCAAGCTGCGCCCGTCACCAAGTGCATTTAACCCTCAGTAGTGTGGTTGGTCAAGCTGTGACACCAAGTGCATTTAACCAGCAATAGTCTGTTCATTTTTTGGCCATATACTACATCAGGGGCAAGCTGCGCCCGTCACCAAGTGCATTTAACCAGCAATAGTGTGGTTATTTTTTGGCCATATCCCAGTCTAATTCTGTCACTAAATCCATACCGGTCACCCAGCGCCTAAATACTAGGCCTCAAATTTATATCCTGCTAAATCTCTCGTTACCGCTGTCCTGTTGTAGCTGGGAAAGTTATTTAGTGTCCGTCAAAGCACATTTTTTGTTCTGGGTTGAAGTACAATTCCCAATTTAGCAATTTCATAATTTAGTGGTTTCTGCTATATCAGAGCTATTTGAAATCTATCCCTAAAAGGGTATATAATATTCAAGGTGCACATTGGGTCATTCAGAATAACTTCACACACACCCGCTACTGTGTATTTCCAAGTCTAATTCTGTCACTAAACCCATACCTGTCACCCAGCGCCTAAATACTAGGCCTCAAATTTATATCCTGCTAAATCTCTCGTTACCGCTGTCCTGTTGTAGCTGGGAAAGTTATTTAGTGTCCGTCAAAGCACATTTTTTGTTCTGGGTTGAAGTACAATTCCCAATTTAGCAATTTCATAATTTAGTGGTTTCTGCTATATCAGAGCTATTTGAAATCTATCCCTAAAAGGGTATATAATATTCAAGGTGCACATTGGGTCATTCAGAATAACTTCACACACACCCGCTACTGTGTATTTCCAAGTCTAATTCTGTCACTAAACCCATACCTGTCACCCAGCGCCTAAATACTAGGCCTCAAATTTATATCCTGCTAAATCTCTCGTTACCGCTGTCCTGTTGTAGCTGGGAAAGTTATTTAGTGTCCGTCAAAGCACATTTTTTGTTCTGGGTTGAAATACAATTCCCAATTTAGCAATTTCATAATTTAGTGGTTTCTGCTATATCAGAGCTATTTGAAATCTATCCCTAAAAGGGTAGATCATATTGAAGGTGCACATAGGGTCATTCAGAATAACTTCACACACACCCGCTACTGTGTATTTCCAAGTCTAATTCTGTCACTAAACCCATACCTGTCACCCAGCGCCTAAATACTAGGCCTCAAATTTATATCCCGCTAAATCTCTCGTTACCGCTGTCCTGTTGTAGCTGGGAAAGTTATTTAGTGTCCGTCAAAGCACATTTTTTGTTCTGGGTTGAAGTACAATTCCCAATTTAGCAATTTCATAATTTAGTGGTTTCTGCTATATCAGAGCTATTTGAAATCTATCCCTAAAAGGGTATATAATATTCAAGGTGCACATTGGGTCATTCAGAATAACTTCACACACACCCGCTACTGTGTATTTCCAAGTCTAATTCTGTCACTAAACCCATACCTGTCACCCAGCGCCTAAATACTAGGCCTCAAATTTATATCCTGCTAAATCTCTCGTTACCGCTGTCCTGTTGTAGCTGGGAAAGTTATTTAGTGTCCGTCAAAGCACATTTTTTGTTCTGGGTTGAAGTACAATTCCCAATTTAGCAATTTCATAATTTAGTGGTTTCTGCTATATCAGAGCTATTTGAAATCTATCCCTAAAAGGGTATATAATATTCAAGGTGCACATTGGGTCATTCAGAATAACTTCACACACACCCGCTACTGTGTATTTCCAAGTCTAATTCTGTCACTAAACCCATACCTGTCACCCAGCGCCTAAATACTAGGCCTCAAATTTATATCCTGCTAAATCTCTCGTTACCGCTGTCCTGTTGTAGCTGGGAAAGTTATTTAGTGTCCGTCAAAGCACATTTTTTGTTCTGGGTTGAAATACAATTCCCAATTTAGCAATTTCATAATTTAGTGGTTTCTGCTATATCAGAGCTATTTGAAATCTATCCCTAAAAGGGTATATAATATTCAAGGTGCACATTGGGTCATTCAGAATAACTTCACACACACCCGCTACTGTGTATTTCCAAGTCTAATTCTGTCACTAAACCCATACCTGTCACCCAGCGCCTAAATACTAGGCCTCAAATTTATATCCTGCTAAATCTCTCGTTACCGCTGTCCTGTTGTAGCTGGGAAAGTTATTTAGTGTCCGTCAAAGCACATTTTTTGTTCTGGGTTGAAATACAATTCCCAATTTAGCAATTTCATAATTTAGTGGTTTCTGCTATATCAGAGCTATTTGAAATCTATCCCTAAAAGGTAGATCATATTGAAGGTGCACATAGGGTCATTCAGAATAACTTCACACACACCCGCTACTGTGTATTTCCAAGTCTAATTCTGTCACTAAACCCATACCTGTCACCCAGCGCCTAAATACTAGGCCTCAAATTTATATCCCGCTAAATCTCTCGTTACCGCTGTCCTGTTGTAGCTGGGAAAGTTATTTAGTGTCCGTCAAAGCACATTTTTTGTTCTGGGTTGAAGTACAATTCCCAATTTAGCAATTTCATAATTTAGTGGTTTCTGCTATATCAGAGCTATTTGAAATCTATCCCTAAAAGGGTATATAATATTCAAGGTGCACATTGGGTCATTCAGAATAACTTCACACACACCCGCTACTGTGTATTTCCAAGTCTAATTCTGTCACTAAACCCATACCTGTCACTCAGCGCCTAAATACTAGGCCTCAAATTTATATCCTGCTAAATCTCTCGTTACCGCTGTCCTGTTGTAGCTGGGAAAGTTATTTAGTGTCCGTCAAAGCACATTTTTTGTTCTGGGTTGAAGTACAATTCCCAATTTAGCAATTTCATAATTTAGTGGTTTCTGCTATATCAGAGCTATTTGAAATCTATCCCTAAAAGGGTATATAATATTCAAGGTGCACATTGGGTCATTCAGAATAACTTCACACACACCCGCTACTGTGTATTTCCAAGTCTAATTCTGTCACTAAACCCATACCTGTCACCCAGCGCCTAAATACTAGGCCTCAAATTTATATCCTGCTAAATCTCTCGTTACCGCTGTCCTGTTGTAGCTGGGAAAGTTATTTAGTGTCCGTCAAAGCACATTTTTTGTTCTGGGTTGAAATACAATTCCCAATTTAGCAATTTCATAATTTAGTGGTTTCTGCTATATCAGAGCTATTTGAAATCTATCCCTAAAAGGGTATATAATATTCAAGGTGCACATTGGGTCATTCAGAATAACTTCACACACACCCGCTACTGTGTATTTCCAAGTCTAATTCTGTCACTAAACCCATACCTGTCACCCAGCGCCTAAATACTAGGCCTCAAATTTATATCCTGCTAAATCTCTCGTTACCGCTGTACTGTTGTTGCTTGGAAAGATATTTAGTGTCCGTCAAAGCACATTTTTTGTTCTGGGTTGAAATACAATTCCCAATTTAGCAATTTCATAATTTAGTGGTTCCTGCTATATCAGAGCTATTTGAAATCTATCCCAAAAAGGGTATATAATATTCAAGGTGCACATAGGGTCATTCAGAATAACTTCACACACACCCTCTACTGTGTATTTCCAAGTCTAATTCTGTCACTAAACCCATACCTGTCACCCAGCGCCTAAATACTAGGCCTCAAATTTATATCCTGCTAAATCTCTCGTTACCGCTGTACTGTTGTTGCTGGGCAAGATATTTAGTGTCCGTCAAAGCACATTTTTTGTTCTGGGTTGAAATACAATTCCCAATTTAGCAATTTCATAATTTAGTGGTTCCTGCTATATCAGAGCTATTTGAAATCTATCCCAAAAAGGGTATATAATATTCAAGGTGCACATAGGGTCATTCAGAATAACTTCACACACACGCTTCTGTGCATTTCCAAGTCTAATTCTGTCACTAAATCCATACCGGTCACCCAGCGCCTAAATACTAGGCCTCAAATTTATATCCCGCTGAATTTGAATACAATACATTGGGCCAAATAATATATTTGTTGTTGTGGTGAACCATAACAATGAGAAAAACATCTAGTAAGGGACGCGGACGTGGACATGGTCGTGGTGGTGTTAGTGGACCCTCTGGTGCTGGGAGAGGACGTGGCCGTTCTGCCACATCCACACGTCCTAGTGTACCAACTACCTCAGGTCCCAGTAGCCGCCAGAATTTACAGCGATATATGGTGGGGCCCAATGCCGTTCTAAGGATGGTAAGGCCTGAGCAGGTACAGGCATTAGTCAATTGGGTGGCCGACAGTGGATCCAGCACGTTCACATTATCTCCCACCCAGTCTTCTGCAGAAAGCGCACAGATGGCGCCTGAAAACCAACCCCATCAGTCTGTCACATCACCCCCATGCATACCAGGGAAACTGTCTCAGCCTCAAGTTATGCAGCAGTCTCTTATGCTGTTTGAAGACTCCGCTGGCAGGGTTTCCCAAGGGCATCCACCTAGCCCTTCCCCAGCGGTGAAAGACATAGAATGCACTGACGCACAACCACTTATGTTTCCTGATGATGAGGACATGGGAATACCACCTCAGCATGTCTCTGATGATGACGGAACACAGGTGCCAACTGCTGCGTCTTTCTGCAGTGTGCAGACTGAACAGGAGGTCAGGGATCAAGACTGGGTGGAAGACGATGCAGGGGACGATGAGGTCCTAGACCCCACATGGAATGAAGGTCGTGCCACTGACTTTCACAGTTCGGAGGAAGAGGCAGTGGTGAGACCGAGCCAACAGCGTAGCAAAAGAGGGAGCAGTGGGCAAAAGCAGAACACCCGCCGCCAAGAGACTCCGCCTGCTACTGACCGCCGCCATCTGGGACCGAGCACCCCAAAGGCAGCTTCAAGGAGTTCCCTGGCATGGCACTTCTTCAAACAATGTGCTGACGACAAGACCCGAGTGGTTTGCACGCTGTGCCATCAGAGCCTGAAGCGAGGCATTAACGTTCTGAACCTGAGCACAACCTGCATGACCAGGCACCTGCATGCAAAGCATGAACTGCAGTGGAGTAAACACCTTAAAACCAAGGAAGTCACTCAGGCTCCCCCTGCTACCTCTTCTGCTGCTGCCGCCTCGGCCTATTCTGCTGCTGCCGCCTCGGCCTCTTCCTCCGCCTCTGGAGGAACGTTGGCACCTGCCGCCCAGCAAACAGGGGATGTACCACCAACACCACCACCACCACCTCCGTCACCAAGCGTCTCAACCATGTCACACGCCAGCGTTCAGCTCTCCATCTCACAAACATTTGATAGAAAGCGTAAATTCCCACCTAGCCACCCTCGATCCCTGGCCCTGAATGCCAGCATTTCTAAACTACTGGCCTATGAAATGCTGTCATTTAGGCTGGTGGACACAGACAGCTTCAAACAGCTCATGTCGCTTGCTGTCCCACAGTATGTTGTTCCCAGCCGGCACTACTTCTCCAAGAGAGCCGTGCCTTCCCTGCACAACCAAGTATCCGATAAAATCAAGTGTGCACTGCGCAACGCCATCTGTGGCAAGGTCCACCTAACCACAGATACGTGGACCAGTAAGCACGGCCAGGGACGCTATATCTCCCTAACTGCACACTGGGTAAATGTAGTGGCAGCTGGGCCCCAGGCGGAGAGCTGTTTGGCGCACGTCCTTCCGCCGCCAAGGATCGCAGGGCAACATTCTTTGCCTCCTGTTGCCACCTCCTCCTTCTCGGCTTCCTCCTCCTCTTCTTCCACCTGCTCATCCAGTCAGCCACACACCTTCACCACCAACTTCAGCACAGCCCGGGGTAAACGTCAGCAGGCCATTCTGAAACTCATATGTTTGGGGGACAGGCCCCACACCGCACAGGAGTTGTGGCGGGGTATAGAACAACAGACCGACGAGTGGTTGCTGCCGGTGAGCCTCAAGCCCGGCCTGGTGGTGTGTGATAATGGGCGAAATCTCGTTGCAGCTCTGGGACTAGCCAATTTGACGCACATCCCTTGCTTGGCGCATGTGCTGAATTTGGTGGTGCAGAAGTTCATTCACAACTACCCCGACATGTCAGAGCTGCTGCATAAAGTGCGGGCCGTCTGTTCGCGCTTCCGGCGTTCACATCCTGCCGCTGCTCGCCTGTCTGCGCTACAGCGTAACTTCGGCCTTCCCGCTCACCGCCTCATATGCGACGTGCCCACCAGGTGGAACTCCACCTTGCACATGCTGGACAGACTGTGCGAGCAGCAGCAGGCCATAGTGGAGTTTCAGCTGCAGCACGCACGGGTCAGTCGCACTACAGAACAGCACCACTTCACCACCAATGACTGGGCCTCCATGCGAGACCTGTGTGCCCTGTTGCGCTGTTTCGAGTACTCCACCAACATGGCCAGTGGCGATGACACCGTTATCAGCGTTACAATACCACTTCTATGTCTCCTTGAGAAAACACTTAGGGCGATGATGGAAGAGGAGGTGGCCCAGGAGGAGGAGGAGGAGGAGGAGGAAGAGGGGTCATTTTTAGCACTTTCAGGCCAGTCTCTTCGAAGTGACTCAGAGGGAGGTTTTTGGCAACAGCAGAGGCCAGGTACAAATGTGGCCAGCCAGGGCCCACTACTGGAGGACGAGGAGGACGAGGATGAGGAGGAGGTGGAGGAGGATGAGGATGAAGCATGGTCACAGCGGGGTGGCACCCAACGCAGCTCGGGTCCATCACTGGTGCGTGGCTGGGGGGAAAGGCAGGACGATGACGATACGCCTCCCACAGAGGACAGCTTGTCCTTACCCCTGGGCAGCCTGGCACACATGAGCGACTACATGCTGCAGTGCCTGCGCAACGACAGCAGAGTTGCCCACATTTTAACCTGTGCGGACTACTGGGTTGCCACCCTGCTGGATCCACGCTACAAAGACAATGTGCCCACCTTACTTCCTACACTGGAGCGTGATAGGAAGATGCGCGAGTACAAGCGCACGTTGGTAGACGCGCTACTGAGAGCATTCCCAAATGTCACAGGGGAACAAGTGGAAGCCCAAGGCCAAGGCAGAGGAGGAGCAAGAGGTCGCCAAGGCAGCTGTGTCACGGCCAGCTCCTCTGAGGGCAGGGTTAGCATGGCAGAGATGTGGAAAACTTTTGTCAACACGCCACAGCTAACTGCACCACCACCTGATACGCAACGTGTTAGCAGGAGGCAACATTTCACTAACATGGTGGAACAGTACGTGTGCACACCCCTCCACGTACTGACTGATGGTTCGGCCCCATTCAACTTCTGGGTCTCTAAATTGTCCACGTGGCCAGAGCTAGCCTTTTATGCCTTGGAGGTGCTGGCCTGCCCGGCAGCCAGCGTTTTGTCTGAACGTGTATTCAGCACGGCAGGGGGCGTCATTACAGACAAACGCAGCCGCCTGTCTACAGCCAATGTGGACAAGCTGACGTTCATAAAAATGAACCAGGCATGGATCCCACAGGACCTGTCCGTCCCTTGTCCAGATTAGACATTAACTACCTCCCCATAACCATATATTATTGGACTCCAGGGCACTTCCTCATTCAATCCTATTTTTATTTTCATTTTACCATTATATTGCAAGGCTACCCAAAGTTGAATGAACCTCTCCTCTGCCTGTGTGCTAGGCCTAAATATATGCCAATGGATTGTTGCAGTGGTGGCTGACGTGAAGCCTCATTCTCTGCTATGACATGCAGACTGATTCTCTGGTGACATGAAGCCAGATTGTCTGTTACGGGACCTCTCTCCTCTGCCTGTGTGCTAGGCCTAAATATATGCCAATGGATTGTTGCAGTGGTGGCTGACGTGAAGCCTGATTCTCTGCTATGACATGCAGACTGATTCTCTGGTGACATGAAGCCAGATCCTCTGTTACGGGACCTCTCTCCTCTGCCTGGGTGCTGGGCCTAAATTTATGAAAATGGACTGTTGCAGTGGTGGGTGACGTGAAGCCTGATTCTCTGCTATGACATGCAGACTGATTCTCTGGTGACATGAAGCCAGATCCTCTGTTACGGGACCTCTCTCCTCTGCCTGGGTGCTGGGCCTAAATTTATGAAAATGGACTGTTGCAGTGGTGGGTGACGTGAAGCCTGATTCTCTGCTATGACATGCAGACTGATTCTCTGGTGACATGAAGCCAGATCCTCTGTTACGGGACCTCTCTCCTCTGCCTGGGTGCTGGGCCTAAATTTATGAAAATGGACTGTTGCAGTGGTGGGTGACGTGAAGCCTCATTCTCTGCTATGACATGCAGACTGATTCTCTGCTGACATGAAGCCAGATCGTCTGTTACGGGACCTCTCTCCTCTGCCTGGGTGCTGGGCCTAAATTTATGAAAATGGACTCTTACAGTGGTGGGTGACGTGAAGCCTGATTCTCTGCTATGACATGAAGACTGATTCTCTGCTGACATGAAGCCAGATCCTCTGTTACGGGACCTCTCTCCTCTGCCTGGGTGCTGGGCCTAAATTTATGAAAATGGACTGTTGCAGTGGTGGGTGACGTGAAGCCTCATTCTCTGCTATGACATGCAGACTGATTCTCTGCTGACATGAAGCCAGATTGTCTGTTACGGGACCTCTCTCCTCTGCCTGGGTGCTGGGCCTGAATTTATGACAATGGACTGTTGCAGTGGTGGCTGACGTGAAGCCTGATTCTCTGCTATGATATGAAGACTGATTCTCTGCTGACATGAAGCCAGATTGTCTGTTACGGGACCTCTCTCCTCTGCCTGGGTGCCGGGGCCTAAATATCTGAGAATGGACTGTTCCAGTGGTGGGTAACGGGAAGCCAGATTCTCTGCTATGATATGAAGACTGATTCTCTGCTGACATGAAGCCAGATTGTCTGTTACGGGACCTCTCTCCTCTGCCTGGGTGCTGGGCCTAAATTTATGAAAATGGACTCTTACAGTGGTGGGTGACGTGAAGCCTGATTCTCTGCTATGACATGAAGACTGATTCTCTGCTGACATGAAGCCAGATTGTCTGTTACGGGACCTCTCTCCTCTGCCTGGGTGCCGGGGCCTAAATATCTGAGAATGGACTGTTCCAGTGGTGGGTGACGGGAAGCCAGATTCTCTGCTATGGAACCTCTCTCCAATTGATTTTGGTTAATTTTTATTTATTTAATTTTTATTTTAATTAATTTCCCTATCCACATTTGTTTGCAGGGGATTTACCTACATGTTGCTGCCTTTTGCAGCCCTCTAGCCCTTTCCTGGGCTGTTTTACAGCCGTTTTAGTGCCGAAAAGTTCGGGTCCCCATTGACTTCAATGGGGTTCGGGTTCGGGACGAAGTTCGGATCGGGTTCGGATCCCGAACCCGAACATTTCCGGGATGTTCGGCCGAACTTCTCGAACCCGAACATCCAGGTGTTCGCTCAACTCTACTTCTAAGCCTTCTAACGTCCTAAAAAAATAAAATGACATTTCCAAAATGATGCCAACATAAAGTAGACATATGGGGAATGTTAAGTAATAAATATTTTATTAGGTATCACTTTCTGTTTTAGACGCAGAGAAATGGAAATTTGGAAAATTGTGAATTTTTCCTAATTTTTGGTAAATTTGGGACTTTTTCATAAATAAAGGTGAAATATATTGACTCAAATATATGACTATCATGAAGTACAATGTGTCACGAGAAAACAATCTCAGAATGGCGTGGATAAGTAAAAGTGTTCCAAAGCTATTACCACATAAAGTGACGCATGTCAGATTTGTAAATTTTGACCTGGACATTGGGGCATCAATGACCCTTGGTCATGAAAGGGTTAATTTCTAATTACTCTCTTTTTTTTTTTTTGCTCCTGTTGTGAATGTGATTGCTGCTGTTATGCCAACATTTTCACACTGAGGGACAATAAAGGTATTTTTTTCTTCTTCTTCTTTTTTCCTTCCTTTGAATCAACCATCGGGGATGATAGGCTGAACTGGATGGATGGATATCTTTTTTCAGCCGTACAAATTATGTTAGTGTGTAAAGCAAAGTTCTAAAAAAAATGTGTTATTTAATAGACAGTGCAAGCATGTACTGAAACATTTCAGTCTGGAGAGCTGACAGGTCCTCTTTAAAGCAGAATGGCCATCTCTGAAACCATATTACTGCTGGTAATAATGTTGATCGAGCACAATGGAAGTCAATGTGAGAACCCCAGGCACCCCTGCTCTGACGAGGAGAGAGTGTAGGGACCCTAGGTATGATGGGATTTGAATTCACAGCTTCTGTATCATAGCCTAGAACTTTAACCACTACACTATATAGCTGCATAGCCAAACACAAAAAATAAATAAAAAATTAAAAAATAATATATAAAACTTCTACTGTACTGTACTTCTACTGAGACCTATACTGTAGAAGTCTCATTTTTTTTTTTTTTTTTTAAAGAAACTGGCTATGCAGTTATGTAGTGTAGTGGTTAAAGTTCTGTGCTGTGATGCAGAAGTTGTGAGTTCAAATCCTGTCATAAACTTCTTCAGAAATAGAGGCTAAACTTAATTTAAATATATATATAAGTTTTTATCCATGATATATTTACACATATTATTATAAATTTAGAATATATTATAATATATGTAAATATTTTATGCCTAAAATATCAGTAGCAGTCTCCCACTAATTATGCATTCATATATATCAGAAGTATGAAAAAGAAATATATATATATATATATATATATATATATATATATATATATATATTCTTTGTAATTAAACATTTATTTTGTGCCATACATTTTTTACAATTACAAAAAAAATAGAATATCTAAATCTAATTTAACCTCTTTTTCTGAAAAAGTTTATGACGAGATTTGAAATCACAGCTGCAGCATCATAGCCCAGAACTTTAACTAACTAATTAACTATAAATAAAAAAAATATATGAGACTTCTACTGTATAGTTCTCAGTAGAAGTACGGTATAGTAGAAGTATCATTTATTTTTATTTTTTTAAGTAACAGGCTATGCAGCTATTATAGCTGAGTGGTTAAGTGCCTTGCCTCTAATGTAAAAGGTTGTGCGTTTTAATCCCAGCAGAAACTTTTCTGAAATGCAGGCTAAATTAGATTTAAATACACTGGGGTGTCCCCAAGCACTGACTCCATATATGGACATAGCTATATATGGAGTCAGAGCAGGGACTTGTAAGCCACAGACAGACTCACACTGAGGGATTCCCTCACTGTACAGTGATCTCCTACATATAAATAGAGGCTAAATTAGATTTAAATACACTGACTCGAGCACACACATTGTTCGGCTGAGCATAGCGATGCTCAAGCCGAACTGGTGTTCGGCCGAGCATGCTTGCTTAACACTAGTTGGTACCATTGTCATGCTGCTCCTAGGTCCCTTGTTTATTCAGCAATTACATGGTACTTTATTTTTGTATCATTCCGAGTCAGCACTATAAATAATCTGAAGTGCTAGTAGAAGATGTTATTAATGGGTTTATTAAATTTCTACCACAGTAAACATTGTTATAAATTTCCTCTATCTGCTCTCTATAAAGTAGCTGTTGGTTTTAGCCCCCGTTACTCTATTTAGAGATGCGTCTTGCCTCTTTGATGTCATTTTAATTTTTGTAATAGGATTTGCTTGTAATAGACACCCTCAGGGCGATCATGTTATAGTAACTGTCAAATGGCCGATGGGAAGGAACACAACTTCATTATTAATCCTGCTACTTCATAAATAACGAGGCTTTCTTCCAACACTATGTTAAGTAAATAGTAATTAAACCATGGCAAGTTCTTATTATTCAGGACACACTTAGTGCTCAGTCATGGATGGTGAATGAAAAACATATTTGTGTCGGAGTCTAGTTTATTGCCTTAATGGGTGAACAGATAAGACAGACAAATGGATTGGTATATAATACACACTTTGCAAAGTATGCATAATAGGAAGCCAAAATATATATATATATATATTACTAAGGTTCTTACAAAAGGGACAACTAGATAAGGCTTACAATACTGATGTTTCTAAAGGGGCATAACTATGATTCTTAGGGCCCACCTTGTGTAAAAAAATTAAAATAGCACCATGTTTAGAAATAATTAAAGGTATGTTTAATAGCACAATATATCCGAAATCTCATATGATAGCAAAAAGCCACTATATTGTTAAGCCAGTTTCACACTAGCAGTACATTCTTCCTCGGCCAGAACAGCCTGCCGGAAGTCATGGTATCTGGCACAGCTGGATTCTACCTGACCCTACTGGAGCCCATTTAGTATAATTGGACTTGGCAGGGATACGGCCTGTTTCTGGCATTAATGCTGGGATTTGGCGCAGTGTTTTTTGTCCGTCCGAATCCTCGCACTAAAGCCAGAAACAGGCTGGATCCCCACAAAGTCCAATTATAGTCAATGGGGCCTGGCGGGGCTCCAGTCTTTTTCCAGTTATGCTGGATACAAAGTCTTCCAACAGGTTATTCTTCTTTGGAACAGCCTGTCGGAAGAATTTACTTCTAGTGTGAAACTAGCCTTATTTTCCACAAAAAGATACAATGTTCCTGCACCTGCTAGGGCCTCCTAACCTATGTGCCCCATATCAAGTGACTGCTGAGGCTATAAAACAAAGATTCCAGCCAGGGTAATAGAATAAAAGTTGAATCTTTATTAGATCTAGATTAGAGGGGGCATCGCAACAGCAGGTTCGCCACATTTCTCTTTCTTCATGCCAGTCGTGATAAAATTTGATCGCAGCTAGGAGGTTGTTGCAGATTTTAGACCTTCGGAGCCTGCCAGAGGATGAGACAAATCTATGAGAGGAGCGCACCTCTACCTACATTTGAAGCATGCTTCAGCTGTGCGGGGGAAATCAGGACCGGTGTGGAGAATGTCAGTCTTGATAAATTTCCCCCTTGTTCTTATGTGTATGGGCACCTCAAGTCTTTTTTTTGTGGAAGTCTGAAATGTCTTGCTTTTTTGTGTCAGATGCAAGTGTGGGTGCATTAGAAATAAATTTAGATAGATGGATAGATAGACAGATATATGGATAGTAACATCGTTTATAAGGCTGAAAAATACATCTGTCCATCTAGTTTGGCCTGTTATTCAGCAAGTTGACCTAGAGGAAGGCAAAAAAAAAACCCTGTGAGGTAGAAACCAATTTTCCCCACTTTAGGGGAAAAAATTCCTTCCCGACTCTAATCAGGCAATCAGAATAACTCCCTGGATCAACGACCCCTCTCTAGTAGCTATAGCCTGTACTATTATTACACTCCAGAAATACATCCAAGCCCCTCTTGAACTCTTTTAGTGAACTCACCATCACCACCTCCTCAGGCAGATAGTTCTATAGTCTCACTGCTTTTACCGTAAAGAATCCTCTGCTATGTTTGTGTACAAACCTTCTTTCCTCCAGACGCAGAGAATGTCCCCTCGTCAGATAAATAAATAGATAGAAAACTATAGATAGACAGAGGTAGTGTCACGGAAGGTGTACAGGAAACAAGACAACACAAAATAAATATACGACTCACTGGATCCAAAACCAAGGAACAAAAGGGAGACCCCTGCATCAGACCTGGCTCTCTCCCTTACTGCTCAGCCTATGCGAAAATCCCAATGGTAGATGATCGCATATCCTCGTACCTTGACTGTTTAACACCTGAACACCCTATAATAGTGAGGGGACACGACCACCGGCTCCCTACACTAGATACGATAGATAGATAGATAGATAGATAGATGTCCTATTTATCTATAGTCAGGTTACTCACAGGCAGGTATTACTCCTTCATAAATAATGTTGCGTTATTCTAGATCTAAAGAAGATATCTTGATGAATGGAACTTACTTTTTGAGGTGAATAAATAGACTCATTGATTCATCACATTAACTGGTTTTATTACAAACTAGCTGAAGGACCTGGCTTTGCTTGGGTATATTTAATCTATTTCATTGAATGTTTGTGTTGTTAAAAGATATCAACCCTATCCACTATAACAGTGACATTTCCAGTACCCTGCCCCCTTAACAGTTATCTCCACAGCCCCGGCACCCTTATCATTGACACCCCCCCCAGAGTGCCCCATCCCATAAAATTGGACCTCCACAGCAGCCCACCCCCTTAACTTTGACCTTTACAGCAGCCTTTCCTTTTAACAGTGAGTTTCAAAGCACACCACCCCCTTGACAGTGACCTCCATAGGGACCCGCCCCCTTAACAGTGGCCTTTACAGCAATCTTCCCCTTAACACGGACTTCCATAACGGACCATCCCCTTATCTGTTACCTCCACAGCAGCCTGCCCCTAGGGTGGCCAGAGGTCCAGTTTTAGGCAGGACAGTCCCGCTTTTAGACTCCCAGTCCTCTGTCTAGCACAGGGCCTGGATGGACACAAGGATGTCCTTTTGAACAGCTTACTCTCAGACAGCAGAACTGTGCTGTCTGAGTGTGAGCTGCAGGAGGAAAGACACCGTCCCTCCCACCCCTGCAGCTGACAGAAGTAGATTTTTAACTTAATTTTTTCAATCCCTGTCGGCAAAGGAGTGGAAGGGAGCGTGGCCTAACTGAATCGGGGGGTGGCTTAGCGGGACCTAAAAGATGATTTTTAACTTAATTTTTTCAATCTCTGTCAGCTGAGTGGGAGGGGCGTGGCCCAACCGGATTGAGGGCGTGTCCTTTTGAACAGCTCACTCTAAGACAGCAGCACTGTGCTGTCTGAGTGTGAGCTGCAGGGAGAAAGTCGCCCTCCCTCCCAACCCATGCAGCTGACAGAAGTTGATTTTTACCTTTATTTTTTCAATCCCGTCGGCTGAGGAGTGGGAGGGGGCATGGCCTAACAGGATCGGGGGCATGGCTTAGCGGGACCTGGGGGTGGGGTTTTAAGTTCGTCTTTTGAGGGTAAACACTTTTTGGCAGGGGGCGTGTCTGAGCTCTTTCCTGCAAGAGTGTCGCCCCTCTGGGCACCTTACTGCTTAATTTGCATAACAAATAAACCAGATTTTCAGAGGATAGAGACATATATTGCTGGAACAAAGGCACATCTTGAAATAAGGTACTAAGGGCTATTAGGTCATGGCTTTACTTCAATAGAATTATCCTGGTGACAGATTTCCTTTAAAGCTCACCTACAGCAGTGAAGAAAAATGGCTGCATTGTTACGGAATCCTGGAGTAAAACTGTGTATGTGGAGGCTAACGGCCTGCGAGCTTCTATTGGCTGATAAGGGTCATGTGACCAAGCTTCGTTTTTCTAATGCTTTTTGGGGGGAAATATCTCAGGAATTGTACAGCTTAGAGAGCTGAGACCTGGTCTAAAACCTTCCCGGACACCTGATGTACCTGTGTGTCAAATTTCGTGATTGTAAATGTGACTGTGCAAATTCCTTTAGCGGACATACATGCACACACACACATATACACTCAGCTTTATATATTAGTTAAAAACGCGCTGTCGGCAAATTATTAACAGGTTATCTGGAATTTATAGGTACGTGTTAAGTGAAAATTAAAATTTAAGCTTCATATTATTTGTCAACAAGTGCAATAAAAATGAGATTTCACAAATGAGTAGCAGTTCAGTACAATAAATGTGTGAATAGATGCTGATTACAGCCGCGGGTTGATCCTATCCATGAAAGCAATTTGTTCGTGCAACGTAATTATGTTCTGTCATTGATTATACAGTTGGGGTACAGAATCCCCCTGCACAATTACCATTCATCTGAATCTATAGACTTTCCCTTCAACATTTGCATTGCAAAGATGCATTCAGCTACTAGACACATAATTCATGAAGTACCTGAAGGTTGTCTAAAATAAAAATAAAAATCTTTTTGCACTTTTTTTCTGTAAAGTGTCAACATATTCGAATGAGAACACAAAATAAACAAAATCTAAGTTTTTGTAATGGGTTATATTGTAGTTGTCTCTTAGTTTATTTATTTCTCTTTAACATAAAATGTTAGTGTCATTACAATTTGCACCTGGTTAAACAACTAGGGGTCTTAACTTTACAATTTTTACAGGTAAGTCAAAAGCCCAGGGGTCTAGTAGATGCTTCATATGATGAGGGTAAGAACAGAAAAATGTATAGACTATAGAAAACTCATTCACAAACATCAACTTTAAAACAGGCTGCTGAAGATATGGTGTTAAAAGGGTTGTCCGAAACCTATCCTATCAGATCAAGCATCTGAATTGAGCTGTGAGGAGGCCACGTTGCTCACTGGAGTGCTGAGGCCTCCTGAAACATGAGGCCTCCTCAAACAGAGGATCTAGAGGAGGTCCTGGGTGTCATACCCCCTCTGGTCTTATATTGAAGACCTATCTGGAGCAAAGATCATCAATATCAGAATCTCAGAAAACCCCTTTTATCAAAACAAGATTAGTCTTTGGACTCCTAAATTATCTATGGTCTGAAAACAGTATACATTGAAGACATTGCTACTATTCTTCTCCTTTACACATAATATAAATATTCTGTGACCTTCTGTTAACAGTTGGTAGAAAGTAGATCTAGACTACTGTACTTACAGGATACTGTACTTGAGGATGCTGAATGCTGAACAGATGACCACCTACATTGATTTAGATGTAGTAGCTAATAGCTTATAAATAGCCTACATGAAAATGGGATTTCTTAAAGGGGTTGGGGTCTCAGCTGATCATTTCTAAGCCAAGATGGAGTAAGGTACTCCGCCCATGGGATCGGACTTGGCATGCTGTTTCTGTAATTCTGATGGGAGTTACCATACCGAAGCAGAGTAGCTTGTTTCGCTACATTGTTTAGATAGTTCACTACAATCGGACTTACGTAAACAGCGGTGTGTCTGCTCGAACAGAAGTTTCTGCAAGCCTAGCCACCTGAGGTGAATGCTTGGTCCCACCTCGCTGTGGAAATGTCGAGATGAGACAACCCTTTTTAACTAAACATTCCCTTTAAATATGACCTGACACCTCTCTTGGTTTGTTTCAGTAACTGTTTGTATTCCACATGTAATAAAAATTCTGAATTTTCTATTCCTATCCCTCTGTGTGGTGCCATTCCTTTATTCCTCCTTATAGAAGATAGCAATGAATTGCCAACAGCCTACAATGAAGGTCAGATGCACTGATTGGATAATGTCAGACTGTGCAGGGACACCCCCCAACTGGTAATACAAAGATGGACCTTTATTGTAGACTGTTGGCCATGCATTCTGAAGGAATAATAGAGGAATAGCACAACGTGAAGTCATAGCAAAAAACACTCCAGAATTGTTACATGGGGAATACAAGCAGTTACTACAAAAAAAGTACTTTTCCATCTTGCTGATGGCGTCTAAAGTTTTGTAGATGGTAATTATAATAAGACACATTGAACTTTGGTCAATAAAAGAGCTCAGAAGCCTTCCCTTGTCGTCTTATGCCAATTAAACAAGGCTTTTCTGTACTTCCTGCTCTGTGCTCATTGTACACACATTTAATCCTTTCCATAGTTAGCCCTCTGTGTATTTCCCATTGGTTGCCATGGTAACAAAATAAAATTTTAGCCCACTGGAGATCTTCACGCACATTTTCCATCCAGGCTACTTCTCTTTGAAGAGCAGAACGCTTAGAGTTCAGTTTTGATTTAAATGATGACAGCAGCGCAATAAATTTTAATCCTTTATCATGGGCTATAAATTGCTGATGCAAGAAAACGGAGCATGCAATTGTAAAAATTTTCATTAAGCCTCTGCCTGCAACATAATAAGCAGAGATTAGGTGCAAACATGAAGTGTACTCTTTAGTAATGTATTCATTTCATTTTTCATATTCTAATTAAAGAGGTTTTAAAAAGCTCTTCAGAATATCCGTTTTGTACATTTCCATTATTGGAATAATGCACAACTTTTCAGCAGAACAAATACTCATTCAAAGTAAATCAATGCAGCGGCTGCTGAAATAAACTTTTTCAAGAGGTAAAAAAAAATAAAAAATGTTGGAAGGTGAATCAATCTATCTCTTGTCTTGGCTTTTCGTTTAAGTTGCAAAAATGTACTCCGCCTGTCTAGAATGATGTATCAGTTCTGCTTGTTAGTACCGTTCTATGATAAAAGGGCTTGCTTGGGGATTTGCCATAAAATTGTATCTGTTATTGCAAGTTTAAATATTAAAATCACAATCTATGTGGTAGCAACTTACACTATGTATCCCCAACCCCCTAAGGCTTCTTTCACACATATATTTGATTTTTTTATTTATTTTTTCATATAAAATATAGAGAAAGGAATTTATCAAAGGCTGGTGTTTTATGATATCCCTTCAGCTGCCGGTGGACGCACCTAATCATAAATTAGCAGACCATGCACCTAGACTGAAATCTATGCCAGCTTGGAGCTGCCATAGATTTCAGTCTCCTTCTATACCAGAAAACCTGCATAAAAAGATAACTGGCTCTGCCCCCTTATTACCGTCACTGTGTCCCTTCTTGGAAAGTGGCAAGGGCAGCGTAGAAGGGCTACTTACAGGTCAATCAGGGTTTGCAATTTTTTTACATCAGAAAACGGGTATAGGGGGAATAATATATTCCCTCCATAAACTGTATAGAGAACAAAAGTACACATCAAAAATAGTCATGAGCAATTTGCTAAAAATTTATTTTAGGGCCAATTCAGCCAAATTGCTCACAATCACTCAGATGGCCTGGCAAAGTATCCTCCTTTCTCTCTCCTCCTTGATTCTCTCAAATCAAATCACACAAAATTCATATTCAGTTGAAAATTTTGGAAGAATTAAAGCCAAATTTTGTAATTGTTTCGCTTATCTGTAATCAAAATTACAAAAAGTTTACTTTTTTGCTTCAATGTAAAAATCACAGTGCATGGATATTACATACAGATGTAGCAGAGTTAGCACTCAAACTCTTAAATCTTTGTGTTATCGTGAAACAAAAGCCATTGAAATGCAATTGAAGGTGTTTGCTTAGTTTAGATAACACATCTCAGAAATCTCAAAAAGCAGGAGTGTTAACTCTACTGCATCGGTAAAATATTAAGATATTCCCTCTTGACAACAGCGATGTTACACTAGAAAATTATAAAATATAACACCCAGTCTCCCTCGATTCTTTTCCTATTAGAAAAATAAAAGATATATCAGGAGAATGAGGGAAGGAAATCCAAGGCAACTACACTTTATTAAAGTAATCAACCATGCCAGATCTGATAGCAGATAATTTCTCACATAACATAATGCGATTGACACATGAGATGACCACAGAGACAAGCAAGCTTGGTGTTTTTCATTGAGCTGCAATGTGAATCCAAGCTGCTAGTCATATATGCTGTATATGTTTTAAAATTAGGGTACTCCAATCTTCAAGACAAAACCAATGGATTCTTCATTGAACCCCTCAATCAAGCCCATCACACAGGTGCAAAAGGAAGCTAAAAGAGGATGACCACCAAATATGGTTGGCTACCTTGGGGTACTTAAGGCACATTTCTTTGTGGAAGAGTGCCTGAGTAATAGTTTCATAGCTGGCTACGTTCCTACAAAGGTGTTCTGTTCTGTTATCTGCCCATGCACTAACCTTGCCCTGCCAATTTACTGGATTATTTTCCTTCTGGTGACTGTGCCTTGTGCCTATCTTCCACATTGACCTCAGATCGTTATCTTGGCCTGTCTTTGAATTTGATTTTTCCTGTCCCCTTGTTTCTGTGCACCAGTGATTTTGACCCCAAAGAGTCAGATGTGGATTGTACAGAGCCTACTCCAGGAGGTTGTGGCCAGGTGGTTCCCCTGCAGGGAAGTCCAAATTCCTGAACAGGGGTTAAAGGGTTAATACCAGGAGACTGTGAGAAAAATTCCCTTAGGAGTAACCCAAGGCCAAAATCAGTGAGTTGTCAGTGGTTTCATACTCACTGCTGTAACAACTTCTTATACTTACAGCGAACACCTGGAGGTGGCATTTTTTTTGTGTAAAATACCAACTAGCAAAAACTTTGTGTCTGAATCAATTTAATGGAGGCATTAAAGGAGTTAAGGAATCCATTTTTAACTATACATATCTTTATTTTTTTGTAAACAACTTTTCTTTGGGAGCACATATCGAAAGGTGTGCACTTCCTTCCTATATTGCTTCTATAGATAGTTTGTTTTAGGGCATCTACAATTAATGATAGTTAATGGCCATAAAAATATCTATAGAGTATCGCTTTCCTCTCTAGAGGCCAAAGGACAGTAGCAAGGGAGATGTATACAGAGCCATATCTAGGTGTTTTTTCTGCACTTCTGTACAATGCAGTATACTAAGTCTGTTATCTGTTATCAAATCCCCCACTTTCTAATGATAATTAGATGACTTTGTTGACTCTGCCAAGGCTACACAGCAAAGCTCAAAAGTGAGCTGCAGAAAACAGTAATGAAAAGAAATAGATTTATGATAACTCTTCATCACACATTCTCTTCAAAGTGTAAAAAAAACAATTCCATATTATCCTGAGATCTCATTGATTGGCTACTCAATTCCAGTGTCTGCACCATGTTTGTCTGTATACTCATGGCAAGACTTCTACTCTTGTGCTTTTTGGCTCATTATTTTCACTAGGTGAATACAGATCAGCATTTACATCAATATCTGTGCAATGGTCAGTAAATTCACAGTGACAAAACTTTAATACTGAGACTCAGAAGAAGAAAGAAAAAGAAGCATTATCAGGGGAGTGGGCACAGAATTTAAATTTCTATCAATGATATCACTGCACATGATTATGGTAGCTTGTGTTTACCAGGACATACTGGGAGTTGTAGTTTCAGAACGGTTGGAGAGATCTGCCCTAGGCCATGAAGTAGCTATTGAACTGTATTCTATGAGAGTCAAGCTACACTTCTGATATGCCATAATGTACCTTCCATACCTACCGACACCTGAGGATTCTGTAACAGAAGCAGCAATTACTTCTTATACTGATCTATCTTGTGACAAGCTGACCTACGTTACTATAATAGGCCTCTGTCCACACCAGGTTTTATATATTTAATTCAGCTCTACTCTAATCCTTCCAATTCTTCCCATAACATGGCATTCTCTCTGATACAGTGTATACTTTAGTACAAAGTGATCATTCACAACAGGAAGAAAAATCAAAATTGATAAATATTTACATGGCTTTAATCTTTAAATATAAAATCCGAGTGTAAAATGCTACATTGAATATAACTCATTGTAAGGGCTGATTTTCTTTTCATGCAGTTTGCTATTATGCTTTCTGACTTTTTTATTCATTTATTTTTTAAATTGACGTAGGGCAATGATTAAAGCCAGTTTTAGACATCTAAAGAATAAATTGTACAATGCAGCAAGATTACACCGAATGAGGGAGAATCTCAGCTGTTCTGTAAACAATCATGAAAAGTAAAGTCTTAATTTTTTTTTTAGGAATTGAATGTTGAAGCAAATTAAAAACTTTTTATTTTAATTATTATTATGAGTTACAATTACTTTTAGTATGCCAAAATATGAATATGCAAAGCTTATAAAATCATCTCTCCTTATGAAGGTTCTTGTGCCCCATAACATATGTAGTGTAGTTTAGTTTAGCTACTTGCAGTTAACAATTATTTTTCTGCCATTGTAATGGACTTCAGAATGCTATTGACTTTATGGTGGCCTTGTGCTGGACTTGTGCACATGGACAGGAAGAAAGAGCTGCAGTAAAACATGGGGAAGAGCAGAGCTGCAGACTTAGAAGTCAATCGTGTTCTAAAGCAAATTAAAATGTTTTATGTCAAACAATCAATCATTGGGGGACATTTAACAATGTATGATCATTGTAGTTGACCGATAACAGATTGTCATGGTCAGGAAAGAAGGTGGCCATGTTTATATTTGTTCAATAGTTGTCAGAAATGAACAGTATAACAAAGAGGAAGCAGTGCTTGCATGTAGTGCTGCTGACTCTTCAAATAGCTGATCGTCAGGGGAGACAGGTGTTGGATGCTTGCTGATCAGATATTGATGACCTATTACCACTCTTTAATATGACCATCTTTAAGGCTATGGACACCTTCGGGACAATTTCCCTTAGTCTTTATTAAAAATTTTCAGCAGTTTTTGTGATGCATGTGGTTAAAAATCTGTCTATTTGCAGACTGTCCTTGCTGTGTTTGTCAGCTGACAGCTCAAGTGAAGCTTGAGCTAAGGCTTTACTTGATCCGCTAGCTGATGAAACTCAGGACAGAAAGGACAGTCTGCAAAGAGATGATTTTTAACCTCATGTATTACAAAAGCGGTTGACATTTTTTATTTAAGACTAATTGAAAAATATATTTTTAGCGAAAGTGAGTAAACTGCAATCCTAAAAAAATAGTGTCGAAGGTGTCCATAGCCATTAAAGGCTATGGATACCTTCAGAAGCTTTTTTTATTTGATTATTATTGCATTCTACATATTGTGGACTAAAAATCATTTTTCTTAACTGGTCTTTATTACATTATTTTGGCCACTTCCCTAGTACAATGGTGTAATATGTGTATTTACAGATCAGCAGGGTTCTATGTTTATATTGAATCCTGTCATCTGATGGCTCATGCAAATCCCTTATCTGTGATCTCCTGAAGCTCATAAACACTTATTTAAGCCATAGTATTTATCATTGTGACAAGAATTGAGCTGTTATCAGTATTTATGAGCTGTCAAGAGTTCAAATAACAGGGCTACAGACTGAACAGGCAGGGACTCAAGTAAATAGAAACTGACAGTCTACACATACACTCTCAATTAACCCTTGTAGTGCAAGAACTGCTGGAAATGTTTAATAAAAAAACAAATGAAAAAATAATTTTTAGCCTAAAACGCGTAGAATGCAATTCTAAAAAAAAAAAAAAAAAAAATAGCCCCCATAGGTGTCCATAGCATTTAAGCCATTGAAGAAATGAGAGTTAGATTTCAGAAATTTACAGATTCCAATAGAAAAGACAATAAGGCCGCAAATAGATGAGCACTACCCAAACTTAGTAACACCATGAGACCATAAACCTTCAATAGCTGTCGACCATCAGCTACAGTATATTTTATTTCAGCCAAGCATGTATGATTTCAATGGGGAGAGAGGAGAAAGCTGCTGCCAGACACTTCTCAGGATGAATTATGTTCCTAGAGAAACCCCCAACCCTCTTCTACCACCAAGGCAGGTATGGCCAACAGCAGAATGATGAGCATGAGGCTATTGCACATGAGAAACTATAAGGGGACAGTCTACAATAATGTGCATAAAATTGTAACTTATAGGTCCAAGTAATAACATTCCAATACCACAATGATCATAATATAACAGGCTAATAAGCAGACATTCTAAGCTATACCTCTTCCATTAAATTCATGGGGAACTATCCAGTGGTTCTTCTAGAGCCAGCATTGGTTGCAGACAGTTCTCTGATTTCATATAGAATAATCCAATGCCTGTACAAGGTGTCAATATCTGATGTAAATATAAAGTGTGTGTTATTTAAATACAATCTGAATTTAAATGCTTTCAGTATACTGTCCTTATAGTCCATATTCACAATAGTCCTTATAATCCTTAGCTTCATCCCTAAAGTTTTAGCTAAAGCTGACGTTCTCCTTTGTCCTTGATGATGATCTGCATCCCATAACCATTATATTTTGTAAGAACCTTACAGTAATAGTAGGTATTTGTGACCACAGCAGCCATGATGACTTATTAATTGGAAGAGAAAGCTTTTAGGAGCCTTATTTAATGACGCCAAAAAAACTATTATGTTTTTTTTTAAAGGTATGGCAACAGAAACCCTAAATGCTTCTTATAGAAGTGCATTCTGTATAGATGAGGAAGGATGATAGCAAGGCCTGGAGGTGTAGATCATATCTTGTCTTTTTAACATAAGGTTCAATTTATATAGGAAATATTGGGCTGATGCACAGAGAATTGTGGAAATTTATGTGTATACCAGTCCTTTAGACAGGACTGCATTGTAGAGAGGGCAAAAGAGGTGACATTCATAAAGTCGTATAGAAACCCAGTAGTATTGATCGAGCACCAAAGTGCTCGAGTAGAACACTTTGCGGTGCTCGGGTGTTCTACTGAGCACCCGAGCACAATGGAAGTCAATAGGAGAACTATAAATATATATATATATATATATATACTGTATATATATATATATATTACATATATATAAAATATAACCCCAGGGGAGGGTGTCGGGACTCTAGTCCAGCTTAGGAGTCCCTGCTCTGACTCCATATATAGCTATGTCCAAATATGGAGTCAGAGTTTGGGGACACCCCAGTGTATTTAAATATAATTTAGCCTGTATTTTAGAAAAGTTTCTGCTGGGATTCAAACTCACGACCTTCTGTATTAGAGGCAAGGCACTTAACCACTACACTATATAGCTGCATGGCCAGTCACTTTAATAATAATAATGAGACTTCTACTGTATAGTTCTCAGTAGAAGTACAGTACAGTAAAAGTCTCTCATTTTTATTTATTTTTTTGTAACTGGCTATGCAGCTATTGTAGTGGTTTGAATCCCAGCAGAAACGTTATTGAAATACAGGCTAAATTAGATTTAAATACACTGGGGTGTCCCCAAGCACTGACTCCATATATGGACAAAGCTATATATGGAGTCAGAGCAGGGACTCCTAAGCCACGGACTCACACTAAGGGATTCCCTTACAGTACAGCGATCCTCTGCATAGAAATAGAGGCTAAATTAGATTTAAATACACTGATTTGAGCATCGCTCTCGAGCACACGCGGTGTTCGGCTGAGCATGCTCGCTCAACACTAAAATCCTGCTCTGCTAAATCTCTACTGATGTGGAAAGTGTTTTCCAGATTGGAGATATTGATGAGCTATCCTCAAAATTGAGCCGTCGGAGTCAGGAATAAGAACTGCTTAGTTCGAAACGCGTAGACTGGAAATGACACATATAGAGGTTGTACCACTGTACGAATTTTTATCACCACAATAAAAGAACCGACGGCTCAAAAATTTCAGGAGTCCTGGATCGTTTTTCTCTTTTTTCCTTGTCTCAAGAGGTTTCACCATGGTTTCCTGTGCAAGGACTGCAATACATGTGGCAGGTGATCTGGTTTACCTTACAAGTCCTGCAAGAATTTAGCACAGTTTCTAGATAGTGGACGGTGCCTTCTGCTTTTGGCTCTTTCCACTGTTTAGTAAACAGTTGATTGTGGGGTGTCGGACCCCCCACAAAAAGGGAATATAATATTTTATTTATCAATACCCAGTAGGTACAATTAGGCCTCATGTATGTAGCCATATTATGACTGTATGCTGCCTGCATCTGTAATATAGACCCACAAAAAATCTGCACACCTCTGATTTTATACAAACCCATAGGCTCTCTAGGTGCCATGACCCATGGTCTATGCACACAGCTTTATATAATTCTAGTTAATATGACTAGGAATCACACAGAACTAAAATATAATTATAAACAAATAGAAAATGAGGACATAAATAAAAGGCTTCACTCTGAACTTCAAGATGTCATGTTGAGCTGGTGGCATCAAATTGCATTTTCTATTCACCCTGTCAGTCATGTCACATCTTTATATCACTGAGAACTGGTTTCGTAAATGCATTCTAGATTTAAACAGACATTTGTACTGTTCTTGGTGCCTGTCTATGGCGACCCATCGGAGCTTATTCCCATTGTGTACAGCACAAAGTGATATCCCTCTTACTAGCAAGAATCCAATGGCCACCTACATAAAGGGTTAACTGGGGGTCGTACTACATGAATACATATTTGAGAACAAAGGTTCTTCTTATGACCGAATGCTTTAGAAGAGCCTGTGCCATACTTCCATAAGGTTAGAACAGGGGAATGGGTTTGCTGAAATTTAAAATTAGGGTTG
This sequence comes from Bufo gargarizans, assembly GCF_014858855.1. Lineage (NCBI taxonomy): Eukaryota > Metazoa > Chordata > Amphibia > Anura > Bufonidae > Bufo > Bufo gargarizans. The sequence continues at coordinate 485,930,421 of NC_058083.1, forward strand.
AGGACCTCTTATCTACGGTGTATTGGAACAGCCGAGCTGTGCGTTTCTCCTTGTGGAGAGAGCCTAGAAGGCCTAGGCCATATAATAGTCTATGCAGTGTTCCTCTTGGAAACATGTATGCAAATGAGTTCTCTTTTCAAAAAAGAAAAGTAAACTGTGAATTTGGCACCAACTGTTGGAAAGGCCTCTCATCCAGTTAAGCCAGTTCTCTCTGTTCTGCATTGATGAAGAGGGGATGTCACCCTTGAGGTACTGCCTTGGCTATAATCCTATATCTCAAGACCTGTTTAAAGGGTCAAACTTTGACTAACAGTATGGGATAGCTTCCTTGTAACTGATGGCACCAGAGGCACAATTTTATTTTATTTTTTTGGGAAAGAGAGTTCATTTGCATACCTTGTAGATGAAGAGACACACTAAACTGTCAGTGATGATGGAAGGAGGGGGCTAATAAGTTTATTTTTAGTAGATTTCAGAAGATTCCTGCTTTATTATAGCACTGCAGATAAGAACACATTAAAGAGCATAATTTCACTCCATTTATAAAGTGGCATGTAAGTGGTGTTATATTCTCTTATAAAGTTTTTTTCCCCCTGTCCTTATGGAAAAATATGAACATGTTTCTCACGTATTAATTACACAGCAGATATATCTGAGCTGGTGTTTTGTCATTTAGCTCTATATATCATTTTGACAGTAGAGCCAAAAATTTGGCAGAATGGTTATGCCGGCAGCTCCATAACAACATCTGCAGGGAGCTAATAGCTGACAGAATGAAACAATAATAATTAGGAGTGTTATTGATTGACAGCCCAAATGATGTGCTATCATTCTGAAAGATTAGAAAGATTTACAAATTATATGTATTGATTTAATGGCAGGCTTGATGTTTCAGAGAAAAGTGAAAATGTTTTGCATGATGAATACTTCTCCTTAATGAATGATAATGTACTGAAAATTAAGGTATCAGATAACTTGAAGAATTGCAACGCTATGCCTACTTTGCAAATGTACACTTTTCTACAGAAGAAGATATAATATGCTTTCATCTTAAAGAGAACTGAGAGATACCTGTTACTTTGCTGCCTATCCCTTGTGCACTTTAGTTTTCGATATCTTGAATATGGTTTTAATGGGTTGATAAAGTGGATGCCTTGTTTGCTCGACAAGCAGCAGAGCATTTCTATAAGCAGAGGTGAATTTCAGCTAAAATGTGTCCACAACATTATACAAAGGTTGGTTGAACCTAAGAAGTTCAGCTGGACCAGCTGTCCATCTAAGGTGTAATAATTCTTCACCCTACATTTGTTTAGCAGATGCCGGGGGAAAAGAAAAATAACAGAGGTGTTCAACATGGCTAATCCTTTGTTCAAAAGCTAGAAAAAGCTACCGCCAGGGGTCTCTTAAGATACAATGGTAGATGCAGAGGAATTGCCCCTAGTTTTTTGTATTAGTTGCTGTGTCAAATGGCCAAATATATTCTTCTTACCCTGGGGAGATGTAGCATATATTATATTGTCAAATCACTCGAGCAAGCTACCAGTGCCAGTCCTGTTACCATACTGAAGACTTTTCATAACGCTGGAAATGTAAGCCTTTTCAGACGCTTTCAAACAACTGACTAGTAATTACCGGAGACCTTTAAGGCAAAATAACAGTAAGGAGGGAGTTCTGGTAGATTGTGTGTTTGAGTTATGAGATGAGGCAGCCTGCTATTTATTATTGCTTTAGGGAAGAACACAACTGTAATTTCATCATTTTAATGAAATAAAGTATTCTTCTTTTCATATAAGAAAAATATATTTTCTTTGGAATCAAACTTATTAATGTCTAAAAAAAAAAAGGTGCAACAAAAGTCAAGTCTTTGTGATCACTATAGAGTATGCATGTCACATGTAATGATTTGTGCTCTTCATGGTGATGATGAAGTCTGCATTACATGCGTTACAGCTGACTCTGTGTTACATATATGAGTGGAATGTGGAAACCATACAGAAATATCAGAAATCTTAGTTGGAGGACTTCTGTTTTCCACAATACTCAAGCATGATCATTAGAACAGCTGAAAACTGACAACAAAGTGCATGCTCCATTATAGTAAAGGCTCATAAAATATCTAACCTCGTCTTATGAATAATTCTTCTTCACCCTTTTCTCCTATCCATCTTTACTACAGTACCTATGCTTGCATTTAAAGCTTTGTATGTCCTCTTTTATGGATCACTTGGCACCCTGTGTCCCACCAATAATTTACCACTGGATTGTATGAGCAATTCAGGATCATATGGGTGCTACTGTCATCAATCATATTGGACAGGATAAGATCAAGGATGATGACGATCATAAAATCAAGGATTTATTGATTGCACTATGCATTTTGAGGTCGGTCTGACCTCTTCTTGAGATGTACCTAAAGAAGAAGTCAGACCAACCTCAAAATGGTCACACTTGCCTCAAAAAGATAGTGTTTGATTGATTCTCTCTGTTGAAGAATGAGGTTGGTAACATGGATTTGATTTTGAAAATAAAAGATGTGATTCTGTCTGTGACAGCGCATGACATTCCTGGCCTGTCCTGTTTCTTGTGGTGATCTATTAAAACTTAGATGTCATTGGTTATTTAATGAAAACAATTCAAAATAAAGCTGTCTATGATCACTTTAAAACCCTTGTTTAATGTTCTACTATAGTTCCTTTTCCATCCTGTTTGTATTGAAGGATGCCTTCTTCTCACCTTGACATACTGTACACATGTAACAGACACAATATATTCCTGGTCACCAGTAGTTATTCTGGATAGTGCATGATATAGGCTGAAAAGAGCACGAAGAACAGGTACTGGAAGAGGGAATAGGCTTAGAGAATTTGTTCCATTCTTGAAATGGACCTAAACTTCCTGCTTTGGCCCAGCCAATCATCACCAGGATGACAGTACAAACAAAAATGTATTATTTTATACAAAAATGCACTAACAAGTGATTATATCTAAAATGTGGTCGACTCATTATAATCTACTAGTTTTCAGTTCATCGAATATAAAGTGCTGCTTAGAAACTCAACAATAGTGGTGTTCTCCATATTATTCTTCTCGAAATGGTAACCTAAATTGTACATATGTTTTACTCTTTGCGGCATTTGATGACTGGTGATGAGTCTAAATCACAACAGGGGGAGGTCATGTATGCTATAAAGATGTTACCTACTGTAAGTGCCAAGTCATAGGAATATTCACAGAACTATGTGACAATATGAAATGATGAAGGCACTGTAAGAATTACTATGTGTTAACAAAACCTGTCATATAACTCCCAGAAATGTTCACAAAGGAAGCAGAATTCTGTTTCATATTAAAGAGCTTTACAAGTTAAGTGTAAAACACCAAAATTATGGACTTTGCTAAGAACATTATGAATTTTTAAATCATGAAAATTAAGTAATATTATTCAGGATTCTTTTAACGACCTTTAGGAGCAACACACCATAAAAAAAGAAAAAAAACTAAAATGAAGACCATGTTAGTATAATTAGCATTGTCCTAAATCAGGGGTCAGCAACCTTTGGCACTCCAGCTGCTGTGCAACTACAACTCCCAGCATACAAACATGCTTGGCTGTTCTTCTAACTCCCACTGAAATAAATGAAGCATTCTGGGAGTTGTAGTTTTTAAACAACTGGCGTGTCGGAAGTTTTTATTCTTGCTTCAAGTGAAATATTTTAATCAAGTTATATAGATAATAAGTAAAAAATAAAATAAAATCATTAGAGCTTTACTATAGAACATTTTGGATAGTACCAGAAGAACTGTAATCTAAGTGGTGGACACTATTGCTTGAGGCATTGGGTCCTGGAGAGACGACGACTACATGGAATTTGCTTACTCTTTCTGTACGTCTCTGGTATCCTCTCACTTTCCTCCAAAGACATAGAAAAGGGATAGCTGACTTCCCTTAGTTTGTGCGTTAAATAACATTGGGGAAAAGAGCTGTAAATGATGCATTTATGTACAGTGTTGTGGGCTAGGTTATTTTTGATTGGTATTTTTTTTTTAACTAAAAAGGTAGCCAGTGACCACCATAGAATATTTTTAATACTAGATGTAATAGTACACAATTTTTCCTTAGAAATGTGGTTTGGTTAGGGTATGGTATAGGAGATGTAAGCAGAATTTTAAGACGACCCATCATCATGCTTGACTTGTCTGCTAAACTAAATATGTTTATTGCCCTTACAATGACAATTCTGGAACATCATTTCATATACTCTGTGTTGTTCTGATCTGCAGTTATTGCTACTAGACAATTCCTAAAGGTGTTTAAGGTGCCTTAACTAAGGGAAATGTAAACCAGTGACAGAGCCCATTAGAAAAATGATGGGACACTTCCTTTAATTGATCCAACTGTTTGCTGAAATCTTTTGTATTGAACAGCTCCAGTGCATGCTGATGAGTCCTCATCAGGTCATGAATATCAGGACTTGTTGGCATGCTCTGGAACTGTTAGAACCATCAGCATAAAACTGGGGACACATTCCCTTAAATAGATTTGAAATGGGATGTTAGCAGTTGTGGGTGTCTCTGCACAGTCTGACACCTTCCAGTCAGTGGTTTCAGTGAGAAATTATGCAGGGAAACCCTCCAAAGTGGTAACACCTAATTGCAGGTTTATTCATAAACTTCTAATAGCATTATCAGGGATATCTCATTTGAAAATAAAATAAAAATTCAAACCACCGCATGGATGTAAATATTTTGGTGTACGACCCCCTGAGCTGCCTGCTTCAAATAAATTAAGCAAAGCAATTAATGGGGCCTCTGGATCCATGTGAGATACAGGACTTGTTCTAGTTCTAGTTGTTATTGCTAAGAGCTAGAAGTCTGATTTTAATTTTTCTCATAAATCATGGTATAACCCCTTTAACTGAGAATCAAAGAAAGAGAATAAAAAACGACTCCAGAATTGTTATTGCACGAAAAATCCATGTCATTTCTAAAACAGTTATTTCAGGATAAGTCTATGCATTTTAGGTAACTTTTGGCTGAATCTGCTGATATTGGCTTGATCAGCTGTTCATCTAACCTTGCTGGAAAAAGTTGTGGAAATAAAAAATTGGGCATGTTGGATTTCAGCAACTTAGCAGATTTTTCTTCCCTTGGAGGAGATAAAACTCTGTCAGTGAGGTCTGCTAAAGGTTGTTATACAGTGGTCCTTGAATGTTTGTGAATTGCTCAGAATTCTCTATATTAGAATTGGTCATTTATTGATGAAAACAATTGAATATCACTTGTCTGTGACTGGCAAAAGTATGTGAACCTTTTATTTCAGTGTCTAGTGTCACCTCCTTGTCCAGCAACAATTGCAACTAAACGTTTCTGGTAATTGTTGATTAGTCCTGCACATTGTCTTGGAGAAATTTTAGCCCATTCCTTCATACAAAACAACATCAACTCTGTGTTGGTGGATTTCCTCCCATGAACTGCTCACTTCAGGTCCTTCCACAACATTTGTATTGCATTAAGGTCAGCACTTTGGCCATAATTCTTTGGTAGAACGGCATAGGGTCATTGTCTTGCTGCATGAACCACATTCTCTTTATATTTAGCTCATGGACAGATGCCCTGACACTTCCTTTACAATTTGCTGGTATACCAATATTTCAGAATAGATTGTTCGATCAATGATGGCAAGCCATGAGCTTTGTGGCCATGTGAACTATTACATGCCTTATTATTAGTGCAATCTTTGTTGATAGGCCAATCCTGGAGGCAATAATAATGATCTTCAATTTACCCCATGTGTACACCATCTGTCTGACTGAGGATTAGTAGTCTAAAATCTTTATAGATGATTTTGTAACCTTTTCCAGCCTGATGAGCATCAACAACTCTTCTTCTGAGGTCCTCTCTCCTTTGTTTCTTTTGCCACTCACAGACATGTGACATTGGGTCATTTTCATCAATAAATATATGGCTCATTTGATTTGGTATCTTTATCTATTTTTGTGACTTGTATGAAAATCTGATGCAGTTTTAGGTAAAATTTATGCAGATATATAAAAAAATATAAAAAATTCTTAAAGGTTCACAAACTTTCAAGCACCACTATAACTCTCTAATTGAAAAACAGGCATGCTTGGATGAGCTGAGCGTGAATGTTTACGAGTGTGTCGGGTGTTATAGCTGTCAGAAAATGAGTTTGCGCTATCTTCATTTTAAAGTATCCGTTAGTCTATGATTAAGCTCAGGCTTGTCTTCAACGGTAGAACAAATACACAGGGAACATATTATAATATTAGAAAACAACACAAATAATTACATTGTTACACAGGGGGTGCTGATTACAATTGTGGTGCAGAGTCACATTGTTATGTCTCACTCATGTTTGCAAAAACAATTTAGCCCATAAACAAAATGAGCACTTATTATATAATAGGCTAATTTGCTGGCTTTAAGTTTGCATCCTTGAAGAATTATTGTTAGGCAATGGTCATTTTAACTGAAGTTAATTAGGACTAGAAAATTGCTCCTTGCTTATAATTGCATCCATACCTCAGGACATGGTGTACTAATCCTGAACTGATACATGTGTACTAGTATAGAGACAGAGAAATATTTAGTCAACGTCTTAGTAGTACCTCTGATTATTACCTGTGGGAAATAATGTTCTTTCACCTGACCCTCAGAATGAGTAGTATTAACTGTTGTTTTTGTTTTTTTTAAACTGACACTTCAAATAATCACATCTCTTAAAATGAATTTATTTCATTGCTCATTTGCTGTCTGTAATGGCCTTTATATCTATATAAAACACAATTTAAAAGAACACACAGCAAGTGAGTTGATGTAAACAAGCCAAGTGCTGAAAGGCTAATTTGTTTAATCATTATATGTATCTTAGGCTTTAATAATAATACTACTGTATGGTTATCTGTGGTTATTTAAAGATTATATATTACAAGACTATTAATACTGTATTGTCAAGACAAAGTGTCAGATTTTTAGATTGAATTTCACTGTTTATCGAGGCCATACAATTTCATCACCAAAACAGCTATTTCTTTCCACTACAGACCAAAGCTCTGTTTCCCGCCATTCATCTAATGTTTCATGCCTCTCAACTTGCACCATTCAAATTGAAAACTTTTTGGAAAGTGTAATTATTTTAGTCAGTTTTTTTTTTTTTTGCATTGTAACGTTAGTTGGTGGTAGCCTGGTAGAGGATATTTGTGTCTAGAATCTATAAGCACCATATGCCTTCGACCATTTCCAGCAAAGACATACTTTATAAATAAATAGAACCTCAACATGCATAGTGATCTGTAGAGTTAAAATATGTAAATGGGTAAATGCAGTCAATATATTCTTCTCAAAATAATATATTAAAGGGGTTATCCCACTTTGCGTTTTTAAACTTACCTGCTGCCACCGCGCGTTCACTTCCTGGATTCTGGCTGGGGGCGGGCTTCATCTTGATTGAAGTCTTCTCCCGGCCGTGTTGCGCGCTGGACTGAACGCGCACGCCGCCGAGCATGCGCAGTGGTGACTTGTACGCAGCTCTGTACTATTCTGGCCGGGAAGATGTCACCGTCGCGCATGCGCGGCAGCGTGCGAGTTCAGGACAGTGAGCGGACCGGCTGGGAGAAAAGAAGGAGTCTTCTGGGCAAGCGTGACCATCAGGATTTTGGAGAAGAGCGGTGGTCGTAACCAGGGGAGACCGAGTCACAACAATAAGGTAAGTGGGGGTGAATTTTATCCTAATCGGTGGGAATTTGTTAATAAAGTATATTTACAAAAATGATCACTGTCAAATCATTAACAGATTTAACAGTGATCATTATGATGGGATAACCCCTTTAAGCAATTAAGTCACAAAATATATAATCAAATATATCAAAATATATAATCAATATAATCAAATATATCATCAAAATACAGCCACTCCCTCAGCCTAACCAAGCCCATGATAGATAGATAGATAGATAGATAGATAGATAGATAGATCCAGGATTATATAGGTAGATCTCAGTTAATAAGGTCAGTTGACCTCAATTAATCAACTAAAATCTACTCCTATGTTTTCCTTAACAGTCAGGTGCCTCTCCACTAAAGCCACCTATACACTGACAAGCGTGACATTTTCTGAATATTGGAGAATATAGTCTAGTCCAGTGATGGCTAACAGTATTTCTGAATCAAGGTTCCCAGGATTTCAGAGATCTGCTCAGGGGTTTCACAGAAGACAAGATATTTCACTCTTACCATAAGGAAGGCAAACTAATTTAGCTTTCTCAAAGATGATTGGCAAAACAGTCAACATATCTCATCCATCCAACCTATTTAGCAGTTTTTGGGGCACTCTTCACACCCAAGGATAACTTCCACTAGACTAGGGTTTATGTATAAATGAATAAAAATCCAGCCCACCAGTTCAGTCGCGCGATGGAAAAGCCAGGTCAGCTCAGCGTAAACTTCATTCAAATAAACAGATTTCCAGCACGAAGGAGATAAAATCTTGCATGTTCTTTATTAAATATTCCAAACGTACACACGGTGCAGTGAAAGAGGTCCCTCCATCTCCCTGGTCAGACCGACATGTTTTGAGGCAGCCGGCACTTAGTCATGATCATCTCGAAACATGTCAGTCTGACCAGGGACATGGAGGGACCTCTTTCACTGCACCGTGTGTATGTTTGGAATATTTAATAAAGAACATGCAAGATTTTATCTCCTTTGTGCTGTAAATCTGTTTATTTGAATAAGGTTTATGTATATTTTGTTGACTGGTGTGAGATATGAGGACATGTGATGTTTACCGCTTTGCTGTTTTATGTTAATTTTTTCATTGTCTTCTGTACTCTGTTATTTATTTATTTTTTGCTCAATTTGGCTTAATTTTGCATGCTGTTATTCTCATTGTTTTATTTGTGATACAGAAAATAATGTGTTAGCACGGTGGAGTAAGTGAAAACATTATATTTGAAATAAAGTTATAAAAAAGTAATCTCATAATTGATTTAAACAAAACAATAAATAATCTAATTAAAAAAACTGCAAAAATAAATAAATAAATAAAGACACCATTATTCAGTATAAAATATATTTTACTGTTCATATATTAGATTTAAAAAAACTACAAAATTACACATATTAGCTATCCACATAACTGTAATAAGGCTCAAGAAATCGTACAATATGGTAGTACGTTCGATTAGATGGTAACAATGGTGTACACTAATGGCTCACCTTGTGGGTTTGTGCTAATATAGGCACAACCCTATTAAAAGCTTGTCACACAAGAGTCGGTCCTTGGGTGTGATGCCGCAGGTCGGGGTTCCTTCAGAAGGGCTGTCCAGTCTCTCCGGAAAGGTGCTTTAGGTAAAAAGGAAATCCTGCTCTTGCGGTTTCTTTATACCATAAAAAATGTGCACAATGAAAAGCAGCGCATTTTGGGGAGTTCAGATCCCCTTCATCAGGTTGACATTAATAGCTGATACAGTGTGGGGTATATATACACTTAAAAACCGCCAAAAAACTGCACCAGTGGGTGGCTACAAACTCATGGGAACACCCACAGGTGCTGGCCAATTAGCATATGTGACAGGTATATAGTTTATGGTTTATATATATTAAAACAGCACACGTCTGGAGGAGTAGGGTGGTAGTATAATTATACTACAGATTATGGCAGTGTTTTTTTGTATTATTTAATATTAGTTTAGTTTAGATTGAACTGCAAAGGACTATGTAATACTGGGTTGGGTCATGTGATCGCAAAGTCAGCAGTCACATGGCCATCGCCATAGTAACCAGCAACGCTCGGAAACAGTCTGGCCGATTGCGTGGGATCATGTGTCCTAAGGTGGTCACATGATCGGAGAGGAGAAGGGAACGAGTCAAAGGAATTGGCCGCTCTGGTCAATAGAAATTAGACGATGTAATACTGGGTTGGGTCATGTGATCGCAAAGTCAGCGGTCACATGGCCATCGCCATAGTAACCAGCAACGCTCGGAAACAGTCTGGCCCATTGCGTGGGATCATGTGTCCTAAGGTGGTCACATGACCGGAGAGGAGAAGGGAACGAGTCAAAGGAATTGGCCGCTCTGGTCAATAGAAATTAGACACATTTAAGTCACATGGGATGTTCCGATCAATATTCAGTATGTACGAAAGGCTGCGGGTGGTGCCCGGGGTGCTTGGAGTCAAGTGATGCGTTGTCATGGAGAGAACAATGCTCATCCTATCTTCAGGCACCACAGCCAATGTAACTTAAAACAAATTTGCTCATCACTAATACCCAGTTCTTCTTTTTCCTGCTCTCATCTGCAGGGGGAGATTTGGTACAGCCCCATACACAAAGTTGTATAATCCTACAAAACTCATTGGGTTCTGCCGACTTTGCTCTTCCATGTGTGGGCACCTTTAAGAACGAAGAAAAAAATTATTTATCACAATAAGGACTATAAAAGTTGACCATATATGATCAAGACAGAATACTGCTTGAGATAACTACCTCAATGTGTTAGTAAATTATAAACCAACAGTTTTCCATCTGGGAATATTAAATTTGTTGAATATTTGAGTACAGGGCTTCTTTAATGCACTATTAACAAAGAAAAATAATTCACTCATTATTTTACATGAAAACATAAAGTATGTCCCAGATTACTTTCAGGGGGCTCTCTGTGGGACACAACAGAAACATATGTAATTAGAAGTGTTAGCTTCTCTTTGCCGTACTACAAACCTCATTATCACCAGTCTCCATTATACTGTATAAGGGAATGAGTGCTAAAACAATTAGCTTCAGACATCTACAAAAATAGTATGTCCCCTATTATCTTCACCCTAGAAACACACAGAGCTAAATGAAAAGTGAGCTCACACTGTGAAGAATAAATAATGCTTCTCCTTGTAAGAAAACGCAGTCTAATTAATAGTGTTTCGGGCTGAGGCCATTTTAATGATGACTTTTACAAGACTAATACCATAAAGCTCTTCACACTACATGGCTTCATTTCCTCTTCTATCACATAGAATGTAACAGTGAAGGGTTGGGATGGATTAGTCTACCCGGGAACATCTTTTTTATTTATAGGTGCTCTGTTTCTAATGTAGTGTTCTCTGGACCATGGGTATATGATTGTATTCATGGCCTTTATATTAAATTGGCATATACAGTACAACATAATTGTCATTCTAAGCAGTCTACTGTACAGGAAACAGTTGTATAGTCCTATGTTTAGTTATATGTTGTTTGCCAACCGCATGATACAACTAGACTATCGAAGGGATGGCCAACTAACTACCTTATGCAAGGCACAATTAAAGTAAATCTGTCATTAGTAAATTGACAGGGAGGCAAGATGACTATGCAAGGACTTAGTCTTGTCAATGGAAGAGAGGGAGGGGTTGACAGATAGTAGAAGGAGCAAAGGATCCATAGATTGGCTTTGTCCCACCCTAGATGCACTTAAAGGGGGTTTGCCTGTTCAGCAAATAGCATTTATTATGCAGAGAAAGTTTTCATTGTTAGGACCACTCTTCAGTCCAGCAGCATGGCTGTGCTTGCACACTATAGAAAGAAGCAACATCCTACGTGAGCTCCCACGGTCCCGGCCACCAGAGAGGCAGGCATTTTTTCTTATAGTGGGCAAGCGCGACCACCGCTGCTGAAACCATGGAAACAAGCAGTGTATAATGTGATAGAAAAATTAACCAAGCGAGTAAAGGAAGCAACTATCAGTGACTAAGAACTATGTACATATGTATGCACACTTAGGCCTCATGCACACAAACTTATTTTTGTTTTGCATTTTTTCTAAATCAAATGCAGACTCATTCATTTATCATGTAGAGAAAGTTAATTCAAGTTATTACAAGCCACTTACTAATGTATTGTGATTGTCCATATTGCTTCCTTTGCTGGCTGGATTCATTTTTCTATCACATTATATAACTGCTTGCTTCCATGGTTACAGCAGTGGTGGTCTGCTTGCACACTATAAGAAAAAATGCCAGCCTCTCTGGTGGCTGGGACTGTGGGAATGCACAGAAGCTGGTACTTTTTTCTATAGTGTACAAACACGGCCACTACTGCTAGACTGCAGGGTGGTCGTAACCACAGAAACTTTCTCTGCATAATAAATTCTATTTGTTGAAGTGGCAAAACACCTTTAACTGCTCATTTGCATGTGAATTAAAAGTATTTTTTCTCCAGATGATGCAACGGATCACTAAGTAAAAGGTATCATTACATTCAACTAAGATAGCCCTACAAGGCAATGTTTTGTGAATTTCCAGGTGACAGACTCTGTTTTAGACTAGCTATTAGTGTTGATCAAGCACCAAAGTGCTCGGGTGATCAGGTACTCTGGCTGAACACATTGGGATGCTTGGGTGCTCTACCGAGCACCTCAGTATAATGGAAGTCAATAGGAGAACCCTAGCATTAAACCAGGCACCTCCTTCTCTGAAGATAAAGAGCTGGTTCATAGAAAAAGGTCAGAAATTGATTGCAACACCACCAAAATGGTTCGGGAACAGCATGGGGAGGATGTCTGGATGCATCTTGGACTCCCAGGTCGCTGCTGGGAATGATGTTGTCCGAGTAGTACGCCACTTTTACAGACTGACAATAATACGCACAAAACCAAAGATAATATTGACTTTAGAGGAAAAATTGTTAGGAAACATTCTTTACTGTACATTTACTTGTATATAAAGTGCAAGTTCTGCCAAAAATTACAAGCAAGAGGCACTCTGATATAACCTGTATATCACATAAAGGAGGGCCTCATTCACATTGTGGTACAATTGTTCATGTAGTGGGACTCCAACACTCATAAAGCCTATGCACTAAGTGAAAGGGCTGCCAAAAACTAGAAGGAACCGGCACTCCAATACCCCCTTTGTTACACATAAAGGAGGGCATCATACATACCCTTGAAAAATTCTGATTGATGGCCTGCTGGTGGCCCTCTAAAACATTATGGGTGAGGGTCTGCTGCTGAGCTGACCATCAAAAAAATTATGGTTGAGTGCCTGCTGCTTAGCTGACCATTGAAATAATTTGCAGTGTTCAAAGCAGGTCGGGACGCCTGAATACTTCAGCTAGAAATAATGGAATAGGATTGCGGTTCTATTTTGTTGGTTTTCAGAACTGGGGCCATGATTAAGAGGGACGGCCGGGGGCTTCCGTATAGCGCCACTAGTGGTGAAAGTCTTCTACCGGTGCAAAAAAACCCAAAGTGAAAGCATTTGCCAAGAATGTTTTCATTAATCAATAACGAAAGTCGGAGGTTTGAAGACAATCAGATACCGTCGTAGTTCCGACCATAAACGATGCCGACCGGCGATCCAGCTACGTTATTCCCATGACCTGCAGAGCAGCTTCCGGGAAACCACATTCTTTGGGTTCTGGGGGGAGTATGGTTGCAAAGCTGAAACTTAAAGGAATTGACGGAAGAACACCACCAGGAGTGGAGCCTGCGACTTAATTTGAATCAACACAGGAAACCTCACCCGGCCCATACACGGAAAGGATTGACAGATTGATAACTCTTTCTCGATTCTGTGGGTGGTGGTGCTTGAACGTTCTTAGTTGGTGGAAAGATTAGTCTGGTTAATTCTGAATACGAACAAGACTCCTCCGTGATAACTAGTTACGTGACCCCCGGCGCTGAGGATTGTGTTGACCAGAACTTGGATCGTGAGACTGGACTTGTAGGTGGCGGCCTGCTGGTGAGCTTACCCTCTAAAAAATTATATGGGAGGGCCTGCAGATGAGCTGACCCTGTAAAAGATTGTAGGTGAGCGACTGCTGGTGAGCTGACCCCGTAAAAGATTGTATGTGAGGGCCTGCTGGTGATATGACCCTCTAAAAGGTTGTAGATGAGGGCATGCAGGTGAGCTCATCCTCTTAAACATTATATGTGAGGTCCTTCAGGTGAGCTGACCCTGTAAAAGATTGTAGGTAAAGGACTGCTGGTGAGCTGACACGCTAAAAAATGATATTCTAGGGCCTTCAGGTGAGCTGACCCTGTAAAAGATTGTAGGTGAAGGGCTTGTGGTGAGCTGACCCTGTAAAAAATTGCATTTGAGGGCCTGTTGGTGAACTGACCGTGTAAAAGATTTTAGGTTCGGGCCTGTAGGTGAGCTGACCCTGTAAAAGATTTTAGGTGTAGGCCTGCTGGTGTGTTGACCCTCTAAAAAAATTATATGCAAGGTCTTGCTGGTGAGAAGACCCTGTAAAACATTTTAAGTATGGGTCTGCTGGTGAGCTGACCCTCTAAAATTTTTTATTTGAGGGCCTTCTGGTTAGCTGACCCTGTAAAACATTGTAGGTGAGGGCCTGCTGGTGAGCTGACCCTCTAAAAAATTATATGCGAGGGTCTGCTGGTGAGCTAACCCTGTAAAATGTTATATGTGAAAAGAATATATGCGAGGGCATTATATGTGACAAATAAGCATGTTGATATGATGGAAGAAGAGGATGATGATGAGAAAAGCGGGATTCAACCACATATCCTTATTTGCGGTGGAACGGATGCATGGGAATACAGTGTATTCAGTACATTACAAACAACACATTTAAAGTGCCTTTATGTTCATCAGCTTTCCTCTAGTGGAGTTGAGAAGTCATGGTCAATCCAGGCCTTGTTCATTTTTATAGGAGTCAACCTGTCATCATTTTCAGTTGACAGGCGGATACGCTTATCTGTTATAATGCCACCAGCAGCACTAAAAAACGCTGGCGGCAGGGCAGGACAGCACCTCCAAGGCGTAGAGCGCCAGTTTGTGCCACGTGTCCAGCTTGGACCTCCAGTAGTTGTAAGACACTGAGGGATCATTGAGGACGCTGACACTGTCTGCTATGTACTCCTTCACCATCTTCCAAAATTTTTCCCTCCTTTTCCCGCCTCTGTTAAAACTTCTGTGTGTTCCCCTTGTCTCCCCTCTTCGGTTGCTCAAGAAACTACATGCTCTGCCACCAGCATTGTCAGATGGAAATTTTTGGAGCAATTTTTCATCAAGGATCTTCTGGTATTACACCGTTTTGCTCGTTCTCTCCTCTAGAGGAATGAGAGATGATCAGTTTTCTTTGTAGCGGGGGTCGAGAAGGGTGATCAACCAGTAATCAATGTTGTCTTAAAAGCGTATAATGTGCGGGTCGCGGAAAAAAGGCAGCTTAACATGAAGTCAGCCAGGTGTGCTAGAGTACCAACAAGCAATACTTTGCTGTCGTCATCAGGAGGATCAATCTCAATCTCCTCATCTTCTTCCTCCTCTTCTGCCCACCCACGCTGAACAGATGGATGGGATGTGGGATGGTTACTCTGATAATAGCTTTATCGCCGCTCACCATCTGTGTTGATTCCTCAAAGTTGCATAAAACCTCACAGAGGTCAGACATCAATGTCCACTCATCGCTTGTGATGAGTGAAAGCTGACTGGAAAGGCGACAACTATGTTGCAGCTGGTATTCCACTACTGCCCTCTGCAGCTCACAAAGCTTGACCAACATGTGGAACTTGGAGCTCCAGCGCATGCTCACCTTGCACAACTGCCGGTGAGCTGGCAATTTCAAGCGCTGCTGCATCGTTGACAGCACGGCTGAAGCTGTCCATGACTTTCGGAAATGTGCACAAATGTGCAAATTTTTGTATGGCACCGGTTGCAAATAACAATGATTTTGTCATCTGCACTATCCTCAAAAAAGCGCCAGACGGCCGAACATCTACCCCTTGGCAAGGGAGTTTGCCACAAGGGGGTGCTTCGGGAAACAGTGGCGGGCCTGTTTGGTGTGGCCCGCCTTCTCACTTTTGCCACCCAACTGCCTCTTCCAGCCTGTTGCAGTGCAGCATATCCCTCCCCCTCTGTACTGCTGTCCTCGCTGGGCTTTCCACCTTCCAAGGTCTGGTCAGTGAATTAATCGTCCACCACCTTCTCTACCACTTCCTCACTCTGCTCATTCTCCTGACTTGTTGACCTAACCACTACCTCAGTAATTGACAACTGTGTCTCATCCTCTTCATAAAACTCTTGAGACAGTAATTGCCATTGTTTTATTGGCAACTGAGTCTCATCATCAACCACCTTATTAAACAGTAATTGCCATTCCCCACCGTCATCTTCTTGTGATTGTGGATGCTCAAGAGTGTGGGAATCAGGGAACAAAATCTGTCCCTCTTCAATCGTGCTTGGCAAGAGGGCCAAATAAAGGAATGGACCTGAAAAGAGCTTGTCAGAATAGACAAGTGTGGGATAAATTGTTTGCCCAGACTATCCATGGTGGGAGGAATGAGGATCAGGGTGAGGATTGGGTTGAGCACACTCTTGGCTACTGAGACTGGACTTGGTGGAAAACAGGGTGGTGCTTAACTCACTGGAAACATTATCTGCTGCAATCCAACTGACCACCTGGTCGCATTGGTCTGACTTCAAGAGTGGTGTTCTGTGCCGCCCTGAAAACTGGGACATTAACCTCTTCCGGACACATGACGTACCGGTACTTCATGTGTATTTCCAATCACCGCTCGGCGGGCGGTGATCGGGACCCGGTGCCTGCTCAAATTGTTGATTAAATGCACGGGGGGCCATCGGGTCCCCGTGGGGCTGTAGGGGGGACCCGATAGCATGGAAGGTAGCGCGAGGCCTAAGGAAAGCATCGCGCTGCCTTCTGTGGCTTCTGGTGACGAGCCTGTAAGATCTAGCCCCCTGGATCTCATAGGCAGAAAGCTGCATGAGTAATACACACAGTATTACTCATACAGCCAATGAATTCCAATACAGAAGTATTGGAATGCATTGTAAAGGGGATTAGACCCCCAAAAGTTGAAGTCCTAAAGTGGGAAAAAAAATAAAGTGAAAAAAAAAGTTGAAAAAATTTAGTTTTCTTGCCAAAAATTAAAAGTTTCAAGTAAAAATACACCAAAACGTAATTTTCCCCAAATGATGTTAAAATAAATTGGTAAAACGTAGTGGGGAAAAAAATGACATATTAGGTATCGCCGTGTCCGTATCGACCGACTCTATAAACATATCACATGACCTAACCCCTCAGATGAACACCGTAAAAAATAAAAAAATAAAAACTGTGCTAAATAAACCTTGTTTAGCATGTTGATTCGTAGGGTACGACCACACGGTTAGGTTTCCTGATGCAGTGGATCATAAAAGGAAAGAAAGTATAAAGGACAAATATGACTTCTCTTTTTTTAATTCACTCCTGGTTTAAGGTACGACCATACGGTCAGGTTTCCTGATGAAGTGGATCATAAAAGGAAAGAAAGTATATAGGACAGATATGACTTTTTTAATTTACTCCTGGTTTTGGCTTTCAGAACTGCATTCAGAATCCTCACGTTGTGGTCATAACCTCCGGAAGAAGCCAAAGAGCACTGAGATCACAATATGGTTTCTGAGCTACATTGAGGCCACAATTGGCCTATGATATAGTTATAAAACATTAGCCATTATTAAAAACATTTGGTGCTACCAGTGATTGAAGATAAGAACTTGATTCTTAGCAGGTCAAGACTGTGTTAATTAGGTGGTTGGTAGGATTCAGAACTCATGCGTGAAATTCCTGTGGACCAGTTTTAGTGTTTGTCATTTCTGAAGCGTGTACAATGAATTTCACCAGAGACACAAGCTTTCATTTTATCTTGTATCGTCTTACCTTCTCTAATCTGTACTCCAAGGAATTTTCTCCTAAAGCTTTTGCACAATGTGTTTTGATCAAGTTTTCAGTTGAGTCCTAGTTTACTGTGTTTTCCTTATCAGACCGTGGGGACCATATGTATATTAAATCTAGCAATAATTTATTGTAAGATAAAGTGGTTACCTAGTTGGGACCTATCAAAAAACCACAATGGGGTACAATAAAAGGGCTCTGTTTTACCAAACAGACTCTCCTCTCTCCAGAGAGGAATTTACAGTTTAATGCAAATTATGTATTTTTTTTTTTTATTATCTCTCCTGTATTGTACGCTGTTAAAAGAAAACATTTTTCCTTGAGTTTCTGGCACTGCATCAGTCAATGTCACCTATCAACTTTCACCTTTTGTTACTTTGCTGAATTTCTACGAAACAGTGAGTGAGAACTATAAAAAAATATTAAATCATGTTGTTTAGACCTTAATTTGTTTTTTATAGCCGTAGTTTTTATTGAGGCACATACAACTTTTTAAATATTTTTTGGGGATGCCAAGTGACCCTAAAACAACAAATCTGGCATTGTACTTTTTTATTTTTGCAGCATTTGATTTTTATTGATTATTTCAACAATTTTGCATGTACAAATTATGTTATGTTCATTTTTTGTAGTTTTTTGGGATGGTAAATTGGAATTTGTTTTATTTTTTTTATTTTATTTAATCATTTTGCAGACTTTATTTCTGTTTTAAATGATATTGTGACTTTACCTTTGTCCTATTAAACCCTGCCAGAAGCCTGAACCCCTCTACCTGCACAGATGCCTCATTTGTTATTGTCTGTGGCATCTGACCCCAGCCACTGCAGGTGTCTGTCAGCCTTTTGGACTATAAAATGCACCTAGGATTTAGAGGAGGAAAATAAGAATTTTTTTTTTTTTTTAATCAGACCTCAGATCAGACCTCCAATCTTCATCAGACTTCAGATCACACCCCAAAATTATACCCCCAAGCTCTGCAGCCTCAGATAAGACCCCCAACCTCCATCAACCTTAGATTGTACCCCCTCAGCCCCCATCAGCCAAAGAACAGATCCCCAACAGCCTCAGATCAGATCCCTATCAGCTTCACATCAGAACTTAGATCAGATATTAAAACAATATAGTAACTTTCCCCTCCTGCTCTGCAGATCCACTCTCCCTTCCTGGTCTTTCCATAGCATCAGGTCATAGTGTGCACCTACATGCACATCTTAACGCTGTACACATTCAGGACAGAGTGCAGAGCAGGGTCCAGAAGAAGACCAGGGAGGGTGAGTATAGTCAGAGCAGTGCTTTCCTCACCGCTCTCCGCTCCTCCCCCATGCTGATGACCGCCTCCATAATTAGCATTTGGGCTATAAGAAGCACTGCCACTTTCCCCTCACTTTTAGGGGAAAAGTGTGTATAGTCTGAAAAATATGCTATGTATATGTCACAATAAAGAAAGGAGTTTGTTATTCACCTGAAAATGTGTTTTGTTTCAACAACTAACTAATAATTAATCCATAAAGCATTTACTAGATTGCAATATTCCAAAGATACCACATAGAAAGTTGCTACCCTGGGAACACTATACTCACTACATAACATTGTGCAATTTGCACAACCCTAATTTCACACTTTAATCACTTGGTTACACATACTCAATGTCTAGGTTCATTTAAGACGTCTACATTAAAAGTCTTCCTTAGAGATTTCCATTTTATGTCATGCTTATTATGCACATACAAGACTCTCTTCGTATCATATCCTAAGGCAGTCTTATGTTAGTATGACACGGTGTCATGGCTTATAAGCCAAAAGAAGCATTTCAGATCAATTACATGAATATCCACCCAAATGTTGCAAGTGGTGCGCTGATATGGTTATATTAGTAGAGATGAGAGAATGGATTCATCACGTTTGAGATAGGTTTGAAGTATGTTTGCATCTAATATGACTTTTCTAATGCAATATATAGTGATGGCTCTGTTGACTTGCTTTAAACGGAATGTGTCACCTATAATTTTTCCCCTACCAATTAAAACCAGATAGTTTTTGTGAGGAATATGGATTAATATTTACTGTCAGCCATGTCCTCACACCCCCCATTTGCTGACAGGATTTCCCTGCTTCAAAGCCCCCAGCCCTGATTGTAATTTTATGCACCTCTTGGCATGACTCAGTTGGCCAGGAAGACACCCCTCAGGGGGTCCAAGCTTCAAGGAGAAGTTCACACCTCTGTGCAGCAGTTGGGAGCCACCTGAATCTGCAGGAAAACCCCCCAGCAGGGGGTATCTGCTTTGGCCTGGATCAATGAGATTTCCTAGACATATTGGCACCTACCTCTCATAAGGAATTATGAATCACCTGGCCACCGCAGACGCAAACCGGATACATATTTGTGTCCCGGTGGCCACGAGGTACGGTCCCATGGTCTTTGTTTACTCGTACCCAGTCGGGGTAGGGAGATACCCATATCTCCCCATAGAAGCCACCTACCGGTACCAGGTTTGGGCTCTAATTGTAGCCTGAACCCAGGCAGGTCCATTAGTCCCAGAACCATCTCCCTGTGACCCTCTGGTCTGGAGCTATGACCCCTAAAGTGTTTTGTGGGTCATTCACTGTCAGCCCAGAAGAGGGGGAGTTGACCCCTCCCTGAGGCAGGGAGGGGACGGACCAGCTGCAGGTTAAAAGCCTGGTGCCAGCAAGTAGGGGGCGTCTTTTTCTGAAGAGGGGTCGCATGCTACACATGTGTTTAGAGGGACCCAGGAAATAGCAGGAGAACACAGCCCCTCGGGTGGCCTCCTGCTCAGGACATCGCCAAGGAACTCTCATCATACTTGGTAACTTACTTTCACACTGCTTAATCCTATTGTAACCATATACCCTGTAATCTGTAACCTCAGACCACTGTATATATATTGTCTGCGTATAGTGTGTTATATCTAGTGTGCTCTTATAGCGATTAAATCTATAATTTAATCTTGTGCTATCTTGTATCTCGATCACGAATCCCCACGTCCGTGTTTTGGCCTAGTTATAAGCTACCGCGGGTTGGTTTCTGACCCTATATAATCCCGTTAGCGGACCGGGCTTATATCAAACGAGAAACTGGTGGCAGTTACCCAGGCTGAGTGTGGGCTGTTTTCACTGCGGCAGTGAAAAGGCCCTTCCAGCTTGTTGCCTCTCTGTGCCCGCGTGGACAGGAGGTGTGTGTGTAAACTATACCAGCCTGACCTTACGTGCTCCTCTGGAGGGCGTAACTTCACGTTTTTGGTAAACCCCGTGATCATACCAGGTCTCGTGAGCTCGACGTGGTTGACGTCAGCGGACACGAGGGGTGGTATTCATCACATATTGGTGGCAGCAAAGTGGGATCGAGATACTAGTGTGTGTGAGTGTGAGACCCATACTCCCAGACACTAAAGACGACCAGCAGTAGCTCTTGCTGCTGGAGTCTTAAGATCAGTTCGACACTAGACTGTCTGAGGGCAGATACAATAAGGTGTGTGTGCATCAGGTTGCAGTGGTGTCAGTGACCACCCGTTGCAATGACGGCCAGTATCACAAGGAGCAAATCGAAGGAGATGGCCGATGCTTTAAATGGGGGCGGAGAGGAGGTGGAAGGCGAGGGGGAGCACAACCAAAGCTCCCCAAGGAGCCAGTCGCCAGAGGTGAGGTCCGCGGCGGGCCTCGCTCCACCTGCCCCTCCCCCCAGCCAAGCTGGCTCAGCTGCTCTCCTACAAGCTGCCATGGACCGTCTCCAGGCTGGAGACCAGGCAGCCTCTGAGCTCCTACTGGCGGCTGCAGAGCGTCGCGAGCAAGCAGAGGCTGCAGAGCGTCGCGAGCGAGCAGAGGCTGCAGAGCGTCGCGAGCGGGCCGAGCGTGAGCACCAGCTACAGATGCTCCAGCTAAAGCTCCAATTCCAGCAGCCATCCCCAGCCCAATGTGAGTCTCCAGAGGTCCGGATTCCCAAACTGCGGGCGGAGGACTTTCCCCTACTGGACAAAGATGGGGACCTGGACACCTTTTTGTTGGCATTTGAGACAGCCTGCCATCAATACCAGCTGCCAGAGGACCAGTGGGTCAGATTCCTCACGCCACGGCTCAGGGGAAAAGCCCTTGAAATCTTCGGGTACCTGCCCAGCGAGACCATCCTGAGCTATGAGGACATCAAACAGGCTCTGGTCAGGCAGTATAACTTAACCCCTGAGTCGTACCGGAAAAGGCTCAGGAATTTGCACCGGGGTTCTACCCAGAGCTGGGCCGATCACATGCGGGCCTTGCTGAGAGCGGTCGACCAATGGACCACAGGATTGGAGCTCTCCACCGTCCAGCAGCTGAAGGAGCTCATCGCCACAGAACAGTTCTTGTGGAACTGCCCAGAGGATCTCCAGCAGTACCTCCGTGACCGGAAGCCAAAGGGGGCCTCCGCAACCGCAGCCCTGGCCGATGAATACACCAACAACAGGACTTCAGAGGCCCGGAAACCTGTCGGCTGGAGAGGGGGTAAGACGCTTGCTGCACCTGCTACCCCTGCCCCTAGGCCCAAGTGGGCACCGGCCCCTGCTGCACTTTCCACGTCGGTGGGGGAACCCCGACTTTGTCACCTGTGTAAGCAGCCAGGACACTTCAAAGCCATGTGTCCCCAGCGCCCGAGGGATCCGTCCCAGTCATCAACCCGGAAACCGTCCACGGTGTTGTGTGTGGGTGGGGGTGGTGGGAGGTCCCTTGACAATGTTCAACCGGTCACCGTGGGCCAGGCCGTGGCCATGGGACTTAGAGACACCGGCGCTGAAATGACACTGGTACGGCCTGAACTGGTGACACCCTATGATTTACTGCCCGGGAGATCCCTCACTGTCTCCGGGATTGGAGGAGTGGACCCGGCGCTGCCCGTCGCCAAGGTTTATCTGGACTGGGGTGCCGGTCGAGGAGTAAGGGAGGTGGGGGTATCCGCAAATATCCCTGCCAGTGTTTTGCTGGGGACGGACCTGGGGCGGCTTGTGTCTAAGTATGTGGCCGCTGACGCCCCAGGGTCCGATTCCCCAGAATGTGATGCAATGTCCCCCCCGGATAATACTGTGAATGTACCTATTATGCATGTTGATGGGGATGTGGGGGATGTAATGTGTGCCTCTCCCCTCAGTGGGGAGGGGGTCATTCCTGTCAGCTGGGCTGAAGCCCCAGGATGTAGCCAGCAAGCATGCTGGGACCTGTTGTCCTCCAGTGTGGCGACTGGGGGGACAAGCAGGGGGCAGACAGCTGCAGGGGGGGAGGATGCAAATGAGGTCAGGGCTGTCCCAGGAGAAGTGGGACTGCCAGGTGAAGCCTCAGTGCAGTGTTCCTCCACCACTGGGATGTCAGGGGGCCAGGTTAGTCCGCCTGGACTGGCGACTTGGTCAGGAGTTGAGGGGAAGCAGGCACTACCAGCGGTGGCAGCGGCTGTCACGCGCAGTGGGAGTGCTGGGGCCCTAGGGGCCCCTCAGGGGTCTGATGGCTTTCCCCCTTCCGACCAAGTGTCTGCCAAGTCAGATGGAGGCCCAGAGACAGGTCCCAGGGACCTGACAGAGGACGTGGCAGTCTCATCTATTCTGACCACGTCCAGTCAGGGGTTTCAGGTGGCGTTAGTGGCTGACGCCAGCCTGAACGCTCTCAGGGAGCAAGCGGCGCTGCCTCCCTCGGACTCAGACCTCAAGCAGGTGGTCTGGGACCAAGGAAGGCTGTGCCGGGTCACGGTCCAGCAGGGCTCACCGGAGGAGTGGCCTAGGGACCAGCAGTTAGTAGAACTGACAGGGGACGTGGCAGTCTCATCCATTCTGACCACGTCCCACCAGGGGTTTCAGGGGGCGTTAGGGGCTAGCGCCGGTTTGAAAGCTCTCACAGAGCATATGGCACGGCCTCCCTTGGATTCAGACCTCCAGAGGGCGGTCTGGGACCAAGGTCGGTTGTGCCAGGAAACGGTCCCACAGGGCTCACCAGGGGCGTGGCCTAGGGACCGACCATTTGTGGTATCCTATCCGTACAGGGCAGAATTTCTGTGGACTGTGCATGAGACTCCGGTAACCAGATACCCAGGGGCCGCTAAGGCAGAGGCTTGGAGTGGAGACCTAGCCACCCCTGGGGCGTCGGTCATCGAGTGTGTCATGCGCTTCCAGGAAAAAGCGCCGGCCTTGTCGCGGTTGGTGCACGACAGTATGGGGCAGGCCCAGACCGTCCAGAAGCAGGGGTACGACCAGTTAGCTTGTGAGAGGACCCATCACGTGGGTCCGCAAGCATGGATACTGGTTTCGGTACCTCAGACTAAGCTTCAGGCGGCCTGGGAGGGACCGTACCTCGCACACCAGCAGCTCAATGCCAGGATGCACCTGGTCACCCTGGACCACGCCCGGGGAAGGCAGAAGGCACGGGAGGCAGGTGCCCTCCCAGAAGGCCACCCCTTCCGGGAAATGTTAGCAAACAAGCATGGAAGGACTGCGTCCACCAAGATGCCCTTGGACATGGAGTATGCCCCTGCCACTTCTCAGCGGATGGTCAAGCTGCTTAAGGGACTTGAAGGGTACGCGGCTGCGTACCTGGAGGTCATTGCCGTCTTCGGTCCTACATGGGAGGATCCCCGAGAGCATCTGGCGCAGATGCTCGGGCAGATCGGCCAGGCAGGCTTGACCCTTACGCCAGGAAAGTGTCAGCTGGGCATAAGTGAGGGGCCCCGGGTAGGCAGGGAAGCCTCGGAACCGGAACCTGGGAGAAGGGATGCCAGCTCATCCTGGATCACCCTCCGGGACAAGCACCAGGCGATATCCTTCCTGGGCTCCGCCGGGTACTATAGGGAGTTCGCACCCCACTATAGTAGCCTGGCGAGGCCCCTGACGGACCGCACCAGGAAGAAGCTGCCCTCCGCAGTCGATTTGACCAACGAATGCGAGACGGCCTTCCAGGCGCTGGAGCATGCCCTTTCCAGCTTCCCGGTACTACAGGCAGCCGACTGCGTGCGGCCGTTTATGGTACCGTCTGAGGCCAGCCATTGTGGCCTCAGGGTCAGGCTCAATCCAGGTGACCACCTGGGTCAGGAACGAATGGGAGGTTGGTACGCAGGAGCCTGGCTCTCCGGCCGTACCACTTTGCCATTAACCACCAGGGAGGGCGCGGATGGGCGCACGGGGGAGCACAGGAATGTGCTGCCCCCTGGCGCCCTCTAAAAGGGGGAGGTGTGAGGAATATGGATTAATATTTACTGTCAGCCATGTCCTCACACCCCCCATTTGCTGACAGGATTTCCCTGCTTCAAAGCCCCCAGCCCTGATTGTAATTTTATGCACCTCTTGGCATGACTCAGTTGGCCAGGAAGACACCCCTCAGGGGGTCCAAGCTTCAAGGAGAAGTTCACACCTCTGTGCAGCAGTTGGGAGCCACCTGAATCTGCAGGAAAACCCCCCAGCAGGGGGTATCTGCTTTGGCCTGGATCAATGAGATTTCCTAGACATATTGGCACCTACCTCTCATAAGGAATTATGAATCACCTGGCCACCGCAGACGCAAACCGGATACATATTTGTGTCCCGGTGGCCACGAGGTACGGTCCCATGGTCTTTGTTTACTCGTACCCAGTCGGGGTAGGGAGATACCCATATCTCCCCATAGAAGCCACCTACCGGTACCAGGTTTGGGCTCTAATTGTAGCCTGAACCCAGGCAGGTCCATTAGTCCCAGAACCATCTCCCTGTGACCCTCTGGTCTGGAGCTATGACCCCTAAAGTGTTTTGTGGGTCATTCACTGTCAGCCCAGAAGAGGGGGAGTTGACCCCTCCCTGAGGCAGGGAGGGGACGGACCAGCTGCAGGTTAAAAGCCTGGTGCCAGCAAGTAGGGGGCGTCTTTTTCTGAAGAGGGGTCGCATGCTACACATGTGTTTAGAGGGACCCAGGAAATAGCAGGAGAACACAGCCCCTCGGGTGGCCTCCTGCTCAGGACATCGCCAAGGAACTCTCATCATACTTGGTAACTTACTTTCACACTGCTTAATCCTATTGTAACCATATACCCTGTAATCTGTAACCTCAGACCACTGTATATATATTGTCTGCGTATAGTGTGTTATATCTAGTGTGCTCTTATAGCGATTAAATCTATAATTTAATCTTGTGCTATCTTGTATCTCGATCACGAATCCCCACGTCCGTGTTTTGGCCTAGTTATAAGCTACCGCGGGTTGGTTTCTGACCCTATATAATCCCGTTAGCGGACCGGGCTTATATCAAACGAGAAACTGGTGGCAGTTACCCAGGCTGAGTGTGGGCTGTTTTCACTGCGGCAGTGAAAAGGCCCTTCCAGCTTGTTGCCTCTCTGTGCCCGCGTGGACAGGAGGTGTGTGTGTAAACTATACCAGCCTGACCTTACGTGCTCCTCTGGAGGGCGTAACTTCACGTTTTTGGTAAACCCCGTGATCATACCAGGTCTCGTGAGCTCGACGTGGTTGACGTCAGCGGACACGAGGGGTGGTATTCATCACAGTTTTTTATTTCATTTTATTCTAATCTGTTTTTGTTTACTGATTGCTGATTTTTTTATTCAATTTCCTGATTATGGGGGCTGTCATCTTACCGAAGCAGTCATTAACAGCATGTAGAGATTTACTTTACAGCAGCCATCATTGACGATAGACACAGTAGAATGGAGGGGAATTCATGAGAGAGTTTTCTAAGCATGCTCTGTGATGTGTCCAGAGGTTAAAAGGTAGTAGATAAGCTGTAATATCACCTACAGTCAGGTACATAAATATTGGGACATCGACACAATTCTAGCATTTTTGGCTCTATACACCACCACAATGGATTTGAAATGAAACAGACAAGATGTGCTTTAACTGCATACTGTCAGCTTTAATTTGAGGGCATTTACATCCAAATCAGGTGAACGGTGTAGGAATTACAACAGTTTGCATATGTGCCTCCCAATGTCACCTATCAACTTTCACCTTTTGTTACTTTGCTGAATTTCTACGAAACAGTGAGTGAGACCTATAAAAAATATTAAAGCTGTACTACCTTTAGTTCAAAAGTATTTTGAAGTTTGGAATAAAAAATTGAGCATGTATATAGGTTGACTTTCATAACATCACATACTATGGTGGCACAGGTGTTTAGACCTTCATTTGTTTTTTATAGCTGTAGTTTTTTAAATATTTTTCAGGGAGGCCAAGTGACCCTAAAACAGCTAATCTGGCATTGTACATTTTTTTTATTTTTGCAGCATTTGATTTTTTTTAATGATTTCAACATTTTTGGATGTACAAATTATGTTATCATGTTCATTGTTTGTCGTTTTTTGGGGTGGTAAATGGGAAAAAGGTATTTGAATTTATACAATTTTATTTTTTTATTAAAAATTTTTGTAAACTTTATTTCTGTATTAAAGGAAACTGTGACTTAACCGTTGTGGGAGGCACATATGCAAACTGTTGTAATTGCTACACCGTTCACCTGATTTGGATGTAAATACCCTCAAATTAAAGCTGGCAGTCTGCAGTTAAAGCATGTCTTGTTCGCTTCATTTCAAATCCATTGTGGTGGTGTATAGAGTCAAAAAAATGTATAATTGTGTCGATGTCCCAATATTTATGGACCTGACTGTATTGTCAATGGAGGATCCTATCTTATTTATATATAGAGTTGATATTTGTCATCCTAATCCTACCTGTGCTGGTGAGATGACTTAAAATGTGATCTGTACAGACTAAGAAATGGCATCTATTATTAGATTTAGTGGCCAATATGAAAACCACAGGATGTTACCATCTTTTCATTTTTTTTTTTTTATATAGATAGTGGCATGAAAATGTAAAAATAGCTTCAGCAAAGAAAATATGTTTAACATAAAAACTTGAATCAAACACTTGATTATTTCTGATGAAAAATTCCCTTTAAAAGGTCAGGTAGTTTACCAAAGATTTTGTTCTGTAGAATCAAGTTGTCAGGAGAACAATATTTGTTTGTTTGTTTTTTATCCTATTTGTTACAAAAGTAAGTAAACAAAGTGGGGATCAGCTCGTCTAATCCTCCTTATGGACCTTTTATATGGACTGATGATTCAAGCAATTGATGCTAAAGGCCCCTTTGCACTGGTCGATTGAGCAGATGATTGACTTGAAGAAAGTGTTCTTTTCCAACAATCGCCTGCTCGTCAGTGGAGAAGACCTCTGCATTTACGTAACACTATTCCCTCCACAGTATGGTGAGCAGTGATTACTAATGCCATTGCTCATCCCCCTACAGAATCATTTATTTGCAAGCAGCTGATGCTGTTTAGACATCAAGATTAGAGTTGAGCGAACACCTGGATGTTCGGGTTCGAGAAGTTCGGCCGAACATCCCGGAAATGTTCGGGTTCGGGATCCGAACCCGATCCGAACTTCGTCCCGAACCCGAACCCCATTGAAGTCAATGGGGACCCGAACTTTTCGGCACTAAAAAGGCTGTAAAACAGCCCAGGAAAGAGCTAGAGGGCTGCAAAAGGCAGCAACATGTAGGTAAATCCCCTGCAAACAAATGTGGATAGGGAAATGAATTAAAATAAAAATTAAATAAATAAAAATTAACCAAAATCAATTGGAGAGAGGTTCCATAGCAGAGAATCTGGCTTCCCGTCACCCACCACTGGAACAGTCCATTCTCAGATATTTAGGCCCCGGCACCCAGGCAGAGGAGAGAGGTCCCGTAACAGAGAATCTGTCTTCATGTCAGCAGAGAATTAGTCTGCATGTCATAGCAGAGAATGAGGCTTCACGTCAGCCACCACTGCAACAGTCCATTGGCATATATTTAGGCCCAGCACCCAGGCAGAGGAGGGAGGTCCCGTAACAGAGAATCTGTCTTCATGTCAGCAGAGAATTAGTCTGCATGTCATAGCAGAGAATGAGGCTTCACGTCAGCCACCACTGCAACAGTCCATTGGCATATATTTAGGCCCAGCACACACACAGGCAGAGGAGAGAGGTCCCGTAACAGAGAATCTGGCTTCATGTCAGCAGAGAATCAGTCTGCATGTCATAGCAGAGAATGAGGCTTCACGTCAGCCACCACTGCAACAGTCCATTGGCATATACAGACGTGGACAAAATTGTTGGTACCCTTTGGTCAATGAAAGAAAAAGTCACAATGGTCACAGAAATAACTTTAATCTGACAAAAGTAATAATAAATTAAAATTCTATAAATGTTAACCAATGAAAGTCAGACATTGTTTTTCAACCATGCTTCAACAGAATTATGTAAAAAAATAAACTCATGAAACAGGCATGGACAAAAATGATGGTACCCCTAACTTAATATTTTGTTGCGCAACCTTTTGAGGCAATCACTGCAATCAAACGCTTCCTGTAACTGTCAATGAGACATCTGCACCTCTCAGCAGGTATTTTGGCCCACTCCTCATGAGCAAACTGCTCCAGTTGTGTCCGGTTTGAAGGGTGCCTTTTCCAGACTGCATGTTTCAGCTCCTTCCAAAGATGCTCAATAGGATTGAGGTCAGGGCTCATAGAAGGCCACTTTAGAATAGTCCAATTTTTTCCTCTTAGCCATTCTTGGGTGTTTTTAGCGGTGTGTTTTGGGTCATTGTCCTGTTGCAAGACCCATGACCTGCGACTGAGACCAAGCTTTCTGACACTGGCTAGTACATTTCTCTCTAGAATTCCTTGATAGTCTTGAGATTTCATTGTACCCTGCACAGATTCAAGACACCCTGTGCCAGACGCAGCAAAGCAGCCCCAGAACATAACAGAGCCTCCTCCATGTTTCACAGTAGGGACAGTGTTCTTTTCTTGATATGCTTCATTTTTTCGTCTGTGAACATACAGCTGATGTGCCTTGGCAAAAACTTCGATTTTTGTCTCATCTGTCCACAGGACATTCTCCCAGAAGCTTTGTGGCTTGTCAACATGTAGTTTGGCATATTCCAGTCTTGCTTTTTTATGATTCGTTTTCAACAATGGTGTCCTCCTTGGTCGTCTCCCATGTAGTCCACTTTGGCTCAAACAACGACGGATGGTGCGATCTGACACTGATGTTCCTTGAGCATGAAGTTCACCTTGAATCTCTTTAGAAGTCTTTCTAGGCTCTTTTGTTACCATTCGGATTATCCGTCTCTTAGATTTGTCATCAATTTTCCTCCTGCGGCCACGTCCAGGGAGGTTGGCTACAGTCCCATGGATCTTAAACTTATGAATAATATGTGCAACTGTACTCACAGGAACATCTAGTTGCTTGGAGATGGTCTTATAGCCTTTACCTTTAACATGCTTGTCTATAATTTTCTTTCTGATCTCTTGAGACAGCTCTTTCCTTTGCTTCCTCTGGTCCATGTCGAGTGTGGTACACACCATATCACCAAACAACACAGTGATTACCTGGAGCCATATATATAGGCCCAATGGCTGATTACAAGGTTGTAGACACCTGTGATGCTAATTAGTGGACACACCTTGAATTAACATGTCCCTTTGGTCACATTATGTTCTGTGTTTTCTAGGGGTACCATCATTTTTGTCCATGCCTGTTTCATGAGTTTATTTTTTTACATAATTCTGTTGAAGCATGGTTGAAAAACAATGTCTGACTTTCATTGGTTAACATTTATAGAATTTTAATTTATTATTACTTTTGTCAGATTAAAGTTATTTCTGTGACCATTGTGACTTTTTCTTTCATTGACCAAAGGGTACCAACAATTTTGTCCACGTCTGTATTTAGGCCCAGCACACACACAGGCAGAGGAGAGAGGTCCCGTAACAGAGAATCTGGCTTCATGTCAGCAGAGAATCAGTCTGCATGTCATAGCAGAGAATGAGGCTTCACGTCAGCCACCACTGCAACAGTCCATTGGCATATATTTAGGCCCAGCACACACACAGGCAGAGGAGAGAGGTCCCGTAACAGAGGATCTGGCTTCATGTCAGCAGAGAATCAGTCTGCATGTCATAGCAGAGAATCAGGCTTCACGTCAGCCACCACTGCAACAGTCCATTGTCATAAATTTAGGCCCAGCACCCAGGCAGAGGAGAGAGGTCCCGTAACAGACAATCTGGCTTCATGTCAGCAGAGAATTAGTCTGCATGTCATAGCAGAGAATGAGGCTTCACGTCAGCCACCACTGCAACAGTCCATTGGCATATATTTAGGCCTAGCACACAGGCAGAGGAGAGAGGTCCCGTAACAGACAATCTGGCTTCATGTCAGCAGAGAATCAGTCTGCATGTCATAGCAGAGAATGAGGCTTCACGTCACCCACCACTGCAACAGTCCATTGGCATATATTTAGGCCTAGCACACAGGCAGAGCAGAGAGGTCCCGTAACAGACAATCTGGCTTCATGACAGCAGAGAATCAGTCTGCATGTCATAGCAGAGAATGAGGCTTCACGTCACCCACCACTGCAACAGTCCATTGGCATATATTTAGGCCTAGCACACAGGCAGAGCAGAGAGGTCCCGTAACAGACGATCTGGCTTCATGTCAGCAGAGAATCAGTCTGCATGTCATAGCAGAGAATGAGGCTTCACGTCAGCCACCACTGCAACAGTCCATTGGCATATATTTAGGCCTAGCACACAGGCAGAGGAGAGAGGTCCCGTAACAGACAATCTGGCTTCATGTCCGCAGAGAATTAGTCTGCATGTCATAGCAGAGAATGAGGCTTCACGTCAGCCACCACTGCAACAGTCCATTGGCATATATTTAGGCCCAGCACCCAGGCAGAGGAGGGAGGTCCCGTAACAGAGAATCTGTCTTCATGTCAGCAGAGAATTAGTCTGCATGTCATAGCAGAGAATGAGGCTTCACGTCAGCCACCACTGCAACAGTCCATTGGCATATATTTAGGCCCAGCACACACACAGGCAGAGGAGAGAGGTCCCGTAACAGACAATCTGGCTTCATGTCAGCAGAGAATTAGTCTGCATGTCATAGCAGAGAATGAGGCTTCACGTCAGCCACCACTGCAACAGTCCATTGGCATATATTTAGGCCCAGCACACACACAGGCAGAGGAGAGAGGTCCCGTAACAGAGAATCTGTCTTCATGTCAGCAGAGAATTAGTCTGCATGTCATAGCAGAGAATCAGGCTTCACGTCACCCACCACTGCAACAGTCCATTGGCATATATTTAGGCCCAGCACCCAGGCAGAGGAGGGAGGTCCCGTAACAGAGAATCTGTCTTCATGTCAGCAGAGAATTAGTCTGCATGTCATAGCAGAGAATGAGGCTTCACGTCACCCACCACTGCAACAGTCCATTGGCATATATTTAGGCCTAGCACACAGGCAGAGGAGAGGTTCATTCAATCATAATATATGGTTATGGGGAGGTAGTTAATGTCTAATCTGGACAAGGGACGGACAGGTCCTGTGGGATCCATGCCTGGTTCATTTTTATGAACGTCAGCTTGTCCACATTGGCTGTAGACAGGCGGCTGCGTTTGTCTGTAATGACGCCCCCTGCCGTGCTGAATACACGTTCAGACAAAACGCTGGCTGCCGGGCAGGCCAGCACCTCCAAGGCATAAAAGGCTAGCTCTGGCCACGTGGACAATTTAGAGACCCAGAAGTTGAATGGGGCCGAACCATCAGTCAGTACGTGGAGGGGTGTGCACACGTACTGTTCCACCATGTTAGTGAAATGTTGCCTCCTGCTAACACGTTGCGTATCAGGTGGTGGTGCAGTTAGCTGTGGCGTGTTGACAAAAGTTTTCCACATCTCTGCCATGCTAACCCTGCCCTCAGAGGAGCTGGCCGTGACACAGCTGCCTTGGCGACCTCTTGCTCCTCCTCTGCCTTGGCCTTGGGCTTCCACTTGTTCCCCTGTGACATTTGGGAATGCTCTCAGTAGCGCGTCTACCAACGTGCGCTTGTACTCGCGCATCTTCCTATCACGCTCCAGTGCAGGAAGTAAGGTGGGCACATTGTCTTTGTAGCGTGGATCCAGCAGGGTGGCAACCCAGTAGTCCGCACAGGTTAAAATGTGGGCAACTCTGCTGTCGTTGCGCAGGCACTGCAGCATGTAGTCGCTCATGTGTGCCAGGCTGCCCAGGGGTAAGGACAAGCTGTCCTCTGTGGGAGGCGTATCGTCATCGTCCTGCCTTTCCCCCCAGCCACGCACCAGTGATGGACCCGAGCTGCGTTGGGTGCCACCCCGCTGTGACCATGCTTCATCCTCATCCTCCTCCACCTCCTCCTCATCCTCGTCCTCCTCGTCCTCCAGTAGTGGGCCCTGGCTGGCCACATTTGTACCTGGCCTCTGCTGTTGCCAAAAACCTCCCTCTGAGTCACTTCGAAGAGACTGGCCTGAAAGTGCTAAAAATGACCCCTCTTCCTCCTCCTCCTGGGCCACCTCCTCTTCCATCATCGCCCTAAGTGTTTTCTCAAGGAGACATAGAAGTGGTATTGTAACGCTGATAACGGTGTCATCGCCACTGGCCATGTTGGTGGAGTACTCGAAACAGCGCAACAGGGCACACAGGTCTCGCATGGAGGCCCAGTCATTGGTGGTGAAGTGGTGCTGTTCTGTAGTGCGACTGACCCGTGCGTGCTGCAGCTGAAACTCCACTATGGCCTGCTGCTGCTCGCACAGTCTGTCCAGCATGTGCAAGGTGGAGTTCCACCTGGTGGGCACGTCGCATATGAGGCGGTGAGCGGGAAGGCCGAAGTTACGCTGTAGCGCAGACAGGCGAGCAGCGGCAGGATGTGAACGCCGGAAGCGCGAACAGACGGCCCGCACTTTATGCAGCAGCTCTGACATGTCGGGGTAGTTGTGAATGAACTTCTGCACCACCAAATTCAGCACATGCGCCAAGCAAGGGATGTGCGTCAAATTGGCTAGTCCCAGAGCTGCAACGAGATTTCGCCCATTATCACACACCACCAGGCCGGGCTTGAGGCTCACCGGCAGCAACCACTCGTCGGTCTGTTGTTCTATACCCCGCCACAACTCCTGTGCGGTGTGGGGCCTGTCCCCCAAACATATGAGTTTCAGAATGGCCTGCTGACGTTTACCCCGGGCTGTGCTGAAGTTGGTGGTGAAGGTGTGTGGCTGACTGGATGAGCAGGTGGAAGAAGAGGAGGAGGAAGCCGAGAAGGAGGAGGTGGCAACAGGAGGCAAAGAATGTTGCCCTGCGATCCTTGGCGACGGAAGGACGTGCGCCAAACAGCTCTCCGCCTGGGGCCCAGCTGCCACTACATTTACCCAGTGTGCAGTTAGGGAGATATAGCGTCCCTGGCCGTGCTTACTGGTCCACGTATCTGTGGTTAGGTGGACCTTGCCACAGATGGCGTTGCGCAGTGCACACTTGATTTTATCGGATACTTGGTTGTGCAGGGAAGGCACGGCTCTCTTGGAGAAGTAGTGCCGGCTGGGAACAACATACTGTGGGACAGCAAGCGACATGAGCTGTTTGAAGCTGTCTGTGTCCACCAGCCTAAATGACAGCATTTCATAGGC
Organism: Bufo gargarizans; assembly: GCF_014858855.1. Taxonomy (NCBI): domain Eukaryota; kingdom Metazoa; phylum Chordata; class Amphibia; order Anura; family Bufonidae; genus Bufo; species Bufo gargarizans. Next base: position 485,964,575 of record NC_058083.1, read on the forward strand.
CAGTAGTTTAGAAATGCTGGCATTCAGGGCCAGGGATCGAGGGTGGCTAGGTGGGAATTTACGCTTTCTATCAAATGTTTGTGAGATGGAGAGCTGAACGCTGGCGTGTGACATGGTTGAGACGCTTGGTGACGGAGGTGGTGGTGGTGGTGTTGGTGGTACATCCCCTGTTTGCTGGGCGGCAGGTGCCAACGTTCCTCCAGAGGCGGAGGAAGAGGCCGAGGCGGCAGCAGCAGAATAGGCCGAGGCGGCAGCAGCAGAAGAGGTAGCAGGGGGAGCCTGAGTGACTTCCTTGGTTTTAAGGTGTTTACTCCACTGCAGTTCATGCTTTGCATGCAGGTGCCTGGTCATGCAGGTTGTGCTCAGGTTCAGAACGTTAATGCCTCGCTTCAGGCTCTGATGGCACAGCGTGCAAACCACTCGGGTCTTGTCGTCAGCACATTGTTTGAAGAAGTGCCATGCCAGGGAACTCCTTGAAGCTGCCTTTGGGGTGCTCGGTCCCAGATGGCGGCGGTCAGTAGCAGGCGGAGTCTCTTGGCGGCGGGTGTTCTGCTTTTGCCCACTGCTCCCTCTTTTGCTACGCTGTTGGCTCGGTCTCACCACTGCCTCTTCCTCCGAACTGTGAAAGTCAGTGGCACGACCTTCATTCCATGTGGGGTCTAGGACCTCATCGTCCCCTGCATCGTCTTCCACCCAGTCTTGATCCCTGACCTCCTGTTCAGTCTGCACACTGCAGAAAGACGCAGCAGTTGGCACCTGTGTTTCGTCATCATCAGAGACATGCTGAGGTGGTATTCCCATGTCCTCATCATCAGGAAACATAAGTGGTTGTGCGTCAGTGCATTCTATGTCTTTCACCGCTGGGGAAGGGCTAGGTGGATGCCCTTGGGAAACCCTGCCAGCGGAGTCTTCAAACAGCATAAGAGACTGCTGCATAACTTGAGGCTGAGACAGTTTCCCTGGTATGCATGGGGGTGATGTGACAGACTGATGGGGTTGGTTTTCAGGCGCCATCTGTGCGCTTTCTGCAGAAGACTGGGTGGGAGATAATGTGAACGTGCTGGATCCACTGTCGGCCACCCAATTGACTAATGCCTGTACCTGCTCAGGCCTTACCATCCTTAGAACGGCATTGGGCCCCACCATATATCGCTGTAAATTCTGGCGGCTACTGGGACCTGAGGTAGTTGGTACACTAGGACGTGTGGATGTGGCAGAACGGCCACGTCCTCTCCCAGCACCAGAGGGTCCACTAACACCACCACGACCATGTCCACGTCCGCGTCCCTTACTAGATGTTTTTCTCATTGTTATGGTTCACCACAACAACAAATATATTATTTGGCCCAATGTATTGTATTCAAATTCAGCGGGATATAAATTTGAGGCCTAGTATTTAGGCGCTGGGTGACCGGTATGGATTTAGTGACAGAATTAGACTTGGAAATGCACAGAAGCGTGTGTGTGAAGTTATTCTGAATGACCCTATGTGCACCTTCAATATGATCTACCCTTTTAGGGATAGATTTCAAATAGCTCTGATATAGCAGAAACGACTAAATTATGAAATTGCTAAATTGGGAATTGTATTTCAACCCAGAACAAAAAATGTGCTTTGACGGACACTAAATAACTTTCCCAGCCACAACAGGACAGCGGTAACGAGAGATTTAGCGGGATATAAATTTGAGGACTAGTATTTAGGCGCTGGGTGACAGGTATGGGTTTAGTGACAGAATTAGATTTGGAAATGCACAGTAGCGGGTGTGTGAAGTTATTCTGAATGACCCTATGTGCACCTTGAATATTATATACCCTTTTAGGGATAGATTTCAAATAGCTCTGATATAGCAAAAACCACTAAATTATGAAATTGCTAAATTGGGAATTGTATTTCAACCCAGAACAAGAAATGTGCTTGAACGGACACTAAATAACTCGCCCAGCTACAGCACTAGGGACAGATTTAGCGGGATATAAATTTGAGGCCTAGTATTTAGGCGCTGGGTGACAGGTATGGGTTTAGTGCCAGAATTAGACTTGGAAATACACAGTAGCGGGTGTGTGTGAAGTTATTCTGAATGACCCTATGTGCACCTTGAATATTATATACCCTTTTAGGGATAGATTTCAAATAGCTCTGATATAGCAGAAACCACTAAATTATGAAATTGCTAAATTGGGAATTGTATTTCAACCCAGAACAAGAAATGTGCTTGAACGGACACTAAATAACTCGCCCAGCTACAGCACTAGGGACAGATTTAGCGGGATATAAATTTGAGGCCTAGTATTTAGGCGCTGGGTGACAGGTATGGGTTTAGTGCCAGAATTAGACTTGGAAATACACAGTAGCGGGTGTGTGTGAAGTTATTCTGAATGACCCTATGTGCACCTTGAATATTATATACCCTTTTAGGGATAGATTTCAAATAGCTCTGATATAGCAGAAACCACTAAATTATGAAATTGCTAAATTGGGAATTGTATTTCAACCCAGAACAAGAAATGTGCTTGAACGGACACTAAATAACTCGCCCAGCTACAGCACTAGGGACAGATTTAGCGGGATATAAATTTGAGGCCTAGTATTTAGGCGCTGGGTGACAGGTATGGGTTTAGTGCCAGAATTAGACTTGGAAATACACAGTAGCGGGTGTGTGTGAAGTTATTCTGAATGACCCAATGTGCACCTTGAATATTATATACCCTTTTAGGGATAGATTTCAAATAGCTCTGATATAGCAGAAACCACTAAATTATGAAATTGCTAAATTGGGAATTGTATTTCAACCCAGAACAAGAAATGTGCTTGAACGGACACTAAATAACTCGCCCAGCTACAGCACTAAGGACAGATTTAGCGGGATATAAATTTGAGGCCTAGTATTTAGGCGCTGGGTGACAGGTATGGGTTTAGTGCCAGAATTAGACTTGGAAATACACAGTAGCGGGTGTGTGTGAAGTTATTCTGAATGACCCAATGTGCACCTTGAATATTATATACCCTTTTAGGGATAGATTTCAAATAGCTCTGATATAGCAGAAACCACTAAATTATGAAATTGCTAAATTGGGAATTGTATTTCAACCCAGAACAAGAAATGTGCTTGAACGGACACTAAATAACTCGCCCAGCTACAGCACTAGGGACAGATTTAGCTGGATATAAATTTGAGGCCTAGTATTTAGGCGCTGGGTGACAGGTATGGGTTTAGTGCCAGAATTAGACTTGGAAATACACAGTAGCGGGTGTGTGTGAAGTTATTCTGAATGACCCAATGTGCACCTTGAATATTATATACCCTTTTAGGGATAGATTTCAAATAGCTCTGATATAGCAGAAACCACTAAATTATGAAATTGCTAAATTGGGAATTGTATTTCAACCCAGAACAAGAAATGTGCTTGAACGGACACTAAATAACTCGCCCAGCTACAGCACTAGGGACAGATTTAGCGGGATATAAATTTGAGGCCTAGTATTTAGGCGCTGGGTGACAGGTATGGGTTTAGTGCCAGAATTAGACTTGGAAATACACAGTAGCGGGTGTGTGTGAAGTTATTCTGAATGACCCAATGTGCACCTTGAATATTATATACCCTTTTAGGGATAGATTTCAAATAGCTCTGATATAGCAGAAACCACTAAATTATGAAATTGCTAAATTGGGAATTGTATTTCAACCCAGAACAAGAAATGTGCTTGAACGGACACTAAATAACTCGCCCAGCTACAGCACTAGGGACAGATTTAGCGGGATATAAATTTGAGGCCTAGTATTTAGGCGCTGGGTGACAGGTATGGGTTTAGTGCCAGAATTAGACTTGGAAATACACAGTAGCGGGTGTGTGTGAAGTTATTCTGAATGACCCAATGTGCACCTTGAATATTATATACCCTTTTAGGGATAGATTTCAAATAGCTCTGATATAGCAGAAACCACTAAATTATGAAATTGCTAAATTGGGAATTGTATTTCAACCCAGAACAAGAAATGTGCTTGAACGGACACTAAATAACTCGCCCAGCTACAGCACTAGGGACAGATTTAGCTGGATATAAATTTGAGGCCTAGTATTTAGGCGCTGGGTGACAGGTATGGGTTTAGTGCCAGAATTAGACTTGGAAATACACAGTAGCGGGTGTGTGTGAAGTTATTCTGAATGACCCAATGTGCACCTTGAATATTATATACCCTTTTAGGGATAGATTTCAAATAGCTCTGATATAGCAGAAACCACTAAATTATGAAATTGCTAAATTGGGAATTGTATTTCAACCCAGAACAAGAAATGTGCTTGAACGGACACTAAATAACTCGCCCAGCTACAGCACTAGGGACAGATTTAGCGGGATATAAATTTGAGGCCTAGTATTTAGGCGCTGGGTGACAGGTATGGGTTTAGTGCCAGAATTAGACTTGGAAATACACAGTAGCGGGTGTGTGTGAAGTTATTCTGAATGACCCAATGTGCACCTTGAATATTATATACCCTTTTAGGGATAGATTTCAAATAGCTCTGATATAGCAGAAACCACTAAATTATGAAATTGCTAAATTGGGAATTGTATTTCAACCCAGAACAAGAAATGTGCTTGAACGGACACTAAATAACTCGCCCAGCTACAGCACTAGGGACAGATTTAGCGGGATATAAATTTGAGGCCTAGTATTTAGGCGCTGGGTGACAGGTATGGGTTTAGTGCCAGAATTAGACTTGGAAATACACAGTAGCGGGTGTGTGTGAAGTTATTCTGAATGACCCAATGTGCACCTTGAATATTATATACCCTTTTAGGGATAGATTTCAAATAGCTCTGATATAGCAGAAACCACTAAATTATGAAATTGCTAAATTGGGAATTGTATTTCAACCCAGAACAAGAAATGTGCTTGAACGGACACTAAATAACTCGCCCAGCTACAGCACTAAGGACAGATTTAGCGGGATATAAATTTGAGGCCTAGTATTTAGGCGCTGGGTGACAGGTATGGGTTTAGTGCCAGAATTAGACTTGGAAATACACAGTAGCGGGTGTGTGTGAAGTTATTCTGAATGACCCAATGTGCACCTTGAATATTATATACCCTTTTAGGGATAGATTTCAAATAGCTCTGATATAGCAGAAACCACTAAATTATGAAATTGCTAAATTGGGAATTGTATTTCAACCCAGAACAAGAAATGTGCTTGAACGGACACTAAATAACTCGCCCAGCTACAGCACTAGGGACAGATTTAGCGGGATATAAATTTGAGGCCTAGTATTTAGGCGCTGGGTGACAGGTATGGGTTTAGTGCCAGAATTAGACTTGGAAATACACAGTAGCGGGTGTGTGTGAAGTTATTCTGAATGACCCAATGTGCACCTTGAATATTATATACCCTTTTAGGGATAGATTTCAAATAGCTCTGATATAGCAGAAACCACTAAATTATGAAATTGCTAAATTGGGAATTGTATTTCAACCCAGAACAAGAAATGTGCTTGAACGGACACTAAATAACTCGCCCAGCTACAGCACTAGGGACAGATTTAGCTGGATATAAATTTGAGGCCTAGTATTTAGGCGCTGGGTGACAGGTATGGATTTAGTGCCAGAATTAGACTTGGAAATACACAGTAGCGGGTGTGTGTGAAGTTATTCTGAATGACCCAATGTGCACCTTGAATATTATATACCCTTTTAGGGATAGATTTCAAATAGCTCTGATATAGCAGAAACCACTAAATTATGAAATTGCTAAATTGGGAATTGTATTTCAACCCAGAACAAGAAATGTGCTTGAACGGACACTAAATAACTCGCCCAGCTACAGCACTAGGGACAGATTTAGCGGGATATAAATTTGAGGCCTAGTATTTAGGCGCTGGGTGACAGGTATGGGTTTAGTGCCAGAATTAGACTTGGAAATACACAGTAGCGGGTGTGTGTGAAGTTATTCTGAATGACCCAATGTGCACCTTGAATATTATATACCCTTTTAGGGATAGATTTCAAATAGCTCTGATATAGCAGAAACCACTAAATTATGAAATTGCTAAATTGGGAATTGTATTTCAACCCAGAACAAGAAATGTGCTTGAACGGACACTAAATAACTCGCCCAGCTACAGCACTAGGGACAGATTTAGCGGGATATAAATTTGAGGCCTAGTATTTAGGCGCTGGGTGACAGGTATGGGTTTAGTGCCAGAATTAGACTTGGAAATACACAGTAGCGGGTGTGTGTGAAGTTATTCTGAATGACCCAATGTGCACCTTGAATATTATATACCCTTTTAGGGATAGATTTCAAATAGCTCTGATATAGCAGAAACCACTAAATTATGAAATTGCTAAATTGGGAATTGTATTTCAACCCAGAACAAGAAATGTGCTTGAACGGACACTAAATAACTCGCCCAGCTACAGCACTAGGGACAGATTTAGCGGGATATAAATTTGAGGCCTAGTATTTAGGCGCTGGGTGACAGGTATGGGTTTAGTGCCAGAATTAGACTTGGAAATACACAGTAGCGGGTGTGTGTGAAGTTATTCTGAATGACCCAATGTGCACCTTGAATATTATATACCCTTTTAGGGATAGATTTCAAATAGCTCTGATATAGCAGAAACCACTAAATTATGAAATTGCTAAATTGGGAATTGTATTTCAACCCAGAACAAGAAATGTGCTTGAACGGACACTAAATAACTCGCCCAGCTACAGCACTAAGGACAGATTTAGCGGGATATAAATTTGAGGCCTAGTATTTAGGCGCTGGGTGACCGGTATGGATTTAGTGACAGAATTAGACTGGGATATGGCCAAAAAATAAACAGACTATTGCTGGTTAAATGCACTTGGTGTGACAGCTTCACCCTGATGTAGGCTTTAGCCAAAAAACAACCACACCATTGAGGGTTAAATGCACTTGGTGACAGGCGCAGCTTGCCCCTGATTTAGTATATGGCCAAAAAATGAACAGACTATTGCTGGTTAAATGCACTTGGTGTGACAGCTTCACCCTGATGTAGGCTTTAGCCAAAAAACAACCACACCATTGAGGGTTAAATGCACTTGGTGACAGGCGCAGCTTGCCCCTGATTTTGTATATGGCCAAAAAATGAACAGACTATTGCTGGTTAAATGCACTTGGTGTGACAGCTTCACCCTGATGTAGGCTTTAGCCAAAAAACAACCACACCATTGAGGGTTAAATGCACTTGGTCGCAGCTTGTGCTGGCGCACCACAAGACACAAAATGGCCGCCGATCACCCCAGAAAAATGTGACTGACAAACGGTCTGGGCAGCCTAAAAACAGTGAGCAATTGAGGATCAGCAGCTCAATGATCCACAGCTGCAGATCGATCAGTTAATCAAGTCCTTTGGAGGAGTTAATCTGCCTAATCTCGCCCTACTGTCGCAGCCGCAACCTCTCCCTACGCTAATCAGAGCAGAGTGACGGGCGGCGCTATGTGACTCCAGCTTAAATAGAGGCTGGGTCACATGGTGCTCTGGCCAATCACAGCCATGCCAATAGTAGGCATGGCTGTGATGGCCTCTTGGGGCAAGTAGTATGACGCTTGTTGATTGGCTGCTTTGCAGCCTTTCAAAAAGCGCCAAGAAAGCGTCACAAAAGCGCGAAGAAAGCGACGAACACCGAACCCGAACCCGGACTTTTACGAAAATGTCCGGGTTCGGGTCCGTGTCACGGACACCCCAAAATTCGGTACGAACCCGAACTATACAGTTCGAGTTCGCTCATCCCTAATCAAGATATGTTGCCGGAAAACAATGATTTCGGTGACAGCACCAGCAATCCTATTATCCAACGAAGAAGTGTTTCACTCGAGTCAGTGGCACCTTTAGACCGGCAGATTATCACTAACAAGCATTTGTATGAACACTTGTCAATAATCTGTCTGGCCATTGGGCAGTGTAAGGCACTCTTTACAAACCAAAATTACCTGATTGTCATGGAGATGAGAGCTGCATTTACATGCCGCAGTCATTTCCTCTGTATGAGGACTAGCGATGAATTGCTGCCCCCATAGCAAATCATTGCTTCTGGGCAGCAGATCCCTGTGCTAAACAGAAACAGTGATTTTTGGTGCCTGCTGAAAGACCTAGTCACCCAATGAACGAGTGCTTGCACCTTCTACACAGGTCAATTATTGGAAATTTGCATTTTTACAAACACAACAAACCTAGATAACTGGCCTTAAGATAGGTCCTCCAGGGTGCCTGAACATGTTGCAGAATTTCCCATATCTAAAGTCACAGGTGCAGATTTTTCAAAGTTGTGGGTTTTGTTGCAGATGTGCTGTGGATATTGTGTGTGAATATTGTTGCCAATTTTTGTGTGGCTTACATCTCCATTGACATTCAGCTACAGTATATCGGACACATTTCATCCCCATAGGCCAACATGGGAAATGTCTTTATGGTGCGTATTTTGTGGCAGAATATTCTGCAACATGTGAAGGCACCCTTAGGGCTCATTTAGGCAGTTGTTAGTGTTTTGCTGTCCGCAAAACACGGATACTGGCCGTGCGCGTTCCACATTGTGCAGAACGCACAGGGCTGATGCTATATAGAAATGCCTATTCTTGTCCAGAATAAGACATGCTCTATATTATTTGCGGGGCCTTGGTGTGTTGTCCGCATCTTTTGCGACCTATTAAAATAAATGGGCCTGTACCCGTTCCGCAAAATTGTAGAACGGATATGGACCCGAAAACACGGCCATCTGAATGAGCCCTTATAGTGAGGTGAAAACCCTTCCTGTGCACAGACAAATATGGCTGATTCCCAGGTACAAAGTCAGCTGCTAAAGTGGAAAGCATGCAGCTCGCGGGAATATAATCCAATAACTTAAATCAGAAAACTTTAAAAAAATTTAAGTGTCAGAAATAAAGTTATTGGATTGGATCTCAAGTGCTGAATGTCGTCTTTTGCAGCTGACTTTGTACCTGTGTGTATAGCTTGTTTCTAAAAGTCAACTTTCTACCATTACAATTAGATTTCCCTTAAAAGTGAGGACTGTAGGGTTCGCAGGGTACAGTATATAGTATTAATGGCATGGTACATTGATAGTTATTGCATGAGGGTTTATGAGGAAAAATAGTCAAAAAGATATACATATGGTATGTTCCTCTCAGTTCCTTTCTCGTGATGTTCTTTAAATAATGTTGCAAAGCAGTATACAAATATATTCTATCGAATACCCTCAGTCAAAGCTGAAGCCAAAATCTAATTATTGAAAATATGTTGATTTTTGTGTGTGTGGTGGAAGGGTTCAATGAGTTTTCTATGGATTTTTAGGGATTTTTGGAACTTATTGCATCATTATTTCTCTAAAGAGTAGCTGAGTAATCCTCTATTCTATACCAAAGGATTAATACAGGAAGGATGGGGATTAGAACATCCTGTTTACACTGGCTGAGCATCAGAACAATATTGCACTGACAGACATAATGAGCCATCGTCATGCTTCATATGATCGGAGACTTGATTGACTGTTCCATCTCTCGGTTCACTGCACCAATGGACAAATATTACCTGGAATTTCAAATAAGACGTGTTGACCCTTACATGTAAAGCTTAATTGTCAGTGATTTATATCTGTTCTAATAAACATAATGCATTAATAATGCAGCTCCAATCCACGACTTAACGAGAACCCATATTCCCTGACACGTCAGTTTTAGTAAACACTTGTATTCTCCAGGAGACAACAATTCTAGATCATGGTTTTTATAAAATTAAACTTAAATTTATGAATAAATAAACTACTAGGTGCAGCCAGTTGAAGTGACTCCTTGCCTAGTCTGATGCTGTCTGCAGTGCTGACAAGGAGAATGGTAACACCCAATTGTCAACTTCTTCGTAAACTTCTAAGGAATAACATGATTCAGATTAGTTATTTTATGGTCAATACAAGTATCGGCTAAAAAAAATAAACATCAAGAAGGTCCTTTTAAATATTGAAAATGATGTCACTCCACCTCGACTAAAAACTAACTATTTCTCAGAACTTACGTTTAGCGAGAACGCCATTCTTTCAACTACTTTAAAGAGGACCTTTCACTAGTTTAAAAACTAAAAACTAACTATATCAGTGGGCAGAGCGGCGCCCAGGGGTCCCCCTGCACTTACTAGTATGTCTGGGCACCGCTCCGTTCGCCCGGTATAGGCTCCGGTGTCTGCAGCTCCCTCTGTTGTATTGGGCAGAGTTTTTGTATTAGGGTTGTCCCTTGCTGCAGCGCTGGCCAATCGCAGTGCACAGCTCATAGCCTGGGAGTCCCAAGGCTTCCTATAGGCTACAGCCTACTCCTGCTTTAAAGATACCTTCTCACTATGGCCTCAGGGTGTGCCTAAAGCTGGTCCCCTAAGGGTATTTAAGGCACCCTCCCTATGAGTAGGGTACATGAGCAATAGGTTACCTAGCGTGCTAGTCCCTGTGTAAGGTGTGCTGTTCTGATTGCCTGTGTATTCTGACCCTCTGCTTGCCCTGACCCCTGCCTGTCTTTTGACTATAGTTATTGCCTGACCTCTCGGTGCATCACACCGGTGTCCTCGTGTTTCAGCTGCCAGCCACACTGAAACTGTTTTGCAAGGTAGTGGCCAGGTCGTTCCCCTGCAGTGAAGTCCAGGTCCCTGTATAGGGATTAAACAGTGAAAAACGGGACTTCCATAATAATGCACTCAGGACTAGCTTAAAGTCAAACCAGTGACAATCAGTCAGTAACACATATAAATGCTATTTTGCTACAATCCTAAAATGTTTTCATAACTTAAATTTACCTTCAAATCTACCCAGATCTCACTCCATAGAAACAAGTTTAAAGGGGCTGGACAGTTTCTGGTTGCTGTTGATAAATGTCTTTGTAAGATGACTATATGGAACTTACTAATATATTCTTTGTTGATATTCTGCATAATGTTCTATATTTCATAACGCATTCTCCCTTGCTTGTAGAGTCTTTTGTGCTGTCCACACAGAGGTTCTGTCCGTTAAATGGCTGCTGATGTAGGGTCATGTGTAGAGATGTGCGAATTTCTCAAAAAGTCGATACGGCCGGTTTGGCGAATAAAAAAAAAAAATTGGATTGATTCAAATTTATTTATGGAGAATTGCATTAAAAAACTGCTATTTCCTGGCTGCAGGGAGCATTTATAATGGTGTAGAACACTGTTCCTTGCAGTAACATGCATAGGGAGTCTGTTGTGGTAGTGAAACAATACTGTGAGTCATTATGACATGCAGGCATCACTCTTAGAATCACTGCACACTTCATTTATTTGGGCAGTTACGGGGCCAAAACTGACCAAATAACTCAAGAATGAACTCAGCCTTACAGATCAATGTTAGCTCCAGGTATAGAGAACCGTGCAGAGGCCCAAGGTCCTGCTGTAGCGTTAAAGAGCGCACTCCTTTTACACCAATTCACTGATTCCACATAGGTTTCTACAGAACCTGTTCTATTAAACGATTATACAAGTAGAGCTCCCCCTCTACAGAGTGGAAAGGGGGTCAGCAGTACGTTTTTGTTGACGTCACTGGTTATTTTGCCCTTCCACTGATTCGTCAGAACAATAATCCCCCAAAAAACTAATCATGTCTGTGGAGCATCCACCTTCACTTGGTCAGCATTTGGGCAGTAATCCATCAGTATTGCTAAAGCCAAAATAAACAGGAGTGGATCCAAAACAGAGATGACACGTGAATGGAATATTTGTACCCAATATGTGTTTTGTACCCACTCCTGCTTTTGGCTACCAAATCATAAGCCAATTCTGATAAAAAATAGGGACCATATCATGGAGGCCTTACTTCTGTTACTTAGACAGGATCCATTGTGGATCTCATTTTTCTTTCCTTCTGACAGATCAGAGTAAGGGTCAAATCAATGATGATGTCAGCCAGGCCGAAAGGCAAAATAGTGGCCCAGTCATGAAGTTGGGAGGATGGGAACAGCATGAGAAGTCCACAGAGTGGCCCTATGACATAGCGGTGAGGTGGAAGCAGCATGAAGAGACCACAGAGTGGCACAATGACAGAGTCTGGAGGTGGCAGCAGCATCAGGAGAAGGCCACAGAGTAGTACAATGACAGAGTGTGGAGGTGGCAGCAGCATCAGGAGGCCACAAAGTGGCACAATTACAGAGTGTGGAGGTGGCTGCAGCAGCAGCATCAGGAGGATGCCACATAGTTGCACATTGACAGTGTGGAGGTGGCAGTAGCATCAGGAGGCCACAGAGTGGCGCAATGACAGAGTGTGGAGGTAAAGGCAGCAGCAGCATCAGTAGGAGACCACAGGGTCGCACAATGACAGTTTGCAGATCTCAGCAGCATCAGGAGGCCACAGAGTGGCACAATGACAGAGTGTGGAGGTGTCGGCAGCAGCAGCATCAGGAGGAGGCCACAGGGTGGCACAATGACAGTGCGGAGGTGGCAGCAGCAGCAGCATCAGGAGACCTGATTGGTGAGGTGGCAGAATCATCAGGAGACCATAAAGTGACCCATTGACAGAGTGGGGAGGTGGATGAAAAAAGGAGCACTTGGCATCATATGTGTGGCATCAAGTGGGTGGCAGCATCATAGTAGTAGCTGAGGCAGTTAGCCAGAAGAAAGAAGAAATTGTTGGTGTGGCACCATGGATGATCTAGTCTGATGCATCAGGCTTTGGTGGGTGGAAATCCTGGCTGATCCACGCCTGATTCATCTTGATCGGTCTCTCCACATTTTGGGTGGACAGGGAAGTTCTTATAGGGACAACTATGGCCCTCGTCGCACTAAACATCTACTCTGATGCCATACTACTGGCCGGGCAGGACAGCTTTTCCAGGACAAACTCTGCCAGTTGTAGCCAGTAGACCAGCGGATCTTTAATGTGGGGTGGCAGGATGCTGTCCAAGTATGTCACCACCTGCTGGTTCAGGTCCTGCTCCAGGTCTAGCTGTTCATGCCGGCGGTGAGTAGTTTCTTCACTAGGCGCGTGAAGAAAGCTGCTCATCAGCGACTCTAGACTCAAGTTTCTGCTGATGGAGCTGAAACTGTTCCTACTTCCCCACCCTTTCACAGCAGCCATGACAGCGGAACGTGAGTACAGAGGGCCCTCCTGGTAAGACCTGTGAGAGGATGGACGATGGCATAGATAGGCAGCGGCCAACTGGCTACATAGGATGTCTCTATAGTAGTTCAGTTTGTCCTCCCTCTCAGTGGGTGTAAAAAAGACTCCCATTTTGGGTTGGTAGCGAGGGTCCAACAAGGTGGAGAGCAAGAAGTTTTCCCTCTGCTGAATGCTGACAATTCGGCTGTCACTACGCAAACAAGTGAGCATGCATTGGGCCATTTGTGCAAGTGACTCGGATGGACTACCTGCCTCCATCTCCACTGCATACTGCCACGGTGTGTCTTGGTCCATTGCTGGATTTTCCTCATCGCCCTGTAGCTCCTCTGGCTGCTCCTACTTTCCAGTCAACTGTGTATAAAAAACACCCATTTCGCTACACATTGCTTGTGCTCCAATGTCCTCCTCCTCCAGTTCAGCCCCCACAGGGCTCATGTGGCCATGAGATCTAGGTGCCACGTCTCCAGTCCCCTGACCAGCCAGATTTACCAGCATCTGTTACAGGTCATGAAGCAGTGGAATGACATTGCTCATCCCGTAATCCTGGCAACTGACAAAAACCGTGGCCTTCTCAAAGGACCTGAGCAAACGGCAGGTGTAACGCATGAGCTGCCACTGGCTGACATCGAAGTTACACGGGGGAGTACTCCTGTCCGCTTAGATAATCAAGAAATCGTTCATGGCCTTTCTCTGTTCGTATAGTCGGTTCAAGATTTGAAGGGTGTAATTCCAACTGGTGGAAACGATGCATATTAGCCTCTATTTCGGGATGCTGTTCTGCGGCTCAAGGAGGATGTGCTTTGCGGGGTATGAGTGGTGGAAGTGCATGCCAAGTTTCCTGGTTTTAGGATGTATTTCAGATGGGTGGAAGACTTCAGGAACCGCTTGACAACCAGACTGAACACATGTGCCATACAAGGCACATGACTCCCAAGTGCGTTCAGCTAAATCTTCATCATCGAGTACTGTCTTCACATCACTGATGTCCTCCTCAACGGTCTCTGGGTTAGGAGCCTGACTGCTCGCCACACCAACTCCCACGCCACTCTCCTCATCACTACTTGCTTACTGGAGGAAGCGGCGGATGTCTCCTCCACATCTTTCAATAGAGAAAATTAATATCCCACGGCGCAAGAACCACCCAGTGGTTGGAATAGAATGAGGGTTCTTTTTTATTAAGCAAGCGGTACAACGCGTTTCGGGGATATACCCCTTCTTCAGGTACAAATGACTTGCATCCTCCACATCTTGGCTGGCCAGTAGCTGCTGACTGTCCTCTAATAGCTTGTCCTCATTGTATAGTGGAGCTGAGCCCACAACATTTAATACTTGTCTGGCTGAGGGAACAGAAAAGGACAGAGGCAGATTGAGGACAGGTGAGGGCACAGGGCCTGCTCCTGGGCCATGCCAACTAAGAGTTGTGTCTGATGAACCCACCGACTCTTGGCTAGGGGTGTCTGATGTCACTTGGGATGAAGTGGATGACCAAGTCAACCATTCAAGAACCGCTGGGTTGCTGGTCAAGACACAACCGCTAGATGACACCGGGAGCTCAGGCCTCTCGCTGCAACTCCTGCTGCCATGCGCCCTTACTCTGCTGCAACCTGTGCCAGAAATATTTTGTCCTCTGCCTCTTCCCTGTGCAGGACCTGGCACTTCTCTGTCTGATATATTGTTAGATCAAATAAATAAAAGAGAAATTAAAACATTTTTTTCACACTAATACACGTTAAAGAAGGATTGCAAATGGCAGATGTGGTGTGTTTGATTGTAGAAGGCTGACTGATGTGTCTGGAGTTATATTTGCCTGGTCACATGACCCTCCATTAGCTGCTATCTCATAGACGAGTCTCTTATGTGGACAGAATAGAAGATCTGCCCAGAAAGGGTACATGACTTATAAAATATAGTAAATGGCACAGAAAAATAACAAAGGATATATTATTAAGTGTCATTTAGTCATCTTACCTACACATTGTTCAAAAGTAGCCAGAAAAGTGGCCAAGCCGTTTAAGGGTTCTGATTAGTGTTGATTGAGCAACATAGTGCTCGGGGGCACTGGCCAAACACATCGGGATGCTCGGTTGCTCATAATGGAAGTCAATGGGAGAACCCAAGCATTAAACCAGGCACCCCCTGCTTTGAAGAGGAGAGGGTGCCTGGTTCATATTAAAAGTTCAAAAATTGATGGAAACACCAACGAAATGGTTCGGGAACAGCATGGTGAGGATGTCTAGATGCATCTTGGACTTCGAGGTCGCTGCTGGGAACAATGTTTTCCGAGTAGTACGATTCCGGAGAGGTAGCCTGAGAAACAGCTACAGCTACCACATCCAAGCAAGGCAACATGCGCACAAATTACTTATTAGGTATAATTAGCTGAGGGCCTGCAGGTGATCTGACCCTGTAAAATATTTTAGGTGCAGGCCTGCTGGTGAGCTGACCCTGTAAAATATTGTAGGTGAAGGCCTGCTGGTAAGCTGACCCTGTAAAAAAAATATATGTGAGGGCCTGCTGGTGAGCTGACCCTGTAAAAAAAATTATATGAGAGGGCCTGCTGGTGAGCTGACCCTGTAAATAATTATATGCAAGAACCTGCAGGTGAGCTGACCCTGTAAAAGGTTTTAGGTGAGGGACTGCAGATGATCTGACCCTCTAAAACATTATATGCGAGGGCCTTCAAGTGAGCTGACCCTGTAAAAGATTTGAGGTGTGTGCCTACTGGTGAGCTGACCCTGTAAAATATTTTAGGTGCAGGCCTGCTTGTGAGCTGACCCTGTAAAAGATTTTAGGTGTGGGCCTGCTTGTGAGCTGACCCTCTAAAATGTCTAGGTGAGGGCCTGCAGGTGAGCTGACACTCTAAAACATTATATGCAAGTGCCTTCAGGTAAGCTGCCCCTGTAAAAGATTGTAGGTGAAGGCCTGCTGGTGAGCTAACCCTGTAAAACATTATATGTAAAGGCCTACTCGTGAGCTGACCCTCTAAAAAAATTATATGCGAGAGTCTGCTGGTGAGCTGACCCTGTAAAACATTATATGCGAGGGCCTGCTTGTGAGCTGACCCTGTAAAAAATTATATGCAAGGGCCTGCAGCTGAGCTGACCCTGTAAAACATTATATACGATGAATAAGCATGTGTTGATATGATGGAAGAGATGAAGGAGGATGAGAAAAGGAAGATTCAACCAAATACCTTGTTTGTGGTGGAAGGGGTGCATGGTAATACAATATATTCAGGACATTATAAACAACACATTTAAAGTACATTTATGTTTATCAGCTTTCCTCTGGTGGAGTCGAGAAGTCATGGTCAATCCATGCCTTGTTCATTTTTTTATCATTGAGGACGCTGACACGGTCTGCTATGTACTCCTTCCCCATCTTCCAAAATGTTTCCCTCCTCGTGACACTAGGCCGCACATCAGGATGAGAGTGCTGGCAATGTGTCATGAATATGTCCCAGTCTTTGGAGAGTGTTGCCCTGCCTCTGTTGGAACTGCTGTGTGTTCCCCTTGTCTCCCCTACTCGGTTGGCCAAGGAACTACAGACTCTGCCACCAGCATTGTCAAATGGAAATTTTTGGAGCAATTTTTCCACAAGGATCTTCTGGTATTGCACCATTTTGCTCATCCTCTACAGCCGAGGATTGAGAGATGAGAAGTTCTCTTCATAGCGGGGGTCGAGAAGGGTGAACAACCAGTAATCCATGTTGTCCAAAATGCGTATAATGTGCGGGTTGCGGGAAAGGAAACCTAACATAATGTCAGCCATGTGTGCCAGAGTACCAACAGGCAAGACTTTGCTGTCATCCTAAGGAGGAACACTCTCAATCTCTTCATCCTTTTCCTCCTCTTCTGCCCACACACGCTGAACAGATGGAATGAAACTTCCATGAGTACTACCCTCTGTAGTGGAGGCAACCGTCTCCTGCTCCTCCTCCTCTTCATTGTCCAATTCCCACTAAATAGACGAACTGAGGATGGTCTGGCTATCACCCGGTGTAATGTCTTCCCCCATTCCACCTCTTCCACTTGCAAAGCGTCATCCTTAATTGTTAGCAGCAAGCTTTTGAGTAGACACAGAAGTGGGATAGTTACACTGATAATAGTGTTATCGCCGCTCACCAACTATGGTATTCCACTACTGCACTCTGCTGCTCACAAAGCGTGGCCAACATTTGGAATGCGGAGTTCCAGCATGTGCTCACGTCGCACAACAGCCGGTGACCTGGCAATTTCAAGCTCTGCCGCAGCGTTGATATACCAGCTGAAGCTGTCAATGACTTACTTAAATATGCACACACGCGGCGCACCTTCACCGGAAGCTCAGGCAAATTGAGGTAGGTTTTGAGAAACCGCTGAACCACAAGGTTGAACACGTGAGCTAGGCATGGAATGTGTCTGAACTTGCCGAGCTCCAAATCCGCCACCAAGTTACGGCCATTATCAGACACAACCATGCTCAGTCTGGTCTCTTATCCCCTGCCACAGCTCTGTGGCAGTGTGCTGTTTGTCCCCTAACCATATCAACTTCAGCACTGCCTGTTGCTGCTTCCCCACTGCAGTGCTACACTGCTTCCAGCTACAGACTGTTGACTGACTGGTGCTGCATGCGGATAATCCGAGGTGGAAGAGGAGGCGAAGTGTGGTTTGGAGCCACTAACGTAGGTGCTCGCGGAAACCCTGATTGACATAGGGCCTTGGTGTCAGTAGCACCTGTGCCATCCCAGTGTATGACTTGCTCCCAGCCGCCACAACATTCACCCAGTGTGCCATCAGGGAAATATAGCATCCGTGCCTGAATGCACTTGTCCATGTGTCTGTGGTTAAGTGAACCTTCCCAGTATTTGCATTGGTCAAGGCACGTGTGATGTTATGGGACACATGTTGGTGTAAGGCGGGTACGGCACACCTTGAAAAATAGTGGTGGCTGGGGACTTCGTAGCGCAGGATGGCCGCCGACATCAGGCTGCGGAAGCCCTCAGTGTCCACAAGTCAAAATGGCAACATTTCCAAAGCCAGTAATTTGAAAAGCTGCAAATTTTGTTCTATGGCCTGTAGGTGGGTGGCTGGGTATTTTTTCTCGCTTTCAAATGCCTGGGATGAGGACATTTTGATGCTGCACTGCGATATGGAAGTGGATCTGGTCGCTGATGGTGCTTGCGACGGTCAAGGTGCAGGGCAGGAGGCATCCGGGACTGTCCTTCAACAGGGGATTAGCCAGCATGTAACATAGGGGAAGAGGAGGCAGTGGTGTGACCCTCAGACACAGATTGTGGACCCAGGTGTTATTCCCACTTATTATGGTGCTTGAATGCCATGTGGCGGATCATACTGTTGGGGGTGAGGTTGCTAGTGTTCACGGCCCAACTCATTTTCGTATGGCACAGGTTTCAAACTACTATTCTTTTGTTGTCCGCACTTTCCTCAAAAAAGCACCATATCTACCCCTTTGCAAGGGAGATTTCCACAAGGGAGTGCTTCATGGAACAGTTGCAGGCCTGTTTAGTGTGGCCAGCCTTCTCCCTTTTGCAACCCCACTGCCTCTTACAGCCTTTTGCGGTGCTACAGAACCCTCCCACTCTGTACTGCTGTCCTCGCTCGGCTTTCCACCTTCCCAGGTTGGGTCAGTGATCTCATCTTCCACCACCTCCTCTTCCACTTCTTTACTTTGATCATCCTCCACATTTGTTGACCTAACTACAACCTCAGTGATTGCCAACTGTGTCGCATCCTCTTCATGAACCTCTTGAGACAGTAATTGTGGTTGACTCTTTGGCATATCTGTCTCATCATCATGTCGAAAGGGCCAAATCAAGTAATGGTGATGAAAAGAGGTCCTCGGAATATCTGAGTGTGGAATCACTTGTTTGGCCAGATTGTACATGGTGGGATCAGGGATCAGGGTGAGGATTGTGTGGACCAGACTCCTGGCTACTGAGACTGGACTTGGTGGACGACAGGGTGGTGCTTAACTGACTGTAAGCATTATCTGCTACAATTCAACCGACCACCTGGTCGCACTGGTCTGACGTCAAGAGTGGTGTCCTTCGCCGCCCTGCAATCTGGGATATGAAGCTAGGTATCGTGGATGACTGTTTTTCTTGTGCTCTGGCAGCAGGCACAGTTTTACCACACCTCTGCTTGCACCATCAGCATCACGGCCACTTCCCGATCCCTTACTGCTCGGCTTCTTAATTTTAAATGTGATATATGCTTGAAAATATTTCACACGTACAGTAGTGTAGGATTTGGAAGTGTATGCGCAAAAAAGGTATTTGTGATTAGGAAACGTTATACAGGACAGGTACCACAGGTAATGTCACTGTTCGCATTGTTTACGGAAAAAGTTACACTGGATGTCACTAATATTTTAGGGATGCACACACTTTAAACAGAAGATGTGGTGCGGATAATTTAACTGACCGCAGCGGTCACCATCTACGGAAAAAGTGCACTGGATGTCACTGATATTTTAGGGATGTGCACACTTTAAACAGGAGATGTGGCGCAGATAATTTAACTGTTCGCAGCGGACACTGTCTATAGAAAAAGGGCACTGGATGTCACTGATATTTTAGGGACGCCCACACTTTAAACAGGAGATGCGGTGCAGATAATTTAACTGTCTGCAGCGGACACCGTCTATGGAAAAAGTACACTGGATGTCACTGATATTTTAGGGATGCACAAACTTTACACAGGAGATGTGGTGCAAATAATTTATCTATACGCAGCGGCCTATTACACGGTATTTAGCGCAGGATGCGCTAAATATATATATTGCTGCTGTCACATACAATAGTCCTTAAAAGGACTTTTGGGTCTCTGAAAAGTTTTTTGTATATCAATATTCCTATTACACTCCATACACTGTCTGTCCCTTCCTATGCACAGCTCTCGCTAACACTGAGCATTTTATCGCAGGTTGCACTACAAACTTTTGGGTCTCTGAAACGTTTTGGTACCAAAAAAATATTTAAATACACTCCCTGCACTTTCTGTCCCTTCCTATTCTCAGCTCTCCCTGACTATAAATGAGCCTAACATGTGTCATCGGGTGCTATATAGCACCCGATGACGCGCTTCGTCCAGCCAATCACTGTAATGCCAGTAGCCAACATGGCTACTGGCATTACAGTGAGGGCAGTACTTACCTGCACGTTTATTGGCTGGACGAAGTACCGCCACCTGGCGAGCATCGAGATGCTCGAGCCGAACAGGTGTTTGGCCGAGCATGCTCGATCATCACTAGTTCTGATGTGTCTAAGGTGCAAGTGCCCTTCATTTTTTTTTTTTTTACATTTTTGTTACATATGAATAAACTGGTCAACCTGATGTGCACGTACTAGTAAAATTATTTATAATTTGCCATTAACCCCTTAAGGACACAGGGCGTACAGGTACGCCCTTGTGCCCTGGTACTTAAGGACACAGGGCGTACATGTACGCCCTGTGCATTTTCGATCACTGCCGTGCGGCTGGCAGTGATCGGAACCCGGCGCCTGCTCAAATCATTGAGCAGGCACCTAGGCTAAATGTGACCCCCCCATGTCGGCGATCGCGGCAAACCGCAGGTCAATTCAGACCTGCGGTTTGCTGCGATTTCTGCAGTTTCTGATCCCCGCGGTCCCTGACCGCGGGGTTTAGAAACTTTAGGAATAAAAATTGTTTCCTGTATCCCTCCCCCCTGCACCCCTGAGTTGTTCGAGCACGGTGGGAGGTGCAGGGGGAGGGTTGCGGGCGGTGCGGGCGGTGCGGGAGGCGGGCAGTGCGGTAGGCGGGATCGCGATCCCCCGCCCGCCTCCCATTGCGTAATCATTGGTGTCTAGTGGGTATACCAGGGTGCCAGCACATTGCTGGCACCCTGGTATAAACGGCTGACATCGGTGATGCGATGTCAGCCGTTTAACCCTTTCCATACAGCGGTCCGTACGGACCGCTGTATGGAAAAGGTTAACAGTAAGAGGGAGCTCCCTCCCTCTCCGATCGGGGGGCTGCTGTGCCTTTGCAGTCCCCCGAATGGAGAGGGAGAGAGCTTCCAGGCAGCCCCCCAAGCCCCGTCCTTACCCTTCCCCGTCTGCGCAGTTCTGGCCACTACTGAGCAGACGGGGAAGGTTCCCATGGCAACAGGACGCCTTCTCAGGCGTCCTGCTGTCCATGGTTCTGAACAGATCTGTGCTGAAAGCATAGATCTGTTCAGACAAAGTGTAAGTAAAATACAGTACAGTACAATATATATTGTACTGTACTGTATTATGCAGACATCAGACCCACTGGATCTTCAAGAACCAAGTGGGTCTGGGTCAAAAAAAAGTGAAAAAAGTGAAAAATAAAGTAAAAATCAAAAAACACATTTATCACTGATTAAAAATGAAAAAAATAAAATTCCCTACACATGTTTGGTATCGCCGCGTCCGTAACGACCTGATCTATAAAACGGTAATGTTACTTTACCCGAACGGTGAACGCCATAAAAATAAAAAATTAAAAACTATGATGAAATTGGAATTTTGCCCACCTTACTTCCCAAAAAAGGTAATAAAAGTGATCAAAAAAGTCGCATCTACGCCAAAATTGTAACAATCAAACCGTTATCTCATCCCGCAAAAATCATACCCTACCCATGATAATCGCCCAAAAACTGAAAAAGTTATGGCTCTTAGACTATGGAAACACTAAAACATGATTTCTTTTGTTTCAAAAATGAAATCATTGTGTAAAACTTACATAAATAAAAAAAAAGTATACATATTAGGTATCGCCGCGTCCGTATTGACCGGCTCTATAAAAATATCACATGACCTAACCCCTCAGATGACCACCGTAAAAAAATAAAAATAAAAACGGTGTAAAAAAAGCCATTTTTTGTCATCTACCGTCACAAAAAGTGTAATAGCAAGCAATCAAAAAGTCATGTGCACCCCAAAATAGTGCCAGTCAAACCGTCATCTCATCCCACAAAAAATGAGACCCTACATAAGATAATCGCCCAAAAATTTAAAAAACTATGGCTCTTAGACTATGGAGACACTAAAACATTTAAAAAAAAAAAAAATGAAATTATTGTGTAAAACGTACATAAATAAAAAAAATTGTATACATATTGGGTATCACCGCGTCCGTGACAACCTGCTCTATAAAATTACCACATGATCTAACCTGTCAGATGAATGGTGTAAATAACAAAAAAAAAACGGTGCCAAAAAAGCAATTTCTTGTTACCTTGCCGCACAAAAAGTGTAATATAGAGCAACCAAAAATCATATGTGACCTAAACTTGTACCAACAAAACTGCCACCCTATCCTATTGTAGTTTCTAAAATGGGGTCACTTTTTTGGAGTTTCTACTCTAGGGGTGCATCAGGGGGCTTCAAATGGGACATGGTGTCAAAAAAACAGTCCAGCAAAACCTGCCTTCCAAAAACCAAACGGCGCACCTTTCACTCTACGCCCCGCTGTGTGGCCGTACAGTAGTTTACGGCCACATATGGCGTGTTTCTGTAAACGGCAGAGTCAGGGCAATAAAGATACAGTCTTGTTTGGCTGTTAACCCTTGCTTTGTTAGTGGAAAAAATTGGTTAAAATGGAAAATTAGGCAATAAAATGAAATTCTCAAATTTCATCCCCATTTGCCAATAACTCTTGTGCAACACCTAAAAGGTTAACAAAGTTTGTAAAATCAGTTTTGAATACCTTGAGGGGTGTAGTTTATAGAATGGGGTCATTTTTGGGTGGTTTCTATTATGTAAGCCTCGCAAAGTGACTTCAGAGCTGTAGTGGTCCCTAAAAATTGGGTTTTTGTAAATTTCTGAAAAATTTCAAGATTTGCTTCTAAACTTCTAAGCCTTGTAACATCCCCAAAAAATAAAATATCATTCCCAAAATAATTCAAACATGAAGTAGACATATGGGTAATGTAAAGTCATCACAATTTTTAAGGGTATTACTATGTATTACAGAAGTAGAGAAACTGAAACTTTGAAATTTGCAAATTTTTCCCAATTTTTGGTAAATTTGACATTTTTTTATGCAAAAAAAAATATTTTTTTTAACTTTATTTTACCAGTGTCATGAAGTACAATATGTGACGAAAAAACAATCTCAGAATGGCCTGGATAAGTCAAAGCGTTTTAAAGTTATCATCACTTAAAGTGACACTGGTCAGATTTTCAAAAAATGGCCTGGTCCTAAGGTGTAAAAAGGCTGTGTCCCTAAGGGGTTAATATACATAGGATAAATTAACTCCCTTAGAGTTTATGATTTGAATACCATTACACCATTTATACACATTCAGATGGTCCATTATGTATTTAGAAATGTCAGTTGGTGAGCCAGGTTGATTAATTTTCTTAAATCTGTATTATGACTGCTACTGAGAAATCTTATTAACTTGGCATCTAATAATTCAGATTTATGTTTTATTCTGGCATGATCAGAATCAGTTATGATATTAAGATCTGTTTTAGCATTTTATTTTGGGCTTATTTCCTTGAATTTGTCTACTCCTAAAATAAATTTCTTCTTTTAGTATTGTGTCATTTTTAGGTCCAAAAATATGTATTGATTCATTTCATAATATATTTTAATAGTAGTTAGCGCTTTGTTTTAGTTTTTTTCTGGTATAAAGCAAATATTTCCATGTATAAGTAATTATTTGAAACCTAAAATGCTGTTCTAACAGTAGCCACCATTGAAAGAAGCATGGAAGTTCAAAGGGTGACAATATGTAGTAAGCTCCTAGACTCCCTCTATCAGTCAAAGAAGGAGGCCAGCATTTTCAATTTTAAAAGGGGTTGTCTGGGGAGAAGGAGGGCATTTTGTTAAGGGGCAAGAATAGATAAAAAAATAATAATAAAAAAAAAAAATATATATATATATATATATATTTATATGTTACAATTACCTACCACTGCTGGATTAATGGCTGGAAATGTCCACTCAGTTAAACATCGGAAAAGTCCAGAATTTCCATTTTCTTTGTATTAGGGCTCTTTCACACTTGCGTTCTTTTCTTCCGGCATAGAGTTCCGTCGTCGGGGCTCTGTGCCGGAAGAATCCTGATCAGTTTTATCCTAATGCATTCTGAATGGAGTGAAATCGGTTCAGGATGCATCAGGATGTCTTCAGTTCCGGAACTGAATGATTTTTGGACGGAGAAAATACCGCAGCATGCTGCGCTTTTTGCTGCGCTTTTTGCTCCTGCCAAAAATCCTGAAGACTTGCCCATTAATCCGGAATTAATGCCCATTTAAAGGCATTGATCCGGATCCGGCCTTAAGCTAAACGTCGTTTCGGCGCATTACTGGATCCGACGTTTAGCTTTTTCTGAATGGTTACCATGGCTGCCGGGACGCTAAAGTCCTGGCAGCCATGGTAAAGTGTAGTGGGGAGCGGGGGAGCAGTATACTTACCGTCCGTGCGGCTCCCGGGGCGCTCCAGAGTGACGTCAGGGTGCCCCAAGCACATGGATCACGTGATCACATGGCACGTCATCCATGCGCATGGGGCGCTCTGACGTCATTCTGGAGCGCCCCGGGAGCCGCACGGACTGTAAGTAAGCCGCTCCCCCGCTCCCCGCTCCTACTATGTCAACCAGGACTTTAATAGCGTCCTGGGTGCCATAGTAACACTAAAAGCATTTTGAAGACAGATCTGTCTTCAAATGCTTTCAGTTCACTTGCGTTTTTCCGGATCCGGCGTATAATTCCGGCAAGTGGAGTACACGCCGGATCCGGACAACACACGTGTGAAAGAGGCCTTAATCTGGGACCAAAAATTTGAGAGCTCAATGGACTGGAACAGCATCAGAACAGCAAAAGCAGCAGATTGGTAAGGTGAGTAATGATTATATTTTTTTTCTAACCAATTATTCCCCCCCTGGACAACCCCTTTAAATCTAGGCCTATAGAGTCCTGTATGTTGGGAAAAAAAATAGTTTGAATCCTTCTGTAATAATAATAATAATAATAATAATAATAATAATAATAATAACATCATATATGCATACTGCAGTTGAATCACATTTTGCGCATTTACACATGATTAAAAATTAACAAGAATTTCTTGCCATGGAACATAACATTTAATGCCGCGGACGTGATGTGTTTGCTGCACATACACTCGCTGGTAGGAAATTATTTTTTCCTTCCTTCATATTATTTTTAAATGCTGAAAAATTTGCAATACAAACAGCTTTGTGCTCAGGCATTTAACATATCAAGCAGGATCATTCTTTGATTTATTGATTTAGTAGAAGACATTTCCATAAATTCCACTCTATATTATTTTATTTTTGTGTGTGTGTGCGTGCAGATTTATTCAATAGCCCCACATATCCTGTAGCTACGCGCTGCTAAGTTACTCTCTATTTCGTATGACATAGAACATCTTTGCTAAATGAAAGCTAATGACTTCACTGATGTTTTTTGCGGCGTTGAATATTTCAAGGTGTGCGGTTGCTAAGTAACACAATAGCACAACTGATCAGCCTAGAATTAGCATGACATTCAGTTCTTTTAAAGCAGGACTCCACTGAACTAGTATCGAAGCTCTGCTGGCAGCAGCTAGGCAGGCATCTGTAGGAACGGGATATTGGCTACAAATAATGAGGGTAGTACACCTATCAAATAGGGCCTTAAAGCAAACATCAAAGTTTAGCACACTGCAGATGTACAAGATTATATCCTTACTGAAAAACATATAAAGCCAGATAAAACCCACATAAAAAGTTACTGACATCCAAAAACCACAAGGAGGGGCACAACCACGGTTTCATATAGACATAAATCAACAACATAAGTAAAGGGATACATAGTGGAAAAAAAGCACAATCATACCACCATGTGGTGTGCCCCCAAATCTCATTCCATATATATAAAGTATACACCCCCGGCTAAATGGCACCTCCACAACGCACCCCATTGTGGAGCCAGCATTCAGCTGGGTCTGTTTATTTTGTATCTACAGAATAAGATTTCGGGGTACATTGTGGTATGATTGTGTTTAGAGATGAGCAAAGTTTTGTAAAATCTGATTCGGTAGCTTTGCTGAGTTTAACAACAAAATTTGCTTTGTGACGTATTACTTCGTCATGAAACACATTTTATTGTAAGTAGTTGGTTCAATAACAGGGAGCGGCGCTATCATATTATCTACAATCAAGATGGCGGCGGCTGGCCCATCGCTTGCAAATGGCCCATCGCTTGCAAATGTGTTTAGAGATGAGCAAAGTTTTGTAAAATCAGATTCGGTAGCTTTGCTGAGTTTAACAACACAAATTGCTTTGTGACGTATTACTTCGTCATGAAACACATTTTTTTGTAAGTAGTTGGTGCAATAACAGGGTCATTATGGTGCAATAACAGGCGCTATCATTTTATATTCAATCAAGATGGCGGCCGCTGGCCCATCGCTAGCAAATGGAAGCGGTAAGTATGAGTTTTTTGTTGTTTTTTAAGCTATTTTGGGTTAAATCGATTCACTACCACGCAGCATGAGCAAATTTGGCTTTGCGGCTAATCAAATTTATCCTGAAATTTTGATCGAATTCCACTTCATTAGATTTGATTCGCTCATACCTAATTTTGTTTTTCCCCTATGTATCCCTTTACTTATGTTGTCGATTTATATCTATATGTAACCTTGGTTGTGCGCCTCCTTGTGGTTTTTGGATGTCAGTATGTATTTATATGGGTTTTATCTGGTTTTAACCAGTGTAAAAAAAGACATAATGGTAACAGTGCATATAAATGATGGTTATAGAAAATAAAGTTGGCGAGCCTTGCTTTAACCAGTGCAGATCTTGTTAAGGACCGCTCCAGTATATATGGGCTTTACTTACAGCCAATGAAAACTGATAATGCCTGGCCACAATTTATTACCACCACTTTCAGTACATTTTTTACAATCATTTTACAAGTACAATTTATTACAAGCACTTCAGTTCATTTTCCACTGCAATGTCTAAAAGAAGGCTATGTTTTGTAAAGAGGGCTTCAATGAAATTACCAGCCAAAGGAAAAGCTTAGCTTGAGTGGATAAGTCCCTGATTATGACACAGCAATCACAACAGTACTTGGTGCGTTACTGCAATCTCTGTTAGAAAACATGTATGCTCCTCATATCTCCTCTACTTTCTTCAGTTTCAATTGTCAGCGTATAAACCTTAAAGGGCAAGCAAAACCACTATTATTTTTATTATTTTCTCAAATACCAGAAATTCCAGAAATAAAAAAGGGAAGAATCATTTTTACAACATGAAACCATGAATCTACATATTATTTATAATGCAAACTTCACACCACCTCCACCTTCCAAATCAGCAGCAGCACTTTATAATTGAGAGGGGACCAGCACAAACAAAATTAGATGTTGCAAAATAATGAATTAAACACTGAAGCAGGATGAGTGAGGTCACTGCTCTCAAGAGCTTGCAATCTATTAGACAATAGCAGTGACACAGAAGGTAAAATAACATGTTTAATACAATGGTCCAGCCAATAGCATAGTACACATAAAGGTTCATGTTGAGTCAATCACCAAGTTAATGTGTGCGTATTGTAACATTGAGGCTGGTAAAGTACTGGAGGTGGTGTATATCTAATCCAACATTTTCAGATCGGTTAGGTAAAAAGAATCCAGGAAATCTGTGTTGTTTCAGCACAGTGGGCACTTTTCTTTAAAGTGTGTTATGGGCCTAGATTATTATTGAATGTTAGGTAGGTTGGTAGAGAGACCTGCCATTCCCTTCTTCTCCAGTACATTTCTTGTATCCTAAGATAAACCAGGTATAGCTGCTGATCTCATTACTGTGGAGAGATATAACGGGCTAGAAAGCTCATTCAGGGTCAGAGCTTGGAGAATGCATGACCTGTGCTGACTCAGCAAAACCTAATCCCTCCTGTTGTAAAGTACTTAGGTGAGGTCACCCACACAGGGTGGAGAGATCAGGTTTGAAAGAAAATTGTGTGGAAGCATATGCAGAGCAACATAGAGCAGAATTAAAATGAGGTCCCTGTCTTAGATTTTAGTTTTTTTTTTCATCTTATGACTAAGATTGGTAGTGATAGGGCAGATTCATCCCAAACATTTAAGAATAAGCACTTAAAGGGGCTGTCTCATTCTAACTAAAGGGGTTCTATTGGTATGAATTTTTCCCTTTCCCTGTGCTTTCCCTTCCAGGCCATGCAATCTACTATTGTACTTGCTCTATTTTTCTCTCTGGATATTGGGAGAGTCGTCGCGTGACTACATCCTCTGTGGAGACTGTATTTCCTCTGACATCACGATCAGGGCTCAAATGATCTTCTCTGTCTGACTACCCGCCTGAATAGTCATGATGTCAGACCCATGTGATCTTGGAATGGTTGACATTCTCAATCCACAAGCAGGTATGGGGATTCGCTCTGGTAGACAGGACAAGCGGACGCAGTAGAGGCAAAGACCAGTTTGCAACTCAAAAACTTCAGTGTTTTATTCACACTTATGGCAACAAAACAGTACCACCATTTGCAGTTTTGGTGTTCGTTCACACCTAGACAGTTCATTCAGCAAAAGAGTCACCTGTTATCCTAGGTGTTAGTTCATACCCAATCGGCATTGCTCAGGACAGAGCAGACCTCCCAAATTCAGGCCTCCAGCCTAGCATACGGCTCAGATTCCCAATCCAGTGATTGCCAGAGCTCCTCTGTCAGAGAGAGAGAGAGAGGTAATTACCACCAGCTGACACTGCTGGCTGGGTTTTTTGCATAGGCCAATCAAGACCCGGCCTGGAACGTGGGAAGTAGTCACCCACCCAGCACTTTGACTACTCCCAGTAAGAGCCGCCCCAGATCAGCTATTGCAGCTATACTAAATATCAAGGTGTCAAACAGCAACTGCTGCTGACACATGAAAACTGGTTCTTACTCAACCGAGGCCAGGAACCTCCGTGACACATACCTTCTGCCAATGACGGTCCGTTCTGACTTCCTACACAGGGTAGGCGAGATCCACTGCCTATCATATCATGGCTTTGTGGGAGGAAACAGCAAAGGGGTGATGGAGGGTGTAGTGGGTGGAGTTTTGGGCCCAAGGAAGGGTGTAGTAGGTGTTTCCATTTCTGTGTTGTAGCTGCAGCTCATCTACACACACAACCTAGAAGACTGAGTGAAGACTCAGGAAAAGTTGACAGGTATGCTATAATGCTATGCAGGAGACTAGATGAGGTTTACTCAATCAAATAAATTTTTTGGGGATCCAGCACAACCTTTTTAATTCCTCTCTGGGCTACCAGTCGGACCCAAAGCCAAGTTTGGATTCAAGTTTTAAAATTTATTTCAGTTTAACAATCAGATGCTGAAAATATTCACTGAAGTCTCACGAGATTTCAGGAATAACTGACTGCCTAATTAGAAGCTCGCTTCGCTCATCCCTAGTTGTCACCAAAGAAAACCACTACCCAATACTGGGATAGTAAAGTATTACACCATTGAGTTTGTCATCCCAGCCTTAATTGGACACATGGGCAAAGATTATCCCTATGAGACAAACCCTGCTAGGACCCCATCTCAACTAACCAACCAATATGAGCCGTAGCAGAGCTGAGTTCATCATTGGGCATCTATCTATCTAACTAGCTATCATGAGCAGTTGAATAAATTGCGTTCTTTGGTGTACCGCCATATTGGTTGGTTAGTTGAGATGGGGCCCTAGCAGGGTTTGTCTCATAGGGATAAACCCTGCTAGGGCCCCATATTGGTTGGTTAGTTGAGATGGGGCCCTAGCAGGGTTGATCCCTATGAGACAAACCCTGCTAGGGCCTCATCTCAACTAACCAACCAATATGGCGGTACACCAAAGAACGCAATTTATTCAACTGCTCATGATAGCTAGTTAGATAGATAGATGCCCAATGATGAACTCAGCTCTGCTACGGCTCAGCACAAAGGACAATTGTGTAGCAGACAGGCATGCAACAAATTCAACCATGCTATACTGTATCTTCATTTCCACAGCTTGAAATGCTGCCTTAGATAAATTGAATGCAAAGCAAAGCTCCACAATAACAGCTCTAAGCGCTGATGTGTATGTTTTTGAGTATAGTGTGAGGCGAGCAAAGCAATCGCCCACTGCTAACAATAACAGGAATTGTGCGCCTAATTACCCGTTCACTCTGCTCAAATGATTGCTCTGGAGTTTTTTACTTCCTAATAGAAAATATGCCGGGTTGTCAGTGATCATTTTAATTAGCTAGATGCAGTTTTATTTTTTTTTATAGACTTTATGTTTTCCATTGCAAGAAGAAAAGAAATAATCTTTCACCTTTATATTGTGGCAGAGAAGTTTGAGATACTCTAATGCAATAGGTCAAATTAGCTACCATAAGTTCCTTAAGATGTCTAATTTATCACATTTATCTTGAGAAAATATGTTTGCCTCTGACAATTCTTAAACTAATGTTAATTGGACTTCTAGTTATTTTCATACTCTGCACTATTCTCCCCTCATTCATTGTGCCTCTGTAGGTCATTTTCTATGATGGGTGTCTAACTGTCTAGTTAGTTTGCTATGTTTCCAGCATTCCAGGTTCCCTAATTTTTATACTCTGCAGTCCATGTTTGTATGTAATGCTTCAATTTCAATATGAAATCTAAATGACATTTGATAATCTCTAATGATATTTAAAAGGTTAGCGAAAAAATAGAGAAGTACACTGTAAATACAGACATTTCTGCACCCCCTACAGCCAAGTAGCCAGCTGTGAAATCTCCAACTAACATTTTAGATTCACCATAGATTGGGCCATAGTAGCCAGATCTAGGTATCATTGGCACTGGATATTTTTTTTTTTTTAACAGGGCCTGTGCAACTGCAACTAGCTGAAATGAATGGCCCTTAAAGTTTAGATATTACATGAGTCCCGGGATCATTATCTGATCGCTGGCAAATACATACAAACCACTTTTTTCATGGGTTAGCTTGGACCCCTAACTGCAGTACCAATTCTACTATCCTGATGTAGCCATAACATCTCTCCAGTTATCTATGCTTTTCAAAGTAGAGAAAGCTGTGGCACTTCTTTTGACATTTTTAGAATATTGAATGCATGCCAAGACTAAGTCTGATCCAGAAAAAGAAGGGCACCTCAAAATTAAATTCAGTGGGTGGCAATGAATTTCAGTAATGGCACAATGGAACTAAACTGCAATACCTGACGCAGACCGATGGTTAGAGTGGTACTGCATTGGCGTACTAGCGTATGGTAACATTTAGTACTAAGGTTAAAAAATACTGTACATATGTCCACCCATAAAGGATTATTCTAGTTGTTATAAGTTATCTTCTATACACAGAATAGGGGATAACTATTAGATCAGGGGGGTCCTACTGCTGGGACCCCCACTGATCACAAGAATGGTTACCCCGTGCCCCTCAGAGCCCCACAAAATGAAAGGAGCAGCAGGTTGAGCATACAAACTGCCACACCTGGAGCTCAATTCACCTCTATGGGGGGGGGGGGGGGTCAGTCGAGTACAGCACTCAGCTATTCCTGAAAATGCCATAGAGATGAATGGAACAGCAGTTTTCATACCCGACCAACTGCTCCATTCATTTTGTGAGGTTTCAATTGGTACAATGTTGTTGTGATTCTTGGGAGTCCCATCGGGGGTCCAATGTAACAGTTATCCCCTACCCTGTGGATAGGGGAAAACTTGTAATAACTGGTATACCCCTTTGTGCCTGTGAATTTTAAGAACTCCAATTTCTCACAATGCATATAATGCCCAAGGCTAACAAAACCCTTGACAGACAAAAAGTTCACAACACAGCCACAAAATATCAGAATATCACAAAATCATGTTTGTTTTTATAGCTGGTAAACTCCCACCAGACTTCTCTGGATCGGTGGAGACGAGAGGTTGAGTAAGGACAAGATCTTAGTTCATCTAGGGTCCAACTTGTTTGATTTAATTCAACCTATTTCATACCTTTAAATACTTTCACTGGTCATGCCTATTGATGACATCAAATTTTCATAACCAGGGTAAAACAAAATGTTCCAAAGATTTATCCAATCTCTTTCTGAAATAGCAATGACAATACCGTTGGAGAATAAACCCAAAAGTATCAACATTCCGCTCGCAAGAGATTAGTGTCACTATGGCAACAACTGTCCATAGCAACTGAATACTAACAAGGGCTTCAGTGCTGATGAGACAAAACTTTTACTTTAGCTTCACTTAATATACTGAAAAATAGTAGAAGTTCAAAATTTTTACGCATTTTAGAGTCACAGGTGCTATTGACCTGCTATATGAAATCATTTGGTGTCATGTCAAAAAATTGCTATCAAAGCTTTTAAGGCTAAAAGTACAGCGAAGGTTACTGTTGTTCAATTAGTACTGTACTTTTCAAGACTTGAGCGTTTGACAAAAATGTGTGTCGGCTGGAAAATGCATTTTCATAGGATTTGCAGACCTTGTATAGAAGATTGTATACCATATACAAATCAAATGTCAGCCAGCTCATTTCCTATACACCCAATATTTTTTTCCCATAACTGGTTGGTATATACCATAACTACTTTAAAATACAAACTACAAAGAAATTACATGTTGGCAGATCCTTGTGCTCACTGTAAAATTGGATCGTTTACATAGAAATTGAGGCAAATGTACCGCTGAGCTAAATGAGTCTTAAGAGTCTTGAAAGACAAGCCACAGATTTCTGTTCAGTTGGCGTTATATTCAACACTTGGCATTAGTGTATGTAAGATTATATGGTATGCCAGCTAAGAGCACTAGTGTTGGGTGAGCATGCTCGGCACATCGCAGTGTTTGGCTGAATACCGCGTGTGCTGGAGTGCGATGCTCGAGTCTCCTCCCTGCACGTTTGTTGGCTGCTACGCAGGTAAGTGCTTCTGTTCACTGCTGGCATTACAGTAATTGGCTGGCCGGAATGCGTCATCGAGTGCTATATAGCACCCGATGACACGTGTTTGGCTCAGTATTAGTCAGGGAGTGCTGGAGAGCAGAAGGGAGAGATAGTGTAGGGATTGAAATAGCAATATTTTCGTTTTTATACATGTTATAGACCCAAAAGTCCTTTTAAGGACTATTGTGTGTGGTATCAAATATATATTTTTAGTGCAACCTGCACTAAATTGCTTAAACTTGTTAGCGACCCAAAAGTCATTTTAAGGACTATAGTTGTATCTGGCAGCATGGGCGTAGCTATAGGGGGTGCAGAGGTAGCAGTCGCTACCGGGCCCAGGAGCCTGAGGGGGCCCAAAGACCCTTGTGCCACATAAGAAGACACACAATGCACTGAGGGAAAGGGGGCCCAAGCTGAACTCTTGCACCAGGGCCCATGAGCCGTTAGCTACGCCCCTGTCTGGCAGCAATATATATTTTTAGCACAACCTGCGCTAAATAGCTTGCAATTGTTTGGCTGCTGCAGACAGAGACATTATCTGCACTACATCTCCTGTCTAATGTGTGTGCAGCCTAAAAATATCAGTGACATCCAGTGTACTTTTTCTGTAGACATCATCCGCTGCGGACAGTTACATGACCTGTGCTACATCTCCTGTATAACGTTTGCGTACTCAAAATATCAGTGACATTCAGTCAAATTTTTTTGCTGCTAGTGGCAGCGACATTACCTGCGCTACATCTCCTGTATAACATTTGCCGGTCCTAAATATCAGTGACATTAATTCAGTGTAATTTTTTATTAGCCGCTGGTGACAGCAACATTTCTTGCGCTATGCCTCCTGTATAACGTTTGTCCATTCTAAATATTAGTGACATTAATTCAGTGTCATTTTTAATTAGGCGGTCGTGACAGCAACATTACTTGCGCTATACCTCCTGTTTAATGTGTGCACATCCTAAAAATATCTGTGACATTCTGTGTACTTTATTTGCGCGTACACTTACAAAACCTGCGCTACTGTACGTTTGAAATACTTGCAAGCATATATACCATTTAATATGCGCAAGGTGAGCAGTAAAGGACAGAGAAGTGGCCGTGCTGCTGATGGTACACGCAGAAGCTGTGGCCCTGGGTGCGGTGAAACTGTTTCTGCTGCCAGAGCACAAGAAAAAAACTCATCCAGAAATTCTGGACCAGAATACCTAGCTTCATTTCCCAGTTTGCAGGGCGACGCAGGGCGACGCAGGACATCACTCTCAAAGTCAGACCAGTGCGACCAGGTGGTCGGTTAGATTGCAGCAGATAATGCTTCCAGTCGGTTAAGCACCACCCTGTTTTCCACCAAGTCCAGTCTCAGTAGCCAAGAGTCTGGTCAACAGAATCCTCACCCTGATACTCCATCCATCAACCATGGAGAGTCTTGGCAAACAAATGATCCCACACTTGGAGGTTCAGAGGAGCTGTTTTCATCGTCATTCCTTAATTTGGGTCTCTCGCCAAGCGCGCTTGAAGAGGGACATGAGAAGATCTTGTGCCCAGATTCCCAAACTCTTGAGCATCCACAGTCAGAAGAAGATGACGGTGGGGAACGGCAATTAGTGTTTCACGAGGTGGATGATGATGATAAGCAGGGGCGTAGCTAAAGGCTTATGGGCCCCGGTGCTAGAGTTTAGCTTGGGCCCCCCATCCCTCATTGCTTTGTGGCCAGGGGCAGGGAAGCGCATTGCCTTCCTGCTGCCTGAAGCAAAAATTTAAACTGCACCCCCCCACCATGCCAAATTCTGGACCTAACCCCTTCCCTCCAGCCAGAGGTGTAACTTGACCAGCATGCACCTTCTATAAAACAGGTGTCTTCTCATGTGGTACAAGGGTCTTTGGGGCCCCTCAGGCTCCTGGGCCCGGTAGCGACTGCTACCTCTGCACCCCCTAT
The DNA here is from genome assembly GCF_014858855.1 of Bufo gargarizans. Taxonomy (NCBI): domain Eukaryota; kingdom Metazoa; phylum Chordata; class Amphibia; order Anura; family Bufonidae; genus Bufo; species Bufo gargarizans. The sequence continues at coordinate 485,999,554 of NC_058083.1, forward strand.
AGCTACGCCCCTGATGATAAGACACATCCGCAGCACTGCAACAGGCTGGAAGAGGCAGTAGGATGGCAAAAGGGAGAAGTACCCCCTTGCATAAATCTCCCTTGCCAAGGGGTAGGTCTTCCACAGTCTGGCGCTTTTTTGAGGAAAGTGCGGACGATAAAAGAATTGTCATTTGCAACCTGTGCCATACCAAAATGAGCAGGGACGTCAACACTAGCAACCTCACCACCATCAGCATGATCCGCCACATGGCATCAAAGAACCCTAATAGGTGGGCCGAATGCCTGGGTCCACAACCAGGGTCTGCGGGTCACACCACTGCCTCCTATTCCCCTGTGTTACGTGCTGGCCAATCCCCTGTCCAAGACGCAGGCCCGGATGCCTCCCACCATGCACCTGGACCTTCGCAAGCACATCAGCTAGCACATCCACTTCTGTGTCCCAGCGCAGAGTACAGATGTCTATACCCCAGGCCTTTGAACAAAAGCGCAAATACCCAGCCACCCACCAACCCACAAATTATAGCACTAAATGTGCACCTTTCCAACTTGCTGGCCCTGGAAATGTTGCCATTTAGGCTTGTGGACACTGAGGCTTTCTGCAGCCTGATGTCGGCGGCTGTCCTGCAGTACTCTGTCCCCAGCCGCCAATATTTTTAACGGTGTACAGTCCCAGCCCTACACCAGCATGTGTCCCATAACATCACTTGTGCCCTGACCAACGCAGTTATTGGCAAGGTCCACTTAACGACTGACTCATGGACAAATGCTTTTAGCCAGGGATGCTACATTTCCCTGACTGCACACTGGGCGAACGTTGTGGAGGCTGGGAGCAAGTCGTACCCTGGGATGGCACAGGTGCTACCAACGCTAAGGGTTGCGGGCCCTACTTCCATTAGGGTTTCTGCCACGACCTACGTTAGTGGCTGCAACCCCCCCTCCTCCGCCTCCTCCTCCACTTCCAACTCTGAATTATCATCTTGCAGCACCAGTTAGACATCAGTCAGTAGCTGGAAGCAATGTAGCACTGCAGTGGGGAAGCGGCAACAGGCCACACTTAAACTGATCTGCCTAGGTGAAAAACAGCACACCACTGCATAGCTGTGGCAGGGGATAAGGGACCACTCAACCTACATCCAGGCATGGTTGTGTCTGATAATAGCCGTAACTTGGTGGCAAATTTGGAGCTCGGCAAGCTCACACACATACCATGCCTAGCCCACGTGTTCAACTTAGTGGTTAAGCGGTTGCTCAAAACCTACCCCAATTTGCCAGAGGTACTGGTGAAGGTGCGCCACGTGTGTGCACATTTACGCAATTCATCCACAGCTTCAGCCAGTCTGGCAACGCTGCAGCAGCGCTTGCAATTGCCAGCTCACCGAATGTTGTGCGACGTGAGCACGTGCTGGAACTCCAACTTCCACATGTTGGCCAGGCTTTATGAGCAGCAGAGGGCAGTAGTGGAATGCGGGCTGCAACATGGTCGTTGCCTTTCCAGTCAGCTTCCGCTCTTAACAAGTGACGAGTGGGCATTGATGTCTGACCTCAGTGTAACCATCCCACTTCTGTGTCTACTCAAATGCTCACTGCTCACAATTAAAGCAGACGCTTTGCATGTGGAAGAGGTGGAAATGGGGGAAGGCATTACACAGGGTGATAGCCAGACCACCCTCCATTCGCAAATTGGATTATGAGGAGTAGGAGGAGGAGCAGGAGATGGTTGCCTCTGCCACATTTTATGGTGTATTGAATACACTGTATTCCCATGCACCCGTTCCACCACTAAAAAGGCTATATGGTTCAATCTCCCTTTTCTCCTCCTCCTGCTCCATAATATCAATATACTTATTAGGCTGCCCTTGCTCCTAATGTTTTAGAGGGTCAGCTCAGCAGCAGGCCCTCACCCATAATGTTTTAGAGGGACACCAGCAGGCTCTCAACCATAATGTTTGAGAGGGTCAGCTCAGCTCAGCAGCAAACCCTCACCCCTACATTTTTAGATGATCAGCTCTGCAGCAGGCCCTCGCCAACAACATTTTTCAGATGGTCAGCTCAGCAGCAGGCCCTCGCCCACAAACTTTTTTAGATGGTCAGCTTGGCAGCAGGCCCTCACACACAACATTTTTTGGATGGTCACATCAGCAGCAGGCCCTCGCCCATAATGTTCTAGATGGTCAGCTCTGCAGCAGGCCCTCGCCCACAATTTTTTTTAGATTGTCAGCTCGGCAGCAGGCCCTCATCCCTAATGTTTTAGATGGTCAGATCAGTTGCAGGCTCTCACCCCTAATGCTTTATAGGGTCACCAGCAGGCCCTTGCTCCAAATGTTTTTGAGGGTCACCAACAGGCTATTTTTCAAGGTTGTGTATGATACCCTCTTTTATGTGTAATTAAAGTTGTATTGGAGTGTCGGTTGCTTGTAATTTTTGGCAGCCCTTTCCCTTAGTGCATAGACTTTATGAGTGTAGGAGTCCCACTACCTGAACAATTGTACCACAATCTGAATGAGGCCCTCCTTTAAGTGATATATAGGTTTATAGGAGTGCCTCTTCCTTGCAATTTTTGCCAGCACTTGCACTTTATATGCAAGTAAATGTACAGGAAATAATGTTTCCTAACAATTTTTCTTTTAAAATCTATTTTATCTTTGGTTTTGTGCATATTATTGTCAGTCTGTAAAAGTGGCATACTACTCAGACAACATCATTCCCAGCAGTGACCTGGGAGTCCAAGATGCATCCAGACATCCTCCCCATGCTGTTCCCTAACCATTTCAGTGGTGTTTCTATCAATTTCTGACCTTTTACTATGAACCAAACACTCTCCCCTCTTTGGAGCAAGGAGTGCCTTGTTTAATGCTCGGGTTCTCCCATTAACTTCCATTGTGCTCGGGGGCTCGGTAGAGCCCCCGAGCATCTCGAGGTGTTCCACTCGAGCACCTGAACACCCGAGCACTTTGGTGCTCGATCAACACCAATGAGCACCTATTGACTGGAGAATGGCAGGATTTGAAAAAGTAACAAGGTTAAGACCAATGCGAGAAACATGCATTTACCTGACCAAGAATGTATGATGTACAAACATTGTTGTTTATTTATCATTCCCCTACTCCTTTTTTGCGTCAAAGAGCATCTGTCAGCAGATTTGTACCTATGAAACTGGCTTACCTGTTACATGTGCCCTTGGCAGCTGAAGACATCTGTGTTGGTCCCATGTTTATATGTGTATGTAATGTTGTAATATATACAGTTGAGCTTCTGGGAGCAATGGGAGCTTTGCACTATAGGTTCCGCACTTTCTGAAACTGCCACACCCTTTGCATTCCGATTGATAGGGCCAGACATAGGCGTCATTATATTTTCATTGCCTGGTCATTTCATTAAAAGTGCAGAGGGATCAGAGACTACAGAAGTAATAGCAACACCCCTGTAGCTCTTAGGGACTCACTTGCATATATTAAAACTTATTTTTTCTTAGCAAATAAAACTAAAAAAATTTCAGCAATGCAGGCACATATTAACATTGGACCAACAGAGATGCCTTCAGGTGACAAGCGCACATTTAACAGGTCAGCCAGTTTCATAGGTACAAATCTGCTGACAGATGCCATTTAAAAAGTTGCAAAATCACGAATTTGAGACTTTTCATACAATATTCAGACTTTTTCAGTGGCAACTGTTACTTTTACACCTCCCTCGCCAATTCCAAAAACGGGAGCGTGAAGAGGATGGGGTGTGGGTGGGGCCATCAACCATTGCACATTCACCATTATTTACAACAGAAACTGGCATAAATAATGACTGGAATATTCTGTAGATTTCAGACTGGCCCAAGAACTGTCAGAGGCCCTATTAAGATCGGTGTAGCCCAGTATGACACATTAATTATATCAGGATTGGTGGGTGTCCCAGTCAGAAATCGGACCCCTCTGATCATTATGTGATTATATTCTAGCATTCTTTAAATATTTCATCACTTTGAGGGAAAACCTCTCTTAAAGGTCTACTTGAAAATGGATAACATTTAAAGAGGTAGTCTAGAAACAGAGGCTTCCTGGAACAAGACAGTACATAAATGTGCATTTTATGCACTAACTAATGTATTGAATAAAAAAAATGTCTTCTGTTTCATCACTGATCACTTCTTGGTTAGTCCCTGGAAGGCAATGCAATGCTTCTTTGGGTCACGACTCACATGCTGTACCTAGTGATAATGCATAGAGTACTTGAGCTCTACAACATCGTGGTCATGTGATGACCACAAAACATGATGTCACCATGGACATCCAGTTTCCATATTGTTACAAGCTCATTGTCGATTCATCATCTATGTTTCACTGGCCACGCCAGGGATGAGTGAAGACCTGAGGTTTACCCACACCAAAGTCCCTAACTACATGCATAATCTGTCCTAGATGATGTCCACAACTAGACTATTCTCCCTTCCTAACTAGTTACTTGGACCTCAAAGGAGATAGGTAGCCAGTAGAAAATAATAAACATATTGACAGACCGACCAACAAAACTGACCACTCATCTGGATCAAAACCAGGATAGACATAACATAACCAAGTCAGCATACAAAGATCATAAACTGTACCATGCCAAGGTCAATACCAGGAGAGTCCATGAAACCAGAATGGATGTCAAAACCAGAAATGATACCAAGCCAGGGTCAATACCAGGAGAGTCAGTAGAGCCAAAATCAGAATCCAAAATCAGGGTCAGAGAAATGACCGCACTTCCTGGTCACATGACATGCCCAGTGTAACATGACCAGTGATGTTAGTGCGCCTGACATGAGAGCACCAGTCCTGATTGGCCAGGGCTCCTTCACAGGGAGATCCATCTTCTCTAGCCACCAGACAACGACAACACTGCAGAGGATCACGTCTGCCGGCGCTAGACATAACAATATGGATCAGCAGTCAGAAACAGATAGAACTGTTCTAGTTGGAAGAATGGTAATATCTTTTCCTAGATGCTACAAAAATATTTCTATGTACTTAGAAATATCAGACATCAGACCGTAGACACTGTTTTTTGTGATAATTGATTATTAAGGGTCAGTTTGCCGGCCTACTATTGGAAGTAGTCTAAACTGCTCTAATTTCAGTACCGTGATTTAGAGACCATTTAAAAAGAATCTAACTTTAATGAAAGTTCATCAGTGTCATAGTACAATGGGGAATAATACTCTAAATATGTGCATGAAAAGGAGTCCAGTGTCTTTAAATAAAGGTAGGTGGACAATGAAAATTCAGATATTACAGGCAATGATTTCACTTTGAAAACTTCCACCGTGAAGGTACTTGAAGCTGAGCCTGTCTGCGGCTACCGGGCTGATCTGATCTTCAGTGACATATGAAGCTGCCTTTTATAGAAGGTGCAGACATGCTGAATTGGCTTTTTATTCGCTTTCTCAAGGAAAATACCATTAGCTCACAAGATTTAGCCTTGAATACTTAAGGAAGGCGTGATACATACAAACTGTTAACCTTCTTAAAAGCTTTTTCCAATCTTTTCTAAGCCCTGGAGAAGCTGATTTTACTCAGGCTCGGTCATTCACAGTAAAATGATTCCTTTGAGTTGCCTATAATTATAGCGTGCGGTAAGCAGGTATTTCCGACGTAAGCTCTTTGACTTGCCCGTATTATATTGGTCAAACTGAGCCTGGTCGTCTTAATTTTAAGATGAAAAGTTACCTTTGTGCCATTGTTTTGCTGGCTTTGTGTAAAATAAGTGAAAATGATTCCCCTTTCTTAAGAAAAGATAATGGACAATTTTTCATGATATGAAAGGTTATAGAGCCAATATATCAATGCACTGGGTAAGTGCAACGTCCAAGCACAATACGCCTGTAAAGAAAAGAAAATGTAAGGCTTTGCAGTGCAGAGAGTTTACTTTCAAGATCATCTAAGGTCTGATTTTTTTTGTTGTCTTTTATAGTCTATGAGCCTCACTGCAAAGATGGTTCAGATTCCTATTTTATACTGTCCTCATTGTCTAGCATGAGAACACGCCAGGTTATCTTGTGTGAGGCAATTTCCTGTGCAAAAAATAAGGAATTAAGTAATAGTATAGTAAGGTCTCCACTATATAAAAAAAAAAAAGTTGACTGGAGTCTTCATTCAATCTGTACTGAAGTTAAAGTGAGGTTCCATCTTGGAATCACATTAAAGCATTGCAGATTTGTCATTTTTGGGGAGTTGTAAAAATGTATAACATAGCATTGGAATAAAACTTGAGCTTCTTTTACATCAGCCTTTTGGCTTTCCAATTTTGAAATCCAACAGATGATCTTAAAACCGGGCCAAAATGGTTACATTTTGCCCCCATTCATTGTTAATCAGTTCCATTTTGTAAATCAAAAGCTGCGGTTTTGTGTCCGGTCTACGAAACATAACAAACCAGATCTGGCATGAAAATCATTGTAAGTCAATGGAGCCAGAGCATTTTTTTTTTTTATAACCGAAGAAAAAAAAAGATCCATCACCCAATGACTTACAATGAGTTTAATGCTGGATCCGCTTTGTTCCATTTCAATTTAATACAACTGCATACGAACAGAACAAATGCATAGTATTAAATGAAGCGGATCCATTTTATTCAGGTAATGAGATCCTATGCCGGATAACGCAGATGTGAAAGTAACCTTACTTATTTTACAAGTGAAGCGTCACTATTGGCTGTGGATCTTCCCCTTAATTTCTCTTTTCTCTGCTCTCGCTCTATATTTATCGCCTGTATCTAGACTTTGCAGATGGAATCATAGTAATATACACTAAACATGCTAGAATTCAGGCTAAATTTACATAAAAATCTAGTGTACATTATTGATGAGCTGCAGGGGCTATATTCAAATTCACAATATTGCACGAATATTTGTAAAATATTCGTCATATATTTGCGAATTTCGAGAATTCAAGATTATTTTATTGAATGCAAAAAATCAGCAATGTAAAAGTCGTGAATTTGTAAAGTGAAGTACAGGCGTGGGTCACTTTGGCTACGTTTTCCAAGCTAGCATAAGTTTCCTGAGACTGGAGAAAATGGTTGGCATGGCAGAACATTAGAAAAGCTTTATATGCAGATAGAGTCAAGTGCTCCAATATATTTGTGATTGCGCTAATCGGCACTACATGCAACTTCACATTTTAGCAGGTCTGACTACAGATTACTGATTGCTGCACTAAGTATTGCTGTGATCTTGACATTGCTTCCTTCTCATTGGCCCACAAGCAAGAAACAGAGAGGAATCTTGTGTTCAGATGGAAAAAACAATGCAGAATATTTGATATAACGAATATATATCACTATATTCAAAATATTAGCAAATTCTCAAAGTGGCGATATTCGCGATAAACATTTGCTATTCGAATATATTCGTGCTCAACACTAGTGTACATGCCATGCACCACATTTATTATGTTTTAAACACTTTTTGCTCATTTAATGTGTTTTCAAATGCAAAAAATTGTGGCAAAAGTTTGGCACAAAATATTGTTCTAAAGTAAGGGTATGGCCACATAGTCAGTTTTCTACATGTAGTTTTGGAAGCCAAAACCAGGAATGAATAAAAAAAAAAAATATAATAATATGTCATATTGGTCATTTATATTTTCTCTTCTTTTATGATCCATTCCTGATCTTGGCTTCCAAAACTGCGTACAGAAATAATAGATGTGCTGCAGGGACACACTTTTCTCTGGCTCCATACCAACTATTGGTTGGCTTACTTTGAGACACATTTTAAGCTAGAAATGTCCCATGAAGCTCCACCCACTTTTACTAAGTCCTATCCACTCATTGAGCATGTTGGAAAAAGTATCAAAAAGCTAGATGTGCCAAATTGCACAATTTTATGCCACTTTTCTAGACTTTTTTTGCAACAGAAACAAATAAGTCGGAGCCAAAGAACTTAACATTTTTACCAAATTGCAGCAAATCTATCATTGCAAACCCTGTAATAAATATGACCCATCTCCTGCTTGCCTGGTCTAGGTTTAAACTGTCTAAATTTCTTACAGTATTCACAGAAGTAAATAAAATATATTTGTACATTTTGGGAATTAACAAAATGTGTATATTAGTATATAGATTTCTTCTTTAAGTTATTGTCAACTTAACTTTATTTTTTAATAAATCTGCTTAAGAATGCAATGATGTTAATCAGATTTTTTAAAAGAATAACTTTATGTTTTAATGCAAAGATGATGATCATTATGATTATGATTACTATTATTATTATTATTATTATTTATTTATTATTATTATAAGTGTAATAATGAGGCTCAAACTAAATTCTATACCTCATCCCTATTATACTCAATGTTAACCTGTGCATTTTTTAAACAACTGAATATGGTGAAAGTGATGCTAAGCTACTGAAGTTATATTTTAATTTTCTTTTAATAATCTCATGCCTAAAAATAATAAGCCAACTGTACCATGAACTGGTTGTTAAAAGTACAGTGCAATTTATATATCCTCACCATGCATGAACCTGTAGGTGGATGTGATATTTGCTTAGTTGCTTAAACCATTTATACAATTGGCAGTGCATTTAACATAACATGTCAGTTGCATTGAAAATGGATGTTGTTATGTCTTTCAAAGTAAAGAGGTTTTCTTTCATTTTTTATATATTTTTTGCCTTTCTTAACAAAGCAGTTAATGACTGACTATATTCTAGTTGTTATTCTTTAGATGTGACATACATGCATTCTTGTTTTTCAGGAAAGGAAGAGTACATCGCCACATTTAAAGGGTCTGAGTATTTCTGCTATGACTTATCGCAAAACCCTATTCAAAGCAGCAGTGATGAAATCACATTGTCGTTTAAAACCCTTCAGAGGAACGGACTGATGCTTCACACAGGAAAATCGGCAGATTATGTCAATCTGGCATTAAAAAATGGAGCCGTCTCTTTGGTCATTAATTTGGGGTCAGGGGCCTTTGAGGCCTTGGTGGAACCGGTGAATGGAAAGTTTAATGACAATAACTGGCATGATGTGAAAGTAACAAGAAATCTGCGTCAGGTAACAGTAAAATGAATGGAAAAGTTATTCATTTTGTTTTCAACACAGCTAGGTAAAAATATTCTCAAGATTAAATACACTAATAGATATTTGTTACGTTCAATAAACTTGAGCAGGGGCAGACCTAGAAAATACCAAGGGCCATACATTAAGGAAGCATTAATAGACAGGTAACATATATAGTTGGTAAATGTAGTATGTTGTTGAGTACTTTTTAGGATATGGACACTTTTGGGGAGGCAATTTTTTATTATTGCATTCTATTCATTTTGGTCTAAAAATGATTTTTTTTTTTCAGTTAGTCTTTAAGAATTTTCAACTGTTTTTCTACAACTTTCAGTTTTAGTGCACTGAATCTGTTAGGGAGCTGCTCTGATGGCTCAGTCTTTATCCCTTATTTCTAAACTCCTGACAGCTCATAAGCAGCTCATTTAGGCCTCTTTCACATGAGCGTTACAAATTATCTCAGGGTCTGTTGAGGAAAAAACTTATGGTAGTCTTGTCTGCGATTGTGTTAAGTGTTTCAGTTTTTTTCGGGTGCAATCAGTTTTTTAAATAATAATAAAAAAAAATATTAATAACACTCAACATCTCCTAGCAACCATCAGTGAAAAACTCATTGCATCCGGATGCAATTCATTTTTAATTGAAGCCCCATTCACTTCTATGGAACCAGAGTTGAGTGAAAAATGCTGAACATAGAACATGCTGCAATTTTTCCTGAATGCAGAAATGATACAAGAAAAACTAAGGTCATGTGCACAGACCCATTAAACAGAATGGGTCAGGATTCAGTCCAGATGCTATGCGTTTGCTTCACGCATTGCACCCGAATGGAAAACTCGCTCATATCAAAATGGCCTCAGGCTGAAATGCTATCAAACTAAAAGAATTTATCCATAATGAGTGTTTATGAATTGTAAGGACAAATAAAACCTACAAATCAATCCGACTGAGCAGTTCTCTGACCGATTCAGTTTTTTGTAGTAATAAAAAAATGTCCCTAAAGGTGTCCATAAGACTTGTAATTGCTTTGTATTAATTTAGTTATATTTTACAGTTATTACAGTTATTTAGTTATATAACTGCCACAATTATGGCTTTTTTAGTCTCAATTTTTAAATGGCATAATTCTAGTTTTTAACATTCCATGAAACTAATAGAAATAAGTGTTTGAAAATCTGCCACTGGAAATGGTAGCTTAATATGCTATTTAAACACCATTAGAGAATAACTAGGTAGGAGTCCCTAATGCCGATCAAGGTAACAAAATAAGTATGCCCTCTTAGCATTAATGAAACTCTTTATACTGAGGGCTGTGGGGAAGTGTGTTAAGTGACATCTCTCAGATTTGCTGAATAATTGAGAGCGCTCAGCTCAAAGAAAAATACTATATGATTGGCTGGGAAACACTGGGCTGAAGAGTTGTGCTTCCTAGTTATGTAAGAAACAAAGAATCTTGTTCTGGAGACAGTTTCCCTTTAAATTTATATTTTCAAACTAAAATCCAACACATGCATTTATTTGTTCAAATGCTTAAAGCAAATGTCTTACTTTTTATCCCCATATTTAGATCCTACATTTTGTGCTGGTTAACTAAAGCATACCTAACATTTCAACAAACTTTGCAATATTCAATAGAACAGTGTGTGTGTCCATGAGGCATAACACTATTTCTGGACATTATATACCTTGTATCTGGCATTTTTAGCAGTTTTCTTATGTGGATGCTGAATGTTTATTTTGTAGTTCCCCAAGATCTCTAAAGTGGAGACTAGCTGCCATCTGCTGCATTGAGAATCTGCTTTCTAACCTTCTCTTACTCAGAAGTAGCTCCAGGATCATGCAGGACATTACAGAGAAGTACTGACCTGTATGTTTGTGACTAAAGCACTTGGACTAAGATATAAACTGTAGCAGTCTCTTTGCTGCCTCTCCTGGAGTTTTGTCTTGCTCTACTCCTGCTCACTCCTCCCTCTCTCCTCTCCATAGACTTCTTTTGAAGAACTCTGTATCAGAAAGCATAGTTCTGACTGCTATAATTATATGTTTATAATGTTTAATGCTTTAAATACACTTTTGCTCTAAACTTTAAAAAAAAAAAAAAAAGGCCAAGTCACAACTTGCTGCAACTGTGTACCTAACACATTAAAGGGGTTGTCCGGTGTGACGGACCACTTGGCACCCCGACTGGGTGCCTCCATCAATTGATGCTTCCTAGTGCTCACCGAGTACTTCTGAGCACTCCACCGGACAACATCAGCACTGTAGTCCCCACTTCCAGCGTTACAGCTTGGCTGGGGTCCCGCTGTCCTCCACCAACCCTGGGCCCAAGACGAGGATCCAGCTTCCAGTGGGTAGAACCATGTTGTAATCCCAGGGGAGTATAATACTGATAGCAATCCCCAGAGTACATATAACTGTTCCCCCCACACATGAGACGAGGCTTTATGTTGAGGGTAAAACAGGAACTCTTTAATGGGGCTACCTGTCAGCCTTTTATGCAGGTCTTCCAGTAAGGGACACTCCACCTGGGACCCTTGTGGAAGACTGAGAACATTTTTACATTAGCCAATCACTTGCATTTACAGTATTGAAACACTCCCAGGAATAGTACACAAGTACCAAACACAATTAACTTAATCACTCACAGACAGAAAACACACCTGTTTCCCAAAACACAGAAAACACCTCAAAACCCAACATATCCCCTTTATACATCCCTGGATAGCTCTGATCTGGGCGAACAACATATACAAAAATCACCCAGATCCGAGCAGGGGTTCCAAAATTCACATTTGACCGAACGCAAGCATGGCTTTCCTTCCCAAAACAGTTCCACGGATTTAGGCTGTGCGGCCGGTCTATTTTCTCCTTCCAGAATGTACATGGGCCATAATCCTAAGGCAAGAGGCTGGCAAACAGGCCCCTCCAAAACCCAGTGGCGAGGTTACTTTTGCCACACAACTCCCCCTCCAATGGAAGACTAACCTGGTACCTGACCTCACGCCGGTCGGTACCTGAGTTAGTCTGGCAGCCCAGCCACAACCAAATACTGGACCTGTTGAATTTGGTAGCCTGTCTCTGTCCAGTGAGTCCACCATGGTTGTGTTGGTAACTGGTACTCCCGGTCTCTGTGTTTCTCCCTGGCTTGGAGTGGAGGTTGCTTTGTGGGCAGAGATCAGCGGTACTCTGCCCTGGTGCCAGCGCTTCAGCTAGGGTAGCCTGTGGGGAGTTAGGCTCTGGACAAGAGGATAGGGGAGGGCAGAGGCCAACTGCGCTCTGCCCAGATGCCAGCTCTTCCGCTGGGGTAGCCTGTGGGGAGTCAGGCTCTTGACAAGAGGATAGGGGAGGGCAAAGGCTCACTACATCTGTGCCCAGATGCTAGCTCTTACGCTGGAATGGGATCAGGGAATTCTACCCCCAGGACCTGGCTGCAGATCGGCTGTGGAGAGGAGGGATCGCTTACCTCCTAATCCTGGCATTGCTGCGGGTTGGTTGGGGATTTGTACCAGCCGTACAGCATCCCAGTAGGTTTGGTGCAGAGACTGTGGTCCCATTTGCTCCATCGGAGTTAGGGGTGCTGTCCCCCTGTGGTTGGGGAGAGAGACCGGTTGTTTCCTCTCCCTGCAAGGTACACTGCTGCTGGGGAAGGGAGACAATGCTCTTCTCTCCCTGCAAGGTACACTGCCACTGGGGAAGGGAGACAACGCTCTCCTCTGCTTGCAAAACATACTGCTGCTGGGGAGCAGGACTGACTGTCCCTACTCCCTAAAACTCCGGTTGCCGTTGGGGATCTGGTCCGACCACCCAGCATTCCTGTAGGGCCGGTGGAGAGACCTCGATCCCATCTCCACCTGCTATATGGAGTTCCCCCCAGAACCTGTCTATCAGGTCCCCTACATCTGTAGCTGGTAGTGAAGTAGGGCTTTAAGTCTTGGACTGCCATCCAACTCTCCTGCAGGGTATTCTCAATTGAGTGAAGCAGATGTCGGTAGTCCTGCTCCAGCCCCCACTTCAGTGTCACTAGACATTTCAAGTCTGGCCTCATCTCGTTGGGGTCAGCCCAATCTTGCATACCCTCCCTGAAGTCATAGATGTCCCCAAATCAGGTCTCCGCAGTGCTTCCGAACTCCGGTTCTGTAAAAGCCTCCCGCAACAGGCTAGGGCTATCGTAATCATACCCCTCTGGGTTGTCGTGCTCTGCTGTTCAGGGTGTATGCCGAGCTGTTTACCAAAGCACCTGGTAGGCAGCCTCTAGCCACAGCTCCTGTCGCACCCAGAGCTCGAGCTCCTTCACCCGCTCCTCCAGGGGCTGCTTTTCCAGGAGGGGCATTCATAGGGCCTGTCGCTTCTGCCATTGCTGGTCCTCGCTGGGGAGTCTCTCGCCCTGCCGATGCTGTACGCCCTCCAGGGCCTCATACCAGATGCCTTTCTGGACTGTATCCCGATCGATCAGTTCCTCCTCCTTGTCTAGTGATGCTGTTTGGTTACAATCTGGTTCCATACTGCTGTAGCCAGGGGCACTGTATGGGGAGAAGCGTTGCCCTCAATTTTGTAAATCCATGAACGGTGTCTCTGAGCTGCTTCTCCTCGCACTAGGATGCCATCCCACTGCTGCCACCACGAGTTCAGAGCTGAACACGGACATTCCCCTGTTTTAAACCAGGCATCCCCCCTAACATGAAATTCTCCAATGCTCTCCTTTGCCCTGCACAATTCAGTAAAGGAAGAAAAAGGCATTTTTTAGGAGATCCGATGATGTACGAGGCTCTTCACAGGGACTGCTAGAAGAGGGCTTCTACCCAGCAGTTAGCTCGGTTATGTCACTGGCACTAATGGTTGGGCTTTAGCATTGCCCTAGCCTGTAAAATGGCTAGGGCAGAACTAAAGCCAGCCCATCAGAACTGGTGATGTCACCGAATACACTGCTGGGCAGAAGCCTTTGCCAAGCAGTGTAAAAAACCCTTGCTCTGCACGATCCAGCGCAGGGCAAGATAGAGCATCGGAACATGAAATGATGCTCATATAAGGGGATGGGGTGAAAATGGGGGTCTGTCTAGGTTCAGCTCTGAACCCGGACAACCCCTTTAAATGTAAAATTTGCTACATCTGTATAAAAAAAATTAATCCAGCACAAAATTAACATAAAACTTATTGGTACTTACCTTAACTAAAAAAAAAAAAAAAAAAAGGAGGACATTCAATTTAAGCAGCAAATACAATGACATGTAAAATTTGCAGGCCAAATTCAATGACAAAAATATACTTTTGCCTGATGATAAACATAAAAATGAAATGAATAGAGTATCTCCCCGTTAGCAGCAGGATGTCGTTTCCTTGCCTGTTATCATTGCTGACATCAGTTGGATCGAAATTTTAGCTGTACACCCTGCCTGGCAGCTTAGTTTCTTTTCATGTCCCAGTAGTTTGGATAATTCATAAATGATCTCATTCATCCTTTTGTTTACACAGTGAAGAATACTATGAACTGTTGCAGTTTTTACTAAACAAAAAAAATCTGAACTTTAATAATAAGAAATTAATTTCCAAAATAATAACATTTTATTACTTAATTTTTTTTTTAATTAAATTGCACTGCAGCTTTTTCAGACATTGTGTTATTTTTATTTTTAGCATTATAAAATCATATTAAAGAACTTTTCTAAGAGTAAATTATTGATGGCTTATCATCAGGATAAGCCACCATTATTAGATCAGTGTGGGTCCTACTCCTGGCACTCTCAAGCTGTTTGAAGAGGTTGCACAGCTCCATTGAGCGCAAGTAAAGGCATTGCGCGCAAATAAAGGCAATCAATTTTGCGGAACGGGTGTGGACCCATTTATTTGAATAGGTCCGCAAAAGATGTGGACAGCACACCATGTGCTGTCCGCATCCGTAGTTCTGTTCCGTGGCCCCGCAAAAAAAATAAAAAATCATTTCCTATAAGAATAGGCATTTTCTATCATATTGGTGGCCATATGCGAGACACAAATTGCAGAACGCATACGGGACGGTATCAGTGTTTTGCAGATCCGCAGTTTGCGGACCACAAAACACTATGGTTGTGTGAATGTAGCCTCAGTCCTATTCAAGTATACAGTGTATTCTGTGCTTGGAATGCTGTGAGGAGGCTGTAGCCCTTAGACGAGTGTTTGACCCTTTCAAACGGCTGATCGTTGGGAGTGCTGGGAATCGGAACCCACCTATTTAATATTAAAGACCTATCCTGGGGATAGGTCCTATATGTTCTACTCCCAGAAAACCGACTTTATATTACAGCAGCCAAGTTTCAATAATACCATTATTAATTTATACTTGAGGTCTACTTTTTCTTTCTCCAGAAACAGCGCTGCTCTTGCCCATTGACTGTGTTAATATTTCAGATCAGGCGCAAGTTTCAGAGGTCAAGGAGACCAAAGAGTGACTTGGATCACCTACTGGCTATCTTTTATTTTTATTTATTAAAACATATACCTTTATTAATTCTATTATAAAAAAGAATATCACTCTAATTTTAAAAAAAGTAAAATTCCTCAGAGTGAGTAGTGAGACTGTAGTTTCTACTGTGTATTTCTCTTCTCAATACACATCACATGGTAGGATAGCACCTGATAGACTTTCTCAGGGCTTGCCCTACTGGCCAATATCTCTGCAGCAACTTTGTATTTAGTTGCCTATAAATCTCTGCTTTAGATGCTCACTAGCTCAGTCTGAACTAAAAGGTTAATGCTCCTACATCCCTACATGTTTCGCCGAACTTCGGCATCCTCAGGGGATAATGCAGGTTTGCATTGGAGGGGGGGGGATCCCTGAATATTATAGGTTCAGGGATCCCCCCCCTCCAATGCAAACCTGCATTATCCCCTGAGGATGCCGAAGTTCGGCGAAACATGTAGGGATGTGGGAGCATTAACCTTTTAGTTCAGACTGAGCTAGTGAGCATCTAAAGCAGAGATTTATAGGCAACTAAATACAAAGTTGCTGCAGAGATATTGGCCAGTAGGGCAAGCCCTGAGAAAGTCTATCAGGTGCTATCCTACCATGTGATGTGTATTGAGAAGAGAAATACACAGTGGAAACTACAGTCTCACTGCTCACTCTGAGGAATTTTACTTTTTTTTTTAAATTAGAGTGATATTCTTTTTTATAATAGAATTAATAAAGGTATATGTTTTAATAAATAAAAATAAAAGATTGCCAGTAGGTGATCCAAGTCACGCTTTGGTCTCCTTGACCTCTGAAACTTGCGTTATATATTTAAAAGGCGTGTCCACCCACTGTAGGACCCATTTAGTCTGTTGTGTGTATGATATAATATTTCAGATCAGGCTCATTTACTCAATTAATAATTTGTCAGATATCTGACACGGGCTATAGAAAAAAGTAATGCTGTTTTTTTGTTTTTTTTCTAGACAAGCGTTCAGCCCCTTTAAAACCGTATTCGGAAACAAGATTAATACTCTTGTACATAGAAAACCTAAACCCTTGTGTAAATCTTCCCCCCTATATATATATATACATTTCTGCAACATATGGATTTGCAAAATCTATCTTGTAGGAACTGTAATACATACAGGATCATTTGGCAGTAAGGGTTCTAGGAGGAACATATAAAGGTCTTGGTAACAAATTATGACAGCCTCCGCCCCTTTGGCAGACTTCTGACTTGATGTCAAAAATTTAATTGTTTAGAGTCTGCTCTCTGTATTTGTTAAAAGTTTTCCATTTAGTAGCCACCATTATTAAATATATTTTTATACCTACACATCACATCAACGATATGAATATATCTTGTACAACTGAATGGTAAATTATAACATGTATTGTTTTCCTTGGGGAAACAAATTTCTTAACCATTCCTTATTATTCCGAAAATGGAATCTGGATACAGATTAATTAATTTCTGTAAGTATACGTTATATGAAAAAATATAAAAACATTAAATTGCATTTCTTTGTTAATTTATTATATGTTACTATATTTTTTGGACTATAAGACTCAGTGGAGGATGAGACTGACAATGCATTTTCACAAGCTTTCAGCCGAATACTCGTTTGGTCTCAAATAACACATCGTACACAAACATGTTCTGTTCAGCCAAGTGTGCATGTGTTTTCAATAAGGAATAAGCCATTGCGAGACACTTCTGCCGGCAGCTTACTTACCATTATTCCCCAACATATGCCAAACATTTGCAAATCAATTCTGTTGGATCCAAATTTTACACAAACATTTTCATTTTTTACATATATAATGAAAATGTCACATCATTAAATTTTGGAGAATTTTTGGAGAAAGAGAGGTAGAGAGGGGGAGAGTGCGAAAGAAAGAAGTAGAGAGGGGAGGAAGGAAGGGAGAGAAGGAGAAAGATGGACAGAGGGAGAAAGAGGAAAGAGTGACAAGGGGGAGATAAAGGTGGACACAGAGAGAGTCAGAGAGGGAGAAAAAGGAAGGGAAGGAAAGAGAGAAAGCTTGACAGAGGGAGAGAGAAGAAAGAGAGAGAGCTAAAGGTAGAGACAGAGAGAATTAGAGGGGTAGAGAAAGGAGGGATAGGAGAATAAGAAAGATGGAGAGAGGGAAGAGGGAGAGAAAAAGAAAGAAAGAAAGAAATAGAAAAATGATGTGATGGAGAGAGAGAAGGAAAAGAGAGAGAAAGGTAGAGAGAGAGAGAGCATGTTCATTATAGCTATTTAGGGAGGTTGTAGCACTTTCCATTTGGGTTCAAATAAAATTAGATGCATTATACTGGCAAATTAGTACAACATTGCTTTTCCAGAAATTTATGTACAGACACCATCAATTTAGATGAAAGAAAAAATATTTTAAAAAATCTGCCCCACTATTGTACAGCATTACACAGCAGAACCATAGCTAGAGTTTCCTTTTTTCAGGGACTCTACTTCTGGCCAAGCAAGAAAAGGTTTTAGGCACCTACCTGACACCTGGGCAGTGGCATTCTAACAAATTTATACCTTAGTCTTTTCATTACAGCTATATCTTGGGAATTCACTATGTTCATGGCACCTTTATGCTGCTTTCACTGGATACTCTACATCATTCATTACCTCACTCTCACAGTCTTCATGGCACGAGTACTAACTACTACTCACTGGATGGGATGTTACTTATCAAGAAATGACCAGCCTTTATTTATACAGATCACACACACACACACATACAAGTACAATTATATCGTACATCCTAATCAAGGGGGTAAGAATGAGGGAAACAACCAAGCAGGTAATAGGTTTCCTCATGTAGGTTTCCCCTCTGAATGCATTTCCTTTCCCTTCCTATGACTTTTGGGCTATTACATTTTTAAAGTCTTATAGTCAGAAAAATACAGTAATTCATAACTCAATGATGAATTTTTGTGTCCAAAATATTCTTTCTGCACCATAAGTAGCAGGGCAATTCCATCTCTTATATGAAAGTCTATAAATGCCCAACTTTCTAGATTTGCCTTTGCTCATGAGATTTTATAAAACAATAATCAAACAATCATTGAAATAACAATATTAAAGTAATGAATTAGACAATGTACAACCTACTTGGTGCATGCTTAACAAGGCAGTTACAAAAAATACCCATTCAACTCATTTTCTGTGTCAGGATCTTCTTTGCTTTGTTTCATTGCAGTAAACTGTGACCCCAAAAGCCCAACAATATGACCGAAAGAAGTTTTGGAGTTGAGGAGGATTCCTTGAGAGCTGTATATTCAGTAGTAGGGGATTCAAAATTAATTTGTGAATTTGTCCAAAAAAATAAAAAAAAATGAAGCCTATAAAAAAAAGAGTTTTAGAATCCATGCCAAGGAAGCAGACATTTTGATTCCTTAGCCATTTTTTATGTCTGTCAGATGTATTAAGCCTAAAGACAAAAAAAAAAATGATAAAATGGGGGACTAGCGCCCATGTGTCCGTTTTTGTTCAGTACAGAGCTGATAAGTTATGAAATATATTTGCAGGACAAATACTACTGTGGTTGCCTCGTTGGAGGCCTACTTGTTAGTCTGCTTTTTTTCTTGTAAAATTTTTTTGCCCTTTTTTTCTATGTTACTAACATGCTTAATAACTAACATGTCACTCATGGAATGTGTCATTCTACTAACCGTTACCTGAATCAAAAAATGTACTAACATGGTAGTGACCATCTTATTTTTTTAAGTAACAATCGTTATTATGTTCACAGTTTTTAATTTCCTTTCTCCCCCCTTCTCCACAAAGCACTCAGGCATTGGACACGCTATGGTAAACAAACTACATTGTTCGGTAGATATCATTCTAATTGTTTCTTATTTTGGGTTTGCCGTGTGTTTTCCTTTCTTTCTTTTAACTGTAGACATCATTACAAAAGAGGAACTGCGGTTGGTACTCTTCTGCTTACTTTCAACTCCTTCTTTTCATCTGTTGTTGACCTCCTTAGTTCTTCCTGTCCCTATCAAGTTTTTTTTTTCTATTTCTTTATGACTTTGTTTCTTTTTTTTTTTTCCTTTTTTTTACTCACACATAGGGGCATCATTAACTTTACTACCTTTTGCATCAAGCTGTAATTAACAAAAAAAAGGCTAACCTTTGGCTGGCCCAGGTGGCTACTGGCTCGGCCACCCTCTAACCATTCATAATGCATGGCATGAACGCTTAACTCGTATTGTCCATACATCTTTATCCATCACAAGCAGTCTGGTTACTTACTTCCCCCTTTGTCTTTTGTTTCTGGTCTGTAGTGTGTATGGCATGTGCACACTAGAGTGCGCTATCGGCATTTTTTCTTTTGCGTTTCTTTGTTTTGTTTTTGTTTTGCATGCTTAATTTTTCGCTGCTACTCATTTGTTATCAGTGCAAATAGTGGTGGTGCTTATAACCGCTTGCTTCATTTATGTCTCCCCTCCCCAAAACGCATGTTTTAACTAGTCAATGACAGACTACTAAACTTACTAATACGTACAACAGCTGAACTAACCTAGAAAGCATTTTACTAACACCATTTTTGTGTCTGCTAAATAACTGTTCAGTTGCTGTAGGGACAATACTGACACTAGTTCATTAATCAGACAACAGCTGAAATACAGTAGTTTAGAACCTTTTTAGGGGAAGATGAAATCTAGAATCCAAGACCAAACTTCAAACAGACATGAAAATGGATTTCCAAACTAGGTTTCAAATCAGGCACATCCCAGAACTGCAGTATTTAGGTCTGAGTATAGCGTGTCCTTTCCCTGTGCTTTGTTATGTAGGTAACAATTTCAGTGGATGGGATTCTGACCACAACAGGCTACACTCAAGAAGACTACACCATGCTGGGTTCAGATGACTTTTTCTATGTTGGAGGTAGCCCCAGCACAGCTGACTTACCCGGGTCACCAGTCAGTAACAACTTTATGGGCTGTCTTAAGGAGGTAGGTGTATCTATTCATACTATATTGCATGAGGGCAAAATTAATTTCATTGATGCTTCTTGGCTACAATGACATTGGAGAAGCCAAGAAGAACATTTTTTGTAATACATGCATATTTTCTGCTGCAGTTCTTGCTGTTTGATTCTATAATCTCAATGTATTACATTTCTAAATGTTGCTAATGCCATCCTTTCTGTTCATATTTTTTTACTATAACTGAATTTTATCTTAAGGGTATTCCCATATGGGACATTGATGGCATATCACTGGGATATTCAATGCTAGATAGGTGCGGGTCCCATGTCTGGGACCCACCCCTCTCTCCAGAATGGGCCACCTGAAGTGAAGGGAAAGCAGCCTTGCCTGCACAGCCACCCTATGTTCACTGCTATGGGAGTTCCAAAAACAGGAGTCCATTAACCTGAATGGAAAGGTAGCCATGCAAGTGTGGTGCCCCATCTATTCACCACTATAGGACTTCTATTTTCAGAACTCCCATAGCAGTGAATGGAGAGCGTGCTGCTCCAGTTACATGGTAATATAAACTGTAAAGAAGCCTAAGGCCCCACTAATGCTGTCTCATTTGTTTGCACTGTAGCTCTGCATCTTCTGATTGGCCACGGCATATAAGCACAAGCCCAGCACAAGCTCATTATGGAGTTAATGCTTGTTTTGACGATTTATTGTACAATAATAGATGATAACAAATTAAAAGAAACTTCACTTCTAGCAGCACAGATATTTGGCACACATATACTCAACTAAAGAAGTGAGGGTGGCGGTGGTGGTGGTGGTAGTGGAGGTGATGATCTGCTTTAATTTAATTTAACAACTGAATCATGAAAAGGGTTGGGTCTATATAAGGCAATAATTAGTCGAATGAGCATTTGTAAGAACACTCATTCCGATCATTAGTCCATATAAACATGGCAGCGATCACCTGACAACCGAGCAAATGCCAGACGGTCAGCTTGTGCTTGTTTTGTGCGGGCTTAAGAACCATCGCTACTGGCAGCAGCTTTTATCAGTGTAAACTATAGAATGGTCACAGTTCTGTTCTCTGTTACAGAGCTTCAATTTACCATTACAGGTCATACAGAATAAAATAGAAAAATTGCAGCACCCAATAGAGGGAGTTTACTTCTTATTGTTTGTAATTGTGCTCAATCGGGGAATTTATCATATTATGTGGTATTCTCTTTGCCGGTGGTTTCTCCACCATGCTTTGCTATTATTTGCAACACATTTATCAAAATGTTGCATGATGTTGCTAAATTTGTTGCATCTTTAAACATCTGTAGGGATATTTCTTTAATTTCTATGCCCCCCCCTCCAGTTGAGTGAGATTGCACAAAAAATTATGCAATAAAATTTTACACGGTCTCAAATCATAAATGTGCCTAAACGCTGGCTAAGTAGCAAGCCACGGGCTCTTTCCACTGCACTTTTACAAACTGACATGCATGCCACCAATTGCTCTAATCATTGGTGTGAATACTTCATTAGAATAACATAAGTCATGAAATAGGCTCAAATATAGGCCAATGTACACATAGTATACAGTAAGCTTTGGATTCTTCATGTTTTTAAAAACTTTTTTTTACTTTTTTAAATTTATGCTTAACCCCCTTAGGCAACCTGAACATGCGATCATTAGCTCTCTTGTACTGTAGATTGCAATAGACTCCTTTGCAGTTTGTGGTAAAATCACTGTGCTTCCAGTGAGTCTAGAAGGCTTTGGGACCTTCACAAGGCTTCTGGATGTCATAGCAACCGAATGGCTCCCATGATCTCTGCGGGGGAGCCATTTGGTCACCTGGAGCAGCCCACTCCCAGTAAATAACCCCTCAGATACCATGGTCAATATCTCCGATTATGGACACTGCCAGCAGATGTCTGCTATATAAAACTGCCGTGACCAGCCAGATATGATGCCTAATCATCAAAGAAGTTTGGACAAAATGTTAATCACAGGTTAACATTCACTTCAGGTCTTACTGTATAAATTAGATCCCACTGTTGGTATAGAGACAGCATTTTCTCATAAAAATATTTCCATTTTAGGCTTTCTTGTACTAGCATTAAGCATGATTCGAAGCATAAAAGTTTTATATTATATCCTTTAAAATTGTGGAGCACATCATTGTAAAGCAGTGTCTGGTTTTAAACATTTAACATTCAAGGTATCAGAACGATGTCTGGCAGAAAAAAAGGCCGTTCAAGAATGAAAGTATGCAATCTGAATGACTGAGTAAATATTAAATAGGGTTGTTTTATAGAACAAATGCAATTCTTGTATCTGTAGTGCTGGAGCAAACCACATATCACTCTAGACTATGTGGGTAATGCACTGGGAACCTCAAGCAGAATGCACTTGTACTTTTGTTCATTTTCATCTCACAAGTGATAACTTCACCTGGTTAAATGGATGAATAATATGGGACATGAATGAAAGCTATAAAAGTAATGGCCATTCATCTAGCATCACAGTAAATGTAAGAATAGTATCCAGATGCCTGCTATAAAGGCAGATTATGTGTCATGGAGAGGGCTCCTCAGCTCTGGTTTATCCCAAAGACAGGGCTTATAAAGGTTCTAGGAGGTTATCAAAAAAGGGACAAGAAACCAGTCTATGGTCAGGCCAACCTTCTCTGCTACTCCAGTGGATAGAAAGGAGAAGTGCTGGACCTTAAAGTTAATAGGTTGGAATTGTGGAGGCATAAACCAAAAGCAGAATTTTTATTTTTGGTTCTTTTCTGCTCTGTAGATTTTTCAATAGTAGACCATGTCACTGCTAGGTGATCCAGCTATGGATGCTAGAGAGGTGCATAATCTTTGAATAGCCCACCAATTTAAAGGTAGAGATGGAGCTTGTACCGTGTCTGGTTGTGGCTTCTGGATTATCTAGGAATCTAAAAACTTTGCAACATTTTCCCAGTAGAATAAAATGTTGAGGAACATGGATGCTCTTAAAAGTTTACAACTTAGGCAATGAATGCCAACAAAATTGGGCAGCATGGTAGTGCAGTGGTTAGCACTTGTGCCTTGCAGCGCTGGGGTCCTAAGTTCAAATCTGACCAAGGACAACATCTGCATTGAGTTTGTATGTTCTCCCTGTGTTTGCGTGGGTTTCCTATGGGTACTCTTGCTTCCTCCCACACTACAAAGACCTACTGATTGGGAACTTAGATTGTGAGCCCTATTGGGGACAGTTGGATGCTAATGTCTGTGGATTAGTACATTTCTGCTCGGGTGATAATTATACAGGGCTGCCAGATACTTTTTGAATAACATATCTTATTGAATTTTATATGGATACATGGTGCAGGAGATAAGTGGCCACCATAGGATATATTTGGCCATACACATGAGATACTTTTATTTTTCCAGAATGGCCAATCACTGATCCTAAGCTTTAAGCATTCTGTCTATTGTGTTGAATTTCTTGTCCTTGAGTTGGTGATGACTTATGTTTATGGAGCAAAATATATTTGTTCTTCTTGTGGTCTAGTAGGAGCGTTCTGCCCTTCATCCACTCAAATAGATATGCATGCTTGATGAATTGATGAGCGCTCAAATGTATGATGGGTTTGGCAGAAACAGAGTTGGCCCAACATAACATGTACATGGCCCATCTTAGTCACAAAAACCGTTGGATGATCAATTAGTAGCTCATCTGTGGGGCACTGAATAAGTAAACTGGGTTCAGATGACTGCATCACAAGACAAATATGAATGTGAAGGTACAAAAGTAACACATTTTGTGTTCATTTTGCACTATTGCAGATAGAGTTTGTGATGGTTATTTGTAGGATGAGAACTCTTACACTAGTGGAATATAAGTTTTTCATTTCTTAATCAACTGACTACAAACTTCTAGAATAAAATTATGATAATAAAAAAACTGCCTAGATTTTCAGGACACAATTTATCTAGTATATTGCAAACAAATAGAAATACTGCCTCAGCTTCATCACCCTGGTATAAAACCCACAAAATTAATAGGACCTACACTAAAAATCTCATCAGGATAATAATGTACCTTAGCTTGATTCATCCCACTCTTCATCTGTAAAAGATGGTGGTATAAAATATGCCATAAATTTGCCTCTAATTTAAAAATGTGTGCAGTTAGGATGATAAAGGGATGGATAGAAGCTTTGGCATTTCCTGGATTCAAAATTCATAAATATACTGTACAGTAAAAACTGTCCTGCCGGAGGCAAAAGGCATTATACTGACACACTATTATAAAGTTAGTAAAACAGTCTTATGTAGCACAATTAGACTGAAGTCAGAAAAAAATCTGGATTCCTAATTCTTAAACTAATTTACAGGGTTTTATGAATTCTGCCCATTACAAAAATCATGAAAGGGCCAAATGTCAGGACATTCAGGAAATCATCCAGGGCTCTCTTAAATCTATGTGTACATTGCAATTAGATCTCCTCTAAGTTTGAAACTGCTTATCCTTAAGTAACAAGCGTCATTATCTTCTGGGAACAGCAAGGACCAATCTGTATAATGGTTTAAAAAAATAAGGTGATTCAATTGTATATAAAAAGGTGATTTAACTGTATACATCATGCACTTTCTGTGCAAATTCTTCATAGTTTTCAAAATCTTTGTTTGCTGTCATTCAGTTGGATCATTAATTGTTTACCTGCTAGAGTTGTTAGTGAGTAACTTGCACAATGATAGGGAGCAGTGATTGCGCTGCCCACGTCATTGAACTCCACAGATCCTGCTTTAATCTGAGATGACCATTGATGTTTAAAAATAATAATAATAAAAAATACTCACCTTATTCATTTGATCGCAAAAAGTCTGCTGTGACCATCTTGAATGAAGATCCAGTGCGAAATTGTACGCAGTGTGTGATGATGGACGGCGTGGTGACGTCATACGTATGATTTTTTTTTTTTTTTACTGCCATTTTAGAGAAAATGTATTTGCTACCACGAAGCACTAGGGGAATTAGCTTTGTGGCAAATCACATTTTCTCTGAAATTTGGATCGAAGTCCACTTCGTGAACTTCGTGAACTTCTATTCAGCCAACACTAATACCTGCAACAGATAAAAAAAAAAAAAAAAGCTGTCCTGGGCAAGTGATGCTGTGTCCATAGTTGTGACCATCATATGATCTACAATTTTTCTGCTCTGGAAGTTAAAGAAGAACTCCTACAAAAAATGTTATTCTCTGACCTGCTAGAAAGGTACATGATGTAATCTGTAGTGAAGGTAACCTTCCTACCAGTGTCTGTATTCATGAGCTATCCCCTTCCTTCTGCTTCTCAGCTGTGTCATGTGACCAGCAATCAGACTTTCCAAATAACACAGCATCTTATGTATGGACAGGAAGTCACTTTCTCAATGGAATAAATAGAGAAGTAACTGACTTCCTGTCCTGTTGGAGATCAGAGAGAGTCGGTCACATGACTCAGCTAAAAATTAGAATGGAGGGGATAGTGCACAAATACAGTCATGGATGGGAAGATTACATTCACTACAGATTACATCATGCACCTTTCTAAAAGGTTAGAGAATAAAAAAAATTGTGGGAGTCCTACTTTAGCAATAGACCGTTTTGTTGAAAAACAGCAATCAGAGATCTTGAAAAGTGTATGAAATTGATAATGAAAGCACATAAGAAAATTGCATAACATTTTTTTTTTTACTATTATAGTTAGAATAATCCTTATCTGCTGAAACCATAAACCCCTTTAATATCTCTATTGGTTTTCTTTATTTTGTTTTAGTCCATAGATGTTCTAACATAGTTTTCCTGGATCGTTACCCAAATATAAATTTTGAACGTCTCAGATAAAAGGGATAGTTGTGGCAATGACAACAAAGTAAACGGATTATTCACAGCAAACTAGTGGAGTGTGGGGTTTAGTTCACTTGGAAGCTGAGATTGAAGATAAGAATGGCATATATGCCGAAAAGATAAACTGCCCAGAAGAGAATGTACAGAAGTAGATGCCAAAAAGTGAGAATATAGAACTATTGATCAAGGGAAAGATTGTACTGACATTTTCAGCCGAAGAACCTTTAAAGAGCACAGTTGCTCTTTGCAGTCAGATAAAGTCCAGACTGACAGAGAGTCTGCAGATATTCAAGATGCGTTTAAGGCACCACAAATCCTTAGTTGCTCTTTCTCTACTTGTCTCACATATATCTTAAGAAATTCATTTACTTACAGTTGTAGCAAAGCTAATTTTGTCATAAGTTACAAATTTGATGAGAATATGTTATGAGTCCCTCCCCAGCTTTTTTTTCTTGCATAGGCCCCCTTTTCCTTTATTTGTCAGCACTATGGGGGCTATAAAATGATTGCATCCTCCTCACCATGCCTCTGACCTTGAGACAGATGCAGAAAGTAGTGGAAATGCACCGTAGGTTACTTGAGGTAATAGTCATTATACAGGTCATTTACTAATGTTGTGAATTGTGTGCTAGTAAATCTGTTTGCAGGTTGTACAGTTTACATGTGGTCTATTCTTTGATCCTTTTTATAATCTTTAGATTGAATTATGAATGTCATGGCCCCTGGAGTGGTCTACTGGGAAGATACATTAGTGGTGGCTAGACTTTCCTTCAACATTCAGTTTACTGTTCTCGCCCTATATTTAAATGGCCTCAATGACCAATGGTTTGTTGGCAAACCCTTTGCCAGTACAACTTTTCTTTCTGTACACTTTTCCATACAGAGGCATCCAGTATACCAGTGTTCATCAGCTCCAGTTCTTCGTGGGCCACCTGCCGGTCATGTTTTCATGATTTTGTTAGTATTGAGAAGGTGATATGATTAGTGTCAATGCATCAGCACAGGTATTTATTCTGTGGGGTATTCTCAAATCATGACCAGAGGGTGAGCCCTGAGGACTGGAGATGGGTAACGCTGCAGTATACCACATGGTGTGCATTTTATTTTGATGCCTACAGATATGGAAGCCTATAGGAAAGAATGTCCCAATACCTATACAGTGACATCTGCCAGAGGTACATCCTCCTGGCATATACATTCAAAGGACATTGCAAAAAACAATGATGAGAAAGTATCAGGTTTGGACCCTAGATTATTATAATTATTATAAAAAGTACAAAAGTTGGTGAAGGTGCCATTTTGCACCAACATTTTTACAATGCTACACACCCTTACAACTTTTGACATGTAGATTGCAAATGGGCATAGTTAACAAGCTTCATGCCAAATGTATTAATGCAACTTTTTTGTAAAATTTTACTAAACAAATTGCAAACTCACTGCAGTGGTTGGGGATAGAGATGAGCGAATCAATGCTGACAAAGTGGAATTTGTTCCGAATTTCAGGAACAATTTGATTCACAACGAATGCGAATTTCCTTGCACTTCACAATAACGGATGGCATTTTCCCTAAAATGGCGGCTGCACATGTGAGGACATAGAGAAAGGAAGTCTGGGAAGGTGGGATCAACCATACTGACATACATGCCGCCAGTCAGCAGCTAGCCAGCCCTGTGATATCATCTTCGATTCTGCCATTCACCAGCATACTTAGTGCAGGGAGAAACATGTCTGCAGGCGCTAGGGACAGTGATAGAAAAATCAACATTGTGCTAAAAAAATAAAAATAAATTACAAGTGCAGGTAAAGATTATTTAAGGTGTAGGGAAAGCATAGGGAGGAATCATTCCACAGCTTTTTTATTGAACAGAGTTCAGTCGGGGAGGTGACAGCCTGGTTAATAGGAACAATCATATTACACCTTGCTGCACTGACTGGCAATACAAATTGCCATTATACAGCATTGTAATTCCAGCCAACCGTTCTTATTGGGGTGCAAGTGCTGTTTGATACAGGCATTAACAGGGTTTATTACAAGGAGATATTTATACTTTTATTTGCCCTTGTGCGGTGCAGTTATATGTTATAAAGCATTTTTTGGCTTTTTGTTAGTGGGGAAAAAAGGGCTTATAAGCCATTGTGTGGTGAAGTGCGAAAATTACAGCCCTTTTTATCGTGTATTAGTGGCAAAAATATATATATTATTTGCCGCTCAGCGGTGCAGTTATATGTTCTAAAGCCCTTTTTTGCGTGTATTAGTGAAAAAAGGAAAAATATCTTTACCGCCTAGCGGTGCTGTGAGATATTTTACAGCCCAGTTTACCATATATTACTGGCGAAATACAAATATATTTGCCTTTCATTATTGCACTTATTTGTTGAAAGCCTTTTGTGTAAAAATAGAAAAAAAATTAGGTCTGATTGCAATTCTGTGGTGCAGTGAGATATTTTACAGCCCAGTTTGCAGTGTATTACTAGCAAAATACAAATATATATACACCTTGCATTGTTGCACTTATTTGTTGAAAAGCCTTTTGTGTAAAAATAGAGAAAAATTAGGGCCTATTTGCCATTTAGCCGTGCAGTGATATATTCTAAAGCCCTGTTTGCTGTGTATTAGTGGCAAATATTTGGTTATTTGATCTAACAGTATGTCAGGCAGAGAAGTGCCAGGCCCTACACAGGGGAGTGGTAGAGGCCTAAATGTTTATTGTGCAGGCAGAGGTCGCAGCAGAGTAAGGGGCCGTGGCCGCAGGGGCTCAGCTCCCAGTGTCAGCCAGTGGTTGTGTCGTGACCAGCAACCCAGCGGTTCTTGAATGGTTGACTCGATCTTCAACTTCGTCGCAACTTACAACAGACACCCCCATCCAAGAGTCAGTGGGTTCGTCAGACACAAACATTAGTTGGCATGGCCCGGGAGCAGGCCATGTGCCCTCAACTGTCCTCAACCTGCCTCTGTCCTTTCATCCACTAGGCGGGAAAGTAGTGATGAGGAGAGTGCTGTGGGAGCTGGTGTTGCGAGAGGTCAGGCTCCTGACCCAGAGACGGTTGAGGAGGACAATCAGTGATGTGCAGACAGTACTCGATGATGATGATGTAGCTGATCGCATTTGGGAGCCGGGGAGGGGCTTCATTTTGTTTTCTTTTTTTTTCTTTACATATTAATGTAATATTATAAAATCCGGTGTCTCCATGATAAATCTGCAGCGCGGGGGCCCCGTGTGGATTCTACACACTTTCAAAATAATCCTTCAGCGGGGAGAATAGATGCCGGATGACCGGGACGCTCCATGACCTTTCCAGGAGCTTCTGTCGGGAGCAGCGGTTCATTTCTGAGACCTCTGTATAGTGTGGGGGTAATCTGAAGATCCTATCCATCTCCATGCACAGGATGTCCTCCTTCCACTCCATGATGACTGGGAATCCGTGATGTTTTCCCTGACAAAGAGACCAGGGGCTGGTAGTTATGGTTTGAATCTTGATGAACTTCGGAACTCTTACAGGCTCCAAGCAATCTTGAAGCTTTGTTTTCTCATTGTCTCTAGCTATTAGAGGCCTGTTCATGCAAGGCAGGTTCTCCCAGAAGTATCTGGCTCAATGAGCAGCCAATACTGCACTTGCATCAATCTTGACAGGATTCGTCTCCAAGTGAAGAGAATTTTTTTTTTGGAATGCATTTTCCATCGCAACCACATCGTCGAATAACCAGAAGACTGGCCAATTTGCTCCTGTCTTAGGCAACACCATTTTTTTAAATTAAAATGATTAAATATTTAATATTACATTGAACCAAAACTTGATTACAGTTATAAGTAACTAAACTTAAATTTGCCAATATATTATCCCAATCTTCTATGGAAATTCCTGGACAATCTATTTGCCGGAGAACCTGTGTTATTAAATCGTGCCGAGCCGAGGTTGCCTCCTCATGCTGCTGCCACCTCCACACTTTGTCGTCATGCCACTCTGTGGCCTCCTCATGCTGCTGACACCTCCACACTTTCTCATCGTGCCACTCTGTGGCCTCCTCATGCTGATGCCACCTCCACAATCTCTCATCATCGTGCTACTCTGTTGGCTCCTCATGCTGCTGACACCTCCACACATTGTCAATGTGCCACTCTGTGGCCTCCTTCTTATGCTTCTGCCCTCTCCACAATCTCTTGTCGTCGTGCCACTCTGTGGCCTCCTCATGTTGCTGACACCTCCACACTTTGTCGTCATGCCACTCTGTGGCCTCTTCATGCTGCTGCCACCTCCACAATCTCTTGTCGTCATGCCACTCTGTGGCCTTCTCATGCTGCTGCCACCTCCACAATCTGTAATAGTGCCACTCTGTGGCCTCCTGATGCTGTTGCCACCTCACCACTATGTCATAGGGCAACTCTGTGGACTTCTTATGCTGTTTCCACCTTCCCCACTTCATGACTGGGCCACTATTTAGCCTTTTTGGCTTGGCTGACATCATCATTTATTTGACCCTTTTTCTGATCTGTCATAAGGAAGGTAAAATGAGACGCACAACGGATCCTTGCTGTGTAGCAGCTGTAAGGCCTGTATGGTCCCATCAGAATTGGCTTATGATTTGGTAGCCAAAAGCAGTAGTGGTTACAAAACACAGAAGACTTGCAAATATTCCGTTCATGTGTCATCTCTGTTTTGGATCCACTCCTGTATTTTTGGCATTAGCAATACTGAAAGATTACTCACCAAATGTTGACCGAGTGAAGGCGGATGTTCCACAGACAGGATCAGTTTTTTGGGGGTTATTGTTCTGACGGATCAGAGGAAGGGCAAAATAATCAGTGATGTCAACACAAACTTACTGCTGACACCCTCACCACTCTGTTGGGGGGCTCTACTTGTTTAAGCGTTTAATAGAACAGGTTCTGTAGACATCTATATGGAATAAGCTGACAACGGTGTAAAAGGAGTGTGCTTTTTCATGCTACAGTAGGATCTTGGGCCTCTGCACGGTTCTTTATACCTGGCACTAACATCGACCTGTATGTCTGAGTTCATACTTGAGTTATTTGAGTCAGCTTTGGCCCCGTTACTGCCCTAATAAGTGAAGTGTGCAGTGATTCTAAGAGTGATGCCTGTCATCTGCATGTCATATGGACTCACAGTATTATTTCAATACCAAAGCAGACTCCATATGTGTGTTACTGAAAGGCACAGTGTTCTACACTACTATAAAGGCTTTCCCCAGCCAGGAAATAGCCATTTTTTTTACGCGATTTGGATCGAACCAAATTTTTCCCCAAAAATTGGGCGAACCAACGAATCACATTTTTCCCCAAAAATTGGGAAAACCGGCGAATGGAATTTTTATGAAATTTGCTCATCTCTAGTTGGGGGCATAGGAAAAGTAGAGTAGCATTTTTAGATAAAAAGTGTAAGGTGCACCTTATTTATCAAAAGGGCTCAGGCTGGATGTTAAATGTGGTGCAGGGATAGACACTTTTGTCTAACTCTGTATCATCTATTTTGGTTGGCTATTTTTGAGACAGACACAACCCCTGTCCATGAAGCTATACCCCATTCCAATAAGCCATGTTTTCTCTTTTTGGCCAGTGCACATAACTATGGGCACCTCTGTATGAAATTGGAGGCAATCACAACTGGTAAAACTAATTACACAATGAAGTTGTTATTTAGACATGTGGGCCACTGTCTCCAGGTGACACATGCACAAATCTAGTGCAGTGCATTTGCCCTTGTACAATGGAATAATAAATGAAGGAAATATAACTGCAAAATCATATCTCTTGAGCTTTCATATCACCATAATTTTTTTACAGCCAGCCGAGTATTAGCTATGAGCTATCTAAAAGAGACCATCAAACATAAATGTCCAATATAGTATAAGCTTGCTAGTGACATGAAAAATACTACTGAGCGCTGGTGTCTTATGACATAACACACTGTAGCATCCTCGCATCTTTGTGGAAATCTTGCAGACGGCAACATGTTAGGAGCAGCTGGTGGAGCTTTCAAATTAGCCTCCAAGGGTTTGCTGATGAGCAAATATATTATTAAGCTCCTTAGAGTAATTGGCCAGGATTCACTAAGCTGAAGTAAGGGTTATTGCACACAGAAATGTGATGATAATTGGCATTTGTGGTTTTAATACCTATGTAATGGAATAAAAGAAGACAAATTATGCTTTTATTTTTCTTCAGTTTCTTTATTTTTTCATGTAAAGTCAACCTGTCACCATGAAAATGCAGTCCGAACTGCGAGCAGAATATTATAGAGTGGGAGCAGTTATGCAGATTGATATCTAGTTTTATGTGGAAAGATTCAGTAACACTTTTCTTCTTTGTAACTATGTATTCTATGCTTCAAAGCAATGCCTCCTCATACCACAAAGACTGATAGCATGGTTATGGCAGGTTCACCTGTATCCCACCAACCCAAGCTTAGACTGTTCACCTATAAATCACTTACCCAAGCTTAGACTGTTCACTTATAAACCATTTACCCAAGTTAAGACCATCCACCTATAACCCACTTAACCAAGCTTAGGCTATTCACCTATAACCCACCTACCCAAGTTTACACCGTTTACCTATAAACCATTTACCCAAGCTTATACTATTCACCTATATTCAACCTACCCAAGCTTAGACCATTGACCTATAACCCACTTACCCAAGCTTAGACAATTCACCTATAACCAACCAACCCAAGTTTAGACCATTTACCTATAACCCACTTACCCAAGCTTAGACCATTTACCTATAACTGACCTACCCAAGTTTAGACCATTTACCTATAACACACTTACCCAAGCTTAGACCATTCACCTATAACGGACCTACCCAAGCTTAGACCATTGACCTATAACCCACTTACCCAAGCTTAGACTATTCACTTATCCAAGCTTAGACTGTGTACTTAAGATTCTTCTAAGGAGCAGAACAAGTGGAAGCAATCAATCCTTCCAGTGAACAAAAAATTTGTGTTCTGTAAGGGATGTAAAATCCATTTACTTCTATCAATAAAGTAACACACACAGAGGAAAAGTTTTATCATTGTGCACAGAGTCTCTCCCACTTGCTTCTAATTATTTGACTTTTTCAGTCTGCTAGATATCAATTTTACTTCTCAGTCCCATAATTTCCTCCCACTAAGTAAATCAGTAGTTATTTTGTATAATCTCTATATCTCATATTACTCAGATAGCTGTGCATTGTAATCATCTGACAGGCCACCCGCTTCCCTGCTCTGTGATGGATTGATTCTCTGTTTGGTGATAGTGGAAGCAATTATTATTTCTGCCTTTGAGAATGACATCATCAATGTAGCGCCGGGGACTGAATTCCAGGATCTATAAAGTCAATACCTATTACATTCATTCAGTATTTCAGCATATAATGAGGGTTTTGTTGCTTTATTCATTATATTCGTATGTTCTATCAAGGACTGTTATCGGGCTACAGTAATCAGACTCATATACAGATCCACTCCAGTTCTTTGCAGGCATGAGATGTACTGTACCTCGGTGTACAGAGACAGATGAAATAATAATTCAACAACTTTCATTTCTGCATACATTTTTTCGACAGGCCAGTTTCACCAGAGCAAAAACCTTTGTGAAAAGCTCTCAACTTGCAGGGAGTCCAGAGTGGACTATGATGTCCAAATACCTATATAATGATTGCTTCAGTTAATTTGAGTGCAATTCATGCACATTATGTCACAAATTAGCTCTGCTGATTGGCGGCAAAATCTGCAGCATTTTCTCACCACCAAAACACATCCCATGCCTCTTTCACATGAGCAAATTTTTGATTCGTACGCAATGCATGTTGTGAACGGACATCTTCCAAACTGAATTCTGACCCATTCATTTCAATGGATATGTGTTTATGAGTGTTGTCACTGATCATCTCTGCGTTCAGAAGAAATCACAGCATGTTCTTTATTGTGCGCTTTTCACGCAGCTCTGGCTCCATAGAGGTGAAAGAGGATTGCGTGAAAAATCAAAGGCGTCCGGATGCAATGCCTTTTTTGCTGATGGTTGCTTGAAGATGTTGAGTGTTATTCTTCAGTTTTTCTTCACGTGTGAAAAATGCAGCAACAATTTATTGCATCTGCACAGAAAAAAACTGAAACACTGAACACAATCGCAGACAAAACTGATTAAATTTGCGTGGAAAACCTTCAATTTTTAACCTGAACAGAGCCTGACTCATTCCATATTGTTATGTCAAAAGGTGATATATATATTTTTTTTACATTTCTTAGTCTATTTCTTAGAGTTAGACAAACCTTTTAAAACTCAGTTAAAAATGAAGAGGAATGGAGCAAGCAAACTCAAGCGAGAGAGATGAATTGTCTGGCAGGTACACTTTCACATTTAGGAGAGCACCTAGTTAAAGTAGTACATGTGCACAGCATTGTAGGCCAGGCAGTGCCCCTTTGGGTTTTTGGGAAATCTAATGTCAGCAGATGTAAGATGTGCTAATTTTCATATATTTTTCCCCCAAAAACTGTGCACTGCATAAGAAGAAATAGTACCCCACCCAAGGCCTCTCAGGCAGCTAAGAAAAGTTACATAGTAACATACTGTAGTTTATAGGGCTGAAAAAAAGACATCTTTCCATTCAGTTCAGCCTGTTATCCTGCAAGTTGTTCCAGAGGAAGGCGAAAACACCTGCGAAAACACCTGTTCCCCACTTTAGGGGATCCTTCTCGACTTCAATCGGGCAATCAGAATAACTCCCTGGATCAACGACCCCTCTCTAGTAGCTATAGCCTGTAATATTATTACACTCCATAAATACATCCAGGCCCCTCTTGAATTCCTTTATTGTACTCACCAACACCACCTCCTCAGGCAGAGAGTTCCATAGTCTCACTGCTCTTACCGTAAAGAATCCTCTTCTATGTTTGTGTACAAACCTTCTTTCCTCCAGACGCAGAGGATGTCCCCTCGTCACAGTCACAGTCCTGGGGATATATAGATGATGGGATAGATCTCTGTACTGTCCCCTGATATATTTATACATAGTTATTAGCTCTCCCCTCAGTCGTCTTTTTTCTAAAGTGAATAGCCCTTTAGGGTACTGTACAGGGAGTGCAGAATTATTAGGCAAGTTGTATTTTTGAGGATTAATTTTATTATTGAACAACAACCATGTTCTCAATGAACCCAAAAAACTCATTAATATCAAAGCTGAATATTTTTGGAAGTAGTTTTTAGTTTGTTTTTTGTTTTAGCTATTTTAGGTGGATATCTGTGTGTGCAGGTGACTATTACTGTACATAATTATTAGGCAACTTAACAAAAAACTAATATATACCCATTTCAATTATTTATTTTTACCAGTGAAACCAATATAACATCTCAACATTCACAAATATACATTTCTGACATTCAAAAACAAAACAAAAACAAATCAGTGACCAATATAGCCACCTTTCTTTGCAAGGACACTCAAAAGCCTGCCATCCATGGATTCTGTCAGTGTTTTGATCTGTTCACCATCAACATTGCGTGCAGCAGCAACCACAGCCTCCCAGACACTGTTCAGAGAGGTGTACTGTTTTCCCTCCTTGTAAATCTCACATTTGATGATGGACCACAGGTTCTCAATGGGGTTCAGATCAGGTGAACAAGGAGGCCATGTCATTAGATTTTCTTCTTTTATACCCTTTCTTGCCAGCCACGTTGTGGAGTACTTGGACGCGTGTGATAGAGAATTGTCCTGCATGAAAATCATGTTTTTCTTACCTTGCAGACTTCTTCCTGTACCACTGCTTGAAGAAGGTGTCTTCCAGAAACTGGCAGTAGGACTGGGAGTTGAGCTTGACTCCATCCTCAACCCAAAAAGGCCCCACAAGCTCATCTTTGATGATACCAGCCCAAACCAGTACTCCACCTCCACCTTGCTGGCGTCTGAGTCGGACTGGAGCTCTCTGCCCTTTACCAATCCAGCCATCTGGCCCATCAAGACTCACTCTCATTTCATCAGTCCATAAAACCTTAGAAAAATCAGTCTTGAGATATTTCTTGGCCCAGTCTTGACGTTTCAGCTTGTGTGTCTTGTTCAGTGGTGGTCGTCTTTCAGCCTTTCTTACCTTGGCCATGTCTCTGAGTATTGCACACCTTGTGCTTTTGGGCACTCCAGTGATGTTGCAGCTCTGAAATATGGCCAAACTGGTGGCAAGTGACATCTTGGCAGCTGCACGCTTGACTTTTCTCAGTTCATGGGCAGTTATTTTGCGCCTTGGTTTTTCCACACGCTTCTTGCGACCCTGTTGACTATTTTGAATGAAACGCTTGATTGTTCGATGATCACGCTTCAGAAGCTTTGCCATTTTAAGAGTGCTGCATCCCTCTGCAAGATATCTCACTATTTTTGCCTTTTCTGAGCCTGTCAAGTCCTTCTTTTGACCCATTTTGCCAAAGGAAAGGAAGTTGCCTAATAATTATGCACACCTGATATAGGGTGTTGATGTCATTAGACCACACCCCTTCTCATTACAGAGATGCACATCACCTAATATGCTTAATTGGTAGTAGGCTTCCGAGCCTATACAGCTTGGAGTAAGACAACATGCATAAAGAGGATGATGTGGTCAAAATACTCATTTGCCTAATAATTCTGCACGTAGTGTAGTTGCCCCATTCCAGTTACTTTAGTTGCCCTCCTCTGAAGCCGCTCCAGCTCTGCTATGTCTGGACTAGTGATTTGAAAAGTGGCAGGACTATGTTCTCATCACCGGCATCTGTGCCCCTTTTGACGCAACCGATTATTTTATTGGCCTTGGCAGCAGCTGCCTGACACTGGTTTTTGCAGCTTAGTTTGCGGTTCACTACAATTCCTAGGTCCTTTTCCATGTCAGTGTTACCCAGTGTTTTACCATTTAGTATGTACTGGTGACTTGCATTAATCCTTCCCATGTGCATAACCTTACATTTGTCAGTGCTAACCCTCATCTTCCACTTCTCTGCCCAAGCCTACAATCTCCCAGATCCATCTGCAGCCATATACTGTCATTTTCTGTGTCAATTACTTTACACAGTTTAGTGTCATCTGCAAAAAAAATTATTTTAATGTGCAAGCCTTCTACAAGATCATTAATAAATATATTGAAGGGAATAGGGCCCAATACTGACCCCTGAGGTACTCCACTAGGGACAGTGACCCAATCTGAGTATTTACCATTAATAACCACCCTCTGTTTTCTATCATTGAGCCAGTTACTTACCCACTTACAGACATTTTCTCCCAGTCCAAACATTCTTATTTTATATACTAATCTTTTATGTGGTACAGTGTCAAATGCTTTGGAGAAGATATACAACATCCATTGATTTGCCATGGTCAAGTGTAGAACTTACCTCCTCATAGAGAAGTTCTCTGTTAAAGTGAATTTAAGGCTAATTTCACACTAGCGTTTTTGCTGGATTCTGCAGCGTTCACCAAAAACGCTTCTGTTACTGATAATTCAACCATCTTTTATTAATGGATTCGGGTGTGTTATCTGTAACATAGCCAAGACGGATCCGTCATGAACTCCATTGAAAGTCAATGGGGGAACGGATCCATTTTCTATTGTATCAGATTGTTTCAGAGAAAATTGATCAGATCCTATTGATTTGCATTGTGGATCATGACGGATCCGTTTTGCTCCGCATTTCAGAAGAGAAAGCTGACTACATTTTGGAGCATTCCTTTCTGTTCAGTTATGTTTTGTCCCCATTGACAATGAATGGGGACAAAACTGAAGCGTTTTTTTTTTTTCCTATATTAAGACCCTACGACGGATCTCAATACTGGAAAATGCTAACGCTAGCGTGAAAGTAGCCTAAGCTGAAAGAGCTAGATTCCTGGTATTGGACAGTTTGCTTTCCAAAAGTAAAGGAGTCTAGCTTGCATGTCTCTTTTCCAGAGAAACATTTTGTGAAAATGGAAGCAAAGCAATAGATAACAACTTTATTAGAAAAGAAAGCACTAATTGAACAGTTTGAGGCTACCACCAAAAACTTAGTGGGGAAAAAGGGAGAAATGTATTTGTGAAGCACATATTTCCCCCCTCTCTCTCTCTCTCTCTCTCTCTCTCTCTCTCCTGTTTGCTGAAATGAATCACTAAAAATTGGGTTCTTTAGAATCCAAACTTTTGGGAAATTTGAGATGAATTCCAAACTAGTAGAATTGATTCCCTCATCCTTAGTCTACTCCAAAATGTTTTGTTTCTTAGTACAGGACTTTAAATTTAGAGCTTGTATCAATTCAATTTGAAAGTCATAAGAACATGAAACAAATAGTTTTTCCTATTTTTTTCATACTCTTTTTCATGACAGTTTTTTTCAATAGCTACTCAAAAATTGTAATCCTTTTATTCTCCCGTATGTAGTAGTGTGAATTGTATATACATGCAAGTACCACTGTTCTCATTGCTATGGAAATGAGAACAAAGAAACCTATTTAGTTTTGAATTTATCTCCCTCCCTTTTCTTTGTACACAGCCTTTATACATGGATAATATTCATCCAAGTAGAGAGATTTTTAAGAAAAAAAAAAAACACAAAAGCAGAAGCAGAAAGTTAGGGTGGAAGAAACTAAAATTGATGGCTGTGTGTTTCATGCACAATCTCTAAAATTGGGAGGTCAGGGTTACTTTTTAATTGTTAAATTTTATTTCTTTTTTCTCTTTGTATTTATTTTTTAGAGATGGATGGATAACATTTTTTACTCATTTCCAAAAACTTTTGTGATTAATTCCGCACAAATCATCCCCATTTTTACAGGTGAGAAAACATAGAAGAAGGCATCTGCCACCAAAAATGGATACTGTTTGGACTGTTTTCTTTTTTTTTCTTTTTTTTAATTAAGAAAAGATCCAACAGGGCAGTGTGTTATTAAATAGGCAGTTTTTTTACCACCGGCTACTGTCCATTTAACCATAGCTATATATGTTATCACTTTGACATTACTATCTTGGTGTTAAGGATCTTGGATACTAAGGTCCAATTCAGAATTTTCTTATGGGCCAACACTTATCAGGGAATACATTATCTAGGTTTTCTCTGCTGTCCCCATATACAGTACACTGATAACATTGATCTACACCTTTTTAGATTATTATTACCAGTAATCTGCATCTAGAGGTATGAACAGAAAGCATAGAGTATAACTTCTTTGTGTGCATTTAAGTCCCCTATGGACTGAGGATTCATATGACACCATTATTGATTCCCTTGCAACCGCCCAAGTGCAGATTCAGCAATGTATTCAGGATGTTTTTGCACTGTGCTCTCCATTTCAGCCTGTAAAATGACAGCTTCTGGCACATGGAGATCTGTTAGGAGAATTGTACCTATGAAACTGCCTAACCTGTTGCTTATGCTCTTGGCAGCTGAAGGCATCTGTGCTCCCATTCATATTGTTCAAATGTGCCCAGATTGCTGAGAAAAATGTTTTAATATATGCAAATTAGCCTCTAGGAGCAATGGGGGCGTTATCGTTACACCTAGACGTTCTGCTATCTCTGCAACTGCTGTGTCCTCTCCACTTTGATTGACAAGCAGTGAAAACATCATCACACCTGACCCTGTCTATCAAAGTGGAGAGGGCCCGGTAATTCCAGAGAGAGCAGAACTTCCTTAATGTACTGTATGTGGTATAGCTAGGAAGGGTTAATTACCAGCTGATGAACTTCATCCCCCTCCCCCTCCTCCATGCACAACACTCTTGTCATGTATATGATTTAGAGATCCAGTCTAGAGACCATACCTTCAGACACCTTCTTCAAGTATTTAATCCAGTGGATAACAGTCACAAAAAACATCTCTGTGGAGGACCCAGGATGTCTGCACATTACCTAAACTGCCCATTGCCTTCAGTGAGAACATGTTATCCTTCATTTGCCCACTGGGGTTGCTGTAAGAGAACTAAACTTCCAGACTGTCAGGGTCAGTCATATATGGTTGCCGATTATCCCAACAACAGGGTGCCCTATTATCCGATAATTTTTGGGTGACATTTCCAATAAATAGAGATTACCTAAGCGAACAACCCTTTCACAACACAATTTTTTTATATGGTAAAATGGTCCCTTTAATTCAATAAAATAAAATAAATAATAGTATTGCCGCTGTCCTTACTTGACATGTAGCCATTATGTGACACAGTCTGAGCAGGGAAACCAACACCTCACGTTATGAGAATATTCATATGAACATTTTAGCTTTACAGTACATTGCTCAACAATGGAGCAGATGGATTTCTTCCACTGCTGTAACTCTGTTTGTTTCCATCAGAATCTTCCAAAAGGTAAAGCGTTAGAATTGTTTTTCTTTGTCTTTATTACTTCCTTTGATTATTTTTTAGTTGAGATAGAGCACTTCTTGAACGGCTGAATGTGCTTGCTTTTTTTTTTGTTTATCCCTGGAATACTAAATTGATACAATCTATCAGATCCTCATTTTGTCTTCTGGGTAGACCGCCCCCGAATTATACATTACAGGAAAATGAATTAATATGTCACATTTGCCTTGGAGCAAGATTACATATTGTGGAAAACTATCCAATTATCATTGTTTGTCACTGCATGTAGAATGAATAAAGCATGGTTTATTTGGTGCTTGGCAAGCCTACAGCATGACACATCGTGAACCGTTACAACATGGCATCCAGAAGAGACTTCTTCATGTGGAAATCTTAGGATTCTGTTAACTCATTCATGACTGCATATAATTTAGAGAAAAAAGACAAATGCAACAGCACTGTGCAAACCAGATAAAGTACAATAATGCCATACTCACAAAAAACATTCAAGTGCTAATGCTACACTTATTTTTAAAGTTAGATGCTTGTCAAGTGCATTTTGTACAAAACCATTTGAGCCCGTCTGCCAAACGTCAAGGCGATCTCTGTAAGACAGGAACCTAACACTAAATACTGCCTGTTAGTAATACTTCCCTGGAAGTAATGGTGGCCTTTTTGGCACCAAAAATGGTGAAATGCAGAGTGGACCCAGCATGCATGTGGAACCAACACTTCCTGAACTCTATGGCGGCCATTATGGTGCATAACAGGTAGTGTTTAGTGTTAGGTTCCCGTCTTACAGAGATCGCCTTGACATTTGGCAGACGGGCTCAAATGGTTTTGTACAAAATGCATTTGATAAGCATCTCACTTTATAAATAAGTGTAGCATTAGCACTTTAATGTTTTTTGTGACTATGGCATTATTGTACTTTATCTGGTTTGCAGAGTTCTGCTGCACTGTCTCTTTTCTCTATGTTTCTAGCCATGGCAGCGTGCACCTGCACTTTTTTTTGCATATAATTTAACTTCTGTTTACAGTTTGTGTGTATATTCATGCAGTTGTGGCCAAGTCAAAAATATATTACACAAAAGCCTGACCCTAAATGCCATCTACTGTTATTTTGAGCATGTTTTTTGTTCGGTCTAGTAAACTTACAATTCACAGAAAAAAATTGATTCTCATCCAAAGTGTAGAACCTAATCCGATTAAATAGAGAAAGATTGAGACATAGTTTTTGTGCCCAGCAGTCTTCGGCTGAACGCTCATTCAGCCGGTGACACTTCCCCTTACGTCTCCACACATATGCATGCTTGGCTAGGGCAAGTGTGTATGTGTTCTCAATGGGGAAAGGGTATAAGAGGCTCATAGTATCTCCCTTGAGAAAAATACATAATGATCTGGAAATCGAATATGCCTACTGTTTTGAGAAAATTGGGAAACCCACACACATTAGTCATTTGGTTGACCCACCACAATCGACAGGTTCTGTCAAAATTTGTCTAATCCTTATGGCCACCTTACGACCTGGGCAAACTGCATCTATCTTATCTATCTACCTATCTTCTTATGTTGAAACCCGTCAACCTTCTATACTTGTACTCATCTTCCTCTATCTCTGCTGATTTAGATCTTTCTCTTCATCCCTTCAGATGAAGCCAGTAATAAATCGTATTTAGAGCACATATTTTACAACAAACAGTGGCAGAAGCAAAGAACAAATGGTTGTATTGAGCTGTGATAAAATATATCTCAATAGTGTCGAATATATTCTTAAACCCGGGAAGCTATGTTCCTGATCTAGAGATTCATGACTTGTGCAGCATAGTACAGGATAAGATGTGATAATGATTGTGCTTCATCTTTGAGCAATAGTCTAAATGCTCCTCATCCATTGTATTCTTTCCCATAGTATTAAGCCTGAGCAACCGTGAAATAACTGTAAGAGGTATACGCTACCTCACAAAGGAATATGAAGATATATTCATGACATACATGAAAATTAGCTAATAAATTGCCCTACAAATGAGAAAATAGGAGACTCCCTGGTTGTCCATGGTAGAAAGTATGCAAATTTGCTAATTGGCCAAACCAAAGGCACCCATCTTTAAACAGCATTTTAAATCAGGGGGATGTAGGAATTTTGGTTATTTAGGTAATAAGTTGATGAAAGCTGACTCAAAGAATATGTGGCTATAGGGTCTGGAGAGGTAGAAGCTTGAGGAGGACCAAATTAGAAGGTTCTACTATCATAAATGGCACATGATAGTTGAAGGCTATGACAATTGGGGCTCAGGAGCTTTGAATGTGAGCTGGTGAGGTGACATCTCAGAACAAATCTATGAAGAGCAAGCAAAGTGAACCCTTAGACATACCACTGATATATACTGCATTACTGCAGATATGGGATGTTCTCCTTGCTCCAGCTGCATCTCCCCCGAGCTCTAGCATTGATATGGATGTTAAGGAAGTGCTGCATGGTTGTTTATATGTAAATTTATGGGGAGTACAGTGTTAAGTTATAAATAACAAATTGAAATGCAAAAGAATACAGAAGAGTGTGACAGGTACACCTATAATTAGCAAGAAAGCTCATGTAGGCACAGCCAGACTTGTGATGTAATTTGTGGCTCCATCTGTTTAATCTCTTGTTATAAATTGTTAATTATGGTGAAAGGTTAGGTACTGAGGAAAAACATGGAGGAATATGATTGCACCCTTATTTTATTCTTCTTGCAGGTTTTGAGCTAAAATATCCACAAATTAGGATAAGCAAACTTTGCAGACACACGTACAAAAAATAGCTGATAAGAATGGCATATCCTTTGGTGCTGTAGACTGAGCACAGTGGTGTCAGGGCAAGTTAATGACTCCTGCAGCAGAGAAATGGAGAACCCAGATGCACATTTAACAGTGGAGGCTCCTTCTGTCAGCTCATACTGAGTTATTATCTATCTATCTATCTATCTATCTATCTTTCTATCTATCTAAAACAAGAAAAAACATCAGCATTGTCACATAAAATTGAAGGCTCTCCAAGATTGTCAGCCAATTGGTTAATGGATATCCAAAAGAAGAAATAAGGCAGCACGCCGATTCAGGTTAAAGGGTGATGGACCCACTTTATTTCCTCAACCAATATCTATCTATCTATCTCCTTACCTAGATGTATCTAAGGAGGGCATAACAAGTAACCATGAGACCTCATTGCAAAAGTATGAAATGTATCCCCACTTTACCATGACCACATTTAGCAGCATGTTCAGAAAAACTTACGGTTGGTCTCCCATAATGCACAGGGTAGGGAAAACAGTAATTTCCCAATACAGTGAGATTGTTTACAGTGACAGCAATGCACACAGTGATGTCATAGTATAGGGATAGTGCACACTTTGATCTCAAAATAGGGAATATGGGTTTGATTGGCAGATGCCCAGCCATGGGGGCCTCTGACAATCACTAGAATGGGGGCCCATATTCCTCCTACTCCACTTAACTCCACTTAAAGCGCATTTCTATCCTTAGCAAGCCCCATAGAGTTGAATGGAGTAGCAACACATCCACTTCTCTATTCAAGCAGAAGAACACAAACTTCAATTGTAGTGATTGGTGGGGGCCCCAACTGTTTTACCCCCACCCATCAAATACTTATGTGATTGAGTACCTGCTACTGTATGTGTCATTGATTTTAGTTACTTCTAATATTAAATAAATGGAATAAGAGTGCAGAAAGAGTTTATATATTTTGAGTAAATTCTTAGAAAATTTGTAATTGGTCTCAAAATTAGACATGTGAAGTCAAAACCCA
Source organism: Bufo gargarizans (assembly GCF_014858855.1). Lineage (NCBI taxonomy): Eukaryota > Metazoa > Chordata > Amphibia > Anura > Bufonidae > Bufo > Bufo gargarizans. The sequence continues at coordinate 486,043,921 of NC_058083.1, forward strand.
TGATGTCATGTGCCAGGCTAATTTGTGACAAAGAAACAAGTGAAGAAATGATGTCAGGTTTAAAATTAATTTGCGATAAATGAAGTGGATAATATACAGAAGCATCTGTAGAGCTTAGAGTTCCTCCCCAACCTATTCACTGACATGGTCATTCTGGTCAGCAGGGAGCTCAGATGGAAAGAGAGTATGTACAAAAACTTACGGTAATACTAAAATGTAAAAGATGGTAATAGATTTGCTTCTATTAAATTGTGTTATATACGTTCACATATAACCATCCATGAGCGCGTCAATTTAGAGAAAGTCTAACACTAATATAAAGATCTGCTGATATTGCAGTGTTAATGATATCACTCACAAGCATGAAATTCACCGTTTCACAGATCTGTCAGGATTGATGATATTTGTGGTAAAATGCTGAGGTTTGAATGCTCATGTCGTCCTACACACAGCAGGATACCTAGCAAAATAAAAGCCCTAGGACATGAAAGACATGGAAAAAGCACAAAGGGCATAGCAAAATCCAAAGTAAAAAGAAAATATTACACTACTTAATAAATGAAATCAATAATTAAATGATCACCTGCTGAAGAAGCTGGAAAATATTCATCTCTTCATTGGTTACATTTGGATGTCAGTTATAGGCTTTTTTCTCATCTTATTTTTTTGGGTACATCTGAAATATACTCTTCCTACACTGTAGAGTCGTGTAGGGTTTGGACACCAGTGCTGAGCTGAACTTATCCGGGTGATGACTCTGCTTTTTCTCCAGAGTCAAGCTCAGAGGGATTATTAGGGGGAAATATGTCTTCCTGCCATTTTCCTTGGGTAACATACATCTGTTTGTGCTGTATATATAATGGATTGCACTTCCATTGGTGTTCCCTCCGTACGCCTTTGAGTGTTATTACACTGTAATGGAAGTTATGGCCATATATGCTGCTTTAGCCTATGTCTAGGGAGTGAGCTGTTTATCACCTTAGATTTTGGATTATTGCTAGGTCCTTTTTGAGATTTTTTTTTACCGTGCTACTTGGGGACGCATCACCACTGTGTCCAGTCATAGGCTGCAGTGGCGCAAATGACCCAATCCATGCTGAGAGTTTACATGTCAGGACTGAAAGACAGTGAAGACAGAGATAAACCTATGGAGCTTGAACAAGTATTCTTCCAGGTAGATTTTTGGTCTCACACATTTATACATCAGAGGTATGCATCAGGAGTGTTCCCCAAAGTATACCTCTCATGTGAGCCTCTCACATATGTCTATGTATAGGTATGCAGTAGATGCAGTATACAGAATAGACCTTTCTGCTAAAGTGTTTAAGTAAGAGAGTAATGGACAATATAGCGGTCATCCAGTACAAGTCAAGTACCCCTCAAAAGATCATAACTCAAAAAAATCCAACATGTATGCCTTATAAGATATGATGTTAAATGGTTGAAATGTTTTTGAATGTTATTCTTGGGATGGGGAATGCATCAGCTAGACCGATATTTATAAACCTTTTAAGCCAAGTGCCTGCAAGGCACCCTCACTTAGGGCCTATTAAAACACAGCTGGAGCACAGTGGGAGTAGCCCCTAGAGATAGGGTTTTTACCCCTTCGGATCCATGTCTAGATAACATATTTATAGTACTGCAGGATAAACAGGGCAAACAATTGTGTGGGGTATTAGTTCAATGACCAAAGAAAGGAGTGGAGGACAAAAAAGCACCAACTGTTCCCAGATCATTAGAGATTTGCTGGTGTTAACTTATACCATACTAGGTACCTCATAGCATTTTATTTTAGAATGGCTTAAATGAATAAAAGAGGCTCTACTCAGCTCATCGATCCCCACTGAATGTAATACAATGTTTCCAAGATCCCCCACTGGTCTCTACTTTCTTATCTTGACATAACATTTGACCACTCAGCTGGTCATCTGAGTTGTCACACTTCCTGTATCTCAGAGAGACCAGGAAGTAGAGACCAGGGGGGAAACCTGGGAAGCATAGGCACTGGAATGGTACCATCAAGGAAACAGTTAGGTATGGCTTCTTTTATTATCTGAACCATTCAATCCCACCCCCTTAAGTACGCCTATATCCTGAACTATATGGTGTGTTACACATTCAGAGATAAAGTTTCATCCTACAAACCATATAGAACCTGGAAACTAAAATATGTTTGCATATCTGTCTCATTGTAGAAATCTGGACGATGTGGGTTTGTCCTCATAATTCACTTAGAGAAATTTACTAATCAAAATGTTCCACAATTGCATCCGAAAACTGGTGTACATTATTTTCGCCACATTTTTTGTTTTAGAAACTTATTTTGGACTACTCCAACAAGGGGTATGTCTTAACAAAAAAGAATGTGGCCTAACGGAAGGGGGCAGGTTTAAAAATGCAACAATGTGTTCCACAAATGTGCTAAAATGTTGATGCAAAATTGTAGCGTAAAGTAAGCTTATTAATAAACATAGACTAGGCAGGACCCGATTTATCATTAATCAGTGGCCACTTTGATAAATCACAGTGCTGTACACTGTGTAGTGGCCGTTTTCAGGTACTGCACCTCAGCTTGCATTGACCTGTCCTATGTTGACCATCAATATATTAGAAAAACCCTTTAAATGAAGACCTATGTTAATGACTTTCTACTGTGTTGCCCTTTAAGTGACGTATGACTGTCTATTAAATCAGAGTATATTTGGAGTTTTATTCCAAGAAAGAAATCCACCTTAATTATAAAAATTGCCGTGGTTGTGCCAGAAGGAAACACACCTTTGTGTGAACCCTCTTTCTTAATATTTTCACAAACTTCACTACAAAGAGTCTGGATTCCCCAGTCTGACATCAAAGTTGGTCACAAGACGTGCTAGCCTAAAGAAAGATGCAGGCAATATTAAAAGAAAGCCACACTTTAAAGTCACGGAAAGTCGCTTAATTAGATTAGTAGTACATTTCATTTTGATAGTATATTAAAAAGAATACTTCAAACGTAGCTCTGTCCAGTGGTGGCAATAACACCTTTAATATCTATTTATAGATCAATGGTTGAACCTTCCTTTCAACATTCTATTGTTCTTAAGCAAAATAAACATTATTTAAAGTGCATGATGATAATGGACAAAGGCTTTTCTAGACTCATATAGGAAGTGAAAGACTGAAAGGTCTATTCAACTTTATCACAAAATATGCTAAATGTATTTGGGCAAAGCCACTTGAAGGTAATCAGTCACCATGAAATGTAGTGAAATCCACAGTCAGTATGTAATAGAGCAGGATTTGCTGAGCAGTTTGATATATAGTTTAATGGGATTTTTTTTTTTTTTTACTTGTAAATTATTCATTTAAATCTCTGCTCTTTTTGAGCTCAGTACAAATGTGGGCGGTTCTGTTCAGTAAGTGACAGCCTTGCCTGTTGGAGTGTGTGTGTGTGCTGTCATTCACTGATAGGACCGCCCACATTTGTACTGAGCTCAGAAAGAGCAGAGATTTAAATGAATAAATTACACATTTTTCTGATTCTTTTCCCATAAAACTATATATCAATCTTCTCAGCTCCTCCTGCTTTATAACATGCTGCCAGGTTGCAATGTATTTTTATGGTGACCAGATAATTTTAAAAGGATTGTCCAACCTCATGTAATTTCTTAAAGCAGTGTAAAGTAGCAAAATTAGTAATACTCACCTCACCTCTCTTCTGTCACTCTAGTAGTGATCTTTCAGTTCTTACTGCCCCAACAATGATGTGTTAATGTAACATATGATGACATCAGCCAGTCACTGGCCACCTATATGACTGCAGTGGATATGGCATGTCAGTGCTGCAGCCAATGAGTGATCGCATGTTGTGTCAACACATCACCACTGGAGCTGGAAGTACAGAGATGAGCTGGGGACAAGGGAGGCATTCTGGGCAGGATGTAGAATGATAAGGTGAGTATTAAAGGTGTGTCCCATGAAAAATATTCTACAGTTTTCAAACCAGCACCTGGATCTGAATACTTTTGTAATTGCATGTAATTAAAATTTTAATTTTTATTCAATAAAATGTATCTGTATAGTGCCACCTGTTGTTTGATGTCTTTATTATTTCTTTGCCCTGCTCACTGAGATGGCCACACATGTTCAGTTCCATCCTTTAACTGCCTCCTGAGCTGTGATAGGCAGAGCATGGACACACCTCCTGATCTGTGATAGGCAGAGCACGGACACGCCCCCTGAGCTGCAGCAGAGCAGACCCTCCCCTTGAGCTATCAGATTGAGATTTTAGCTTGATATAAATCTTGAAGAGCAATGAATGGGGAGATCTCTGGATCCATGTGAGGTACAGGGCTGGTTCTAGCTTTGTTACAAAAAGATTGTCATGTACTATATGACATTTTTTTACATTAATCATAGAATAACCTCTTTCTTTTTCTTTACATTATACATTTTTACTAATTTTATGATCACTGAGATTAAGAGAAAGGGATAGATTTTCCATGAGATATAAGAGGTTCATGTTATGGTTGGCTCTTTGTGAAAGGGCACCTGGTCTCCAGAATAAGGGGTGGAGAGGACTTCATGCAGTGGGAATTGGTTCGGTAATCTGCATTCAGTACTTATATTCTTACAAGTGATGTAGATTAATGCTTCTGTACAATAATTTGGTAACCATAGGTGTCTAATTATGCTGTCTAATCTTACTGGAGAACATTCTGTGCATATATTCATATATATACATATATATATATATATATATATATATATATATATATATATATATACCCAGTGTTGCTTAGAGCATGCAATACATTAAAGACAAGAGATTTCAAGAATGTATATATTTTGGGATTCTGATTTCTTCAGTGTTTTTTTTTTTTCCGGATTTCTTAATCTGTTCCTTCTTATTGACATCTACTGAAAAGGATGTCATCAATAATGTAACTGGAATATCAAGAATAAATATCTGCTCTTTCCATATTTATAAAGCTATTGGCCATATGTTTCACATTCTACTGTAAGAGTATTTAGAAAACCCCTTTCTCTATTTGATAATGTATGAAGATATAGAGGCCTACCCTAATACAATGCAATTATTAGATGTCTCAGCATTAGTAAGGAGGGACAACCAACCAATAACCCATATGTACCATTTACCATAACCTCTATGTTAGCTCAGTAAAAATGTTGTGTGTCAGAACTAAGGGATAGATTATATTTTTCATGAGGCTTGGCACGTAGTCAAGCATGGTTATGTCATTTATTTTGTAAAGCCATGTTCGGCCCTGGGCCACTAAGTTACCTTTAAGACTAGAACGACCACAACTGGAAGAACCAAACTAATTTAACATAGTTGAGTGGTTGGATCTAAAATGCTATTAAATTCTGCTTAATGGAGTTATGCCATGATTGATAATAAAATAAAAAAAGCAGACATCATATGCTATGTGACTATACCTTTCTAACAAAGCTAGAACCAGCCCTGTACCTGACATTGGCCCAGAGATCTCCACATTCACTGCTCCAATAGCCCTGATAGATTATCTTCAGCCTGGCAGCTCAGGGGGTATGCACTTTCTACTGCAGCTCTCTCTGTAACTGCCACAGCATCTAACAGACCATATGGTTGGTGGCAGTTGAAGATTTAAACTGAGCACGTTCTACCAGTTCAGTGACATGGACAAAAAATAAGGAAAAAAAACTAACAGCAGGTGGCGCTATACATATACAATTTATTGAGTAGCTCACTGGCTATACTACATTTTTTATTACATGCAATTACAGATACAGTTGCTGGTTTGAAAAATATATAATATGTTTAGTGACACAACCCCTTCAATTATGATGTACTGTATATGGATTTCTGTAGGGAATGTAGAGGTAGTGAAATATGTATATACATGTGTCATTACCTTGCTCTTGGCTTAAAATATCTTGAGATGTGTGGCCCCAGATTTACAGCTTTTTAAGAAAGCCTAATTTTGTGATACTTTATCAAGAGATGTCTATGCTACTTAAGTCTATATGTCGCCACCCAGTGGTTGTAAAGTGCATTGCAGCCTGTCAAAGGTTTTGCCAGCATCTCAATATATTGCATTTAATTTGTTTGGTGAGTTCTTAACCAAATTCAAGAAAAGGTAATTGTGGAAACATCTAAAAGGTGAGTGAGGGTCTTTGGAAGGTGGAAGATGAGTTTAGGCTGATTTGAATTCCTAAAGGGAGAGTCAGAAAAAAAAAAAAAATTGGAGGCAAGAGTTTAAAGAAGATAATTGTAAATTGGAAATGGAAGCCAATTGAGGGTTAGATAACGAGGAGAGCTGGATGCATTAAGCAGCTTTAGGTATCTTTCAGGCAAGTGTGTATCTGCCAATATTAAGACAAAAAAACTTTTAAGATTTTCAAATTCATACAATCCTATAAATAGGCAGTTGAATCTTTGAATAGTTATTTTTTTTTTCCAAACTTTATGAGATGTGTGAGGGAATAAGATTTTATAAAGAGCAAATACAATAGTATGCATTATGTAGCACGATATATTTTACTAAACCCAGATAAGCATTCAGTAAGCACGGTTTAGCCTGTGTATTGGGATGTTTTTCATTCCATTCATGTAACATTAATTTCAGCTCGTAGGCGCAGAGGTTTAAAACCATAAAATGACCAGTCAATGTGCCGAGGGGACTAAGACATCTAAATAAATTATGCCTGATTTTTTGACCCTGTCAAATATTATTACAATAATATGTTATTTCTCTGTGAATTGATTTCGACCAGAGCTGAAATCACATTCCGTATTGAGATGGCTGTAAAATTTGTGGATAACCTATTTGAAAGGAATAATAAATAAGGAATATAAACACAAAGATTCCAACATTCTCTCACTTTATAACCTCCTCACCCTTCTTCTTTTCATATTACAAATATGTATATATACCTTTTTGGAGATCATCTATTCCTCCATTTTTCCTGTCTAGGTGTAAGACAACTGGCTGCACAAATAGCCCTCCCCACTGCTCTGTATTGCACAGGGGATCATATTTACGATTAGTGTTCCTTAAAGGGGTTGTTTCACTTCAGTAAGTGGCATTTATCATATAGAGAAAGTTAATACAAGCCACTTACTAATGTATTGTCATTATCCATATTGCTTCCTTTGCTGGCTGGATTCATTTTTCTATCACATTATACACTGCTCGTTTCCATGGTTACACCCCACCCCACAATCCATCAGTGGTGAACGTGCTTGCACAGTATAGGAAAAGCACTAGCCTATGTGCGCTCCCATGGTCCTGGCCACCAGAGAGGCTGACACTGTTTCCTATAGTGTGAAACCACTGATGGATTGCAGGTTGGTCTGTAACCATGGAAATGAGCAGTGTATAATGTGATGGGAAAACAAATCCAGCTAGCAAAGGAAGCAAAATGGATAATAACAATACATTAGTTAGTGGCTTGTTTTAACTTTCTCTCCATGATAAATGCAACTTACTGAAGTGAGACAACCCCTTTAATTGGAACAATTTTTTTTTTTTATAGAGGAGCTCTCACCACTTAGTTTTTTTCAAATGAAACAATTATGGAACATCTTTTCTCATATCCCTGCAATGTGATAATTTTTTAATAAATTGAAAACTGGGATATAATTCCTAAATGAGAGGTCAGAACTGATGCGTGCCTGCGCTCTAGATCACCTGAGGTCAAAATATTATTCAGAAAGGCGTCCCATGTGCAGGCATATTCATCTTTATCCTGCACCACCTTTTACCTCCTAACTTTGAGGTTGCCCCTGGAGGGTCCCACCATCTTGGCACCCCTCCTGACCAGCTGACTTATCACTGTCAATTTGCTGTATGGGATTAATGATTTATTTATGGATTGATCCCTAGTACTCTTTCCATCTCCCCTGATGAACTGCTTTTTGTCCTGGCAGTGAAACATGCGTGTAGGGAGTGTTTCATGTATATATAGGGACATATATATTTTTAGACCAAGGGACAGGTTCTGGACGGGGTTGTCCTTGTTAGGACGAGTGCCCTGTGGTCAGGCTGCTACTTATCATCTAGTATCAGGGCTGAATGGATAGTTAGTCATAGGGCTTGAACAGGGACCCTACATAGCTGTGTATCATTGCAAACTTTACGTTGACTGGACATCATCCTTAGATGGGTACGATACAGTTTCAGCTTTTGGTGAAGGATCTGGTAACCGTCCCTTGGTACCGGTAGGACTTGCTGGTTACTAGTGCCGCCGTGCACTTCATTTATTGTGTTATTTTATTTCGGATATTTATGATTGCACTAATCGGGGGTTCACTACCCTATATCCCAATGTTCGTTTTTGCAGAATATTTTTAGGACACCATATATTTTATCTGTATTACAAATAAATGTTATGTTTTAGGATTACCCCTTTCTGAATAATAAATTGAAAACTGGGTATAAACATTCCCTACACAGTTTGACACTGGCAGCTCTGAATGGACAGCATGACAGTAAATTTATTAATAATGCTCTAGAAGGAATAAAAGAAAAACATCCCATCAATTTATCCCCCCCCAAAAAAGATGCTCCAGAATTATTTCATGAAGGATACAAGTATTTACTAAAATAGAGATGTTGGGTAGCTGACAAGTTCTCCTCAAGCTATCATGCATTAGTAAAAGGAGTCTCTCATGACAATAATAACTGCATTGTCAGATGGGGATTTCTTGGGCCTTTCAATAGGAGAGAAAAACTCCCCTAGCTTTAATTTTATCAATAAGGCCTATAGGTTATGTGCTTATCAATTCCTGCAAAATAGAGGCTGGTGGCAATTAATTGTCTTCAAATGGTATTGCTAGGCCTTTGGGTCCTACTTTTTTTGAAGCCTATTATTACAGTATATTATAGCCAGGACTAACCGGAGGATCCTTGAATTCACCCTGACTACATGGGCACATGTCACGATAAGACCAATGATAGGTTTGACACCTTCTACCCTCAGAGACCCTAAGCTTTATTTTTACATACACCTGATCTTGATTTTTGAAAAAGGGCAAATCACAAAAAGTTTTATCGACAAGATTGAAAATATCAGTGTGCAATATCAAGACATTTCAGTTGTCAGAAACAATCAATGATACTTTCCTCTTGCTGGCCAGTGGGGTTATTTATGATTAGCTCCAGCAAGCAAGAATGGAAAAATGTGAATAAATGGTTAAATTTAAATGTGGCCATACTAAGACCATTTAACCTAAATGTGGGGTTGACCAAGAATATTATTATAGGCTTTGTACACCTTCGGAGGCAAATTTTGTTTAAGGATTGTATCTTACTTATTTTTGGTCAAAAGTCATATTTTCGATTGGCATTTAATAAAAATATTGAGCCATTTTGTCACAAAGGGTTAACTGTTTTTCTAACTGTGTGACTGGCACTTTCACTTTCACTTTGTGCTGGTCATCTAATAATCCTTCTCTAAACTAGTTAAAGGTCCTAAACATTTATTTAAACCAAATTCTTATCAGTAAGATAACGATTGAGCTTTTATGAGTGTTTGATGAGTGTTTTTAAAAAAGACCAATTGTAAAAAAAATAATAATTTTAGATCAAAATAAGTACAATGGAATCATTGTACAAAATTGCCCCAAAGGTGTACATAGCATTTACAGCTAAAAAAAATTAAAGCCATGAAATTCTCGGGTGATAAAGATATAGCATTTCGATGATACTTCTATACATCCATGATACTTTTAAAATAGTAATTAATGTAGTAGTTTATTTCATTTCTTGTTTGCTTTAATTTCTTCTGAGTAGCGCATGAACAAGGGGTTGATCTTTAAAGTAAATGATGCATTACACATAGCTATTAGAGATGAGCAAATTTTTTAAAAAGAGCCTTTATAGTGGTGTAGAACACTGTGCCTCGCAGTAACATGCATAGAGAGTCTGCTGTGGTAGTGAAATAATACTGTGAGTCAGTATGACCTGCAGATGACAGGCGTCGCTCTTAGAATCACTGCACACTTCATTTATTAGGGAAGTCACGGGGCCAAAACTGACCTAATAACTCAAATATAAACTGAGCCTTACAGGTCGATGTTAGCGCCAAGAATAAGCACACTCCTTTTACACCGTAGACAGCTGATTCCACATAGATGTCTACAGAACCTGTTATATTAAACGCTTATACAAGTAGAACCCCCGACAGAGTGGAGAGGGTGTCAGCAGTAAATTTGTGTTGACGCTAATTATTTTGCCCTTCCTCTGATCTGTCAGAACAATAACCAAATTAACTGAGTTCCATTATCCTTTCATTGCTGAAATGTTTTATGTGAAACATGTTTTTTCGGGAAAATTGATGGGTGATTGTAGACCTCCATTTGCTGTATGGACAGAATTACATTGTCGTGGGTCCAGCAGCAAACATAATGAAGACGCTGATGAGAACACACCAACAGGCTTACCCTTTATCATCTATTCACAATTAAATCAAGCAGCTTCATTAAGTTGAAAATATTAATGTTATCAGTGACTGCCGGATCCCTGCGCTGCTCGGGGGGGTGCAGCTCCTGCACCCGCCCGATCAGCCTGCCGTACATGTACGGTGCTGGTCCGTAAGGGGTAAATCAAGCAGCTTCAGTGAGTTGAAAATATGTATGTGTTTTTATCACCGCACACAAGACATAACAGGAGAGCCTCTGCTTTGGAGTCCAAGTCCAGTTTCTTAAGATCAGGAGTTCCATCAGAATTGTGCGTAACATTCTTGCTTCCTGTGTAAAGCCATAACAAAAGGACTTCATAGGCATACACATCAGAGGAAGCTACAGCTGGTTGCCCCAATTTTAATTCAAGTAGTGGGAGCAGGCGTGGCCTAACCGGATAGTGGGCATGACTTAGCGGGACCTAGAAGTTGATTTTTAACTTAATTTTTCAATCCCTGTCAGCTAAGGAGTGGGAGGGGGCATGGCCTAACTGGATGGGGGCATGTCCTTTTGAACAGCTCACTCTAAGACAGCAGCACAGTGCTGTCTGAGTGTGAGCTGCAGGGAGAAAGTCACTGTCCCTCCCACCTCTGCAGATGACAGAAGTTGATTTTTAACTTAATTTTTTCAATCCCTGTCAGCTGAGGAGTGGGAGGGGTGTAACCTAACCGGATCAGAGGCGTCGCTTAGTGTGACCTGGTAGCGGGGTTTTAAGTCTGTCTTTTCAGGGTGGCCTGAATGGCCACCCTACCTGCCCCTTGAACTGTGACCTCCACAGCACTCCGCTCCCTTACGAGTGTCATTCACAGCTATTAAGCCATGGCTTTACTTCAATAGAGATTATCCTGGTGACAGATTTCCCTTAAAGCTCACCTTAAAGCTGGGTTGTTATGGAAACCCGGAGTAAAACTGTGTATGTGGATGCTAACGGCCTGCAAGATTCTATTGGCTGATAATAGTCATGTGACCAAGCTTCTATTGGCTAATGCATTTTTGGGGAATATCTCAGAGAGCTGAAACCTGGTCTAAAACCTTCCCGGACACCTGATGTACCTGTGTGTAAAATGTTGTTATTCCTTTAGCATACATATATACATACACACATACACGCAGCTTTATATCTTAGATCATTGCACCGCACAAGGGCAATTAGACCCTAATTTTTTTCCACTTTTAAACAAAAGGCTTTTCAACAGATAAGTGCAACGCTGAACGCCGAATATATTTTTATTTTGGCACCAATACACAGCAAACTGGGCTTTAGAATATATCATTGCACTGCTGAGCGGCAAGGATATTTTTCCTTTTGCCACTAATACACGCAAAAAAGGGCTTTAAATCAGAGAACTGCACCGCTGAGCGGCAAATATATTTTAATTTTTTCCACTAATACATGACAAAAAGGACTGTAATATTTGCACTTCACCACATAAGCCCCCTTTTCCCACTAATACAAGCCAAAAAATGCTTTATAACATAATACTGCACCGCACAAGGGCAAATAAAACGTGTAAATATTTCCTTGTAGTAAACCCTGTTAATGCCTGTATCAAACAGCACTCATACCCTAATTAGAACGGTTTGCTGGAATTACAGAGCTGTATAATGGCAATTTGGGTCCCCAGTCAGTGCTGCAAGATGTAATAGAAATGTTTCTATTACCCAGGCTGTAACCTAGCACAATGAAGTTTTTTTCTATCCCTGTCCCAAGCGCCTGCAGACGTATCTTCCTGCACTAAGTACAATAGTAAATGACATAATCTAAGATCGCTGCCGCTGTTTATAATGTTGTGACATCAGAGGGATGGCTGGCTTCTGATTGGCTGCATGCATGGCATTATGGGTGATCATGTCTTCCCAGAGTTCCTTTCTCCATGTCCTCACACGTGCAGCAGCCATTTTAGGAAAAAATGTGAGTTTTTGAGTGTGAATCAAATTTTTCCTGAAATTCAGAACAAATTCCACTTTGTCAGCTTCAATTCGCTCATTTCTAATAGCTATCAATGAAAACCATAAAAGCTTTTGTTACATATAAAATGATCCAATGCTTACTGGCTTCTTTTTTGAAACCAGATGACCTTTGGGAATCTCTGTGGTGGAACCATAGAATCCTATAATCTGGAGATAAGTCCTTGACGTCTATGGGAGAGATGTAGTGGGCGTGCACTGTAACCTGTTCAGAGGTAATTGTGCAGGGAGGGGGAATAGATAAGGTGTGACATCGTCTATTGTAAATGGTTGATCATGTATTTTCTATATAGATGATATCTGTCATTGTAATTCTGCCTGTGATTATATTGAGAGGACTTCTGAAAAGTGATCTCCACAGAACAGGAAGTGTCAGTCCATTATCAGGCTCAGTTTATAAAAAATAGAATGTTTTTGTTAAAGGATCACTGAGTTTAGTTTAGAGACAGTTTTGATCTGTGGCTGAGTCTCTCTCTCCTGGTGGCTGAGGACAGAATTGAGATGGCCAATAGACTTTTATTGAGCCTGTCTCCTGTATCAAGAAGAGAACTTCTATCTCCTCATTCTAGCAATCGATAGGGTTCTTAGCACTCAGAACCCTACAAACAAAACTTTTGGTATGTCTCTATGACATATCAAAATATTTTTGAAAAGTCAGTTACCCTTTAAATATAATAACTTATAAAATGTAAAAATAAATCACCCCATTTCTTTAAAAATATTTTTCACACAAACGTTTTTTGATGACACATTCCCTGTATGCCATCTCTTGCTGAATGGCCTTTTATGTGTTCTGAAACATATGTGCCCTTCAATACTGGGTTTCAAGGCCATCACAAACCTTTCGGCTCATAATAACGTCAACTTTCAAACATAATTCAGAAGACTATTTATAACTGAAATAGAATTATACAGGTGAAACTCGAAAAATTAGATTATCGTGCAAAGTTCATTTAGTTCAGTAATGCAACTTAAAAGGTGAAACTAACATATGAGATAGACTCAGTACATGCAAAGTGAGATATTTCAAGCCTTTATTTGTTATGATTTGGATGATTATGGCTTACAGCTTATGAAACCCCAACGTCTCAATTTTGAGGTACCCTTTGCTCAGGGGGTATGGATTAATTAGCTAACTAGAGTGCGACACTTTCAGCCTAGAATATTGAGAATTTTCGCAATATTTTAATTTTAAGCTGCATTAATGCAACTCCTTTTAATTTGCATTACTGAAATAAATGAACTTTTGAACGATATTCAAATTTTTCGAGTTTCACCTGTATATGTAAATTATGTAGTCAAAAGACCCCTAAAGTATTTTTCCCGAAGGTTTCAGCCAAGACATTTGGTTGCCTTGGTTTCTTCTCAATCATACATCATTTAGGCATATTTGCTTGTGAACTGACGTGCCATTAGCAATAGAGTATGATGACTAAGTGTTGCATTGCCTTTCTTATTTCAGAGTGTGGTCCATGTGTGGTTGACATATGTTCTCACAACTTTTAATAATTAGTTTGATGTGTGATTTCAACTATTGACGCGTTACTGGTGTGCCATAATATTAAAAGCAGAACCACAGGCCCTTCCTGGCTTCATTAAACTAATCAGCTATTAAGTTCATTTTTCTCTGATAATGTAATTGTGTGTTAACATATAACTGTCAGATCTATTTGTATCAAACTCCAAATAAATTAATAATATGATAGGCGAACATTATTGTACAAGACAAAATGTTCTGTCTCGGCCATCAATATTTATGAGTATACAATGAGTGGCGCAATCATAAAGTAATTTTCCATATAAATAGATGTGAGAGGTACAAGTGTCGGCTGCATTATTAAAGTGTTTGTGGGTCTTGCTCAAATGGAAGTTGCTAAATGAGTGCAGTAAAACTGATTCCACTTAGCCAATGGTATAATTAGCTGACTCATTTGATGAACTTGCTCAAAAATGGAGATTAATACAAAAAGAAATAATATATGCAATAAAATAAAATATAAAATAGAACAAACTTTAGACAAACTGGTAAACTGTTACAATGAATCAGCTTTGAGAAGGGGCATAATATTGTCTATTAGGATGAGTTTCTACATTATGTATTTTTAGGCAATTTTTGAAGCCAAAGTCAGAAAATGAATTTAAAAAAAAGACTCAGTCTGTCCTTTAGACATGTCCTCCATTAATGGTCCACTCCTGACTTTAGCTTTAAAACACCTGAACATGGAAACCCTACCTTAAGGTCATGGCCATACAGTCAGGTTTCTGGATGCAGTTTTGGAAGCTAAAACGACGAGTGAATAAAATAAAAAATAAAAGTTGTATCTGTCCTTTATACTTTGTTTCCTTTTATGATCCATTCCTGATTTTGGCTTTCAAAACTGCATCAGGAAACCTGACTGTGTGGCCATACCCTTAGAGATTAACTGATTCTGCCTTACCAGGGTTGCCTAATTTAGAAAGTGCATTTTCAAATGTCCTCCTAAACACTTCATTCAATAAGCATCTCTTTCTCTTTCTGGATGACCCCATCTATTTGTTCATTTTCATTGATTTCTGAGGGCAATGTTTAATGCTTTAATGTATTTTGGGATTGCATAAGATCCGCATTTTTTGTGGATTGCACACAAACCCATTTATTTCTATGGGGCCACAAATAAATGGATGAATGTCATCCATCCATCTTCTGTCCGCAATATGTCCGCTCCACAAATTATAGAACATGTCCTATTGTTGTCTGTATTGTGGGCAAGAATAGTCATTTCTAGGGATAGAAGTGAAAAAAAAAGGTGAATTGTGCACACAAAGTAATGCACTTTGTGAATCTGTGGTTTACAGACTGCAGTACACACCCGTTTGTGTGTATGAGGCCCAATATTCCTTGTGTACTTACTGCCTCTAGGACATCTTCTTCTCCTCTTTAGAATGTCAGTAACTTTTTAGCCAACATTAGGTTCTATTCACAGTCATATGATGATCCCACCAAAATGTGACTGTTAATGGGCTCCTTGTGGTTCAATTATGATTTCCATCGTTTTGACAGGATGGACAGCTCTGCATAAAGTTTATTCTTTAGCCTGAACCTAGAAAGGTAAATTTTTCTGGTAATAATATAGTGTCACCCTAAAATAGACATTTTATTAATAGTTATCACTGTTTCCCGTACATTTTGATATGTTACATGTCCAATTTAGGAAGATTGAGACTGGACTAGTAGTTCAACAGCTTGGGTTATTTGTTGTTTATTTATTGATTGATTTTTTTTACTTGCATTTTTTTTTTTTAGTCTGCCCTTCAAAGGTCAAAAAAGACCATTGGGGATTTGTTCATTGAGCACTGCATATCTACAAACAGAGTAGACAGAAGTGGTGTAAATCACTTCTGTCTTCCAGGCATTTGGCTATCTGGAGAATGCCTCCATGGAGACCTATGGATAGCTCAAAGTTCTTTAAAAACAAAGTCATATTTTAGTCAGGCTTTAATCAGCTATACCACACCAATATTTTAATGACCACAATACAGGGACACACAGTGGTCCTGCTAAACTAAAGTAAATTCAACATAAGGTTCTGTGATAATCCAGACCTAGTTACATTCAAAGAAAATGTTTATTCGCTCCCATAACATGCCTGTTTTTGTAGATATGTGTATTCCCCATAAAATTGCAATTCTTTGACATCTTTTTTCATAACTCTGCACTTGAAATGAATAAATACAGTGCCTACTGATTATTACCATCCCCTTTTTTTAAAGAATTGTGTCCCTACCAAGACTAACACTTTCCAATTAGTGTTCACAGTATATGGCATAGGACCACACCATGTGACTAATGTGTGGGATAATGTTGAGATATCAATTTATACATCAAGTGCTCGTTAAGTACATTAAAGTGATATTTGGGTTTCTTGATCCTGATGACTTATCCTTAGGATAGGTCACTAATATCAGATTGAAGGGGGTCTGATACTCAGCACCATATTAATCAGTTGTTTGTAGGGGCTGCAGCACCAGATTGACAGTTGTGTTCTCTTCAGTGTTTATCTGCATAGGGTCTACATCATAGTGACAGTGGAGGATAATCACAGCTTCCTCTACCTTTTAGTACGACAGCCGCAGCCCCTTCAAACAATAACGCGGGTCTGCCAAGAGTTGGACCTCCACCAATCTGGTACTAATAACCTATCCTGAGGATGCCCTCTATTTCATTAGACCAGAATATACCTGTTTAGTTGGGTAATGAAATATGATATGAATTCCTAATGAAAGTTTTTTTTCAATCCCTCAACATATTCAAGATGTCTATTTGCTGTCGATAAACTGAGACATAGAAACATAGAATGTGTCGGCAGATAAGAACCATTTGGCCCATCTAGTCTGCCCAATATACTAAATACTATGGATAGCCCCTGGCCCTATCTTATATGAAGGATGGCCTTATGTCTATCCCATGCATGCTTAAACTCCTCCACTGTATTTGCAGCTACCACTTCTGCAGGAAGGCTATTCCATGCATCCACTACTCTCTCAGTAAAGTAATACTTCCCTCCATATTACTTTTAAACCTTTGCCCCTCTAATTTAAAACTATGTCCTCTTGTAGCAGTTTTTCTTCTTTTATGCCCAGAGTTTTCTCCTGATCATGTCTAATTGTCACATAAACTCTCTGAATGTAAAATATAAATGTTTCCTTTCCCTAACAAAAAGCTGAATTGTGTGGATAAAGCAGATCCTAAAATGCATCAGTTGTATGACGATGTCAAACTTGTCTGAAGGTGATTCTACACCCACATTATATAATGATGGCACGTGTCAAGTTGTGGGATATTAGACAGCAAGTGAACAGTCAGTTCTTGAAGTTAATATATTGGAAGCAGCTTTGACAAAGTACCAATTGTGATCTTTCCAATGGCAGATCTTAGGTGTCTACCCCCCATATAGATTTGTTAGTAGCTACAACGTGGACCAAGGAAGGGAATTAAGTGAACTGGTAACTGAGTCATAGATACCAAAGGCTCACTGGTTCCATCCCACAGAGAAGCTACTGTAGCACAAATTTCCGAAAAATTACTGCTGGTTATGATCGACACTAGAGATGAGTGAATTTTTCAAAAATTCGATTTGCCGGTTCGTCAACTTTTTGGGGAAAAATTTGGTTTGATACAAATTTATTTGCGGCAAATTATGTTGAAAACCCTATTTCCTACACCTTTTATAGTGGTGTAGAACACTGTGCCTTGCAGTAAAATGCATAGGAAGTCTGCTTTTGTAGTAAAATAATACTGTGAGTCAGTATGACATGCAGATGACAGGCGTCACTCACTTCACTTATTTGGGCAGTCCCGGGGCTATAACTGACCAAATAACTCAAGCATGAACTCAGCCTTACAGGTCTATCTTAGCATCAAGAAGAAGCGCACTCCTTTTACACCGTCATCAGCTGATTCCACCTAGATGTCTACAGAACATGTTCTGTTACATGCTTATGCAAGAACAGCAGTAATTTTGTGTTGACGCCACTGATTATTTTGCCCTTCATCTGATCCATCAAAACAAATAAAAACACACAAAAAATGGATAGCCACTGAGGAAGAGGGAGACCCCTCGAAACGCGTCTGGCTGGTTCTGCGAGTGATACTACCCACCTGAACCCGAGGAAAAGAGATCTACAAATCGGCAATATCATCAGCTAACATAAGCCTTTGATATCAGCAAAAGAGGAATCGATCGGAACTATCGCGAGATTACGCGATCCCTGCATGCTGCTTCCTGGAAGGTGACACGCACCAACATCACGTGGAATGCCGAGACCGGAGAGCAACAAGCGGGAGGTTTAAAAGCTCTATAACCGAGCGCTACAAAGGACTTAACTATATACACAGCTATAAGCATTCTGCAAGTCAAGGTAAGAGGGTTTTACAGCGAGGGGGACGCCCCATCTAAATAACCCGAACATTATCTATATCCTTGTACTTGGAGTGTGGACTCTGTGTGCTGATACATTTGTATCTTCACTCTGCTACAGCAGCGTTATCAAATACTGGACTCAAATCCATGTAGGGAAACTAACAAGTTGCTGCAACAATTTCACATGGACACAGAATCACTTTATTTATCCATCTACTTAATAATATTTTTTCTCCTTTTTTCTTATATGTATTACCACCATTATTATCATTAATATTCATTCATTTAATTGTCACCACTTATTATCACCATTTATTCATTGATGCAAGCAATTTTTAACCTAAGAGCATTTTTGTCAACCACAGATAAGCTCAGTGCATATATATTATTATTATATTATTTTATTACTATATGTTTCATGTGATATTTTATTGTATATTTTATTGTACATTTTAATATATAAATATTCCACTGTAGACATACCAGTTGGTGAGTGCCTGTTTTAATTTTATTTTTATATCACGCAATTATATTGTTCATTGGATGATTAGGTGAAACATCCTAAAACAGAGCACCTTGACCACACTAACAGATACGGGTGAGCCACGTTATATTTGTGTCTTGTTTCTTGCCAAAAAATGGATCCTGTCTGTGGAGCATCCGCCTTCACTTGGTCAGCATTTGGTCAGTAATCCATCAGTATTGCTAATGCAAAAAAACAGGAGTGGATCCAAAACAGTTATGGGGCCAAAACTGACCAAATAACTCGAGAATGAACTCCTTACAGAGAGAGACATGCAGAGGCCCAAGATCCTACTATAGCATGAAAGAGTGCACTTCTTTTACACCAATTACACCAATTCACTGATTCCACATAGATTTCTACAGAACCTGTTCTATTAAACGCTTATACAAGTAGAACCCCCCCCCCCCCCCCCCCCCCCGATGGAGTGGAGAGGGTGTCAGCAGTAAGTTTGTGTTGACGTCACTGATTATTTTGCCCTTCCACTGATCCATCAGAACAATAACCCCCAAAAAAATTAATCCTGTCTGTGGAACATTGCCTTCATTTGGTCAGCATTTGATCAGTAATCCATCAGTATTGCTAAAGCCAAAAATAACAGTAGTGGATCCAAACTAGAGATGACACGTGAATGAAATATTTGCATGTCTTATGTGTTTTGTACCCACTCCTGCTTTTGGCTACCAAATCAGAAGCCAATTCTGATGGGACCATACAGGCCTTACAGCTTCTACACAGAAAGGATCCGTTGTGCATCTCATTTTACCTTCCTTCTAAAAGATCAGAAGAAAGGTCAAATAAATGATGTCAGCCAAGCCAAAAAGGCTAAATAATAGCCCAGTCATGAAGTGGGGAAGGTGAGAACAGCATGAGAAGTCCACAGAGTGGCCCTATGACGTAGTGGTGAGGTAGAAGCAGCATGAGGAGACCACACAGTGGCCCAATGTCTGCAGGTGGTGGCAGCATTAGTAGGCCACAGAGTGGCAAGGTGACATAGAGTGGAGGTGGGTGGCAATGCCAGTATCCACTGAAGATGGTGGGTGAAAGAAGGAGCACCTGGCATCAGATGTGTGGCATCGGGCAGGTGGCAGCATCAGAATAGTAGCTGAGGCAGGTAGCCAGAAGAAACCGGTCTCTTTTGTCAAAGTGTTGGTGTGGCACCATGGATGATCTAGTGTGATACATCAGGAATTGGTGGGTGGAAATTCTGGCTGATCCACACCTGAGTCATCTTGACAAAGGTTAGTTTCTCCACATTTTGGGTGGACAGGCGAATTCTTCTTTGGGTAACTATGGCCCTGCCACACTAAACACCCGCTCTGATGCAACACTACTGGCCGGGCAGAACAGCTTTTTCAGAGCAAACTCGGCCAGTTGCGGCCACAAAACCAGTTAGCTGCCCAGTACTTCAGCGGATCTTCTATTAAGGCTTGCAGGATGCACTCCAAGTGTGCCACCACCTGGTGGTTCAGGTTCTGCTCCAGGTCTACATGCTGCTGCTGGTGAGTAGTTTCTTCACTATGGGGGTGAAGAAAGCTGCTCATCAGCGACACTAGACTCAGGCTGTTGCTGATGGAGCTGGCATAGTTGCTACCTCCCCACCCCTCACTAGCAGCCATGGCAGTGGAATGTGAGTGCAGAGGGCCCCCCCCGGTCAGACCTGCGAGAGGATGGAGCAGATAGGCAGCGGCCAATTGACTAAATAGGATGTCTCTATAGTAGTTTAGTTTGTCCTCCCACTCAGCGGGTGTAAAAAAGGCCCTCATTTTGGACCGGTAGCGAGGGTCCAGCAAGGTTGAGAGCCAAAAGTCATCCCTCTGCTGTATGTTGACAGTTCAGCTGTCACTATCCAAGCAAGTGTGCATGCAGCGGGCCATTGGTTCAAGTGACTCGGAGGGACTCCCTGCCCCCATCTCTACTGCATACTGCCACAGTGCGTCTGGGTCCTCTGCCTCATCTTCCTCATTGCACTGTAGCTCCTTTGGCTGCTCCTGCTCCTCCTCTCCTGTCACCTGTTTATAACTACCAATGTCGCTACACATTGCTTGTGCTTCAATGTCCTGCTCCTTTGCCAGTTCACCCCCACACAGGGCTTATGTGGCCATGAGATCTAGGAGCCTTGTCTCCAGTCCTCTGACCAGCCAGATTTACCAGCATATATTCCAGGACATGAAGCAGTGGAATGGCGTTGTTCATCCTGTAGTCCTGACGACTGAAAAAGAACGTGGCCTCCTCAAAGGGCCTGAGCAAACGACAGGTGTAATGTATGAGCTGCTACTGGCTGACATCGAAATTACACAGGGGAGTATTCCTGTCCGCTTGGATCATCAGGACATTGTTTATGGCATTTCTCTATTCGTACAGTTGGTCCAACATATGGAGGGTGGAATTCCAACTGTTGGAAATGTCACATATCAGCCTATGTTAGGGGATGCTGTTCTGACGCTGCAGCTTGAGGAGGGTGTGCTTTGTTGTGTACGAGTGGCTGACGTGCATGCAAAGTTTCCTGACCATTTTTAGGATGTCTTGCAGATGGGTGGACGACTTCAGGAACCGCTTAACAACCAGATTGAACATGTGTGCCATGCAGGGCGCATGGCTTAGCCCTCCTTGACCCAGCGCCAGGGGCGTAACTACCATAGTGGCAGACAATGTGACTGCTATGGGGCCCAGGGCAAGAGGGGCCCAGTTGGGATCCTCTCCTCTTCTAATGAGGGTGAACACTTGATCAGGACTCTACCCTCTAAAGAAACAACTTTTAGCAAATGAGGCAGTAGAAAAAAATGGCCCAAGGGTCACTGAAAAGGGGTTTAGACAAAAACCTTTCTGTCCTGTGTGGGGGCCTGGTGTGATCCTTGCTATGGGGCCCTTACTTCTCTATGTACGCCACTGCCCAGTGCTGACACAATGTTCTTCCCATTGTCGGTCACCATGGTTCCAAATTTGAGTTGTCGCAGAAAAAGCCAGCATTTGATTTCTTGTAGAAGGACATGGAGCAATGACTCCGTTTGCTCAGGCAAATTAGGTGCAGAACAGCGTGACACCGCCGTTCTCTGGTATGCTGGAGGGGCACTGTGCATTGTCCCTGCAGTGGAGGCTGAGGACACGGTGGAGGATGAGGAGGCAGAGGCGGACATTGTCGCTGGACCAACGGTGTGGCAACGTGGAGTCGGAAGCGGCGTCACCTGGCCAAGTTGCTGAAGTGGCTGTGCAGGAACCACATTCACCCAGTAGGCCATAAAGAACATGTACTGTCCCTGACTGTAGTTACAGCTCCACAAGTCGGCGCTGCCTTGCACTTTGACAGACACCGACAGGCTCAAGGACTGACCCACCTTCTTTTCTTCATTTTTGTGCAGGCTGGTACTGCCTTTTTGACAAAAAAAATGATAGCTTGGGACTCTCTACCTCAGCTGGGCACAATCCATCAGTTCTCTGAAAGGTGCAGAGTCCACCACTTGGAAAGGGAGGGACTGCAGCACCAGCAACTTGGCCAGGAGCACGTTCAACTGCTGCGCCATTGGATGAGTGAACACATACTGTTGTCTCTTGGCAATCACTTCGGTGATCGATTGCTGACGGAATGCGTGAGTAGGATGAGCAGGAGCATCAAGACCGGCAGATGATGGGAAGGACAGACAGCTACCTTCAGCTGAGGTGGTGGAGCCTCGACTGCCAGAAACCGGGTGCCATGTGGCCACGTTCACCTCCTCCAGTGGCTTAAAAAAAACTGCCACACCACCAAACAGGTGATTTTTTTCCCCAATACCGACCTCCCACTGCTGCCACCCTCCTGACTCCCGCCCACGCTAGCAACTTGCTGGCTCATGGTCAAGCTGCCACCCTCTTCTCCCGATGACTATGAAGCCCCTTCGCCACCCGGCACCCAAGTGCGATTGGCTACATCATCATCATCGAGTACTGTCTGCACATCACTGATGTTCTCCTCAACCATCTCTGGGTCAGGAGCCTGACCGCTCGCAACACCAACTCCCACTCCACTCTCCTCATCACTACTTACCCGCTTAGCGGAGGAAGTGGCAGATGTCTACTTCAGATCTTGTATTGGCAGTAGCTGCTGACTCTTATCTAGCTAGTAGCTCTTCCTCACTGAAAATTGGAGCCGAGCCTATGGCATATAATACTTCTTTCGGTGAGGGTACTGAAATTGACAGAGGAGGGTTCAGGACAGGTGGGGGCACAGGGCTTTCTCCCGGGCCATGCCAACTTGTGTCAGAGAAACCCACCATCTCTTGGCTGGGAGTGTCTGATGTCTCTTTGGACAAAGTGGACGACTGAGTCAACCATTCAAGAACCACTGGGTTGCTGGTCAAGACACGACCACTAGATGACACGTGGAGCTCAGTCCTCTCGCTGTGACCCCTGCTGCCATGGCCCTTGCGCCCTGCCTGCGCCAGAAACATTTAGGCATCTGCCACTCCCCTGTGCAGGGTCTGGCACTTCTCTGTCTGATATACTGTTAGATCAAATAATCAAATGCTAGAGCAAATATTGTTTATTTCACCACTAATACACAGCAAACATGGCTTTAGAACAGGCATCCTCAAACTGCGGCCCTCCAGCTGTTGCAAAACTACAACTCCCAGCATGCCTGAACAGCCTACAGGTATCAGCCTACAGCAGGGCATTGTGGGAGTTGTAGTTTTACAACAGCTGGAGGGCCGCAGTTTGAGGATGCCTGCTTTAGAATATATCACTGCACTGCTGAATGGCAATAAGGCCGTCATTTTTTCAACTTTTGAACAACATAACAGGCTTTTCAACAGATAAGTGCAATGATGGACGTCAAATATATTTTTATTTAGCCACTAATACACGGCAAACTGGGCTTTAAAGTATATCAATGCACCGCACAAGGACAATTAGGCCCTAATTCTTTTCTACTTCTGAACAACACAACAGGCTTTTCAACAGATAAGGGCAACACGTGCAGCAGCCATTTTAGGAAAAAATGTGATTCGTTACCACGAAGCGCAAGGAAGTTGCAAATCAAATTTTCCTGAAATTTGGAAAAAATTCCTCTTCGTCAGTTTCGATTCGCTCATCTCTAATGGACACATGTCAGAACGCACTGTGCTTGCTTGCTGCACATACAGCTGCGTCGCACTCAATATTAGTTAGGCTGATGGTTTTAATGTTATGGCCATTGTTTAATTGCGACTTTGAGAAACCTAGAGGTGCATTTTTAATTGCATGTTTATTGTAAATCCGTTCGCGCGGAACGACCCTCCGCTTCTAACCCTGACACGAAACTTTCGCACATTCTGTTTCTTTCACTTTGAAATAAACAAACATAAAGTAAGAGATAAAAGCTGAATTGTAACCTAGCAGAGAGCAACCCAAGAATAGACATAATGGTGCAATTACTTGTAGAAGAACAAGAAATGAGAAAGAAAACATTGGGATGAGGCATTTCTACGTCTTTCTGCACAAGAAAAGATTTAATGACTACAACCAACCCGAAACAGAAAATGGCCACAATAACACAGTTGATTTAAATGGCTTTAGATGAAAATGCCGCGCTTCTAACAGCCAAACTTTGCCATTTATTCAGTGCACTTATGCAGCTAACTCAGGCTCCATAAACCTCATCCGTATGTGTCCCTTACAAAACCAGTGAAAATGTTCATTTCTCTGTTAATAATTGGGAATGAGATTAAAAACTGGAGTTAAGGTGTGTTTATCTTGGGTTACCTTATAGCCCAGAAACATTCCTGCCACATATGTAAATGGGAATATATGAGCTCCGAAACCCCCCCCCCCCCCAAACTAGAGTAAGCGGTGTATAGTGTAAGCGATGCTGAGTCCGGTTATGTAATTTTTATCTTCATATTCACCTGCATTTCAACACTTTTATCTTCATACTCACTTGATACCTGACACTGTGCTCCCACAAACCAGCAGTAAAATACATTGAGAAAACTCCCGAGCTCAAGCGCATAATGGAGAGGCCTCAGAGAGGATGCATTTTACTACTGGTTTAAGGGAGCACAATGTCAGAATGCACGTCAGTATAAAAGATTACCACTTACACTATACACTGCTTACTCTAGTTTGGGGTGTTTTGACAGGTTACCTTTAAATAGACCCTTAGACACCTAAATAAGGTTGGTTCATCAATAGTATATGCCATTAATGTCATATAGGTGCCGGTTCCAACTGTGGGACCTGCTCCTATCTCTAAAAGTGAAGAACACACAGCAGGTGTTGTTCCAGAAATAGTGAGCGCACTTGACTGTTTTTGGAAGTCTCGTAGCAATAAATAGACGGGGGAGCAACGCATGCACGTCTACTGTCTATTTACTTTAGAAACCACACTTTGGAGATAGGAATGGGTCCCACAGGTGAAACATGCACCTATATGACATTCATGGCATATCCTAAGGAGATGCCATCAATGTCTGAGATGAGCCAACCACTAAGTGAAGTCAAGATATACTTTCTTTATCAATTCCACTGAATTCTTAAGATCTTTGTGCTATTATACAGTAAGAACCTTCATAATTTTTTTTTTACCTCAATTAGAATAAAATCTGTTCTGGTCTTGCGATGGGGACCCAGGTTCAGGACTTATTAGAACACACTTATCATAATGGTGTCTCATAATGAATGAATCAAACAATGATGATACCTATTGAACAATGGCAAGCAGAGCTCTCGAAAACTCTGAGGAATTGATACCAAAAGTGTATTAGATATGTATTCAATATGTCATGATACAATAAGTACACTTTATTTGCTGAAACCTGAATACCCCTTTAAGTATCACCAAACCTTCCTCTTGTATGTCCTACTCTGTCACCCTTAGACTTTGCTTCATCTTCTCTATCTCCCTATTCTTTTCTAACTACTCTTGCATTGTCTAAGCAAAATATTGGAAAATTATGGTTTGTGTATTAACTCCCATGACCCAACTAGGTAGGGCAAAATAAAAGTATTGCCCACAAGAGCTTGCAATATATAAGGATGAGCAGGAGGGGGCAGTATAAGCTGTCCAGATGTCTGTGTAGTGGGAACAGGGTTATTGTAGATTGTAGGCTTCCTGAAAAGGTAGTTTTTAGGTTGATTTTGAACATTTCAATGTTGGAGTCGGATGTGCTGCTGTTGTGAGTTCTAGAGTATGGAGGATGTAAATAGGAAATCTTGTAGACAATTATGTGAGAAGCAGACAGGAAAAAAGCAAGCAACCTGGCCTGGCAAAGACTGAAGATTTTACGTGGGGATGTATTGGAAGCATAGGTCAAATATGTATGGGGGGAGGTGGTCTGGTATGTCATTGTTAATATTTTGAACTAAATTCATTGGGTAATATGGGGTCAGTGGAGGAATTGCCAGGGAGAGAGGCAGAGGAGAAACAAAGGGAGAGGTGAAGTTCAAGAGGGTTTCTGATGCCTAAAAAGTGCTTCACAGTGGACCTGTGTTTTACTTGGCCTCAGCTGTACAGAATGTGCAAAATAAGGCTGCAATATATCCATGTGTATGAAGCCTTTTATATTGAGGTATTGACCAGTTAATTGGTATACAAAACTCTTTTTAACATTTTATGTTGGGACTTTCCTAAACCTGGCTGCCCCACCTAAGTAATCAGGGGAAAATGTATTTGTAAGAGAGGTGATCAAGAACCCAATGGTCACTCTGAGCTCCAAAGATCCTGTGTTCAGATGGGAGAAACATCAAAAAGGTCAACCATCAGTGCAGCAGTCTGCAAATCTGGGCTTTATGGCAGCGTGGTCAGAAAGCAGCCTCTCCTTAGTAAAAGTCTAATGAAAGTTAGCAAAAAAGCACCTACTGGACTTTAAGATTGTGAGAAGCCAAGACAACACAGGAGTGGCTTAGGCACAACTTTGTGACTCTCTTTAAGTGACCCAGCCAGAGCCTTGACCTGAAACCAATGCAACATTTCTGGAAAGACCTGAAAATCAGGCTTAGACTGGCCCACAGGGGTACAGCTGAATCCCCGGTGGGCCCCTAGTCTCCGACCCCCTGCACAAGTAGCACATAACAAAGAAGACTTACTGCACTACATACATATATTCAATGTAGAGCACCTCAACCAGCCTATGTTCATATAAAAAACTTGATTATACTAGATTATTAAAAAAACTATTATTAGAGATACAATGAGAGCTGAAATTACTTCTTCGTATAGAGGTAAGCTAGCCAGTATCCTATTCTCCCCAGGACCTACATTCTCAGAGTTGCTGCAGGGACCCCCATATTCAATTATCTGGTAGCATCTTCCTGCTGTGTGAGCAGGTAATATTTGAATGTATCCGTATGGTAGGCTCCCAAAATAAATTTGACTAGGGGGCCCTAGGCACCCCAGTCTGACACTGTTGAAAATGGTTGTCCTTGAACAGTCCCATTCAACCTGCAGAGAAGATTTGCAGAAAATCCCCAAATCCAGGTGTGTAAACCTTTTGGCATCATACCCAAGAAAACTGGAAGCTGTCAAAGGTGTTTCAACTAAGTCCTGAATAAAAGGTCTGAATACTTATGTCAGTGCAAGATTTTAGTTTTTCCTTTTCAATAAATTAGCAAAGATTTCGGACATTTTTTCTTTTTTTTTTCTTTTCATTATGGGGTATTGAGTTTAGAATGATGGGAGAAAAATGTGAACTTTTTTTATTTTAGCACAAAAAAAAACTGAAAAGCTCCTAAGACTCTGTGAATGCACTGTACTTAGTGATAACTTTGGTGGTAGAGAAGGAACAGTGGGGGTCATTGACTAAGACTGGCGTTCCACACACCAGTCTTGTTAAAAACCCTTTCGGAAGAAGATTCATCCAATTTATTATGACTCGCATGTCACTTACTACAGCCAGGAGCTGTAGTCGATTTCTGGTGTAACATGCACCAGTTTTCTACTGCACATGTGGTTAATTGAGTTGATCTTGTGGAGCTCTCACCCATCTCCTGTCTCCTCTCACCCACACCTTGTCGACTTTTTGTTGAAAAAAGCTAAAAAGTCACACATTTGGTGGTAAAACAGAACTTGTGACAAACTTTGTTACTTTTCTCCACCAGGAAACTTACTTACAGCTACAGTAAATGTCCCCAGAAATGGTTAGTGTGGTCAAAAATAACAATATACAGCAGGAACCCCCCCTACTCATTTTTTTTTAAACAACCAGATGTATTTCTATGAGTTTATGACATTGGTGTTTGGTAAAAGTTGTCCGAAACTTTCTAAATCCTTCACTTTATAAATATCACACATGCTGTTGAGTAAATTTAGCAGAAAAGCAATTTTGCAGACACCCACTTAGACTTTGGTGCCGCCGCCAAGCTGCAGACTTCACAAAAAAATATGATACTGTACTTCCTTTACAGTTCTTTAACAGGAGCATTTCCCTGTCAGCCAGCTGCCTCGATTATGGCTGATATTTCCTGTAACATAAGTAATACAACACAAAATTGACATTAATGCATCTCATATTTTACTTATCAGTAAGTTGTGTTGTTAGTGAATTGTAGTGTCATAATATAACAAACACACATCATGAAATCAATATAGAAAAGTGCCGTAAAATAGCACCAGGTCCATGAGCCAGAGAAATTAACAGGGTGGGACCGGTGTACTCGTATGGTCAACCACTGTGTAGGAGTCTCCCGCCATAATGGGGGGCTTATATTAAGCGGAACAATTGCCCACTGGCTGTTAAAGATGAGAGCTGGGATCTGATTGGTTGCTATGAACTTTTACATTTCACCAATTTTGATTTATGTCTCCCATTAATACTGAAAATAAATCCTAGCAGAAATAGAATTTAATAAACATGGTGGGCCATGGAACTCCAACCATAAAATGTGCATTGACACAAACTAATATACAAACTTACTAAGGGCTCTTTCACATCTGCGTTCTTTTCTTCCGGCATAGAGTTCCGTCGTCGGGGCTCTATGCCGGAAGAATCCTGATCAGTTTTATCCTAATGCATTCTGAATGGAGTGAAATCCGTTCAGGATGCATCAGGATGTCTTCAGTTCCGTAACGGAACGTTTTTTGGCCGGAGAAAATACCGCAGCATGCTGCGCTTTTTGCTCCAACAAAAATCCTGAAGACTTGCCGCAAGGCCGGATCGGGAATTAATGCCCATTGAAGGGCATTGATCCGGATCCGGCCTTAAGCTAAATGTCGTTTCGGCGCATTGCCGGATGCGACGTTTAGCTTTTTCTCAATGGTTACCATGGCTGCCGGGACGCTAAAAAATATTTGAGAATGCTGACATAGATGGGGTAGGGGTTGTGTTTTTAGTAATAATGTAGATAACGTACGCTCCTCAACATTGAAAGTTCTACACCAAGAAGCACAAGCCGTAAGGTTATGCAAATCTAGGAAGTAGCAGACGTTGCTAAGATCTACAGATGATCAAATTATGAAGCACCTAGCTTGTCTGTGTCATGTAGGGGGAAGCATAAACGCCAGATTAAAGGCAACATTTTTTGGTCACATAAAGCCTCAAAAATCTGATTGAAGTTATGTGAGATGATTGTAATTCCTCCTGTTCATTGACATGCCAGTTATCACCACTTTTCACACACTGAGAGGGACAGAATCTATGAAGTGAGAGATCTTGGTATATCACTTCGGTAGATCGCTAACGCACCTAGGCTGAGATGTCACCACTGTTCAATGTTGCATGTCCTGGTGGAAAATAAACTGGAATGACAGCAATAAGCCAACAGAAGCGAACCTCTGCCTGGATGGATCTTCTCACTAGATGAATAGTGTATAGGGATCCATAGTGTACTGCAAGTCATCACATCCAAAGCCTAGGGCAGCAAACTATGTCTACACAAACCATCAGAAGGCACTTACATGACAATGGGCTATGATCCAGAAGTCTAGCTACAGGTGTTACATTGACCTCAAACCACTGTTCCAAAAGATTCTCATGGTGCACAGTAAGATGGCAATGGAGGCTGAAATGGAGTCCTATCCTTTTCAGCTATGACTCTCACTTTTGTTTCAGATGCAAGGATAGCCATAGATTGGTCTGGAGACCAGAAGAGCAATGCCAAGGGAATGTCACACTGGTCCTACAATTGGGTTTATGGTGTTGGTAATATGGCCCTCTCTAGTTTTCATTTCAGGTACACTAAAAGCTCAATGTTACATTGATTTGGTCATGGAACCAGTGGTACGGCCAATCCTCCAAAGTGTCCCAGGAGCTATTTTTTTTTTTAAACTTTAGTGAAAAATAAATATCTGTTACAGTCATATCAGTGTAGCAATGATAGCGAGGGTCTTCCCTTTACAGAGAGGTATTCAGGTAACAGAAGACAAACATAAAACAGTATATCAACATTGAGGATGCCAGGAGCTATTTTTTAATAGGACAATGCCAGGCTGCATGTTGCATGTAGTACTCTGGAGTTGCCTCCCATTGAGCACATCTGGGACCTGATTGGTAGGCAATTGTTAAGGGAGCTTGCATAAGAGTTTGATGATCTGTGTGCCCGAATGAATTCAGCGTGGCAAAACATATCTCCGACAAGCCAAGCATTAATGACCTAATTAATAGCATGCCAAGGCGTGTAAGTGTGTGTATTTATGCACATGGAGCTCATACTCAATATTGAATTAATTGAGTTGTTTTGAATATTTTGTTTCCATTTTTTTAGCATTGGCATATCATTTACATGTCTATTGATCCTTTGATTTCCATAGTTCCACGACTTTTCCTTCTTGGTGTTTCAATTTCACTGTTGAGGAATGTATAATGTATATTTATATTATGCAATCCTAATATATGGTAATCATTTCATGCACGTGTATTTAATTTTCCAGTGCTGTCTAGAAAAGCTTTCTTGTTTAGAATGCAGTTTTTTTTTTTTCTTCATGCATATGAAGGCATGGCAGGAATACGATATATTCACATTCTGATGAGCATTTTGTTGAAATTTAGATAGAAAATCATGTAGGCTTTTACAAGGCTCCTCAATGAGCTGTAAAAATGCAGCTATTCTGGTATCAAAACTGTCTCCATAAATCTATTTTTTTTGTGATTGGTAACTATGGGCAGCAAGATCACTTAGGAGGCTTCCTTCACACAGTATTTGGAAGCATGTTTTTACTTGTGAAAATGCCAAGTTTTTTTTTTTTTTTACATTTTGCAGTATTTTTAATGATTTCAAACATTTCAAACAATTCTTTCTGCCTTTTTTTTAAGTCCTATAAAGAACCCAAGGGAAAATGCTGGAATAAAGAGCATTTGGGGTTTAAAAAAAAAAAAAAAAAAGAGTTAAAAACTCACAAGCAATGGAAAAAAAAGCCTCCTAGAAATGCTTTAACACTTAAGTAAAATTACATTGTTAATACTTCTTATGATTGCACGGCACTCGGAAGGCAGGTGCTCAACTATGCCGTGTTCTATCAGAAAACTTTAACTCGTCAGATTCCCTTACCCCATGTGCCGGGAATGTGCACCTCCGCGCAAGCGCAGTACCATGGCACGGCGCCTCCGCGCAAGCGCAGTACCAGGGTATAGGTAAGGTAAAATTACAGTAAGCGTTGACTGATGGACGCACGGACACCGCGCGCGCGCTCTCAGGGGTAAGGAGATCTGACAGTCTTTTGTCTTGTTAAATCTCTTTGCCCTCACACTGTGCACGTGCGGATTGTGAAATCTCCTTACCCTTACTCTACAGCGCGCTTCAAATTCATTGCTGGCTGAATCTGTGTGTGCGCAGTGTGAGGGTAAGGAGATTTAACAAGACTAATGACCGTTAGATCTCTTTACCCCTGAGAGCGCACGCGTGGTGTCCGTGCACACGTCCATGAGTCAACGCTCACTGTAGTCTTAACTTACCCATGCCCTGGTACTGCGCTTGCGTGGAGGCGCCGTGCCATGGTACTGTGCTTGCGTGGAGGCGCACACCCCCGGAAGTCACGTGGTGTAAGGGAATCTGATGAGTTAAGGTTTTCTGACAGAACACCAGCATTGACAGAGAAACAAGGTGCTCCATAGGTGATAAATATAAATTTATTGACAGCAATCCAAAATTTTCGTTCTGATCTCAGACCTTCCTCAGATAATGAGACATCACCACAAGTATAGAGCAAACAGTAGTAAAATCAATGCAAAATGCCACCACTTTTGCTAGAGAACAGCACTGTGCATCCTTCTGCATAAAAAAAACACCAAATGTAAACAGTTAAAAAAAAAAAAAAAAAAACACTCAGACCTGTAGAAATGCTCACAAAATCCTATGTTTTATTTTTATTTTTTTGCTTTTGGCAATTTCTGTTTATTAAAAAGATCCTCTTGTAAGAGAGGGATCATAGCTTGTTCTGCTACTGGAGTCAGCAACCAGCTGTACTCTGTGTGACTCCCAGTCAGCAAGTGTTCAGTTCTCTTCCAGCGCCATCACGGGTCAAAATAAGTTTACATGGTTTCCATTAAAAATGTGCACTGCCTCTATT
This sequence comes from Bufo gargarizans, assembly GCF_014858855.1. Taxonomy (NCBI): domain Eukaryota; kingdom Metazoa; phylum Chordata; class Amphibia; order Anura; family Bufonidae; genus Bufo; species Bufo gargarizans. The sequence continues at coordinate 486,076,206 of NC_058083.1, forward strand.
AAAGGAGTTGTTCATTAACCCCTTCCCGACCGCCAATATACAAGTATGGTGGAAACAGGGTCTTTAAATATGACATCTGCTACATTCGTTCACCTTTTCAAAAGAAGATATTTATTGGAAATGTCTGTAATCAATAAGGCCAATCGCAGACATTTAACTTCCCAGATGCTGTAGTCCCTTAGACCTCAGCATCTGAGGTGGCTTTCCCCAGAAGCCCATCACAGCCAGAGCCTAAACGGCTTCCCCGCTGTAGTAGACTCAAGCCTTTGTGGTAGCCTATGTTCCTATGGAGCCCTGCCTGTGACAGGGCTCCAGAGGAATGTACAGTATCAAATCTCCCATAGACGCCCATAAAAAAATAAAAAATAAAAATTCAAACCAACCTCCTTCTCCCTAATAAAAATAAAAATAAATAAACAATAAAAAATAAACCTCATAGGCATTGCCGTGTTCCAAAATGCCCAAACTATTAAAATATAAAAATATTTATCCTGTAAGGTGAATGCTGTAATTGAAGAAAAAAATTGAAATAGCTAATTGGTCATTTTTTGGGTCAGTTCACCTTCCAAAAATTGAATAAAAAGTGATCAAAAAGTCATACATGCTCCAAAATAATATCAATAAAAAACTAGAGATCTTCCCACAAATAGATCTCTGTTCTGTTGATTGACATGGGTCATCTAATTAGGATAGGCCTAAATGTATATTCTTGGAAAGCCTCCTTTAATAAGCCCACAATTCAGATGCTTCACAGCAGGGGTGTAGTAATGCAGGTGTAGAGGTAGCTATCACATACCTGCCATTTAAGACAGAGCTACTATAATGGTACATAGGACAGATATATGTTAAAGGGATTTTCAAGGCTCCTGATTAGTATTGAGCGAATCAAGGTGCATGAAGTGGAATTTGATCAAAATTTCTTACAAAATTAAATTTGCCGCAAAGTCGAATTTCCTCATGCTTCATGGTAACGAATCAATTTTCCCTGAAATTGGGTAAAAAAAAAAAAATCATGCTTACCTCGTACATTTGTGCTGGAAGAGCCTGCTGCCCCCATCGTGATTGAAGAGCCCGCAAAATCCAGTGCACAGTGACGTATGATGTCACCACGCTGGCCAATGTGATGACATCATAAGATTTCACGCTGGATCTTCAGTCAAGGTGGCTGCAGCAGGCTCTTCACAATCAATTGGATGAGGCAAGTATGATTTTATTATTTTTTATTATAGACTTAAATATTAAAGTCAGATGCTGCGATCAGCGATGAACGTGGCATCTGAGGGGTACAATGATGGGGGTCATTGCTCCCGCTATTTACAAAGAAATACGCTTTGTGACAAAGTAATTTGTCACAAAGCAAATGTTTTTTTAAAATTCGGCAAAGCAGCCAAATCATATTTTAGAAAACTATGCTCAACACTACTCCTGATATTAATGAGTTTATCAATTACTGATTGGTTGAGAGTCAACACCCTGCACACCCACTGATCAGCTGTTCCCTGCAGACTCCAGCACCAGAACTAGCACTTTGAATGGAGCCGAAAGAACAGCTCCTTCAAAGTGTAGTTGCCGTGCTGGGTAACTGCAGCTAGACTACCATTGACTTAAATGGTAATCTAGCATGTCCACTAAACTTTGAATGAGCTGTGCATCTGGATTAATTAAAAGTGCTAATTCCAGAGCCGGAGGCTGCAGGGAACCATTGATTAGTGTGGGTGCAGGGTGTCAGACCCTCACCGGTCAGATTTTGATGACCTATAAAGAGGATAGGTCATCAGTATCAGAAGCATAGAGAACCTCCTTAACTAGACACTTAACTTTCAATTGACAAAGGAGTTTTCTGAGATTGTGATATTGATGGCCTATGCTCAGGATAGGTTATCCATATCAGATCAGCAGGGGTCCACCTCCTGGCATCCCCACTAATCAGCTGTTTGAAGAGGTTGCAGCTCTACTTTGAGCGCTGTGGCCTCTTCTTAGGTCAGTGACATCACGGTCATTGGTCACATAGCCAAGGGCCCAGCTGAGTACCATTCAAATGGTGCTGAGCTGCAATACCAAGCATGGCAACTATCCAATGGACATTGCTGTGCTTGGTAAGCAGAGGATTCCATGGGCGCTCCTCAAACCCCCGCCGATCTGATATTGATGACCTATTCTAAGGATAGGTCATCAACATTAGAATCTCAGAAAACTCCTTTAACCCAGCAAAAGGCTTTGAAAAAGTCAAGTTGAAGTTTGCTATATACCTAAAGTGTTAACACATGTCAAGTTAAAGGGATTGTGTCCTCTCAAACATTGGTAGCATATCCATAGGATATGCCACCAATGTCTGATAGCTGCGGGTTCTACCTTTGGGACCCGCAGCTGTCTCTAAAACGAAGTCTGCAAAGTGAAGGCCGCCCTCCATTCTTTTATATGGGAGTAACCTAAATAGCCAAGCGACTCGCTCAGCTATTTTCGGAAGTCCCATAGAAATGAATGGGAAGGGGACTGTGCAAGCGCAGCCACCCCTCTATTCACTTCTATAGGGTTGATGGAAATAGCCAAGCCAGCGCTCGGTTATTTATGGCAGTCCCATAGAAACAAATAGTGGATGGCTGTGCCTGCTCGGTCTGCTCTCCTTCAGTTTTACAGATAGCTGCCAGTTCCACAGTTAAGACCTGCACCTATCAGACCTTGGTGGCATACCCTAGCCATATGCCACCAAAATGTAATATGACGCAACCTACATCTACATCTGCAATGTCCATTGCAGATTTGGCACCATTGCCCTTCTGTGCCCGTCCTTTGGCAATTAGTACATACCAATAAATAGAAAGCATTGATATTGTGGGTTTCTAGAAATTATGAGATTGAAATGAATATCTTTGCGTCGTTTTAATGAATTGCTCCCATTGTGAACAGTATAAACATTTTCAAGATGGATCAAGTAATGATTTAAATTGGAAGCGCTTATTGCAGTGAGTCAATCTCGGCACTTTAAAGCAGAAAATATATTTATGAATAAATAAACCGTTTTATATTGATGTAAAATTTTAATAAGTCGTTAATGACTTCTGCAGCGCTTTTCTCATTTTGTTGCATTCACAATAACATTGCCTCTAATTATTTCCCAACAAACGATATTTGTCGCGCATTCTAATTAAACGCACCATTCACATTCCTCTGTTTTCAGGGAAACTTTTTAGAAAAAAAAGGGGAAAAAAAACGAATGTGTTTGATCGACAAGGAAATGATAAGTTATTACATAGCGAGAGCTCGGCGTGCGCTATTCTATGGCTGTATCTGAATATCCCTTCGTCTGGAATGCTTAACACTGTGGGATCTTCAGGCTTTTGAAACAAATTATAAATGGCTGTAAACAGCATATAAAAGAGCTTGAGCGACTTTGTTTCATCTCGCCTGTTATTATTAGTATCTTACCTAACCAGGTCACAGGCTCCCTGGATGCGCAGAAACTCCTTGCAGCCATAAGGGAAGATTACTTAAGCAATATTATAGATTTAGGATGCATGAGTCAGATAACGACTATACACTTATGCCGTATCATTGCCTAAAATCTAAACTTAAAGGAAATGTGTCACCAAAAATGCAATCTTCCAGTTAAAACCAGATAGCGACGCACATCCTTTTTTTTCTGCTTTTATTTTCTGATTGCAGATTTATTTATTCTATTTTCTGAACATGGTTATGGGGCAGCCATCTTGCCTGAGCATTTAGAAAGCATTAAGAAAATTGCTTTACGGCAGCACCATGGGCCATAGACACAATGGTCAGGAGGGGACCTGGCAGGGTTTTCTAGACATGCTCCGCGACTTGTGCAGAGGTCATTGTACAAGGAAAGGATAGATAAGCTTTGACAGTCACCTGTTGTGAATGGTGGATCCTGTCTTATCTACACACAGAGGTGATATCATTACTGGTTGGATTAGAATGACAGATAAGCAGTATCTGCAGTAAAGTGATCTGTAAAGACCATGAAGGGTGCCTACTATTAAGTTTGGTGGCCAGTGTGAAAACTGCAGGATTTTATGTTTTTTTTTTGTTTAAACATAGATGTGTATTTGGAAAATTAAAGGGGTTGTCTCATCATGGACAATGGGGGCATATCGCTAGGATCCCAGATCCCAGGCGCGGGTCCCACCACTATATCGAGAATGGAGCCCCGCAAGATGGTGGCTGGAGGACCCATGTTCAGCCACCACAAAGCCGGCTCCCCATAGAAGTGAATGGGAGCGTACCAGGCATGCGTGGCCCCCCCCACTCCCATTCATTTCTATGGGGCCGACGAAAGTAACCGAGCCAGTGCTCAGCTATTTTTGCCGTCCCCATAGAAAGTGAATGGAGGGCAGCTGCGGATGCGCAGTGCGCTCTCCTTCACTTGCAGGGCTCCGTTCTCGATATAGATGCGAGACCCGCACCTATAAGACAATGGGGGCATATCCTAGCGATGAGACAACCCCTTTAAAGAGAACATCATCAAAAAGTCTTAAAAAATATGTTAAACATAAAAATTTGATTTAGGTTACTTTCACACTAGTGTTTTTGCTGGATCGGGCAGGGTTAATAAAAAAAAAAAAAACGCTTCCATTACTGATAAGGCTACTTTCACACTTGCGGCAGGACGGATCCGACAGGCTGTTCACCATGTCGGATCCGTCCTGTGGCTATTTCGCCGTGCCGCCGCTCCGTCCCCATTGACTATTATGGGGACGGGGGCGGAGCTCCGGCGGTGCACGGCGAAAGTAATTTTAGTCCGGCGGCCTTTCGTGCCGGAGCTCCGCCCCCGCCCCATTGACTATAATGGGGACGGAGCGGCGGTCCAGCGGCACGGCGAAATAGCCGCAGGACGGATCTGACATGGTGAACAGCCTGTCGGATCCGTCCTGCCGCAAGTGTGAAAGTAGCCTAATACAACTGTCTGCATCCGTTGTGAACGGATCCGGTTGTATTATCTTTAAAATAGCCTAGACGGATCCGTCATGAACTCCATTGAAAGTCAATGGGGGACAGATCCGTTTTCTATTGTGTCAGAGAAAACGGATCAGTTCCCATTGACTTACATTGTGTGGCATGACGGATCCATCTTGTTCCGCACAATATCGCAGACAGAAAAACGCTGCTTGTGGTGTTATTCTGTTCCCGATGGGGAGGCAATAAACGGAACGGTATGCATTCTGGTGCATTCCGTTTCATTCAGTGCAGTTTTGTCTCTATTGACAATGAATTGGGACAAAATGGAAGCGTTTTCCCCCGCTATTGAGATCCTATGACGGATTTTAATAGAGGAAAGGGAAAGCGCAGATGTGAAAGTAGTCTTAAACTATAGGTCATTTTCTGACGACAGAAAGGATTCCCAGACCATTCACAGGTGGAAACCTTTTGGGAGTCTATAAGTAATGACAGATGCAATGAATAAGAGTTAAAGGGATTTTCCCGGAGTTCAGCATTAATGACCTATCATCAGTATCGGTCAACAAAAGCTGCTCATCGGGAGTCGGATTCCCCCGCCCAATCATTGCACTGGTGAGCGCTGCGGCCTCCTCACAGCATACCAAGCACAGTGCCATACACTATATAGTGGCTGTGATTGGTATTGCAGCCCAGGCCTATTCACTTTAATGGGACTGAGCTGCATCTAGGCCAGTAATGGCTAACCTCCGGCACTCCAGCTGTGGTAAAACTACGACTCCCAGCATGCTCCATTTATTTCTATGAAGTTATGAGAACAGCCAAGAAAGTGTACATCTTGGGAATCATAGTTTTAACACAGCTGAAGTTTCAGAGGTTAGCCATCAGAGGTCTAAGCTGTGACTGATGTCACCATTTATAGTACTCATGTTCTTCTTTGTGGTAGAGGGGTCATTGGGTTCCACCAGTCAATTGGTCTCAGTAGTCCGGCCTCTGCACCTGTCCCTGTCTATTAAAGTCTGTTTTATACATTTTTAAGGACACTTAATTAGGGAATCACGTGTAATTTAAGACTTCTGTTGGGTTCGCTGTTTGATAGCTAAGCACTTGGACAGATATATGAATTCACATACGGCGCTGGACATCTTAACTAGCATTCAAGGTCCTCTACGGTGTCAGGATTTACAGATTTTCTTCTTTTAATGCTGCTGTATAGTCCCTAAATCCTGGAGTCTTAGTGACCCTTAAAGACTTGGAACCATTGTTGTAAGCGACATAATGGCCATGCCATTAAGAAAAGGCCAAGTGTTGCAATACGACATACTTAGGGAATACGTGAATTAAATTACTAGACATTATTTAAGCTACCAGGGACTGTTCTGATTAGTGGAGCTATAGCTGCTGAAAATGCCTCTTCTGAGAGTTTGCTAGAAATCAACTGCAGGCTGTTCTTGTGGTTTCATTAAGACTTGCAGGGTCTCTTGAGTACAAGGATAACCTTGATTTAATTGATCAAAATCTGTAAAGAAGAGAAAAATATATGAGAGGTGGGATTGTGCATTATGTGCCTGTGTAATCACAACAGAATTTAAGGAGAACTGCAACATATAAAAGGCTGTAGTGTCCAAAAGCTCCATCAAACCTCCCAGTCACCAGTACATCACTTTCTATTACCGATGAGTCACTTCCACTTTGTGGACTTTCAGGAAAAATTTGATTTCCTCGTGCTTCGTGGTAGCAAAGCAATTTAACCTGAAATAGTGTAAAAAACACCTGATTCATTTGCTTGTGACGGGCCGTCACCATGTTGCTTGAAGATCTCAGCCAAAATCCCATGCACAGTGATGTATGACATCACCGCGCCAGCTGGCATGATGATGTCATTTCGGGCTATGCAAGATTTCGCGCCAGACCTTGAAGCAAGATGGCGGCACCAGGCCCGTTGCGAGTAAATGGATCAGGTAAGTATTTTTTTACTTTTATTGTACACTCTGTTATTAATATCAGATGCAGCGATCATGTATGAACACGCCATCTGAGGGGTACAATGATGAGGGACAGCACAATCACCGCTCCCTGTCATTGCACCCATTACTTACAAAGAAGTGCACTTTGTGACAAAGTAATTCTTCACAAAGATTTTTTTAAATAAAATTCAGCAAAGCAGTCGTATTGAATTTTTTTATTCTTCGCTCATCACTACTTGCTATTTCTGGAATAGTCTTCTACTGGATAATCATTTAGTTTATTACTGAGGCTCCTGATATTGATTACCATTCAGCTCCATTCAAGGTGTAGTGGCCATGCTTGGTTACTGCAACTCAACTCCCATTAAGCAGTAACTATAATCCAGCATGGCCACTACAGAGGAGCCACCTGCTTCCTGCTGCATTCCAGAGCTATAGTTTAAGCGCTGGGGAGCAGATATTAATGACCTATCCTGAGCATAGGTCATCAATATCAGGAGCCTGGTAAAGTGCTTTAAGTAGCACAACAACAAAGGGATGGGGCAAGGTGAATATAAGGTAGTCTTTAATGTATTAGACCAGAGTTCCCCAACTCCAGTCCTCAGGGCCTACCTACCAGTCAGGATTTGAGCATATCCCACAGAATGAACACCTGTGGTAAGTCCTAAGGCATTGACACTAATTATATCACCTGCTCAATACTAAGGAAATCCTAAAAACATGACCCGTAGGTGGGCCCTGAGGACTGGAGTTGAGTAACACTGTATTAGGCGATTATCTGCCAAGTCTGGTGATTTCAGTAGGACTGCCCAACCATCTAATATGTATGGTGGTGTCCCAACTTTCCCCCATGTTGGTTGAAAGAAGGATCATGCTATTAGATTTCATTCATCGTGTACTCAGGGGTTAAGCTGTTGGTCAGAGGAGATTTGGCCAAGCAGACCAGTTTACTTTTGAGCAACCATTACGGTGCACTTAATCCATCTTTACAAATGTTTTTCTGCAAAGACAAAAAGCCTTCTTTGTCATAACAGATGTAAAGCTGTCAATTAGCTGCGGGAAACCAAGATGATATCTTGAAAAAAACCATTGATGCTTATGTTTCAATCCGAATTTCAGGGAAAATTCGATTTGCCGTGAAGTCAAATTTCCTCATGCTTCGTGGTAACAAATCAATTTTCCCTAAAATAGCGGTAAAGCAAATTATACTAATCTCATCCATTTGTGCGCTGAGTCCTCCGCAGCCATCTTGATTGAAGATCCAGTGCAAAATCTCAAACGCGGTGACGTGGTGAAGTTGTGCTGATTCTTCAAGCAAGATGGCCGCAGCGGGCTCTTTGTGATCAAATGGATAAGGTGATTATTTTTATACATTTTTTTTAACAGATTAACCCCTGATGGAACTCAATAGTGGTCTCAGATGCTGCAATTAGTGATGAATACAGCATCTGAGAGGTTTAATGATGAGCGGCGCAATTGCCGTTCCCCGCCATTGCACCGTTACAAAGAAATGTGCTTTGGCGAAGCAGCCAAATCGAAGTTTTGAGATCATTTCTACTTATATTAATAATATCTCAAGTTTTTCTATGAATATTGGTTCAATCAGATCTCCAATAATTACAGAAGAAAGGCAAAAAAACAACAGAAAAGCCCCCCAAAAAAATAGGTGCACATGTGTCCAGAAGGTTACAGCTACTGGTGTTCGTGGAGTATTCTGCTTTTTGGACGTTCAGTAGACATATCCCTTCTATATACTGTAGTTGTGGTCCACAGCATCTCCTCAGGGAGCTATTTTCAGTGGAAGCCTAATAAAAGTGTCAGCACTTTAGGTGATAAGTGACATGATCATTACTATTGGAAACCAGAGAACCCATTTAAATATCGAATGTTGTGTTACAGAAAACAAATGTATTCGGTCTGCGGTGAGAAGACAAACAAAAAGCATTAATGAAGTTTTCCAGGAGTAAAATATTGATGACCTATTCTCAGGTCTGTATGAAGAGACTTCCCTGAGAGCTGCAGTCTCTTCCAAGACCAGTGTATTGGTCACATGATCTATGGGCTTGGGCTGCAATACCAAGGACAGCCACTATGGTATTCTGTAAGAAGACCATGCTGCTCATCTGAGCAGTGTGACCTCTTCAAAAAACTGATCGGCACGGGTGTTGACAGTCAGACCCTCCACTGACGATGATATGGATAGGCCATCAATATTGTACTCTCAGAAAATCCCTTGGCTTGTATTTTTGTATCTGCAAAATATGGTGCTGTTCTGCTCCAATCTGGCATCATATTGAGTACAGAATATGTTGGCTGTCTTGGTGACATCTACTATCCACACTGTTGAGTGGCTTGGCCTCCAATGAGGAGGAAGGAATTAGTTGTTTAACCAAGGAACATTTTTGTCTCCCAGTTTTAAATATAGTTTAGATTTTACAAAGAAATATTAAGTGACCTGTATAATTAGTCCTCATCCATGATTTATGTGCTCTTAATAACCTCTCCCATAGACCAACAATATAACCAGATTCTGAAGCGTATTTTTTTTTCCAAGTATCTTTTTGTGCAATTAATTATTGCACATAAAGAGAGGTAATTTTGATTTTGAAGAACACGAGTGGCTGAAGGGATGATTATGCCACTTCAGACCATCCACAGCCCATTTGCTAATTTAGTAGGTCTTATGAAAGTCATTGTGTTGTTGAAATGTGTTGTTGTTTTTTTTTCCTAAAACAAAATACGTTTTGTGTGATACGGTTAATTCACATGTAATTAGACCTGTCATAGAAGTTCTGGGGTGAATGTGTGTGTGATGGGTCAAGTGCTTATGCATATTCTGAAGCAAAGCAATCAGCATAATGAATTCACTAGCACTGAAGTATAGAAAAAGAGTTTCTGTTCTCTAGGGCCGTCTCATGTTTTTGAGATTTTTTTTATTTTTATTATAATATACATCAAATCTTCTGACAAGTTTAAGGAAATTCCCACCATGAAGATCCGGTCTTAAATAATATATTTGAAATTAATCCTTTTATCAAATTGGCATCAGTTAAAGGGGTTGGCAACTTTCTGGCTACTTTTGACCAATATGTAGATAAGATGACTATATGACACTTACTAATATAGCCTTTGTCAATTTTCAGTGCTGTTTGCTATAATTCATAAGTCATGTCCCCTTGTTGGGCACACAGAAGACCTTTCCATTAGAAGGCTGCTGATGGAGGGTCATGTGACTCGGCAAAAATAACTCCAGACACGTCACTCATCCGTCTCAGGAGACTGAGTGATTTGCCTGATCACATGACCGTCCATCAGCAGCCATTTTATGGACAGGATCTCTATGTGGACAGCGCAAAAGGCTCTACCAACAAGGCAGAATGCCCTATGAAATATAGAAAATGGTGCAGAATATCAACAAAGACGATACTTGTAAGTGCCATATAGTCATCTTACAAACACATTGATGAACAGTAGCCAGAAACAGGCCAACCCCTTTAAGCAAGTGGCACCTTTCATAATAACTCCTTGCCCCAAAATTCTAAATTCTACCATTGGATTTGTCACTGACAATGTTCTACTATAGTTCCTATATTGCAGAATGATCTTGCCCAGATGAGTTCATTCATTCATTTATTTCAGGCATCACAGCATTGCTATATTGCACACACACATTAGCTCCTTTGCTTACATACGGGGCAAGCAAACTCATCGCTGCTTCCCTGGGAGTATGCCTTTGGCTGGCCAAACACATAAAATAGCAGTCACAACTATCCCCTCATGCACATAACAAACAATGTCCTCTTAGTAGGTAAAGGGGTAGTAAGAGACCTATGGACTCCTTTGGCTAGGAAACAAAAGTATCAGGGATCATGCATATGACCTTATGTATTTTGCGTTCTGCAAAACATGGATCCACAAAAACAAAAAACGGATGACATCCTTGTGACATAATTTTTTTTTTTACGGATCCATTGTAACAATGCTTGTTCTTGCTGCAAAATGGACAAGAATAGGACATGTTCTATTTTTTTGCGGAACAGACTTGCAGACATATGCATACAGAATGCATACAGAATGCACACAGAGTCATTTCCTTTATTTTGCAGCCCGCGTATGTGCCCCAAAAAAATAAAAAATTGGATATGGACAAAAAATACACCCTGTTGACGGCAAAAAATTATTCTGTATGTGGACAAGCAATTTCATTAGCAATCGCTTCTCCCCATACTGTGGAGGAGATCACTGTATGTAAATCTTATCGTCAGGTGCATCGGTCCATGTATAGGGGCCATTAGAGTCCGGACACCCCCATTAACAAGAGCTGGTTGAGTGGTGTCCAGGTGTGTCCTTACTTACCTTTCCGACATATCCTGAGATGAGTGGCACAAGATGACCAATTAAAACAAAAACATGGTTTCGTGATACTCTGTCTGGAGTTATTTATGCTATATGTGGCCACCCGGTGATGGTAAATTGCAGCCTGATAATGCATAGGATTTGTATCATGATAAGTCAGTGTCCTTAACCAAATTCATGGAAAAGTATGGGTGGACCCCTCTGTATCTACTATCTATGTAATGTATCTATTTATTTTTGTCTCCAATATTTTACTCTTCATTTTATTATTACCGGTTCTTAACAGAAAACTGGGTAACATTTAGAAAAGCAAACCTATCATAAAACACTTTATGTACGGGTCACTGAGAGCAGATCTGAATGATCTTGACTCTATTCATGCGTTTCTTCTCATAACACATAACAACCTGGAAGATTTGTGTGAATCCGCAGCCTAACAAATAGAGGAACAACGCAGACGGGGTCACCAGTAAAATTATGGATTGCAACGGTTAAGTGAAATAAGTGAAAACTGTGTATCAATCTTCTAGACAACAAGATGCAGTTAACAGTGAAGCTGGCTGGCCAATTGCTATATAGGCTTAATGGACCATTTACCTAGAAATAGGACAAAGACGCTCTTTTAGGACACAAATCACAAGGAAAAGCTCTTAGGAGCCAAGCAGGCATATTGCCAAAACTCTGTACTTATGCAGCGAGAAAAAAAACCTAAAAAACAACAACAATATAACCACTTACTGCTCAAAGAAAGGATAAGGTAATTACTATTCTGAAAGAGTATGATGAGAAAGTTGGGACATCAGCTGGCAGCCACCAAAATACTAAGGAAATCTCTCTAGGGGAAAATAACCGAATTTAAAACTCGAATGAAGGTAGGAAAATGCAAGATGTAAGATACATGTGGGCATCTTAAGTGCCGTAATAATGAATCAAGGTCCTGCACATTCCCCAGGCTTCGCGGCGGCAACTATTTCCCACGTTTTATGTAGATGTTTCTGTATTAATGGATATAAACTCGGATACAATATGTCATAGTAAAAGCTCCAATATAGTTAGAAATGTGTCCTTCTTTAACTGTTCTCTTGGCTCAACAGATGGCAAGATGTATGCCGAGAAAACCAGCTTTAAAAAATATATATATATTATATGGGGATATTGTGATATTCTGTCATGAGATGTCTATGCTATATGTGTGTTGTTGTGTGGTCACCCAGTGGTTGTGTTTGGTATACGCAACACCTGTACCTGGTGTGGTGTCTCTTCTATATAGACTTCCTTCTTCTTTCTTATGGCAGATAGGCTGCTCAGGTGGCTTACATGGAACTTTTTGGCTTCCGAGACATAGTTGGGGTCACATGAGGTTCCAGATTTCTTTGTGGTGCTTTACTTGAAGTTCAATTTATGGGTACTACCATGAGGCTGACAACTGTGTACATTAGTATTATAAGGCCAGCACTCTGGGGTCTCTAGTGAGGATGGCATTACTGTGGAGGTGTGGATATTACTATGAATCTTGAACTATGGGCACTATGGCTATTTCAGTGTGCCCTACTAGTTCTGAATTTTTCTTCAGACAGAATCCATGGATCGCAAAATAAAATGTATTATGACATTCAGCAGAGATGAGCGAAGTTTTGGAAAATTCGATTCGGCTGCTTCGCTGAATTTTACAAATAAATTCTCTTTGACAAAGTACTTTTTCAGGAAGCGCATTTTTTTTGTAAGTAGTGGGTGCAATGACAGGTAGCTGAGATCATCATTGTACCTCTCCAATGCCCCGTTCATACATTATCGCAGCATCTGAGAGTAAAAACTGTGTGAAATTAACAGAAAAAAAATTAAATCATACCTACAGCCTCCATTTGCCCGCGATGGGCCAGCTGCTGCCAACTTGCTTGAAGATCTGGCACAAAATCTCACGCAGCCCGAGATGATGCTGTCACACACGAGATTTCGGCCGAGATCTTAAAGCGGTGGCCAGCCCGTTGTGAGCAAATGGAGGGAGTAAGTATGATTTTTCTTGTTTTTACACTATTTCAGGTTAAATCGATTTGCTACCTCGAAGCACGAGGAAATTCGGCTTCACGGCAAATCAAATTTATCCTGAAATTCGACTTACACTTTGTTGGATTTGATTTGCTCATCTCTATTCAGCTCTACAAGACACTGTGCCTGGTTTGTTAGGTTTACCTGAGTTCATCTGAAAAAAAAAAAGCTTTAAAGTCATGGCCACTAGGGGGCTCGCTTCAACCTAAGTTGCAGTCCACGGCCTGTTGTCAAGCAAAATCCGTCCCTAACAGGCTAAGCCTCTTTCACACGAACTATACGGATTAGCTCCGTATTCGTTCAGGGTGCGTTCAGGAAAACTAACACCATTTCGCAAGCAAGTCCAGTCAGTTTTGTCTGCGATTGCGTTCAGTGGTTCAGTTTTTTTCGCACGAGTGCAATGCGCTTTGATGCGTTTTTCACGGGCCTGATAAGAAACTGAAGGTTTACAAAAGAAATCTCTCAGCAACCATCAGTGACAAACAGCCCCATTCACTTCTATGGGGAAAGGGCTGCATGAAAAACACTGAATATAGAACATGCACAGATTTTCACGCAACGCACAACTGATGCGTGAAAAACAACTCTCGTGTATACAGACCCATTGAAATGAATGGGTCCGGATTCAGTGCGGGTGCAGTGCATTCACGTCACACCTTGCACCCGCGCGGAAAACTCACTTGTGTAAAAGGGACCTAAGACTCTCTCCCTAGAGACAAAGACGATGGCTGAGGGTAAGTGGGGGGTGTCAGAGCTAACCCAACTCGTACCTATCTAACTTTCACTTTTATGGCATATCCATCAAGTCTAATGTTTTTTGTATTTTCTCATATTTAACAACCATGTGTTTGGGCAAAAAATAGAAATTTAACTGATGAATGAAAGAGAAAAAACAAAGCTTAGGAAAAAGACTTTGAAATGAAGGTATCCAACCTGAGCATACAATAGCAAAATCGAAAGGTCAGTGTATCGGCAAAGGGCTTGATTCAAGTGGCTGGCAATCAGCCTCGGACTGTCCTGATGAGAGATGTCTTGAGTAATACTTGTTTTTCTCTGTTATCCAAGACTTTCCATCCACATTTTTGGGATTGTGCTCATGTTCTGTCAGTCTGGAGGCTGCAACGTATAAATTTATGGATGTTGTGATGTCAGCCCATCTCGTGACAGACAGGTGCACATTTATGTTCAATCCCGCTGATGACACTTACGCTGCGTATTTAGACCACATTATAAATTGCTTCCATTTCTGAGGAGCAGATGCTTAGAATGCTATTTATACATCTCTCTGTAGCTATTGCTTCCTACCAATTGCGCTGCTTCTGTCGTCTTGTTCTCTGAGTTATAAACTTAATCTGTTGAATTATTTTTGTCTATGACTCCGCGGCATAAACCTTATGCCTCTAACATATCTGTGTCAGCTATTAGCCTATAGGTTATAACTAGTTAAAGGGGTCATCCCATGAATAATGTAAAAATTGAAAATCAGACATCATTGCCCCTTTCTAGCAAACCAATCCGGTACCTAAAATGGATCCAGAGATCTCCCCATTTATTGCTCCAATTGCTTTGTTTCAAGCTAGCAGCTCAGGGGGGTATCTTTTCCCAGGGGGTGTATACTTCTGCTGCCACTGAGGGCATTTGAAGGATGGAACTGAGCATGTGCTTCCATCTCAGCGATCTGGACACAGAACTTGGAAAAAGAGCAAACAGCAGGTGGCGCTATGCAGATAGATTTCAGTGAATAGCTCAGCAGCTATACTAAATTGTTAATTACATGCAATTACACAAGTATTCTGATCCAGGTGCTGGTTTGAAAACTGTAGAAAAGTTTTTGCAGGGACAACCACTTTAAATACATAAGTACATATGGGTTGACTCTTCTCTTCAAATGTCATTAAAAACGGAAATTTCCATGAAGCAAATTCAATACAGTATTGCAACATGCTACTAAGATCCTTGACTGGTTGTAACTCACGACACAACTACTGGGTGACCACACATATAAGATAGACATCTTGTGACACAGTATCACAAAATCATGTTTTTTAAAAAGCTGTGCCATATAGCTCAGGATATGGTAAACCAAGAGTAAAGGTTAGGAAGGAGACTACTGTAATAGCATCAAAATCAGGATTTTATTTTTCTGGTTGTTAGTGCTACCCTATCCTTTGTGTTAAACTGGCCTTGTGTTTGGGTGTCTAGATAAGAATGTTCGATTGTGTGTACATTGGTTACATCTAGGGATGACCGAAGCGAGCTCGTATCCCTGATCCAAAGTCACTTCGCTCAAAACTTCGGTTTAATGCTGTACGGAGATCCGTCTCAATATAGCATTAAAATGTATGGCCTCCAACGAGGTGAAGACAGTTATTCCCGAATCTTACGGTTTTTGATTTTTAAACTGACAAACCATTTTAAAACTTGAATCCGAACTCAGCTTCGGCCATAACTGATACCTCGGCCATACAGCCTAGGATCCTATGACACAGTGCACTCAAAAGTGTTTTGTGTAAGATCTAGGCCGCATGAACATGATCAAACTACAAATCCATGTGGTATGGATCCAGTAAATGCCACCTATAGTCTGTTGTAAGCCCATCATGTCCCTATATGTGCCTCTGATTTCAGATATTTGCCCCTTGAAGCTTCCCTTTGAGTGGAGGATACATTGATTCTCAAGGCCACCATACAGCAGCATACCCTAATGCTTACAGATTCACAATTCAGACTTGCAATGACTGCATGTGCTGCCATACAGGATCTTTATATGTGGCTTTGCTTCAGGCATGTACAATGTTATATCACACTTTTTGAGTTCGGTACATTCACAGTAAATCAGTCATTTGTCATTTCCATGCAGTGTACTCATGAAACCGTTTAATTCCAGTCTTTCTGAGTTGCAAAATAAAGAAAAAATACTAAAATCTATGAAAAATTCATTTTCACACTTCTTAATGCAAAGATAAATGTGCCATCAATAGGGTGTTATACAACGTGCCGCTGCTTTTCTCGGCTTCTTAAATTCTTCCTGTTTCATGAATTCCTAAAATAATATGTGTTTTTAGCTTCAGTAAAAAGAAATGATGTGTGTGAAATTTGTACAACACTTCTCTAAAATATACTATGTATTACCTTCTGAAAGTTGCATTACAAAATGATTATCCCGTCTGGAGAACCCGTTTCTATGTGGCTTCCTAGGGCAAGAAGATGTTGTACAGAAGAATCTTCAGCTCAGGACCAGGGGCATACATAGAATTCATTGGGCCCCATAGCAAGAATCTGAATTGGACCCCATGGACCTTCCCAAGCCCCTCTGACTACCCACCCCTGGTCCCACCAACCTCCTACCCCAGCCACTCCCTCGTCCATGTACTGTATGTACATTGGTGCTACATTACACATTATTACAGTTTTTTATAACCTGGGAGGTGCTTATGAAACATGTACAGAAGCGGTGACATTCGCATGTATAATGTACTATATAGCACTACTGTCCAAGCCCACGTTCACATTACTGTCAGTATTCTGTTCTTCTGATTCGTCAGAATAAACAAAAAAAACAGATCCTGTATTTTGAGCATCCGTTATGCTCATTTATGCACATTTTGCATACATTTTAGACATTTCCGATTGAGATAAGTTTAAAAAATTGATAATTTGTGTAAAACTTTTTTTTCATCTAAAAAAAAAAAAAAGTGATCTCAGACAGAAATGGCTAAAGAGGATGCAAAATGTGCATAACTGAGCTTAACAAATGCTTAAAATACAGAATCTGTGTTTTCTTTATGTCTTCTTCTGTCTGATCAGAAGAAATGAAAACTAAACAGTAATGTGAACACGGCCTACGGCTTCATTCATATCTCCGGTTACTGCATCCAGCAGGCTGTCCTGACAGAGAACATCCTGCCAGAGTTCACCAGATCCAGCATTGCTAGATTCTACCGTTCACCGCCACACCCCATAGACCAGGGATGCCCAGACTGCGCCCTACAGCTGTTGCAAAACTACAACTGCCTGAACAGCCTACAGCTTTTAGGGCATGCTGCAGGTTGAACTTCCCTGCCACGGTTGAAAAAAGACATAAGTCCATCAAGTTCAACAAAGGAATAGGTGGGGACGCGAATCCCAGAAGGAATTGGGACTCAGATTCCCACACGTTTTTATAAGCATTAATGTTGTTTACTTTTAAGAATTCATCGAAACCCTTTTTAAAACTGTCCACTGTTCCTGCTGTGACCACGTCCTGAGGAAGTCTATTCCACAGCTTCACAGTTCTTACAGTAAAGAAGCTTTGACGCTTTCAGAAGCTGAACTTTTTCCTCTCCAATCGGAGCCAGTGCCCCCTTGTCTTTTGACAGCATTTACATGGAACAGTTTTTCACCTTATTTTTTGTATGGCCCATTTATATATTTGTATAGTTTAATCATGTCCCCCCTTAGAAGTCTCTTCTAAAGACTAAATCAATTCAAGGCCCCTTATCATTTTAGTCGCTCTCCTCTGTACCTTTCCAGCTGCAGTGCATCCTTTCTATGGACTGGTCCCCAGAACTGAGCTGCATATTCCAGATGAGGTCTCACCAACGCCTTGTAAAGTGGTATTATTACATCCCTGTCCTGCGAGTCCATGCCTCGTTTAATGCATGACAATATATCCTGGTGGCCTTGGAAGCAGATGATTGACATTGTATGCTGCTGTAATTTAATCTACCATCCACAAGGACACCCAAATCCTTCTCTATAAGTGACTTTCCCAGTGCTACATCACCTAGGACATATGAAGCACAAAGATTATTACTACCAAGATGCATAACTTTACATTTGTCCACAATGAACCTCATTTGCCAAGTTGATGCCCAATCACTCACAGTGTTCAAGTCAACTTGTAGTTTATGAACATCTTCCATAGACTGTACAGTGAAACACAGTTTAGTTATTTGATCAGTTATTTACATCAGTTATTGTGCGACAAAACCAGTAGTGAAGCCTGCTCAGAGATCAGGTGTAATGGGCAGATCCTCACCTGTTCTGTGTTTTTGAGCCGCACCTAGTTTTGGCTTACAATAACTGATGGAAATATCTGACCAAATAACTGAAGTATAAACTCGACCTTAGTGTCATCTGCAGAAATAAAAATGGTGCTATAAATCTCATATTCAATATCATCAATAAATAAATTAAATAATAGAGGACCCTTTACTGAACCTTGGGGTACACCACTTATAACCTGGGCCCATTCTGAATAGGAATCATTGACCACAACCCTCTGGACACGGTCCTTCAGCCAGTTTTCAATCCAATTACAAACTATACTTTCCAAGCCTATAGACCTTACTTTACCTATTAAGCGTCTATGAGCAAAATCCAAAAACTGTTCTACTGGTAAAGGCCAGAATCTAGCAATGCTGCATCTGGTGAACTCTGGCAGGATATTCTCTACCAGATACCATTCCCAGAGATGTGACTAAAGACTTAGGGTGCATTCACACGACCGTAGTGTTTTGCAGATCTGCAAATTGCGGATCCGTAAAACATGGACACCGGCCATGTGCGTTCCTCATTTTGCAGATCCCACATGGCCAGCCCTATGATAGAATTGTCTATTCCTAATACGGATGTGGACAGCACACAGTGTGCTGTCCATATCTTTTGCGGCCCCATTGAAATGAATGGGTCTGCACCCATTCCGCTAAATTGCAGAATGGATGCAGACCCAGAATTACAGTGGTGCAAATGCACACTAATACAGCATCAAACTGCAATGATCTGATGACAAAATTTCTCCTGTTTAAGTCAAATGAAACATCCGAAATACAGAAGCCCAAAATATAGTGATCACAGACTAACAGCACAAGCCAGAATCTCATACACACTCACATTATATATATTTATTTATTTTATGGACTTATATAGCCTGACATATTTTACCGTGCTTTACATACAGCATCACACTGTCCCCAATGGGGCTCACAATCTAAGTTCCCTATCAGTGTGTCTTTGGAGTGTTGGAGGAAACCCATGCAAACACGGGGAGAACATACAAACTTACGGATGCAGCAGAGTTAAAGAGGTTGTCCGGGTTCAGATCTGTGGTGTTGTCACCGCAGGTCCTTTTGCAGGTCCTAAAGAAAAGAAGATACGGCTGCACAATCAAGTGGATGAGGTGAGTTTTTTTTTTTTAACCCCTCAATAGACATTTTATTTAGCATTCTGTTTTAAGAATGCTATAATTTTCCGTTATAACCATGTTATAATGGAAAATAATTAAATCACCCGAACCCGAGCTTCAGTGATAAAGTCCGGGTTCGGGTTCGGGTCCGGGTACCAGAACTTGCAAAGTTCGGTACAAACCTGAACTGCAAACTTTGCAGTTCAGGTTTGCTCAACTCTAATAATAATAAAATACTCAGCTTGTTGGAGACTCCCATGCCCGTCGCTTCCGGTCCCCATCGGACCATAAGTATGATATGCATATCACTGCTGCTGGTCAATCTGTGGTGTTAGTGATGACATGAGACCATTGAGCCTCAGCAGCAATTCCTACATACAGTAAATCACTACTGAAGCCATTAATTGGTGACATATCTGGAGACTAGATGCAAAGTGCTGGGACTTGCAGCTCACGCCACCACTAAAAAAATTTCGATCTTGGACAACCCCTTTAAGTTTATTTTATTACATTTTACATTCATTTCATAACTGGATAGTATGGTGGAGTATATGCATTTAGCCTTAAAGGTGATAGACACCTTTGGGGGCAATTTTTTTTTCTTTTATTTCTTTATTAAAAATGTTGAGTCCTTTTCTCTGTACAGTTTTGAAATTCATGCTTTGTATTTTTACTGTGCTCCTTCAGGCAGATCAGCTGATGGCTCCTTATTTATAGCTTAATTCTTATCTTGCTGATGAGAATGGGGCCTAAACAAGTTTTTTTGAGGTAAGGGATAAGGGTTATTAGATGATCAGCACAAAGTGAAAGTATGGTTTTCACAGCAAGGCAGAAGGTAACCCTTTATGACAAAGCTGCTGACTATTTTTTAATAAAGAACAATTGAAATAATTATTTTAAGCCCAAAATAGATAAAGTGCAAAAAAAAATCCTTCAGCTACATTCAAGAACATTGTAAATGCTTTGAACCTGGTGACTTTGCAGATCATTGAAATATCTTAGTACAAATGAGTCATTGAGAGGACCATAAAGAACTTCACAGGGCTGTAGACTGTTGAACACAATAATTCTAGGCTGAAAATCTTAAAATGTTTTCTTAAGAGGGCAAAATTCAAAGGAACCATTTCATAAGCATATTCACATTTGGCAAGTTGCCCAGATATTATCAGATTAAAGCTTTAGAAGAGCACTTCCTCATAGAGTATTGTAATTGTCAACAATGTGACCTGAACCTCTTTTATATGGATCTGATGAGTACACATGAATATAGTAGTAGGCTTTTTTAGGCAGCAAAATTACAACTTATGGAAATTCACAAAGAATTGTCATCAAGACAGTCACTCTTTTTGTTTCCTAAACAGGTTAGGGCCCAAGCAGATGGCTGTATTATGGTTCTATGCTGTACAGTAGGTAGCTAGACTATATCTCCACATGCATCTGGCATTTTATGAAGGTGCTCCATATATATATATATATATATATATATATCTGCAATCAAGATCAAGACCCTGGTAAACAGCTGAATTAGCCAGGGGAAGCAGTAGCCCTATCTAGTATAACATGGAGGCAATTCAGATGCTGTGGGCCTGTATCCTTACCGCAGAAGTTTCCAACCGTTCGTAAGTTGTCAACCACTTTCCAATATGATAGATGTTGCTTGAGCAGTGCTGAGTTGTGAAAGTTAAGAACCCTAAAAAGTACAGTTGCAGCAAACTTTAACTTAGGTTTTACAATGGCTATTGTCGTAAGTGTCAGTTTAAAATCTACTAAAAGCAATTATACATTTATCCTGGTGTTATATGCCAGTCATATGATGACCCTAATTCCTGCTTCCAAAAATTATATGACATCCCCTGGTGCCACTAGTGCACAATAGTTTCTAGATCTACCAAGAGCTAGTGGCCACATGTAGTTGGCACAAGAGCTTCATGTGACTCCCATGCCACTCATTGGAGAACACCGCCTTAGTGCATAAGACATTGAAACTTGGAAGGCTTTTGCCAGTGCATTGTAGGTGTATGACAGTCGAGGAATTTCAAATCAGATATTCATGAATTTCCAATCAGATATACTTTTAATATATTGAAAACTAGACTCCATTCTATCATCAAGTCTGTAACATGGAGATATGGAAAAAGCAATGACAAATTAATTTTCTATAAGCAAAGAGGTATCTCCCAAGAAAGAGAACGATCTTGTCAGCACCACCTATTGAAAGTGTCTCCCTATGAGTCAAGTTATAAGCCTTGGGATTATAACCAGACCACATATCATCCGCAGACAGCTGTTTCAGGGTGCTTAGTGCAATGCTTTAGAAGCGGCTTAGGCTGGGTGATGAATCTCCTTACAGAGACCAGTCCTGTAATGGAGACTTACTGGAAGTACTCCATGGTATGGAGACTTATTGGCAATGCTTAATAGGAAACAACTACATAAAGAGGTATCTCCAAAGGAAGAGAACCATCTCACCAGCGTCACCTATTGAAAGTGGCTCCCTGTGAGTCAAGATCTGACTTTCCAACAAGCCTTATATCCAGACTAGATATCCATTCATAGACAGCTGTTTCAGGGTCCTTGCCCCTTATATGTACAGAGTAGGATCTTGACTCATAGGGAGCCACTTCCAATAGGTGGCACTGGTGAGATGGTTCTCTGTCTTTAGAGATAGTCTTTTGAATATTTGTTTCCCATGGATCAACGCCAATTAGTCTCTATACCACAGAGCACTTCCAGTAAATCTCCATATAGGACTGGTCTCTCTAAAATAACTGTCTATTCTATTGTGAACATTTTGTCTTCCCATTGCCATAACTGGTGAGGACAGCTCATCTTGGTAGTAAAATCAATAATAGGCTTCTTTTCAAAGGATTTCATAATACGGCGTACATTAGTCATTAGTATCCAATTGGGGGGACATTCACACGTCCGTAACGTGTTTTGCGGATCCAAGGAAAACACGGACGCGGCAATGTGTGTTCCGCATTTTGCGGACCGCACATCCTCGGCACTAATAGAATATGCCTATTCTTGTCCGCAATTGCGGACAAGAATAGGACATGTTCTATTTTTTTCGGGAACGGAATTGCGGACCCGGAAGTGCGGGTCCGCAATTCCGTATCCGGGCAGCACATCGTGCTGCCCCATAGAAATGAATGGGTCCGCAATTCCGTATCCTGGCAGCACATCATGCTGCCCCATAAAAATGAATGGTTCCGCAATTCCGTTCCGCAAAATGCGGAATTAAATTGTAGACGTGTGAATGGGGCCTTAAGGGACCTTGTCAAGAGCTGATCACTTCAGATATTTTGTTTTGTGAGAAAAGACTCAGTGTGCTGTAAACTTGTATTTATTTTATTTTTTTCATTTAAAGCCTACCTCCAGCTATGAAATAACATTCCATAAATTAATAGTGCATGGAAATATAAGAAACCTTTAATACATCTTAATAAAAATGCTTCTATTTGCTTTGATCAGGCCGCTTTGTTCTTTCTTGCTTTTAACACAGAAGTCTATATTGGGGGGGGGGGGGGGGTTGCTGGATCTGAGACACACAGACTGCAGTTTCTTAGCAGTTTTGATTGTACTATAAGGTATAGTAAGATAAGGCCCTAGCACTGTTGAGAGTGAGGTAATAAATCACTTAGGGGTTGGCAGCAGCCTCCTCATTCCACCTCCTCTCTCCATAGACTTTTGTGTGTGAGGTTGGAGACAGAGATTGAGTGTTATTAAAGATAAAAGGCTGAGTGAAGGGCAAGAGGAGAAAGGCAGCCTTAGAAGCCCATTAGAAAGCATAATTCTTTAATATATATATATATATATATATATATATATATATATACAGTACAGACCAAATGTTTGGACACATCTTCTCATTCAAAGAGTTTTCTTTATTTTCATGACTATGAAAATTGTAGATTCACACTGAAGGCATCAAAACTATGAATTAACACATGTGGAATTATATACATAACAAAAAAGTGTGAAACAACTGAAAATATGTCATATTCTAGGTTCTTCAAAGTAGCCACCTTTTGCTTTGATTACTGCTTTGCACACTCTTGGCATGTTTAAGGTTTAATAAGTGGGATTTCTTGCCTTATAAATGGGGTTTGGGACCACCAGTTGCGTTGTGGAGAAGTCAGGTAGATACACAGCTGATAGTCCTACTGAATAGACTGTTAGAATTTGTACAGTCCAGTCAAAAAAAACATCAAGCTCTACAAAGAAACTGGCTCACATGTAGACCGCCCCAGGAAAGGAAGACCAAGAGTCACCTCTGCTGCGGAGGATAAATTCATCCGAGTCACCAGCCTCAGAAATCGCAGGTTAACAGCAGCTCAGATTAGAGACCAGGTCAATGCCACAGAGTTCTAGCAGCAGACACATCTCTAGAACAACTGTTAAGAGGAGACTGTGTGAATCAGGCCTTCATGGTAGAATATCTGCTAGGAAACCACTGCTAAGTGCAGGCAACAAGCAGAAGAGACTTGTTTGGGCTAAAGAACACAAGGAATGGACATTAGACCAGTGGAAATCTGTGCTTTGGTCTGATGAGTGCAAATTTCAGAACTTTGGTTTCAACCACTGTGTCTTTGTGCGACGCAGAAAAGGTGAACGGATGGACTCTACATGCCTGGTTCCCACCGTGAAGCATGGAGGAGGAGGTGTGATGGTGTGGGGGTGCTTTGCTGGTGACACTGTTGGGGATTTATTCAAAATTGAAGGCATACTGAACCAGCATGGCTACCACAGCATCTTGCAGCGGCATGCTATTCCATCCGGTTTGCGTTTAGTTGGACCATCATTTATTTTTCAACAGGACAATGACCCCAAACACACCTCCAGGCTGTGTAAGGGCTATTTTACCATGAAGGAGAGTGATGGGGTGCTGCGCCAGATGACCTGGCCTCCACAGTCACCGGACCTGCACCCAATCGAGATGGTTTGGGGTGAGCTGGACAGCAGAGTAAAGGCAAAAGGGCCAACAAGTGCTAAGCATCTCTGGCAACTCCTTCAAGACTGTTGGAAGACCATTTCAGGTGACTACCTCTTGAAGCTCATCAAGAGAATGCCAAGAGTGTGCAAAGCAGTAATCAAAGCAAAAGGTGGCTACTTTGAAGAACCTAGAATATGACATATTTTCAGTTGTTTTACACTTTTTTGTTATGCATATAATTCCACATTTGTTAATTCATAGTTTTGATGCCTTCAGTGTGAATCTACAATTTTCATAGTCATGAAAATAAAGAAAACTCTTTGAATGAGAAGGTGTGTCCAAACTTTTGGTCTGTACTGTGTATATATATATATATATATATATATATATATATACACACACACACACACACACACACACATTACATAGTTTCTGATATTCACCTGCACAACTGTATTACTGAAGTCTGAAAACTTGTTTTTAACAGAAGGTAACCTCCTGCAGTCCTACTCAGCAATTGACAGCTTCCTTTAAAGGACAGCCATACAAGGATGGCTGGCAATCAGTGAGAAGGACCACCCACTTGACTCCTGAGACCAGAATGTGCAGAGGTTTAACCCTTTCTACCCCGGGCGAGTTTTCACCTTCCTGCCCAGGCCATTTTTAGCAAATCTGACCAGTGTCACTTTATGTGGTAATAACTTTAAAACACTTTTACTTATCCAGGCCATTCTCAGATAGTTTTTTCATCACATATTGTACTTCATGACAGTGGTAAAATTGCGTCAACAAATTTCATTTTTATTTATAAAAAATACCAAATTTACCAAATATTTAGAAAAATTGGCAAATTTCCAAATTTCTATTTCTCTACTTTTATAATAGATAGTAATAACTCCAAAAATAGTTACTACTTTACATTCCCCATATGTCTACTCCATGTTTAGATAATTTTGTAAATACCATTTTATTTTTTGGGGAAGTTAGAAGGCTTAGAAGTTTAGAAGCAAATCTTGAAAAATCCACTTTTTACAGACCAGTTCAGGTCTGAAGTCACTTTGTGAGGCTTACATAATATAAACTATACTATTTTAGAAACTACACCCCTCAAGGTATTCAAAACTGATTTTACAAACATTGTTAACCCTTTAGGTGTTCCACAGGAATTAATGGAAAATTAAGATGAATTTTTGAAATTTCACTTTTTTGGCAGATTTTCCATTTTAATCTTTTTCTTTGCTAACAAAGCAAGTGTTAACAGCCAAAAAAACTCAATATTTATTGCCCTGATACTATAGTTTACAGAATTACCCCATATGTGGTCGTAAACTGCTGTACGGGCACACGGCAGGGCATAGAAGGAAAGGAACACCATATGGTTTTTGGAAGGCAGATTTCATTGGGATAATTTTGAGCTGCCATGTCACATTTGAAGACCCCCCTGATGCACCCCTAGAGTAGAAACTCTGAAAAAAGAACCCATTTTGGAAACTAGGGGATAATGTGGCAGTTTTGTTGGTACTATTTTAGTGTATAAATGATTTTTGGTTGCTCTATATTACACTTTTTGTGAGGCAAGATAAAGAAAAATAGCTGTTTTGGCACCGTTTTATTTTTTGGTTATTTACAATGTTCATCTGACAGGTTAGATCATGTGATATTTTTATAGAGCAGGTTCTTATGGACGAGACAATACCAAATATGACTTTGGCTTTCTAGCACTTTTGTGATATTTTTGTAGCGCAAATCATTCGGATGCTGCAATACCTAATATGTATACTTTTTTATTATTTAAGTTTTACATATTAATAGCATTTTTTAAACAAAAAAAAGCATGTTTTAGTGTCTCCATATTCTGAGAGCCATAGCTTTTTTACTTTTAGGCGATTGTCTCAGGTAGGTTCTCATTTTTTACGTGATGAGATGACGGTTTGATTGACATTATTTTGGGTTGCATATGACCTAATTCACTTTTTGTGATGTAAGGTGACAAAAAATGGCTTTTTTGACACCTTTTTTTAATTTTATTTTTTACGGTGTTCACCAGAGGGGTTAGTTCATGTGGTATTTTTATAGAGCAGGTTGTTACTGATGTGGCGATACCTAATATGTCTACTTTTTAATATCTTTTTTTACATTTAACACGATAAAACCAGTTTTGAAACAAAAAGAAATCATGTTTTAGTCTCCATAGTTTGAGAGCCATAGTTTTGTGGTATGAGGTGACGGTTAGATTTGTACTATTTTGGGGGCATACGCCTTTTTGATCGCTTGGTGTTGCACTTTTAGTGATGTAAGGTGACCCAAAAATGTTTTTTTAGCACAGTTTTTTTTTTTACGATGTTCACCTGAGTTGTTTGGTCATGTGATATTTTTATAGAGTCGGTTGATATGGACGTGAGGATGCCTAATATGTCAAAACTTAATTTTTTAAAACTTTTTTACACTTTATTTTTTATCTTACTCTGGGACTTCAACTTTTAGGGGTCTGATCCCCTTCACAATGCATCACAATACTTCTGTATAGTGTGATGCATTGGCTGTAAGTGTATTTCAGACTGTAATACACCTATAGCCTGCTTGCCTGTGAGATCCTTCCCTCCACACATCGCATGTGCTGCGGTCAGTGCTGACCGCGACTCATTAAAGGTTAATGCGTGGGCATCGGGGTAAATTAAATCTGTTCTTACCTAAATCTGTTCAGCTCCTCCTGCTCTATACAATGATGCCTGCAGATCAGACACCATGTTCAATGTGACAGAGTCCCTTAAAGCCTCCAATTTAATTAACTAACAGAGCTTGGAATAATAGGTCCCTCCTGTCAATAGAGAGTGACCTTGTTTTGACAAAGAGTCAAAAATGCATAATTTCTGCAGAAAATACCTTTTGGCAAATTATTTTTTAATGAAATTGCTTCTATATGACTAATTTGTAATTGTGACTGGATATGAATATAAATGTGTTGTCAAGGAGTCAGAGGTTTTAATGTGAACTACTAATTATACCAAAAACAATAGCATACACACAAACAAAGGGAGAGAGAGAAGAGGGGAGAATCCAAAAACTATATTTACAGAAGAGGAAATCTACAGAATCCATGCATTTTACTGCCAAGCATCCCACATTACTCATTGTACCCAGTGATGTGAGTGGATGAGCTAGTTCTGGAATGTAAACCTCTAGGAGATATTAACACATGGCTTCAGGCCTCAGTGACCAAATCCATAATATACATGTCAATGAATTCTTAGGTGTGTGATGGTCCTCTGAGTAAAACACTTTTGGTCCTACTACTATGTTAATTGTTGGCTGCATTCTGGAGAAATTAATCTTTTGCACCTTGTTGCTCTGTAAACCACACTCCGCTCCGCTGTCTGCTCAGCTAATGCACCTTAATACTTTAACTGTATTAAAAAGTGACTTATGACAAAAGGAAAATGATTTTTAAATTTGGATTGCATATTGTAAAACCATGTCTTATATATATATATATATATATATATATATATATATATATATATAAGATGTGGATTTTCTGTGGTGCAGGCAACAGAGTAAAATAAAGTCAATTATATAACAATACTAGGTACCAAAATAATGATGTTGTAAAGTAATAGCATCCTGTCATAAACTCCCCTGTCCAGGCTCCAGCAGCGTGATTTCAAGCTTTGGCGAGGCCATGCCGGGAGCGACTCACTGCCAAGCCATGCCCCCTGGTGACCGTGTGCTGGAGGAGATTAGCACTGGGCTGATTGTTTAGCTACTCTATTACTATGTGCTAGTGCTTCTGACTAATAGAATGCCGAGTCATGACCTATTAGGTTCTGATCCTGGAACTCGATGCTCTATTTACCTTCCTGGCCATACACCATAGCCATTGATAGTCTTTGACTTACTAGTTGTGTTCCTTTGCTTATTGGATTGCTTGTGCTTCTGGCTCTGGGTTGTCTTTTGACCACTCTCTGTCTCTCGTTTGGTAGTGCATTGTCTGTCTGGTTCTGATCTCGGCTAGTCTTTTGACCACTCTCTGTCTATTGTTTGGTAATGCATAGCCTGTCTGGTTCTGACCCGTTTATGTACGACCCTGTTTTTGTGTTGTCTTGTCTTTTGGTGTTTGTACATAAGTAGCCCAGGGGCTGTGGACCAGTTGTGGTTTTGCTACCTAGGGCTTGTACTGTAAGTAAGTCAGGGCTCACTGTCTGTGTCTATCCCTGCCTACAGGCATTACATATCCTCAGTACATCATTTGGTAAGGTAGGATTGAGTATTGAACAGTATGACAGCAGAGGTAGACAGGATTAAAAATATAAATTGAAAAAATCTAAAACTACATGTGCAAAAGGCTTAAGAGTATGCTCGCACACAGCTAATTTATTACAGAAATTTCTTCTACTGTTCCATATATCCAAATGAATTTTGTAAAATTCATATACATGCTGCAGAAACAACCTTTTTATATGTGCACGACTGATTTTCAGTTGTAGAAATTAACCACATTTGAGTTGTAGAAATTAGGCATCAGTTCTTTGGTACTCTGTAACCTATTCTGTGCACCTAAGTGAAGATCCAGGTACCATAGATCAGACCCCTAGTCTTCATCTTCATCAGACCTCCAAATCCGACCCTCAATCTTCATTAGACCCCTAGTCTTCATCACATCTACAATCTTGATCAGACCCCGAATCTTTATTAGATCTCAGATCAGACCCCTAAATCTTCATCAGGTCCCCAATCTTCATCATACGGATGTAGCAGAGTTACAGTCTTAACACAATATCCCGTAACAAAAGCCATTGAAAAGCAATTGAAGGTGATTGCTAACACAATTAGTGTTCATCAGATCAGACAAAATATAAGTAAAAGAATTTGCCTCTCCTGCACAAGATGGCACCACCGCTAGGCAGACCCAGAGCTCTCTTCCTGCTGCACTGGGACCTGACGTAGCCAGGACACAGCATAGTTCGGAGCCCGGAGAAGACAAGGGAATAGTGAGTAACACCAGCGCTAGCATCACTACACTCACCGATCCCCATTTCTTCTGTACTGATGAGCGCTTCCATAGTGGAAGTGCAATGGCCAGGATACGGGTTGTTAATGTTCTGTATTTGTCGTGATGTCAAGTGCAGCGTGCGCAGGGTACTATCCTAGGGCCCTTCCAAGGTGTTATAACACAGGTCTCAGATTAGGAATGCCAGAGTGGTGTAATAGCCTATAATGTCTCTGTAGGGTGGTGATAATTGTGTCACTGTGTCTCCTACCTGGGTACATCTGGACTCCTGGCTCCTGGCTCACTTGCAATACATTTTAGTGTATTGATAGTAGGAGTAATAGAGGAATTTTGCAAAAGAAATGATATCCAGACCTTCAGATGAAGTTCAAACGTTGCTTTACTTGAAAAAACTTGCATCCAAGCGGTATACAGCTTTGGTCTCTTAGTCCCAGCAGGTTTTGGCAATGATTGGCAGGAATGAGTGCTTCTGCTTTAAATGTGACATCTGCTGTGGGGGACAGACTAGCTGAGGAGGAATAGGCTTCTCCTAGGTCTGTGGACTTAACTCACAGATGGATTCTCAGGGGATGCTTTCTCCCTAAAACTCTGGAGTTTGTAGTTTTCTGCTTTTCTCATCCAGCATAGCTGATGGTGCTCAGACTGGGTATTTGACCAAGTCTCAGCTGAGACTAGGTCCTTGCTGTCTTCCCTATGCAGGGGATTTCCTCACACACACACCCTCTACCCCTAGCAGTCGGGTGGACTACACTGACTCTAACTTCCTTCTCCACCCATCCTGCAGGATGTGGGAACTGCCCACTTCTCTCACAGAGAGGGATCTAAGCTGGAATAATCCATTCCAGCCTAGATACACTAAACTGGGACTTGTACTTGCCAATGTGTTGCTGCTACCTACTGGTAAACAGGCAAATTACTGGAACAATTACTTTTAACATGCATTTGTATGCACATTTGTGGAAGACATAATATAAATTACATCAGATGACAGTATAAAGGCTATTAGAAGATAGTAGCGGGGTAGAGGCGTGTAGTAACACAACTCTGGGGTGTTACAGAAGCACTCATTAGTATTCGCTTTATAAGATGGAAAAAAATGTGTTTCTTATAAACTGAAACATACAGTAATTTTGAAATGTAAAATATTATGACACATAGTAAAGTAACATTGGCACATTTTAACATTATATCCAGACCTCTGACAGTTCTGCTTAAGGGACTTAGATCACCAAAAGATCCTATGGTGATTTTAGATTAGTTTCTTAGAAGTGCCCTAAGGCCAGGTTGCCTCAATCTGTTAACAGGGAATTTTCAATGATACAAAGGGAAAAATAATAAATTGAGGATACCTTGTAAATAATGCAACATATCTCATTTACATGACTATATAAATATGAATTGTGCCGGAAGGTACAGTGAATTCAGATTTTCTATCACTCCTGCAGTACTTGCTGTAGAAACTCTGCTTTAAACAATAATCACATGTCATATTGTCATTTTAAGAAATGTGCAGAAGTAGCCAGATTTACTTTTCCCAGAGCAATGGAAAATAATGGATTTCTTGGTGCTTTGGGCAATTTGTAACTGTTGGCAACTGCACAGGATACATAAAATCATTCTCAATTGTTCCCTGTTGTCAAGGAAATAGAGTGATTTTTTTCAAGGAAAATTTATAAAGCAAAGTGTTAATAAATACGTTCAAAAGTTTTATCCTACTTGATGTAGGGGATCTAGATTTATAACATAGATTTAGAAAGACTTTGTTCTCATATTACTAGTATAGGGTTGCTATAAGTTGTTCTTTTGAAATTGCATTTGTCAATTAAAGGGAATTTACCATCTCAGGGTACTTTCACACTAGCGTTTTTCTTTTCCGGCGCTGAGTTCCGTCCTAGGGGCTCAAATCCGGAAAAGAACTGATCAGTTTTATCCTAATGCATTCTGAATGGAGATTCCGTGCCTCAGGATGCATCAGGATGTCTTCTGTTCAGTCTTTTTGACTGATCAGTCTTTTCAGAAAAACGTAGCATGCAGTATTTTTACCTCCGGCCAAAAATCCTGAACACTTTGACTGAACGCCTGATCAGGCTTTTTTCCCATTGACTTGCATTAACGCCGGATCCGGCGGCGTGTGTTCAGTCAAAACGGATCCGGCTTTTGCATGTTAAACCCGAAAAATAGGAAAAAAAAGTTAAAGTCCATAAATGGCGGATCCGTTTTTTCCAATGCATTTTTCCATTGTGATCGAAAGCCTGATCAGGATTCAAGTGTAATCAGTTTTCACACATTTTTACGGATCCGGCGGGCAGTTCCGGTGTCGGAATTGAACGCCGGATTCAAACAACGCTAGTGTGAAAGTAGCCTCAAATAGTAATGGCTAGAGATGAGCAAAGTTTTGAGCTGCTTCGACAAATTTTACAAAAAAGTCTGCATTGTGATTAATTACTTTGTCACAAAGTGCATTTCTTTGTAAGTAGCAGGTGTAATGACAGGGAGCGGTGATTGCACCAGTCTCCATCATTGTACCCCTCGGATGCCATGCTCATAGCTGATCGAGACATCTGATACGAATAATACAGTGTAAAATAAAAACTAGCAAAATAACACTTACCTGATCCATTTACTCACGAGGGGTCGGCTGCCTTCATCTTGCTTGAGCGTCTGGTGCGAAAGTTTATATATCAACGACGCACGGGAGATCTTCAAGCAAGAAGGCGTCCGCCGAATTGTCGTGAACAAATGGATCAGGTAAGTATTATTATTATTATTATTATTTTGTTTTACACTATTTCAGGTACAAGCGATTTACTACCACGAAGCACAAGGAAACTCAGCTTTGTGGCGAATCAAACTTATCCTGAAGTTTGAATCGAAGTCCACAGAGTAGACTTCGATTCACTCATCACTAGTTATGGCATTTCCATAAACTATGCTTTAAATGTCTGAGACTAGAGTCCCACCTCTGAGGACCTCAACCCAACCCCACTTGTGAATGGAGAGGTGGCCAGGCATACAGTACATATGTGTGTGACTCTCTCTATTCACTTCTATGAGAGTTACAGATACAGCCAAGCATAGAACCTCTCACAGAACCTCTCCATTTCTTCTGTGTCTGGATGAGGCGACTAGTATCCACCTCATCAGAGGATCCCAAATCTTAAAGGGGTTATGTCACGAAACGTATTCAACATTTTTCAAACCAGCCCAACTGTTTGTTCTTTCCTTATCTTTTGTCCGTCTCACTGAGCTGGTAGAACGTGCTCAGTTTAAGGCCTCATGCACATGACCGTTTTTCGGGTCCGCATCGAGCCACAGTTTTTGCGGCTCTGGTGCGGACCCATTCACTTCAATAGGGCCACAAAAGATGCGGACAGCACTCCGTGTGCTGTCCGCATCCGTTGCTCTGTTCCGAGGCCCAGCAAAAAAAATATAGCATGTCCTATTCTTGTCCATTTTGCAGACAGGAATAGGAATGCCTACAATGTGCCGCCCGTTCCGTTCTGCAAATTGCGGAAGGCACATGGGCGGCTTCCATTTTTTGCGGATCCACGGTTTGCGGACCACAAAATAACGAAACGGTCGTGTGCATGAAGCCTTAATCTTCAGCTGCCACCAGCCATATGTTCTCTTACCACCTGTGGTAGTTACAGGGAGAGAGCTGCAGCAGAAAGAGCATGCCCCCTGAGTTGCCAGTCTGAAGAGAATCTAGCAGAGCAATTGGAGCAGTGAACGTGGAGATCTCTGGATCCATGAGAGGTACAGCGCTGGTTCTAGCTTTGTTAGAAAGAGAATGTTGTGTACTGTACGATGTCTGATTTTAATTTTTTACATCAATTGTGGCATAACCCCTTTAATATAGCCGCAGGTTCCAAAGGTGAGACCTAAATCTATCAGACATGAGAATTCATGTTTTACACTTCTGATAGAAGTAAAAAATATATTCTGAGAACCTGGAGCTGGACAGTGATGTTGGATTAGTGGCATTTCAATCTCTGACACCATACAACATAAAGAAGGAGCCACAACATTCCTGCAAGTGTGGCTATACCTTGTACAACTTCTCATGTTATTTCTTTAAAGGGTTTTTCCAATACTTTTATACTGATGACTTATTCTCTGGATAGGTGATCAGGTATCAGATCAGTGGTGGTCTGAGACCTGGGACCCCGCTGATCAGATATTGGAGAAGGCACTGAGACTCGCAGTAGCGCTGCGGCCTTCTCACAGAATAGCCTAGTCCATGTGACATCACATTCATTGGTCACATGGCCTAGGCACAGCTCTGCCCCATTGAAGTGAATAGAGATGAGCTGTGATTTCAAACACAGACACTATACAATGTACGGCACTGTTCTTGCTGAGCTGAGAGAAAACCGTGACGCTAGTGCCTTCTCAAACAGCTGATCAGCGGGGGTCCTGGGTATTAGAACCCCAACGATCAGATACCGATGACCCATCCAGAGGGGCAGTGTCTTTTCTGCTGTAGCTCAGGGGGCATGTTCATTCTGCTGAAGCTCTCTCCTTATTACAGCTCAAGAGACAGATGAAGGATGAAACTGAGCATGTGCGGCCTTCTTAGTGAGCTGGACAAATAAATAAGAAAAAACAAACAGCAGGTGGTGCTATACAGATACATTTTAACGACTATCTCACTGGCTTTACTAAATTTTGTATTACATGCAATTACAAAAGTACTCAGATCCAGGAGCAGGTTTGGAAACTAGAATATTTTTCATGGGACAACCCCTTTAAGGCATTTATACCATTATTAATGTTAGGAATAAAAATCAGACATCATATAGTACATTCCAATCTCTTTCTAAGAAATGGCAGAGAACCAACCCTATGCCTCACATGGATCCAGAAATCTCTTCATGCATTGTTCCAATTGCTCTGCTAGATTTTTTTCAAGCTACGGTAGTAGTTTAAGGGGTGTATCATTTCCCAGGGGTTGGGGCTTTCTGCTGCAGCTCTCTACTTTTTAGAGCTAAGGGACCGTGTCCTTTCTCTCTTGTCCCATCTGCTGCATCTGTCTCCCTGCAAGTGTCACATTATTAAATGTAATGGTATATAGTTTTGCATTGTAGCCTGTGCATTTTTCTTGATGGGATGACCCCAGTGATCATCTGGACAAATTTTTATTTATTTTTTTCTCATCTGAGTGATAAAACTATATGTGCCAGGTATGATAATTTAACCTTAAGTAGAATATACTTAGAGGATGAAAATAATTAAGTTGAAAATGACAAAGGGGAGATTTGAAGAACACGATGAACATTCTCTGTGTTAGTGTGACCTTTTAAGTGTCTATAGGACATATTCATAATCAATACTGTGTGGACCTCTGGAGAGAGAACAGTTTGAATCATAAAAGTAGTTCTTACAAGATGTACAAGTTGCCAACTACTGGAAGAACAGATAATGAGTTTTTGAAGTGACCACTGACCTCACTGTTGTATCTAACAAGCCTACTATATTTTTAGAGAACTAATGATAAACCGTAATGTACTGCACTGAAATTCCATATTGCTAATAGCTTTGCAAAGATATTGAAGCGGTTCTGTTTTTAGGAAGAACTTCTTAAGAGGGATTGGTAAAAAGTACAGTACAAAGCACACTCAGCCATCCAGATTTAGAGTCTACATGCAACACCTAGAATACTGTATGAACTTAATTACCAGATAAAGTAGAGATCCAGCAGATGCAACGTCCATTCATTTGTAAAAATTAGCCAACATTCTGATGAGGGCAGTTCCTAAGGTGAATAGATATCATAGAGCGGGGTCTTGTGCTTGGCAATACCCTTCTATAAGTCAGAACATAGAGGAATCTCCATAATGGTAGGCTAAAGCCAGCTGAATGGCTGCCCTGTGATAGTAAAAATGCATTGCTGGGTGTGAAATATCCTGGCAAAACCAGTGGTGCCGATAGCCGAAGCCCAAGAGGTTGGCCAAATTTTGAAAGTGGTTGTCAACCCCTCTATATAAAGGCATCTATTTGCTGCAGGAGACTGCAGATACTGAATAGCACCGCACATTTTTGCTCAAGGTGGGCCAACTTATCGCATGTGTTATATGTAAAGGGACCATTTGGTTCTTCTCAGCCAATCAGGTTGAGAGATACATTAAATACAATATGATATACATAACACCTATAACTACACAATAGGTCCTGCCGGCGGGAAAGGATTTGTGGTTGCTGTGCCGTTCCGCCTAATAGATGCTCTTATTCAAAGTGGTTGTACAGGCTTAGGCCTCATTCACATGACCGTATCTTTGGTCCACAACCGATCTGTATTTTTTGCGACTTGGATGGGGCCATAAACTAGATAGACAACACACCGTCACCTGGCGCATCCGTAGATCTTTTCTGCAGTCCCACAAAAAAAGATAGAGCATGTCCAACTTTTGTCCATTTTGCGGACAAGAATAGGTATTGTTACAATGGGTCTGCAAAAAAATGGAATGAAACAAAGGCGTCACACATACAGCAAAATGCATACGGTCGTGTGAATGCACCCCTAGAAAGACACGTGTTATATCTAGTATTGCAGGTCAGCTATAGTGCATGGAGCTAAGCTGTAAAACCACTGACCTCCTGTGGACCAGGACAGCACTGTTTTGAAAGAAAGCTGCCATGTTTTTTTGTTTTTTCTTGATCCTGCACAATCTCTAGCGCACTTGTAAAAGTAAGGTCTTCATTTGCTTTCAATGTCTACAGTATTTTTTTTTCTAGGAAGGATTAAGACCAGTAATCTCTCTTTGTTGGTTTGATTAAACCATCCATTTAAAACATAAACAGAGAAATAAATTAAAACCCATTTGAGCTGGAGACATAATAGAAGTTTATGCGGGTGAACAGCGGGTTTATTGGTTTTAGCTATGCCAGAGCCATTCTTTGCTGTATAATGCCTGTAATGTTTTATATTGGCTTTATTTACTAAGTTGTGTCAGTAGAGAGAGAATGTGACTTTTATGACTGCTCCGTTCAATTTTTTCCAAAATCATTTCATTATTGTGGAATGACCTAACCCACAAATGACAGGAAGCTAGTTTCCTATTACTGCTTAAGCCCTTCTACCCTAGGCCAGTTTTTGCCCTCCTGTCCAGGACATTTTGTGCAAATATGACATGTGTCACTTTATGTGGTAATAACTTTTTAACACTTTTATTTATCCAAGTGATTCTGAGATTACTTTCTCGTGACACATTGTACTTCATGATAGTCATAAATTTGAGTCAATATATTTCACCTTTATTTATGATCATGATCATTTTTGGTACATTGGATTTTGGGATTTTTTGATCATTCATTATTACAGTTTATAGAGCAAGGTGACCAAAACATTGGTTGTTTTGGCACAGTTTTTATTTATTTATTTTTAGAGCGTTCATCTGAAAAGTTAGATCATGTGACATTTTTATAGAGCAGATCTTTACGGACGTGGAAATACCTAATATGGATACCTTTTCTTATTTATTTAAGTTTTACCACAATAATAGCATTTTTTAAACCAAATAATGATGTTTTAGTGTCTCCATAGTCTAATCTTTTGCGGGATAAGGTGACGGTTTGATTGGTATTATTTGGGGGGGGGGCATACCCCTTTTTGATCACTTGGTGTTCCGCTTTTTGGCACAGTTTATTTTTTTCATGGTGTTCACTTGAGGGGTTAGGTCATGTGATATTTTTATAAAGCATGTTGTTATGGAGACGGTGATACCTAATATGTATACTTTTTTATTTATTTCACTTTAACACGATAATAGCAATAGCAAAAAAATAAATCATATTTTAGTGTCTCCATTGTCTGAGAGTCATATATATATATATATATATATATATATATATATATATATATTACCTATTGTCTTAAGTAGGGTCTAATTTTTTGAGGCATGAGGTGTCGGTTTGATAGAACTATTATGACGGACATACGCCCTTTTGATCGCTTGGTGTTGCAATTTTTGTGATGTAAGGTGACGTGATATTTTTATAGAGCTGGTTGTTATAGATGCAGCAATACCTAATATGTATACTTTTATTTATTTATTTCACTTTAACACAATAATAGCATTTTTGAAACAAGAAAATTATGTTTTAATGTCTCCATGTTCTGACAGCTATATTTTTTTATTTTTTTCCTTTTTTTAACTTAAAACTTAATTTTTTTGTTATTAAAAACACTTTTTTGTTTTTTGTTTTTTTAAACTTTATTTCTTTACCACTCTGGGACTTCAACTTTTAGGGTCTGATCCCCTCTACAATGCATTACAATACATCTCTATTGTAATGCATTGCCTGTTAGTGTATTACACTGAGTCATATACTAACCGGTTGCCTAGAAGACCTAGCCTGGGGCTGGATCTCCTCGGCAGAATTTTCTTCTCATTCTTGTAGACTCTATAGTGCAAACCTTCAAAGGATCAGGTCTTGGGCACAGGATAAAAATGTACCTAGACTTTTAAGAGTTGTCCTCTTGCATGAATTATTTTACTTCTTTTTTTCTTTCAAAAATGTTTCTGTTATCTTTGTCTCCCAGATACTATGGGGGGAGTTTATCATGAAGGGAATATTTGAAGTCAGTTTTGTCTATATTGGCACACTTTATATTACATTTATCAAATGTTGCATTTGTTTGATAAATTAGTCTAATCTTTAAACCTAATGCGCTGGTCTAGAAAAGCTGGTGTGGTTTTCCTAGTTCACCCACCTACTGGAGTCAGATTAGGACTTAACCATGTCCACTGTTCCACCTATATTTTAAAACTAGGGTGAGTGGTGTAATAAATTTGCAAAAAGTCACAACTTTTTTTGCAATTGAGCACAAAAAAATTGTGAAAGCCTCAATTTGCGAATTTTTGAAACCATAATTCTGGAGTAAGGGCATGATAAATCAGGGCCTATGAATTTCAGGGACAACCAACACTGACACCAATTACTGTGCCCAAAGAGTTTGTCTTCAAGCTCTCCAGATATCCGAGGCAAGATTTACGTAGTAGGAGATTTACGTTGATGTGGGAATGAGTGGTATACGCCAAGGAATGGACAAAAGACAAGGCTGCAGAAGGTATTTAATGTTGCCTACTGGATGGGTGAAGTCCATAGTTTCACACAATATGTGCTTATAGGCTCCAGTACTGCACTAAGGCAAAGGCTTTGTTCATATGTACATCTCAATTTTGTTTGAACATAAAACAATATGCAAAACCAGATTTTTTACATGATGGACACCAATGAGCTAAAAAAAAAAAAAAAAAAAGGAGATGTGTTACTATGGGGTTTTAACCGGCAGAAAATAATTTGGTGCCACATTAAAGCTATGGTTCCTTTAAAGCTATGTTCACATGTTTATGTTTGAATCAAGTTGTGTCAAGGAGAGAATATATAAAGGACAGACACAGCATATCCTCTTTTTTTAATCCACTGTTGGTTTTGGCTTCAACATCAAAAAACCTGAAAATAAAAACTGTTCAAAACTAACACATGTGAATATAGCCTAAAGCAACGGTATATATTAGCAGTGTGATATCTCCACAACAGCATTGCATTAGGCTTTAATGAGCAAATTAAAGGAAATGTGTCACCAAAAATGCAATCTGCCAGTTAAATCAGATAGTAACACATCAAATTTTCATCTAATCTGCTTTTATTTTCTGATTGTAGATTTTATTTAATTTTATTTCCTGAACATGATTATGAGGGCGGCCATCTTGCCTGAGCTGTTCTTTACAGCTTTTATAGAGCATTA
Organism: Bufo gargarizans; assembly: GCF_014858855.1. Classification (NCBI taxonomy): domain Eukaryota; kingdom Metazoa; phylum Chordata; class Amphibia; order Anura; family Bufonidae; genus Bufo; species Bufo gargarizans. The sequence continues at coordinate 486,115,350 of NC_058083.1, forward strand.
AGGAAATTGCTTTACGGCAGCCCCATGGTCCATAGACACAATGGACAGGAGGGGACCTCACTGGCTTCTATGGGAGAGTTTTCTGGGCATGCTCTGTGACCTGTGCAGAGGTCAGTGTACAAGAAAAGAATAGATAAGCTGTGACCTATTGTGAATGGTGGATCCTGTCTTATCTGTACACAGAGGTGATATCATTACAGGCAGAATTAGGGTTAGAATGAGTTAAGAGCAGTAAAGTGATCTGTAATAACCAAGAAGTGGCGTCCATTATTAGATATAGTAGCCAGTGCAAAAATTGCAGGATTTTTTATTTTAGTTTAAATATAAAAAGTGAGATGGAAAATTAAAAATATCATCAAAAACTATTTAAAAGTATGATTTAAACTGCAGGTCATTCCCTTTAAAGCTACAACAGCCAACATGTGTACTTTCATCTGGCTTAAACGATTCGATTAAACTGAGTCTGTGCCGTGAATGACGAGTGCACCCTTTCTTCCCTGGTGGCACACCCTGGTATCTGGCGCCTGCCTGGGGGTAGTTGAGATGCCCCTGATGGTGGATGTTTGGCAGGGTGGAAGGCAGGAGGACAGATGCAGGGTGTGGCATATGGTGGAGTGAATAAACAGATGCAGTTTAGTTAAAACATATAACAGTTTCTTTATTGTGGATGATGAGAGCTGCAGTACAAACAACAGCGACAGGCACAATTCCAAAGTATACCACAGTATAGCCTTCTCCCAATAACTGTGTATGCGGAGCAACAATGATGGTAGTAGTAATCCGTGAACTCTTTCTATAAACTTTGCAATCTTTCCAAATCGACCGCAAGCATGAAAGACTCTGATAGTCAGTACGGCAGTTACCACAGTGGGGCGCAACCTCTCAAATGGAAGGCCAATCCGTTATAAGTAGTGGGTGCTCTCCGCACATACTCTCTCCAAAAACAGCAAAGTCTCTTGCCATAAACGAGCGTACCTTTGCTAACACGTACAGCACCTTGTGATCCTAGACAGTCTGTGGATATATTTCCTCCTTTCCAGGAGTTTGGTAGAGCCTTTGGAGCAGGCCTAACACTGCTCCTCTCACTCCACTCTGCTTGGGCCAGAATCATTGGGTGACGCAACCAAAATTTCACAGACAAGCCTCCCTCTTCTGAGTAGGGCACAATAACTAAGCTGCGCCACTTATAGACAGCTCTACAGACAAAGCATAACACAAAGCATTACCTCTAAATTAGCTTTTTAGCAGGGATCTGGGTCAATGCACATGAACTATGGTATTATTAGGGGGCTTAGAGGTGAAGGAGGGAAGGGTACAAAGTCAATAAAAAAATTGATGCTGCATGGTTCAGGTTATTATTGGGAAGCTTGGGGATAAAGGAGTGGACTGTGCTAAACACATGGTAAATGCCTTCTGTTTCAGCCGATTAGGGGGTGGAGCAGTTATCTACAAAAGCGTCCCTTCCTGTATCAGCCATCTTGTATTAAGGACAGTGTAGCCACCATATTAAGAACTTTTGAATTGCTTTGTGGTAGTTTTAGGGTTGGTAGTGCACAGTGCAGTATGCATCCAACTGTTATGGGGCCCTCCCTTTTAATGTACTTTTGTTGATTGATGGCACTTAAAGAGGCGCATCCATAAAAAAGAATGTTTATTACATATTAACCTATATCTAATTTTTGTTTCTAAAAAAAATTTAGTGGATTTTTTAAAATATATTATTAAATACATTTTTTGTTACTCCGTGTATTCTACCTTCTATCCTGGTTCTTTAACGTTCCTCTTTAGATTTTTGGCACAGCGAACAGTCTCGCTTAACTCTCAGTCAGGCCATTCATTCCCACTAGATATAGAAAGTCAAAATGCAGCGCTCACCTGCGTATCGTATCAGAAGCACGGATGTGGCCAGGACAACATAAACTGTGCAAAAAATAGAAGGGTCCAGCTTCTGCTAAAACAATATCCTTTATTCGATGTGGTAAATAGAGATGGACTTGCGGTTCGCCCGGCGGTCGTTTCGCGGCGAACTTTGCGTGTTCGCGATTCGCCGAACATGCGAACATATGGAGATATTCGCGCCCGCCATATTATTTTACATTGTGCAGAAATATGACCCATGACACATCCATCAGGTGGTACAGGACAGCCAATAGAGACGTTTCAGCACATGGACATCCCCTCCTACCTTATAAATAATCCTGATCTGGCCGCCATTTTACATTCAGTGTTTTTCCAGTGTAGGGAGAGGTTGCTGTGTGGAGCAGGGACAGGCTGTTAGGGACACCAAATTCTAGCTAATAAGGCCATAAAAGTTCTTTTAAGGACTGGTATAGATGTGCTATTGATAGGTGTGATACACAGAGGGGTGTGATATACTTATAATATACTTTGATAATGAGTCAAAAACACATAGATCTATATAGTGATCACCTAGAAGTCAGGGGCCTAGGGGCTAGGGGCTTACTAGGGCCATTTTTATATAGGGTAAGGTTCCGGATGGGGTCGCTCTTATCAAGGCGGGGGGTCTGTGGTTAGGCTATCAGGGCCAGAATAGCACCCCCTTGTAGCGCAATATCAGGGACCGTTCTTTGCCCACCCTGTCCATCAATACCACATCATCATCTAGTCCAGGAATAGACGGTTTTTTGCTTTCCCTCCGGGATTCATGGATGTGCACTGGAACCCCCCGGATTGTGGTAGGACATATGGTTTCTGATTTGGTGCCACCGAGCACTTGTTATTGCCTACCACATCTATGCTTTTTGCTTAAAGGGTTTCTACCACCAGAAATACCGATATGTAGCTGACTGACATTAGAGATGTGCTAATGTCAGCATTACATAACAGTATGTTTCTAACATTTGTCCCTGCAGCCGTTTTTGTAAAATAAGCACTTTTATAATATGCTAATGAGCCTCTAGGTGCTATGTGTGCATAAAATCAGCACCTAGAGGTTCTGTCTACTCACGCTTTATCCCACCCAGGTCCCCTGTTCTGCCCGCCCTGCTCCTCTTGATTCATGGCACAGTTCGCCGCATCGCAGACATAATCCCGCGCCTGCGCCGTTCCCTTTTGTATTCGGCGCAGGCGCAGTGAGTGAATGATGCGCTTCTGGTGCCTGATTCCTCACTGCGCCTGCGCCGACTACGTCACAGTGAGGAAGCCGGCATCAGGAGAGCGGCCTTCAATCACTGCGCCTGCGCCGAAGACATAAGTGAATGGCACAGGCACGATGCGGTGGACCGTGACATCAATCAAGAGGTGTGGGGAGGGCAGAATAGGGGACCTGGGCAGGATAAAGCGCGAGTGGACGGAGCCTCTAGGTGCTGATTTTACGCCCACATAGCACCTAGAGGCTCATTAGCATATTATAAAAGTGCTTATTTTACAAAAACGGCTGCAGGGACAAATGTTAGAAACATACTGTTATGTAGTCCTGACATTAGCGCATCGCTAATGTCAGTCAGCTACATAACAGTATTTCTGGTGGTAGAAACCCTTTAACTTTAATCATTTATTTTTATTTTGAGGGATATATTTTCCATTCACACGTCCGCAAAATGGGTCTGCATCCGTTCCGCAATTTTGCAGAACAGGTGCAGACCCAATTCATTTTCAATGGGACCGGTATGTGCTTTCCACATCCGCATTTACGGATCCTCATCTTTGCGGACCCGCACTTCCGCATCTGTGCTTCCGTTTCCGCCAAAAAATAGAACATGTCCTATTCTTGTCCGCGATTGCAGACAAGATTAGACATTTTCTATTATGGTTTAGGCGATGTGCTGTCCGCAAATTGCGGACGTGTGAATGGACCCTCATAGTAACATTATTAAAGGTTACGTTTTATCTTTATGTATATTCTCATGGATTGCCTTCCTTGTACAATGTTATAATATACTTTCTATGCTAGAATGTATATTATAGTGCATTTGTATTGTGCGGCAGTTGTGTGCGGTTCTGCTGCGATACTGCAGGTATATAGAGGGACAAGCGTTATTGGAACAAATAATTTCTATTGGTGTGATATACCAGTCATCCCCCCAAAAACTGATTAAAGCGGGGTGTTATATACCAATATACTTTCTTTATAGTGCATTTGGGGACTGTATAGTGCATTTGCGCATGCGCGTACGCGAAAATTATATTGCCGATATTTTGCATAGAATTTTTTTTAATGGAGATCGCAAATTTGAATAATACATCTGGTATGTTACTGTCCATGTTGTGCGACTATTTGTACACTTCTAGTAATTATTTATTGGCTGAAAATATGAGCTGAAGGTTTTTCAGGTTCACCTGCCATTAAAATGAATGGGACCCGCCGCAAACTTGCAGTTCGCGAACATTTGATCGTGTTCGCGCGATCGCATTTGCGTACCGTCCTGGCAGATGTTCGTCCATCACTGGTGGTAAAATCCATACTAAACAAGACAGATGCAAAATTTACGCATTTCGGATCTCAAGTTAACAATCCTTACGGATGATTCGAAACACGTCGATTTTGCACCTGTCTTGTTTTGCAGGGATTTTACTGCATCAAATCGATGATAATGTTTTATCAGAAGCTGGACTCTTTACTTTTTTAAACAATTCATTCCCTCTAGAACCCCCTGTAGTGATTCAATTAAAGCATCACACATCCCACTAGTCGATCGAGTGCTCTTCTGTGGGCATCAAGAGACCAATACTGCTGTTATAGTGTTATTGCAATTCTACACATACTATTATCATAAAGCTTACACTGTAGACACAATCTTCCCCTCACAGCAACAGTAAACTGACAGTGGATTACCTATTTATATAGGAGGTCTTATAATTTATTTTGACTGCTATAGACTGACAGTATTGTTTATTGAATTTGCAATGGCAAATGGATGAGGTGAGTATGCATTTTTTTGTTTTTTACCACCATTTCAGGAAAAATTGATTCATTACCATGAAGCGCAAGGAAATTTCGGCTTCCTGACAAATCTGATTTTTCCAGAAATTCAGATTGAAGTCTACATTGTCAACTTCGATTCGCTAAACACAAATGTCAGTGTCAAGGGCTAGCAACCTCCGGCACTCCAGCTGTTGTGGAACTACAACTCTCAGTATGCTTCATTCATTTTATGAGAGTTCTAAAAACAGCCAAGCAAGTATGCATGCTGGAAGTTGTAGTTTCACCACAGCTGGAGTGCTGAACATTGCTGATCCCTGCTCTATGTAACAAAAAAACGGGGTGCATGACTTGTAGGACTGTGGAGCTCCTTTCACTCTGGTGATTGGTGGGGGACCTGGACTTTAGACCCCCTTGATCAGTTTTTATGGCCAGGGATCAGCAACCTCCAGGACACTCCAGTTGTTCTGAAACTACAACTTCCATAATCCTCCTTTTACATCTAGGGGAGTTAGAACAGCCGAATAAGTGTGAATGTTGGAAGTTGTAGTTTCACAGCAGCTGGACTGCTGAAGGTTGCTGATCCCTAGCCTACAATATTGATGGATGGTGGTGCACAAAAGAGTTCTGTTTGGTGTAATTTTCATATGTGTTAGGCCTCATGAACACGACTGTTCCATTTTTTGCGGATGCCCAAAAAACTAAAGCCGCCCGTGTGCCTTCAGCACTACTCATGAACAGCGCCATCTATTGGTTTCATAGTCTTATGACAAGACTATTAGACTATGAGTCTTATGACAAGTGTAGTGTAGCCTTTTGCGATAAAAATTAGCGATAAAAATTAGCGATCTAGACTACTCATGAACAGCGCCATCTATAAGTCTTATGACAAAACTATGAATCCAATAGATGGCGCTGTTCATGAAGTAGTGTAGTGTTATATTCTAATCGTGAATTTTTATCGTGAATTTTCCATGCAAAAGGCTACACTAAGTCTTGTCATAAGACTCATAATCTAATAGTCTTGTCATAAGACTATGAAACCAATAGATGGTGCTGTTCATTAGTAGTGTAGATCATGAATTCTCCATGCAAATGGTTTTTCAGCTGAAAAACAAGCCAGATTATGCTAATTTGCATGTCTTTTCCATAAGCCTATGTTTATGCAAATTCGTTTTTACATGACAAAACTGTATAGAAAGGTTATTGGATATTATGTTAGGACAATCAGAAAACTTTTTGTCACCCTAATGATATTGATCTAGGTGTGCAGGTCCACCCAAGCCATCCAACAGATCTGAAGTAACTTTGAGGCTTACTGGCTCTCAGTCAGATGAAAGCTGGTTTAGAATGTCTCATAGGGCACAAGGCTGCCATTGTAAGGTATGCTGACTAAGCCTGTTATCTGTCTCATGGGTAGATTAATGACTTGCACATACCTGGCTTTTGGAATATAGCCTTTGTGTGGTTGCCTATTGTATGTTGTAGATAATAGGAGTCCAAGATGCATCCAGCTATTCTCTTAATACTGTTTCCAAACCATTTTGATGGGGTTTCCATCAATTTCTAACCTTTTTTGTGAACCAGACACCCCCTTCTCTTTTGAGCAGGGGGTGCCTGGGGTTCTCCCATTGACTTCTATTGTGCTCGGATGCTCGGTACAGCACACGAGCACTTTGGTGCTCGGTCAACACTAATAACCATGTTATAATGTAAAATAATAAAATCACCTGAACCCGAACTTCAGTGAAAAAGTCTGTGTCGGGGTCCGGGCACCTGACCTCACAAAGTTTGGTACGAACCCGAGCTTTGCAGCTCGAGTTCGCTCAACCCTAATTACAAATAAGTATATTATAGTGCATTTGTATTGTGCGGCAGTTGTGTGCGGTCACAACTTGTGGACAGGTGTGATGTTGCTGTTGGAGGAGTACAGTCAAGTGTTTCCAATCCTTTAAATGTATACCATAACGTATAATGAGTAACCTTTGAAGAACTGGACATGGAATTCATGAATTGCGGCTGTAGATTCTGTGAATGATGTTTGAAAACAGATCAGCTCTCGCGGTTAATTACAAAGCACCATATCGAAGATTAGCACCACGGACGCCGACAGTGTTATGCGTCTCAGAGATAAGAACATAATGTTACTGTTTCTTCTGAAGATACTTAGGAATACTTAAACCGGGAGAAATGACAAAACTGTTTTCAATTCAGTCAAAATCCTCTCAATAAGAAATTGACTTCCACCTCTTTAGATAATTTCATCCTCTGTACTGTTCCCAATTGATAAAGATATTAATGTTCCCTTTCTGTGAGACTGTGCTACTTAGAGGATCTGCACCGAGTAGAACTATTGTGACTTTGACCTTGTGACGGTTAGCAAGCAGAAGTTAAACACTTAACTACAGTTTCATAAAAAGCTTTGAGATGCAGGGAGCCTAATATCATATATCAGCCAAATGGTCCTGTGCAAAAGGCTTTTAAGCAATCAAGTTCCCTCAAAATTTAATTTGAGGATGATAGCTGAAGAGATTACCCAAATGAAATTTAAATTAACATTGGTTCAGCGCTGTGCATTTTTTATACAAATTGCATATGTATTTGAGGCAAATGAACATCACATATTTATGTATATGAGGGACTGAAGAATTGCTATGCATGATAGAACACACTGCCATTAATTTTACTCTTCCTCTGTGATTATATATATAGTAACTAGTATTATAGGTTAGTCCTAAGACAACTCTTAAGGACCCCTTTCAATCTCAATCACATCCATATGAGGACAGCCAGTCTGGTAGACCCAACAAATCCAAGCATTGCATTTTTGGCCATTCACTTGAATAGTAGGTCAGTAATCCCACATGCTCCCAGCAGAGGTCACAACAAGAGACAACTAAAACCCCTTCCCCGATTGATTATATCTGGGGGTTGGAGAAGAGAAACCCCTACAGCTGATCAAGACAGATTCTATTAATATAAGTTTATTCCAATAAGCATCCAATGCTCATGGGTATATAACTGTTGGTGTCTTCTTTTACTGATAGAGGATATACCAGCAGGATCAACTCTATTAAACCAGGCATACTGTCTGAGAAGGGTTGATCCTGCTTGTTAAAATGATAGCTGTCTTATTCTTGGTAATTTGTGCACTGAAGCCACAACCGATTTTCACTGGACAAGCATTGCTATAAACAGTAAGATAGACCCTATGCACTATGCCTGGTTTATTAGGGCCGATCCTGCTGACAGATTCTCTTTAAAGGGAATCTATCTCCAGGACAAAGGCATCTCATGTGGTGCATTACGATGCCAAAGCCTTAATAGTGATAAACTATAGGATACAGTTGCATTGAATAAAAAGCCTCCAGAAATGCCAATAAATAGCATTATCATGTGCCAAGAAGCTTCACTTTCTCATATTTGAGCACACTCCAGTTGCCTGTGCCCTTTTAAGGCTTAACTTAAAGTATAACTGTCATATTATTATTTTTTTGGAGTATTGGATTGTGGTGATTAATATCTCCTTGGTGGCACTATTTAAACTTTTCACTGTGGACTCAATTACCCCTTAATTCCACATTTTTGTTCCCTGTACTGCCTACTTTTACCTGTGCTTAAAATAGGGTTTCTAGGCAGGGTCCGTCTATGTGTTGAAGGACGGAGCACGCAGAAGCAGGCTGGTGCAAGGTCACATTACTGACAGCCAGGGACTGTAAGGAAATGATTAAAGCCAGATCCTCCCCAGCAGCTGATAACAATGCCTGGGCTGTGTGCACTTCTCCCTGTCCCTGTGCTTGGCAGACGCTCCCTCACTCAGCAGAGCTGGAGAATGCAGGGTTGGAGCAGTGCAGACCAGGGAAGGGAGATCTGCCGTCTGCTCAGTGTATAAATGAAAGCAACATGTGGTAAGAGGACCCCTTTGTGCTGCAGGAGATTAACCCTTTAGGGGGAGGGCTCTGGTTATTGACACTTTTGGGGGGCTATTGTTACTGGCTAGTGAGGGCAGGCGGGATTAGCCTCAGGGTGAGGGCAGTGGCGGCCATCTTAACTGAATAGTGAAATTGCAGTTTTATGCAGACTGGTTGCTAAGGGCTGAATCTTATTAAATATGGGGTAAGTCAGTCTAATAGTAACTGATTCTGGAATATCATGTTATTTGTAACTACATATATGAAAATTGAAATTAGGGTCTAAGTGTGACAGTTATCCTTTAAGGAATTTTAAAAAATACAACAATAACTATCATATATTCATTGTTATTAATTTTTTAGGTTCAATGTGTGTTCACTTGTTTGTCTCCAGGCCCATAGAGGATGCAACGTTCTTAAGGCTTTTACCTCCTGGAGGTCTAGTTGAGTTGTGTGTGGCAATCAGGTTCCTCACTCCCCTGCAATCCCTTGGCTCTCTCTTCTGGGAGAGTCAGACCTTGACCTGGGCTTTTTGCGGACACTTGGGGTTTCAGCTTTGGTGGAAGCTGAAGCACAACTGGGCTCTTCTTGAGCTTCAGAGAAGGATGGCTACCATTCCCTGACCCTTGCAGGGCCTTCTGTCTCAAAGGGATGGGAATAGGTTTATGAATATGCAATAAACTACATCCTTATGCTTCTTTTTGAGTAGTGCTTTGCACTTTTTTGCCACTTGGGTGGCTTTCAAAAAATAAAAAAAAGAAGCTTATATAAAGATGAGAGAAGTGACCAAACCCATTTTCTTGTTTCGTACTTTCAATTTTCATGGGCTTTGAAGGGTTGGGAAGAGCTTATTCTGCCTGTTTTGCAATTCTGATGAAGGTTTCATTGCACCTCTAAATTAAGTTTCGATAGACCATCATTGGGGAATGTGTTTTATTTAAAAGACCTATTGAAGATTCTAATGGTCAAAAGGACATTTAAGCTGAAAATGTATCTTTGAGTCTCATACAATACATGTCAATACATTATTAAGCAACTTTATAAATATATTTACAGTTTTTACTTATTGCTTTAACTTTTTATAATGTACTCAAGCTGCTTTGGATTTCCTAGTGATGAGCGAACCTGTGGAAATTCGGGTTTGCCGGGTTCGGCCGAACTTAAGGTCAAAGTTCGGAGTTCGGGACCCGAACTTGACCCAAATTCGAACTCCATTGAAGTCTAAGGGGGTCTGAACTTCACCGTTATAACATGTTATATCGGAAAATAACATAATACTTTAAGACGGAATGCAATAGGGACACCTTTAGAGGCATTCCACTTTGCATTTTGTAATAATAGAAGTCTATGGGAGCATAACAGATTCGTCCTGGTTTCCGTTATGCAGGAGTCCTGTACTGCATAACGGAAACTAGGACGGATCCATTATGCTGCCCATAGACTTCTATTATGAAGAATGCAAAACAGAAGACATAATAGAAGTCTATGAGCAGCATAACAAATCTGTTATACTCCCATAGACCTCTATTATCACGGAATGAAAAATGGAATTCCTCTAAAGGTGTTCTTTTTTGCATTCCATATTAAATATTAGGTTATAACGTTACATGTTATAACGGAAAATAATAAAGTAATTCATAAATTGCCCTAACACCCAACCCAAACTTGGACTTCATTTAAAAAAAAGCCAGTTTTGGGTCCAGGTACCCAAACTCGCAAAGTTCGGTACGAACCCAAACTTTGCAGTTCAGGTTCTCTAATCCTTAAATTTGAATTCTTGTGGTTTTATTTTTGTCCTAATAATGGCTCAGCTCATTAACACTTGAACATATAAATAACATGATTAACATATAAACCCCTATTAAGGTGTTAATAAGTAGGGATGAGCGAACTCGAACTGTATAGTTCGGGTTCGTACCGAATTTTGGGGTGTCCGTGACACGGACCCGAACCCGGACATTTTCGTAAAAGTCCGGGTTCGGGTTCGGTGTTCGTCGCTTTCTTCGCGCTTTTGTGACGCTTTCTTGGCGCTTTTTGAAAGGCTGCAAAGCAGCCAATCAACAAGCGTCATACTACTTGCCCCAAGAGGCCATCACAGCCATGCCTACTATTGGCATGGCTGTGATTGGCCAGAGCACCATGTGACCCAGCCTCTATTTAAGCTGGAGTCACATAGCGCCGCCCGTCACTCTGCTCTGATTAGCGTAGGGAGAGGTTGCGGCTGCGACAGTAGGGCGAGATTAGGCAGATTAACTCCTCCAAAGGACTTGATTAACTGATCGATCTGCAGCTGTGGATCATTGAGCTGCTGATCCTCAATTGCTCACTGTTTTTAGGCTGCACAGACCGTTTGTCAGTCTCATTTTTCTGGGGTGATCGGCGGCCATTTTGTGTCTTGTGGTGCGCCAGCACAAGCTGCGACCAAGTGCATTTAACCCTCAATGGTGTGGTTGTTTTTTGGCTAAAGCCTACATCAGGGTGAAGCTGTCACACCAAGTGCATTTAACCAGCAATAGTCTGTTCATTTTTTGGCCATATACAAAATCAGGGGCAAGCTGCGCCTGTCACCAAGTGCATTTAACCCTCAATGGTGTGGTTGTTTTTTGGCTAAAGCCTACATCAGGGTGAAGCTGTCACACCAAGTGCATTTAACCAGCAATAGTCTGTTCATTTTTTGGCCATATACAAAATCAGGGGCAAGCTGCGCCTGTCACCAAGTGCATTTAACCCTCAATGGTGTGGTTGTTTTTTGGCTAAAGCCTACATCAGGGTGAAGCTGTCACACCAAGTGCATTTAACCAGCAATAGTCTGTTCATTTTTTGGCCATATACAAAATCAGGGGCAAGCTGCGCCTGTCACCAAGTGCATTTAACCCTCAATGGTGTGGTTGTTTTTTGGCTAAAGCCTACATCAGGGTGAAGCTGTCACACCAAGTGCATTTAACCAGCAATAGTCTGTTCATTTTTTGGCCATATCCCAGTCTAATTCTGTCACTAAATCCATACCGGTCACCCAGCGCCTAAATACTAGGCCTCAAATTTATATCCAGCTAAATCTGTCCCTAGTGCTGTAGCTGGGCGAGTTATTTAGTGTCCGTTCAAGCACATTTCTTGTTCTGGGTTGAAATACAATTCCCAATTTAGCAATTTCATAATTTAGTGGTTCCTGCTATATCAGAGCTATTTGAAATCTATCCCAAAAAGGGTATATAATATTGAAGGTGCACATTGGGTCATTCAGAATAACTTCACACACACCCGCTACTGTGTATTTCCAAGTCTAATTCTGTCACTAAACCCATACCTGTCACCCAGCGCCTAAATACTAGGCCTCAAATTTAAATCCCTCTAAATCTCTCGTTACCCACCGCTGTACTGTTGTTGCTGGGCAAGATATTTAGTGTCCGTCAAAGCACATTTTTTGTTCTGGGTTGAAGTACAATTCCCAATTTAGCAATTTCATAATTTAGTGGTTTCTGCTATATCAGAGCTATTTGAAATCTATCCCTAAAAGGGTATATAATATTGAAGGTGCACATAGGGTCATTCAGAATAACTTCACACACACGCTTCTGTGCATTTCCAAGTCTAATTCTGTCACTAAATCCATACCGGTGACCCAGCGCCTAAATACTAGGCCTCAAATTTAAATCCCTCTAAATCTCTCGTTACCCACCACTGTACTGTTGTTGCTGGGCAAGATATTTAGTGTCCGTCAAAGCACATTTTTTGTTCTGGGTTGAAGTACAATTCCCAATTTAGCAATTTCATAATTTAGTGGTTTCTGCTATATCAGAGCTATTTGAAATCTATCCCTAAAAGGGTATATAATATTGAAGGTGCACATAGGGTCATTCAGAATAACTTCACACACACGCTTCTGTGCATTTCCAAGTCTAATTCTGTCACTAAATCCATACCGGTGACCCAGCGCCTAAATACTAGGCCTCAAATTTAAATCCCTCTAAATCTCTCGTTACCCACCGCTGTACTGTTGTTGCTGGGCAAGATATTTAGTGTCCGTCAAAGCACATTTTTTGTTCTGGGTTGAAGTACAATTCCCAATTTAGCAATTTCATAATTTAGTGGTTTCTGCTATATCAGAGCTATTTGAAATCTATCCCTAAAAGGGTATATAATATTGAAGGTGCACATAGGGTCATTCAGAATAACTTCACACACACGCTTCTGTGCATTTCCAAGTCTAATTCTGTCACTAAATCCATACCGGTGACCCAGCGCCTAAATACTAGGCCTCAAATTTAAATCCCTCTAAATCTCTCGTTACCCACCGCTGTACTGTTGTTGCTGGGCAAGATATTTAGTGTCCGTCAAAGCACATTTTTTGTTCTGGGTTGAAGTACAATTCCCAATTTAGCAATTTCATAATTTAGTGGTTCCTGCTAAATCAGAGCTATTTGAAATCTATCCCAAAAAGGGTATATAATATTGAAGGTGCACATTGGGTCATTCAGAATAACTTCACACACACCCGCTACTGTGTATTTCCAAGTCTAATTCTGTCACTAAACCCATACCTGTCACCCAGCGCCTAAATACTAGGCCTCAAATTTAAATCCCTCTAAATCTCTCGTTACCGCTGTACTGTTGTAGCTGGGAAAGTTATTTAGTGCCCGTCAAAGCACATTTTTTGTTCTGGGTTGAAGTACAATTCCCAATTTAGCAATTTCATAATTTAGTGGTTCCTGCTATATCAGAGCTATTTGAAATCTATCCCAAAAAGGGTATATAATATTCAAGGTGCACATTGGGTCATTCAGAATAACTTCACACACACGCTTCTGTGCATTTCCAAGTCTAATTCTGTCACTAAATCCATACCGGTGACCCAGCGCCTAAATACTAGGCCTCAAATTTAAATCCCTCTAAATCTCTCGTTACCCACCGCTGTACTGTTGTTGCTGGGCAAGATATTTAGTGTCCGTCAAAGCACATTTTTGTTCTGGGTTGAAGTACAATTCCCAATTTAGCAATTTCATAATTTAGTGGTTCCTGCTATATCAGAGCTATTTGAAATCTATCCCAAAAAGGGTATATAATATTCAAGGTGCACATTGGGTCATTCAGAATAACTTCACACACACGCTTCTGTGCATTTCCAAGTCTAATTCTGTCACTAAATCCATACCGGTCACCCAGCGCCTAAATACTAGGCCTCAAATTTATATCCCGCTGAATTTGAATACAATACATTGGGCCAAATAATATATTTGTTGTTGTGGTGAACCATAACAATGAGAAAAACATCTAGTAAGGGACGCGGACGTGGACATGGTCGTGGTGGTGTTAGTGGACCCTCTGGTGCTGGGAGAGGACGTGGCCGTTCTGCCACATCCACACGTCCTAGTGTACCAACTACCTCAGGTCCCAGTAGCCGCCAGAATTTACAGCGATATATGGTGGGGCCCAATGCCGTTCTAAGGATGGTAAGGCCTGAGCAGGTACAGGCATTAGTCAATTGGGTGGCCGACAGTGGATCCAGCACGTTCACATTATCTCCCACCCAGTCTTCTGCAGAAAGCGCACAGATGGCGCCTGAAAACCAACCCCATCAGTCTGTCACATCACCCCCATGCATACCAGGGAAACTGTCTCAGCCTCAAGTTATGCAGCAGTCTCTTATGCTGTTTGAAGACTCCGCTGGCAGGGTTTCCCAAGGGCATCCACCTAGCCCTTCCCCAGCGGTGAAAGACATAGAATGCACTGACGCACAACCACTTATGTTTCCTGATGATGAGGACATGGGAATACCACCTCAGCATGTCTCTGATGATGACGAAACACAGGTGCCAACTGCTGCGTCTTTCTGCAGTGTGCAGACTGAACAGGAGGTCAGGGATCAAGACTGGGTGGAAGACGATGCAGGGGACGATGAGGTCCTAGACCCCACATGGAATGAAGGTCGTGCCACTGACTTTCACAGTTCGGAGGAAGAGGCAGTGGTGAGACCGAGCCAACAGCGTAGCAAAAGAGGGAGCAGTGGGCAAAAGCAGAACACCCGCCGCCAAGAGACTCCGCCTGCTACTGACCGCCGCCATCTGGGACCGAGCACCCCAAAGGCAGCTTCAAGGAGTTCCCTGGCATGGCACTTCTTCAAACAATGTGCTGACGACAAGACCCGAGTGGTTTGCACGCTGTGCCATCAGAGCCTGAAGCGAGGCATTAACGTTCTGAACCTGAGCACAACCTGCATGACCAGGCACCTGCATGCAAAGCATGAACTGCAGTGGAGTAAACACCTTAAAACCAAGGAAGTCACTCAGGCTCCCCCTGCTACCTCTTCTGCTGCTGCCGCCTCGGCCTATTCTGCTGCTGCCGCCTCGGCCTCTTCCTCCGCCTCTGGAGGAACGTTGGCACCTGCCGCCCAGCAAACAGGGGATGTACCACCAACACCACCACCACCACCTCCGTCACCAAGCGTCTCAACCATGTCACACGCCAGCGTTCAGCTCTCCATCTCACAAACATTTGATAGAAAGCGTAAATTCCCACCTAGCCACCCTCGATCCCTGGCCCTGAATGCCAGCATTTCTAAACTACTGGCCTATGAAATGCTGTCATTTAGGCTGGTGGACACAGACAGCTTCAAACAGCTCATGTCGCTTGCTGTCCCACAGTATGTTGTTCCCAGCCGGCACTACTTCTCCAAGAGAGCCGTGCCTTCCCTGCACAACCAAGTATCCGATAAAATCAAGTGTGCACTGCGCAACGCCATCTGTAGCAAGGTCCACCTAACCACAGATACGTGGACCAGTAAGCACGGCCAGGGACGCTATATCTCCCTAACTGCACACTGGGTAAATGTAGTGGCAGCTGGGCCCCAGGCGGAGAGCTGTTTGGCGCACGTCCTGCCGCCGCCAAGGATCGCAGGGCAACATTCTTTGCCTCCTGTTGCCACCTCCTCCTTCTCGGCTTCCTCCTCCTCTTCTTCCACCTGCTCATCCAGTCAGCCACACACCTTCACCACCAACTTCAGCACAGCCCGGGGTAAACGTCAGCAGGCCATTCTGAAACTCATATGTTTGGGGGACAGGCCCCACACCGCACAGGAGTTGTGGCGGGGTATTGAACAACAGACCGACGAGTGGTTGCTGCCGGTGAGCCTCAAGCCCGGCCTGGTGGTGTGTGATAATGGGCGAAATCTCGTTGCAGCTCTGGGACTAGCCAATTTGACGCACATCCCTTGCTTGGCGCATGTGCTGAATTTGGTGGTGCAGAAGTTCATTCACAACTACCCCGACATGTCAGAGCTGCTGCATAAAGTGCGGGCCGTCTGTTCGCGCTTCCGGCGTTCACATCCTGCCGCTGCTCGCCTGTCTGCGCTACAGCGTAACTTCGGCCTTCCCGCTCACCGCCTCATATGCGACGTGCCCACCAGGTGGAACTCCACCTTGCACATGCTGGACAGACTGTGCGAGCAGCAGCAGGCCATAGTGGAGTTTCAGCTGCAGCACGCACGGGTCAGTCGCACTACAGAACAGCACCACTTCACCACCAATGACTGGGCCTCCATGCGAGACCTGTGTGCCCTGTTGCGCTGTTTCGAGTACTCCACCAACATGGCCAGTGGCGATGACACCGTTATCAGCGTTACAATACCACTTCTATGTCTCCTTGAGAAAACACTTAGGGCGATGATGGAACAGGAGGTGGCCCAGGAGGAGGAGGAGGAGGATGAGGAAGAGGGGTCATTTTTAGCACTTTCAGGCCAGTCTCTTCGAAGTGACTCAGAGGGAGGTTTTTTGCAACAGCAGAGGCCAGGTACAAATGTGGCCAGCCAGGGCCCACTACTGGAGGACGAGGAGGACGAGGATGAGGAGGAGGTGGAGGAGGATGAGGATGAAGCATGGTCACAGCGGGGTGGCACCCAACGCAGCTCGGGTCCATCACTGGTGCGTGGCTGGGGGGGAAAGGCAGGACGATGACGATACGCCTCCCACAGAGGACAGCTTGTCCTTACCCCTGGGCAGCCTGGCACACATGAGCGACTACATGCTGCAGTGCCTGCGCAACGACAGCAGAGTTGCCCACATTTTAACCTGTGCGGACTACTGGGTTGCCACCCTGCTGGATCCACGCTACAAAGACAATGTGCCCACCTTACTTCCTGCACTGGAGCGTGATAGGAAGATGCGCGAGTACAAGCGCACGTTGGTAGACGCGCTACTGAGAGCATTCCCAAATGTCACAGGGGAACAAGTGGAAGCCCAAGGCCAAGGCAGAGGAGGAGCAAGAGGTCGCCAAGGCAGCTGTGTCACGGCCAGCTCCTCTGAGGGCAGGGTTAGCATGGCAGAGATGTGGAAAACTTTTGTCAACACGCCACAGCTAACTGCACCACCACCTGATACGCAACGTGTTAGCAGGAGGCAACATTTCACTAACATGGTGGAACAGTACGTGTGCACACCCCTCCACGTACTGACTGATGGTTCGGCCCCATTCAACTTCTGGGTCTCTAAATTGTCCACGTGGCCAGAGCTAGCCTTTTATGCCTTGGAGGTGCTGGCCTGCCCGGCAGCCAGCGTTTTGTCTGAACGTGTATTCAGCACGGCAGGGGGCGTCATTACAGACAAACGCAGCCGCCTGTCTACAGCCAATGTGGACAAGCTGACGTTCATAAAAATGAACCAGGCATGGATCCCACAGGACCTGTCCGTCCCTTGTCCAGATTAGACATTAACTACCTCCCCATAACCATATATTATTGGACTCCAGGGCACTTCCTCATTCAATCCTATTTTTATTTTCATTTTACCATTATATTGCGATGCTACCCAAAGTTGAATGAACCTCTCCTCTGCCTGTGTGCTAGGCCTAAATATATGCCAATGGACTGTTGCAGTGGTGGCTGACATGAAGCCTGATTCTCTGCTATGACATGCAGACTAATTCTCTGCTGACATGAAGCCAGATTGTCTGTTACGGGACCTCTCTCCTCTGCCTGGGTGCTGGGCCTAAATTTATGACAATGGACTGTTGCAGTGGTGGCTGACGTGAAGCCTGATTCTCTGCTATGACATGCAGACTGATTCTCTGCTGACATGAAGCCAGATCGTCTGTTACGGGACCTCTCTGCTCTGCCTGTGTGCTAGGCCTAAATATATGCCAATGGACTGTTGCAGTGGTGGGTGACGTGAAGCCTCATTCTCTGCTATGACCTGCAGACTGATTCTCTGCTGACATGAAGCCAGATTGTCTGTTACGGGACCTCTCTGCTCTGCCTGTGTGCTAGGCCTAAATATATGCCAATGGACTGTTGCAGTGGTGGGTGACGTGAAGCCTCATTCTCTGCTATGACATGCAGACTGATTCTCTGCTGTCATGAAGCCAGATTGTCTGTTACGGGACCTCTCTGCTCTGCCTGTGTGCTAGGCCTAAATATATGCCAATGGACTGTTGCAGTGGTGGGTGACGTGAAGCCTCATTCTCTGCTATGACATGCAGACTGATTCTCTGCTGACATGAAGCCAGATTGTCTGTTACGGGACCTCTCTGCTCTGCCTGTGTGCTAGGCCTAAATATATGCCAATGGACTGTTGCAGTGGTGGGTGACGTGAAGCCTCATTCTCTGCTATGACATGCAGACTGATTCTCTGCTGTCATGAAGCCAGATTGTCTGTTACGGGACCTCTCTGCTCTGCCTGTGTGCTAGGCCTAAATATATGCCAATGGACTGTTGCAGTGGTGGGTGACGTGAAGCCTCATTCTCTGCTATGACATGCAGACTAATTCTCTGCTGACATGAAGACAGATTCTCTGTTACGGGACCTCTCTCCTCTGCCTGTGTGTGTGCTGGGCCTAAATATATGCCAATGGACTGTTGCAGTGGTGGCTGACGTGAAGCCTCATTCTCTGCTATGACATGCAGACTGATTCTCTGCTGACATGAAGCCAGATTCTCTGTTACGGGACCTCTCTCCTCTGCCTGTGTGTGTGCTGGGCCTAAATATATGCCAATGGACTGTTGCAGTGGTGGCTGACGTGAAGCCTCATTCTCTGCTATGACATGCAGACTGATTCTCTGCTGACATGAAGCCAGATTCTCTGTTACGGGACCTCTCTCCTCTGCCTGTGTGTGTGCTGGGCCTAAATATATGCCAATGGACTGTTGCAGTGGTGGCTGACGTGAAGCCTCATTCTCTGCTATGACATGCAGACTGATTCTCTGCTGACATGAAGCCAGATTCTCTGTTACGGGACCTCTCTCCTCTGCCTGTGTGTGTGCTGGGCCTAAATATATGCCAATGGACTGTTGCAGTGGTGGCTGACGTGAAGCCTCATTCTCTGCTATGACATGCAGACTAATTCTCTGCTGACATGAAGACAGATTCTCTGTTACGGGACCTCCCTCCTCTGCCTGGGTGCTGGGCCTAAATATATGCCAATGGACTGTTGCAGTGGTGGCTGACGTGAAGCCTCATTCTCTGCTATGACATGCAGACTGATTCTCTGCTGACATGAAGCCAGATTCTCTGTTACGGGACCTCTCTCCTCTGCCTGTGTGTGTGCTGGGCCTAAATATATGCCAATGGACTGTTGCAGTGGTGGCTGACGTGAAGCCTCATTCTCTGCTATGACATGCAGACTGATTCTCTGCTGACATGAAGCCAGATTCTCTGTTACGGGACCTCTCTCCTCTGCCTGTGTGTGTGCTGGGCCTAAATATATGCCAATGGACTGTTGCAGTGGTGGCTGACGTGAAGCCTCATTCTCTGCTATGACATGCAGACTAATTCTCTGCTGACATGAAGACAGATTCTCTGTTACGGGACCTCCCTCCTCTGCCTGGGTGCTGGGCCTAAATATATGCCAATGGACTGTTGCAGTGGTGGCTGACGTGAAGCCTCATTCTCTGCTATGACATGCAGACTGATTCTCTGCTGACATGAAGACAGATTCTCTGTTACGGGACCTCTCTCCTCTGCCTGTGTGCTAGGCCTAAATATATGCCAATGGACTGTTGCAGTGGTGGGTGACGTGAAGCCTCATTCTCTGCTATGACATGCAGACTGATTCTCTGCTGTCATGAAGCCAGATTGTCTGTTACGGGACCTCTCTGCTCTGCCTGTGTGCTAGGCCTAAATATATGCCAATGGACTGTTGCAGTGGTGGGTGACGTGAAGCCTCATTCTCTGCTATGACATGCAGACTAATTCTCTGCTGACATGAAGACAGATTCTCTGTTACGGGACCTCTCTCCTCTGCCTGTGTGTGTGCTGGGCCTAAATATATGCCAATGGACTGTTGCAGTGGTGGCTGACGTGAAGCCTCATTCTCTGCTATGACATGCAGACTGATTCTCTGCTGACATGAAGCCAGATTCTCTGTTACGGGACCTCTCTCCTCTGCCTGTGTGCTAGGCCTAAATATATGCCAATGGACTGTTGCAGTGGTGGCTGACGTGAAGCCTCATTCTCTGCTATGACATGCAGACTAATTCTCTGCTGACATGAAGACAGATTGTCTGTTACGGGACCTCTCTCCTCTGCCTGGGTGCCGGGGCCTAAATATCTGAGAATGGACTGTTCCAGTGGTGGGTGACGGGAAGCCAGATTCTCTGCTATGGAACCTCTCTCCAATTGATTTTGGTTAATTTTTATTTTAATTAATTTCCCTATCCACATTTGTTTGCAGGGGATTTACCTACATGTTGCTGCCTTTTGCAGCCCTCTAGCCCTTTCCTGGGCTGTTTTACAGCCGTTTTAGTGCCGAAAAGTTCGGGTCCCCATTGACTTCAATGGGGTTCGGGTTCGGGACGAAGTTCGGATCGGGTTCGGATCCCGAACCCGAACATTTCCGGGATGTTCGGCCGAACTTCTCGAACCCGAACATCCAGGTGTTCGCTCAACTCTATTAATAAGCCATGCAGTCATTATTCACAAACAAAAACACCTTCATGCTCTTATAGGGAAGCTATCACCTTGTACAGTCAGCAGGCTATATAGCAGGAGGGGCTGAGCAGATCGTTATATAGCTTTATGGGGGGAAAAAATGTGTAACTTGTTTTTCATTCATTTCTTTCCATGCTTAGGAGTCCAATGGGAGGTCCTGAAATTGACACCTATCCCTGTATGTGCATTCATGCAGGGAATACTAATCAATGGTTTGGTACACCCACTGGACACCTAAGCATAGAAAGAGCAGAGATCACCATTTAAAGTGACAATTAGGAATGCACAATATGGGTGTATTCCCAAGGTGGAGCTGTGCTGTGATTTGTTCTGTGTGCCAAGAACCACACAGCAAAAAACACATGCAGGCTTACTGCAAATTGCAGTGGTTTTGGTGCTAGCTGCAGAACCATGGTGACTCGAGGTAAAAACCCGTACAGTTTTTGCCATGCCAACCACATAGCAAAGAGCACAGTACAGCCAAACTATGGTAATATAACGTAAAATCAGTGAAGAGCAGCTCATTGGTGATTTCAAGGTAATTTTTTTCGCTCTTAACTTACTGAAGTAAAAGTAGGAACTGCCAAAAGGAATATAAATACATATATTACATTGATAAAAATGTTACTTAAAGAATTATTCCCTTTGGCATGTCCATATATTCCATGATATTAATGGTATATCTGCAGGATATATAGATGCAGGTCTCATCTCTGGGAACTACACCTATCTCGGAAACAGGGCCACCAAGAATGAAGAGGTGGTCAATCATTTTTTCTATTTACTACAATGGATGTTCCAAACATAGCTGAGTAAGTTTGCAAGTATGGGACCTTTCCCGTGGTCAATATTTTGCAGTAGCATTTGCAAGTCAAAACCAAGAATGGAAACTATACAGGGAAAAATGGAAAGATTTGCATCTCTTCTGAGCTGGGGACCCACTCCTGAGTATGGTTTAAGGTGTATGTATACGTTCCTATTGAGCAAGCAATTACCATGAAGGACTGTTCCTTTCCTGATAGTTGACTGCTCATCGGTGGAGAAGAGGGAAGCATTTACATACAGCAATCTCCTCCTCTGTATGAAAAAGATTCCATTGCTCGTCCTCATACAAATTCATTGCTTCTGGACATCAGATTGATGTTTACACAGTACGATCTGCTGCCCAGAAATGATGATTGAGGTGTCTACATGAATGATCATCACACCCAAGGAACGAGCACTTTGCTCATCCAAAGGGTGATCTGTGGCACCTTAAGAGAGGCTGATTATCGGGAACAACCATGGTAACGCTTGTTCCGGACAATCAGGCCAACAATTGCCCCATGTAAATCCACCATTGCAAATACTGACCAAATATTGACCTTGTGATAGTACTGTAGACTAATGAAGTATTACAATACATAACAGTGTGTCTATTCTGTTTTTCATGCTGATTATGATGATGTATAGAGCAGAACCAGTGCTGCACATGGCTGTAGTGTTCTAATCCTGGATGTGGCGTGCAAAGGCAGACAACCCCAGCTGTACAGCATCCCTGGAAGTAACGCCATAATCCTACTATAAAGATGAATTATTCATGTTCCTATTGAAAGCTCATGTGTGCTGTAAAATAAAACACTTTGTTACATAAAACAATGTGCCTACTCCACCTCCTTATGGTTTATGCATAGTACAGAATGGGGACTGGGGAATTACAGAAAATGAGTTAATCAACTCTTTACTTGGTATCATGTGCAGAAAAACATACAAGTTGCATCATACATAATCATCTGTGTTAGGCCTCTTTCACACTTGCGTTGTCCGGATCCGGCGTGTACTCCACTTGCCGGAATTACACGCCGGATCCGGAAAAACGCAAGTGTACTGAAAGCATTTGAAGACGGATCCGTCTTCAAAATGCTTTCAGTGTTGCTATGGCACCCAGGACGCTATTAAAGTCCTGGTTGCCATAGTAGTAGTGGGGAGCGGGGGAGCAGCATACTTACCATCCGTGCGGCTCCCGGGGCGCTCCAGAATGACGTCAGAGCGCCCCATGCGCATGGATCATGTGATCCATGCGATCACATCATCCATGCGCCTGGGGCGCCCTGACGTCACTCTGGAGCGCCCCGGGAGCTGCACGGATGGTAAGTATGCTGCTCCCCGCTCCCCACTACAGTTTACCATGGCTGCCAGGACTTTAGCGTCCCGGCAGCCATGGTAACCATTGAGAAAAAGCTAAACGTCGCATCCGGCAATGCGCCGAAACGACGTTTAGCTTAAGGCCGGATCCGGATCAATGCCTTTCAATGGGCATTCATTCCGGATCCGGCCTTGAGGCAAGTCTTCAGGATTTTCGGCCGGAGCAAAAAGCGCAGCATGCTGCGCTATTTGCTGCGGCCAAAAAACGTTCCGTTCCGGAACGGAAGACATCCTGATGCATCCTGAAGGACGGACTGTCCATTCAGAATGCATTAGGATAATCCTGATCAGTATTCTTCCGGCATAGAGCCCCGACGACGGAACTCTATGCCGGAAGACTATAACACAGGTGTGAAAGGGCCCTTAAACGTTCATACGTATACACTTGCTTTGGTTGTGACATAAGACCTTAGACATTTGTATCATTCTATAATCTTTAGATCTTTGGTAAACAGGTTGTGTTGACTAGGTTTAGAGTTTTATGGTGGTTTCCACTGAATTTCATTATGTTGGTTATTATTGTGTATTGCATGTGTATGTATGAAGAGCTAATATCGTGGAACTGTATTATGATAAACCATGGAAATGCCATTCTGTTTGAATAGAAATGTAAAAACTTGATAAAAGGATAAGGCTATGGATCCGTCCTGGCTATGTTAAAGATAATACAAACGGATCCGTCTGTGCAGATCCATGATGGATCCGCACTAAACGCGAGTGTGAAAGTAGCCTTAGATGTGGGTATGCTCTTGGTGCCCGTACACCAAACAAATTATGTGAAATAGGACCTTACGTGAACATGAGCACCTATTTATCATAGGGAAGGTAGACTGAGAGGCAGACTAGGCAGCACAGTGGTTAGCGCTGGTGCCTTGCAATGCTGTTGTTCAAATCCAACCAAGGACAACTTCTGTATGGAATTTGTATGTTCTCCCTGTTTCCTCACACTTTACAAAGACATACTAAGGGGCTTAGTAGATCATGTGTACAGTTCAAAACTGCTGGATTATTAATAGAGCAACAAGGAATAATATCCTTAGACCTTGACTAGAGATAAGCAAATTTCATATTTTGAAATTCGTTCATGCTTCGTTTAGTGGTAAAAGCGGAATTGCGTTATGGATTCCGTTACCACGGATCATAATGCAATTCTATGACGGAATGCATAATAAAATAACTTTAGAGGCATTCCGTTATTCTCTCATAATAGAAGTCTATGGGCTGCAAAACAGATTTGTCCGTTAGGCAGGCCATAGACTTCTATTATGACGGAATGAATAATGGAATGCCACTAAAGCCATTCCATTATGGTACGTTGTAACGGAATCCATAGCGCAATTCTGCTTTTACCACCAAAGGAAGCGTGAACAAATTTCATAACATGAAATTCGCTGATCTATAACCTTGACCATCGGGAACCTCTAATACCCTTGCCAAGATTATTTGACCGAGTGGAAATTTTGTTTGAGCACTCTCTGGTATAATTTTTTGGCACTGTATGGTGTCATTATTTAAACACTGTATGATACTTATAGTCTGTATTTAGTGGTAGTCATGAATGATTGTTGTCGTAATTATACTACTTTCTGTAGCCATGTTATATTTTGTAATTTTATCACGTTCACACATATCTCATCCCAAACAACTTTTTGCCCAGGGGCATCCACAGACCTTTATCCACTCGTGATTAGTGATATATCAAACATTAAAGCTGTATTTTATAATTGAATACATTTTGTTATCAACTCAATATTATGAGGGGTTTTGTCACCTCAGACATTGGTGGCATATCGCTAGGATACGTCACCAATGTCTTATAGGTGTGGATACCTCTGGTAACCATTCCTAACCACCCTCCTTTCATCGCTATGCGAGTTCTGAAAATAGCCGAGCACTCCCATAGCATTGAATGGAGAGGTGACCATTTCAAGTACAGTGTGATCTCCATTCACCACTAAGGGGCTTCCAAAAATAGCTGGTCACGTTCGCTTGGCTATTTTTGGAACTGCCACAGAAGTGAACGTAGAGCACACAGCATATGCACTCCGCACTCTCCTTCGTTTTCAGGTCCTGTTCTGGAAATAGGAGTGAATCCCCACACCTATGAAACATTGGTGGCATATCCTAGTGATGTGTCACCAAAATCTGAGATGAGAAAACCCTTTTTAGGGTCGTCAGAAAATGTAATTCTATTAAGAAATTGAGTTGTCCTACAAAGAGATCCATAATAACCACATCATAACTAGACTCCGGTATTTTCTGTGCCTCATTAAACATGTTGCAAGATACAGTCTACTCCTTTTTTTATGGAATTAATGTAAATAAAAGTACAGTATGCTGTAGTCTACAAATGTGTACGCACTTGTATTTTTCAGGTTGTATACAAAAATAACGATGTGAGGCTGGAATTGTCACGTCTTGCCAAGCAAGGAGATGTCAAAATGAAAGTTCATGGTGTAGTCGCCTTCAAATGTGAGAATGTTGCCACACTGGACCCAATCACTTTTGAGACACCTGAGTCATTTATTTCTTTACCTAAATGGAACGCAAAGAAGACTGGTTCAATATCATTTGACTTCCGCACAACAGAACCCAATGGACTCATACTGTTCAGTCATGGCAAACCTCGTCACCAAAAAGATGCAAAAAATCCTCAGATGATCAAAGTTGACTTCTTTGCTATAGAAATGCTTGATGGCCATCTATATCTGCTTCTCGACATGGGATCAGGAACCATAAAAATAAAAGCACTTCAGAAAAAAGTAAATGACGGAGAATGGTATCACGTAGATTTCCAACGTGATGGACGAACAGGTAAAAACATTTGTGACAAAGTAAAAAATTGATCTCTCATCTTTTATCAGAAAAGTCTGTCCAGTTCAAAATCCAGGTTGTGTTCTGAATTATCACAGCCATGTCCATGGAGCTTGTATTGGTGGCCTATAGCAGAATATTACGGAGGAAGTCTCCTCTAGAATATATCTGTAAAGAATAAATCAAGGCAACTGGACGTACTGTAGATTTCTTGAAAACGTTTCACTCGTTCTTCCAACGAGCTTTCTCAATTCTCCTCTAGAAGCAATAATAAAATATATTTCTAATATGGCATCTTATGGAACATCCAACTGTTCCCCATATAAAACTTTAAAAATACAGAGCCATACTACAAGCTCATAAATTTTTCTAAATGTGACATTATGGACCATGATATATTCTTTATGCTTTATGCTAATGATTTTTCCATTTTGGCCTCCAATTCTTGCTCATATTTGCACTTCTTTAATTTTAGGGCTAAAAGTTGTCTCTTATTTCCAAGGAATTATCTTCTCTAACCTTCAAAAATGCTGCTTAGTATAATAATACATTAATAAATGCAACAATGCACAGTGTACTGAGCTGGAAGCATGGAAGTTTGTTACACTGTGTAGTGGCTGTGCCAGGTTACTGCAGCTCAGCTACCATTCTTGTGAATGGGGGACTGAGCTGCAAGAACCAGGCATGGCCATAACACAGGCTACAGAGCTTACTGCATCCATGCTTCCAGCTCTGTACACTTTGTTAGTTCCAGAGGCCACGGCTCCTGCTAGCAGCTTATTACTAGGGATGCCAGGTGTCGTACCCTCACTGACTTGATATTGATGGTGTATTCTAAGTAGTGTAGAGCGAATTGAAGTATCTGAAGTGGACATTGATCCAAATTTGCAATATGCAAAGCCGAATTTCCTTGTGCTTCATGATAACGAGTATTTTTTCCCTGAAATTGTGGTAAAAAAACACCAAAACTTGCCTCATCCATTGGCGTGTGAAGAGACCGCTGCGGCCATCTTGATTGAAGATCCTGTGTGAAATCTATTGCACGGTGACGAATGATGTCATCTCGCACCGTGCAAGATTTCATGCTGGATCTTTAAGCAAGATGGCCACGGCGACCTCTTTGCCCTCAAATGGATAAGGTAAGTACTATAAAAAAAATTTTTTACTGATCAACCTCTCCTTTCCCCGTCATTGCACCCACTACTTACCATATTTTTCACCCTATGAGACACACTGACTGGCCCATAAGACACACCTAGGTTTTAGAGGAGGAAGAAAATGATATTTTTCATTAGACCTGAGATCAGATCAGCAATCAGACCCCCAATATTAATCAGACCTCAGCTCACAGGCCCAATCAGATCCCCAATGTTAATAAGACCTCAGATCAGACCTCAGCTCAGACACCAATGTGAATGACCCCCAATCAGACCTCAGATCAGAGCCCAATATAAATAAGACCCCCAATTAGACCTCAGATGAGACCCTCATGCCTCATATCAGTCTCCAGCCATAATTCAGCAGCTCCCAGCCTCAGATCACAAAATAAACATTTACCTCTCCTGCTCCTGACACCGCCGCTCCTCACCGCCCGCGATGTTCTTCCTCCTGATATCAGCTGTGCTGTGAACTGGCGCGACAGCGTGAGGTTACAGAGCGCCCTCAAGCTGTCCGCAGCCACTGCACAGCTGACAGCTGAGGACCAGTAAGCGGTGAGTGCAGAGCCTTCATTGATTCCCGGTCCTCCGGTACTAATGAGCGCTTCCATAATAGAAGCGCTCGCTAGTATTCCCCTCATAAGACGCAGGGACATTTTTCCTCCACTTCGTCTTATGGGATGAAAAATGTGATACAAAGAAATGCGCTTTGTGACAAAGTAAATCATTAAGCAATTTTCTTTTTAA
The DNA here is from genome assembly GCF_014858855.1 of Bufo gargarizans. Taxonomy (NCBI): domain Eukaryota; kingdom Metazoa; phylum Chordata; class Amphibia; order Anura; family Bufonidae; genus Bufo; species Bufo gargarizans. The sequence goes on from NC_058083.1 coordinate 486,142,957, forward strand.
AAGGCAGCCAAATCTAATTTTTAAGAACTTTGCTCATCTCTAATTATGAACTCCTGCAGCCAGTTCCAGCAGAGGCCAGATAGGCCGGCACACTGCTGGATCCCATTGAGTACAATGGAATTCAACGGGGATCCATCCACTTTCCAGCATAAATGGCGGCTTTCGGCCAGACAAAAAGTAACTGGGTGCCAGAGCTTATAATGCATATGTGAACTTAGCCTAAGGATATGTCATCAATATCAAAGTCTCAGAAGGCCCCTTTAATGTTGATGGATCCCAATGATGAAATTATGCATATGAAGGACTACCAAGCCTCTGCTCTCCATAGATATTTGGGTGGAAGGGGTGTCAATACCACATACAGTATAAGCAAATGTGCTTGTAAAATCTGTTAAAAAAATAAGAGGTTTGAAAATGAAGAGACACATAGGAAATCTTCAGCTTTAATATCAAATATGAGAAATCTTGACCTTAATATTACAGATGCACTGTGCATTCTTCCTATGTAAAAAGTTACTAGACATAATTACATAGAAAGTAGGTCACAGTCACTGAGCTTCATATCTCCAAGTGGATTCTTCTTTATCCCGTGGGAAGAGATAAACTTGAGGAGACAGATGACTTCATTTACAGATATACAAAGCAATAGTATCCTTGTCTCAGAGGGTTGTTATTTATCATGTCCTCTTAACAGTTAAAGGTGAGTTATAGCCAGCCTGTTGAGAGAGTGTAATGAATCACCCTTCTGTCCATTTGTCAGGAAATGAGATTTCTACAGATTTGAATACACCGAAAATACAAAAAAATTGCCTGAAATTGTACAACACTCTAGAGGGATTTTATACTGACAAAACCATCCTTTATTGAGGAAACCCTTAACCTGCTTGCTGTGTCATTAACACTCTCAAACTGGGGTGGTTTTAGTTGTGTTGCCAAAATAATAGCTTTGTACTGTATATGCTCAGGGCAAAGAAATAAAGAAAAAAAAATACACAATAAAAGCAAACATGTTTAAAAAATAAAAGTAGTAATAATAATAATAATAATAATAACAACTCTTTTCGAATAATCATAGCCACTGTAAATGTATTGTGCTTTACAACAGTTTGTATTAAGCTTTATATTCCATGTTAAAAAAAAGTTAAATGAAACCCTTAATAAGATGCCTAATTATCCTTACTCCACCCTTGTTGTCAGCCTGGCACGGGACCAGAAGTGCTATTGCAATATTTACTACCAGCATCTTTTAACTGAGTAAAAAGTTAATGGAGTTATTCAAGAAAACTATCGACAGGACAAGCTATTAGGGTTGAGCGAGCCCGAACTGCAAAGTTCGGTTTCGTACCGAACTTTGCGAGTTCGGGGACCCAGACCCAAACCTGGACTTTTCCACTGGAGTTCAGGTTCGGTAGTTGGATAATTTAATTATTTTCTGTTATAACATGATTATAACGGAAAATAATACCATTCTTAAGACAGAATGTGGTGAGCCACGTTGTGAGCGCGGTGACGTCACCGCAGGTCCTTTTGCAGGTCCTGAAGAAAGAAGACGTGCCCGATCAAGGCCGTGTGATCAAGTGGATGAGGTGAGTTTTTTTTTATTTTTAACCCTTCAATGTCCATTTTATTTAGCATTCTTTCTTAAGAATGCTATTATTTCCCGTTATAACCATGTTATAACGGAAAATAATAAAGTGAAGTTCGGGTCCCCATTGACTTAAATAGGGTCCAGGTTCGGGGTGAAGTTCAGGTCAAGTTCGGGTCCCGAACCCGAACTTTGACCTGAAGTTCGGCCAAACCCGGCAAAACCGAACTTCACCAGGTTTGCTCATCCATACAAGCTAAAGGTATCAAGTTATACTGTCCAATTGCTGAGATCCCCCCACAATCCTGAGAATACCCCAAGCCCCTCTCTGAATATAGTGGTAATGTGCATGTCAGTCCAAAGCTCTACTCACTTCTATGAGACTGGCAGTGCTATCTACATAAGTTCCATAGATGTGAATGGAGCAGTAAAGCGACATGCTCACTACCGCACCATTTAGAGAGGAAAGAGGGACCTTCTATTCATAGGATTTATGGGTGTCCCAGCCATCTGACCCACATCCTGTATATACAGTAGGTGAGAAATACTTTAGTGCATCATAACTATAGTGGTTGGTAATGGACCCATGACCTGATGCCCAGATTATTTTTAAGTTGGTCATAGATATTAGATTAATGTTGGCCAAACCTGAAGATTTTGCAGTACTGGGCTGACCACCTAATGTGATATGGGGTTGTTCTGAATTTAACCCAATAGCAAATGCCTGGGGAAATAATGATTAGGCTGTTGAATTTCAACATGGTCAATCCATTTGATCTCAGGGGAGATAAGTCCCTGCCACTGACATGCTCACTACTGATCCATTCAGAGAGGGGAATGAGGGACCCTCTAGTCTTAGGATTACTGGGGGGTTCCTAGCAGTCAGGCCTCAGTGATGCTGTATATAGGTGATTTTTCATGGGATAATCTCTATAACATAATTTATTTTAGTGAGCAATACTTAGCTAAGTTTAAAGGGAATCCGTCAGCAGGGTGAAAAGTGGAAACACACCTCAAGTGATGGTCATGCAGACTGCAGACCGGGAAATCCAATATTTAATCCTGTGCCATGGAAATCACAAGTGCCCAGAAGGTGCTCCCTTCATGTGCAATGTCCTGGGCTGTCTACACTGGTTTACAATGGTTTTCGACCATTCCCCTCTGCTCTGAGTGACAGGTCTAGCATCAAATCAAGAGAACCATCATTCAGTGCAGTAGCAGATATAGTACTGCCTTCTGGGCACTTGCAATTGGCACGCTAGCTGGATTGAAATCTAAATTTCCCGGTCATGCAGTAGACCATTCTCCCTGTCATTCATATGAAGCTATCAGCAGTTTTTTTGTGTAAGGAATGTGCATCACAGGTATAATAATGGTAATAGATTCATGACCTGATGCCCATAGACATTAGATTCATGTTAGCCATACCTGTAGATTTTGTGGTTCTGACTATCTAATGGGGTACATGGTTGTTCCAAATTATTATTATTATTTTTTTATAGAGAAAATAGTAAATGGGAAACTTATTCTCAACTATTAACGCAAAGTTCTTTACGTAAAAAGTAGTTAATAGCACATTCCAATTAATTAGGAAAAACAACTCTCGAGCCCTCCGTCTTTGTGTTCCTTAACTCTCAGGAATGCAACAGGCAAAGTAAAGTTAATTAAGAAATGAAAATTAAAGTTAATTTTCTTGGCTAGATTGGCCCTCTAATTCAGAGAAGTAAAATAGTAGCGGTCACTGTATATCTTCCTTATTTCAACCTGGTTTAAAGAAAACAAAATTGCTGAAATAATGAATCATTGAAGAGACTCATTAAAACATACCTGTGGGAGTTATTTTGGCTGGGTCTGCTGTACAATACTGCCAGCTAGGCAGGAACAGAGAACGGCGGCAATATAATAGACGTAGCACTCATTGTCCGCTGTACATCTACAACACATTAAAGTTCTGCTTCTATAAGACGGCAGGACCAGTGCGAGCTTGTGAGCCATATTTAAGAAGAGTACCTTAAGGGTGTTTAATAGGAATCCGGCCTCATTAGCATGATATTGAAACACTATATATGTAGAATATTTAATTAGTTAAAGTAGGACTTTATCTGAATGCTAAATCCCAAAATTAGACTCCTATGAACAAAATATAGTTTATTGGGTAAATGGCAAATATGGGTTTATGAAAACCTTTCTGTTTGCCCACACATAAAAATTAATTTAGTCTTTTCTGGGGCCTCCATCCTATTTTGTAATAAAAGGAGGCCCTGGCAGTTTTGGGAAAATGAGAGGCTTGGGAAGTCTCATGACCTCGACCTACTAGACTTTTTGCACACAAGCTGTACAGAAACACACAGGGCAGATTTACTAATACTGTCTAAGGATAGATTCACGTCAACTTTTTTTGGAGGAGGTTTTGAGGCAGATTTTCTGCAGGTTTTTCAGTCAAAGCCAGAAGGATCCAGCAGGAATGTGAAGTATGAGTCCTTGCTTTATATTTAGATCCCTTTTTAATCCACTTCTAACTTGCTGTAAAACCTGCAGGAAACTAAACTTCAAAACTTCCTCCAAAAAATGTCACGTGAATCTACCCTAAAAGTAAGACAGTCCTAAACTGCACCAGACTTATCATACTGGCTGATGTTAAATGACAAATCTGTCGCTTTTCCTAAACTGCCTAGTCTAAGTTTACACAACCTATAAGTTGGATAATTTTGATGCATCTTTGGTGCACAAAGGCACATTTAAAGCCACATCTACATTCTGCTAAGTCCCGTCCCTTATCAGATGAGGTGTAAAAATTGTCTAAAACAGTTGATAAATGCAATGCAGAGCATTGTAGCGCAAAATGGTCTCTGCAACTCCACTCTGGGGAGCTCTAGGCACCCACTGTGCACTGTAGTGGGGCTCTGTGTGGCACCATGTTAGTTCCATAATAAGGCATATGACTGAGCATGCCAAAAACATTTCTGTATAATTTATAAATTAGTTGACAGAAAAATCTGAATACCTCCGTATGAACTCTGATATAGTAGAGCCCTGTAGAAGTCTGTAGGGGCTGTTATATAAAAAACTCAGAGATTGTAATATACTACTGTGCATAAGAATTAAAATTGAGAAACAGCCCGAGGAATGTTACTTTTACCCTCCTGAATAAGTATTTATATATGGGCTATATAAACATGAAGTAGGATTTTATAGAAGTGAAAAGATATAAAAGGGGTGTCAGACCACCAATGATAGGAATATACAAGCTTTATAAGCCTAATCAAATTTTTTTATTGTCACTTTAATGTTACCATTATAAAAATCAATAGTTGAGTTCCATAAACAATCCTTGTATGACCCATTATGTTTAAATATGTTCTATATAGCACAGTGCTTACAGTTAGAGGTGAGCAAAATTCTATAAAATCGATTGGGATCCAATTTGACCGAATTGAGTGGGACCGGAGTCAATTCTACCCGAATGAAAAGTGTTTAAATTGCCCTGTAAAGCTGTGGATGACATTATGGCCCCACTTTGTCCCATATTATCCTGAATCTAAACAGCTAAAATTCTGATTCTATAGATTCTTTTTTATTTTATTAATTTATTTAGGTCAAATTCTGATTCTACAGAATCAATTTACTCATCTCTGCTTCCAGTGTTTATAGCTTTAAGGAGCTTTAGCACTATTAACAATTATCATCTGTTTTGAAGCTGAAAACCCCACCCCACCCCATCGATTATTCAAGTAGTCTTTCCATAACATATTAAAGGGAGGGTAGGGCAATAGCCAAAATAAAGCATTCTTCCTACAAATTTTTCTCAATGTGGTCTTGATGAAGAAGAATAGAGGACCCCAATTCTAGTGATCATTCAGGGCCTAGCAGTTGTCCACCAAGAGATAATACTTGACACTGCCCTGATATGTGGCTTAGTGATTACACCTTTTGAAATGATCAGATACAATTTTTGTAAAGTTCCAAATATACTTGTGTTGATTGCCAAAGGGCTTTGGGTGATAAAGAAAAAAACCATTGTTGTAAAAGCGAGAATGCATATCTGTTAATTTTTTTATGCATTTCCACTTGGGTGGAGACATGTAAATGAGCAACTTGACAGTTTAATATCTGTCTATCCATCTGTTTAATATGGATGAACAAGGTCAAAGGCTACAGATTTACAAATGTAATGAATTCCAAAACCAATTTTAATAGCCTTGAATCCGAAGAGACTTGACCTTCGATAGGTAGTGTTCTGTGTGATGGAGCTGTGAAATGAAAGCAGAGAACTTCATTAGAGAATAGAAGTCATATATTATTCCCTGCTATTGAACTCAGCTTTAATAATTTAGCTTGATTAAAGCTCAGATTTGCATAATTGTTACACACACTTAAGAGGTCATCCTAGTAAAAGAAATTAAACATTTCAATACTTGTCCTAAAGTAAGAGTGGACATGACTATAGTATTTAGTATTATCAGTCTCATCATGCTTAAAATAAGATTTTCTTACAGTATATGTTGTGTACAGATTAAATCATAGAACTGAAGTTTGTTAAAGACAAAAACTCAAGAACTGATATTAAGCAAGTGAAGCTGCAAGTGATGTCCTATTATTGATGCGTAAAAGCATATTTCTTTCCAATATATTCAGCAACATTGTAACCATTGCCACGTAACAAATGTAGCAAGTAGCTTCGGTAGACATTTGTATAAGTACGTAAGCAATCCTGAAATATTTTTTGGGTAGGATCTCCAAATAGAGCTCAACCTCTATGGTAGCTTAATGGTAAAAAAAAATACAAAAATGTGTATGTGTATATATATATATACATATATGTATATATATATATATATATATATATATACAGTACAGACCAAAAGTTTGGATACACCTTCTCATTCAAAGAGTTTTCTTTATTTTCATGACTATGAAAATTGTAGATTAACATTGAAGGCATCAAAACTATGAATTAACACATGTGGAATTATATACATAACAAAAAAGTGTGAAACAACTGAAAATATGTCATATTCTAGGTTCTTTAAAGTAGCCACCTTTTGCTTTGATTACTGCTTTGCACACTCTTGGTATTCTCTTGATGAGCTTCAAGAGGTAGTCACCTGAAATGTAGTCCAACAGTCTTGAAGGAGTTCCCAGAGATGCTTAGCACTTGTTGGCCCGTTTGCCTTCACTCTGCGGTCCAGCTCACCCCAAACCATCTCATTTGGGTTCAGGTCCGGTGACTGTGGAGGCCAGGTCATCTGGCGCAACACCCCAACAGTCTCCTTCATGGTCAAAAAGCCCTTACACAGCCTGGAGGTTTGTTTGGGGTCATTGTCCTGTGGAAAAATAAATGATGGTCCAACTAAACGCAAACCGGATGGAATAGCATGCCGCTTCAAGATGCTGTGGAAGCCATGCTGGTTCAGTGTCACCAGCAAAGCACCCCCACACCATCACACCTCCTCCTCCATGCTTCACGGTGGGAACCAGGCATGTAGAGTCCATCCGTTCACCTTTTCTGCGTCGCACAAAGACACGGTGGTTGGAACCAAAGATCTCAAATTTGGACTCATCAGACCAAAGCACAGATTTCCACTGGTCTAATGTCCATTCCTTGTGTTCTTTAGCCCAAACAATTCTCTTCTGCTTGTTGCCTGTCCTTAGCAGTGGTTTCCTAGCAGATATTCTACCATGAAGGCCTAATTCACACAGTCTCCTCTTGACAGTTGTTCTAGAGATGTGTCTGCTGCTAGAACTCTGTGTGGCATTGACCTGGTCTCTAATCTGAGCTGCTGTCAACCTGCGATTTCTGAGGCTGGTGACTCAAGTGAACTTATTCTCCGCAGCAGAGGTGACTCTTGGTCTTCCTTTCCTGGGGCGGTCCGCATGTGAGCCAGTTTCTTTGTAGCGCTTGATGGTTTTTGTGACTGCACTTGGGGACACTTTCAAAGTTTTCCCAATTTTTCGGACTGACTGACCTTAATTTCTTAAAGTAATGATGGCCACTCGTTTTTCTTCACTTAGCTGCTTTTTTCTTGCCATAATACAAATTCTAACAGTCTATTCAGTAGGACTATCAGCTGTGTATCCACCTGACTTCTCCACAATGCAACTGATGGTCCCAACCCCATTTATAAGGCAAGAAATCCCACTTATTAAACCTGACAGGGCACACCTGTGAAGTGAAAACCATTTCAGGTGACTACCTCTTGAAGCTCATCAAGAGAATGCCAAGAGTGTGCAAAGCCGTAATCAAAGCAAAAGGTGGCTACTTTGAAGAAGTAGAACCTAGAATATGACATATTTTCAGTTGTTTCACACTTGTTTGTTATGTATATAATTCCACATGTGTTAATTCATAGTTTTGATGCCTTCAGTGTGAATCTACAATTTTCATAGTCATGAAAATAAAGAAAACTCTTTGAATGAGAAGGTGTGTCCAAACTTTTGGTCTGTACTGTATATATATATATATATAGATATATATATTTATATTTTTTTTTGTACCGTGTTAGTCAGTAAATATAAGTTGAAAAAAGATTGAGATTCCTCATTGGTTGATACCTTTTAATGGCTAACTGAAAAGATGATGACTAAGTTGCAAGCTTTCGAGGCTACATGGGCCTCTTCGTCAGGCATCTGAGGCCTGACGAAGAGGCCCAAGTAGCCTTGAAATATTTTTTCATTGTAGCTTAATGGGTCAGGGTGGTCTAGAAACCCTAGCCTTGAGATGACACATTAACTTCTATGGGAGATTATTCTAGACATGCACTGAGACCTGTGCTAGGAGGAAGTGAGCTACAGACATCACCTACTGTTAATGCTGGATCCTGTGTTATCTACCTCTAAAATTATAATAGAAAGGTTACCTTTGTCCTCTTGACTGCTGAGAAGAGATCTCTGCAGAACCAGAACAAACAGTTTTGAAGCATAATTACCTGATTGAAAACTGTCAAATTTGAAGATTTCTTTAAATAAAAAATAAATCTAAATAAAAATAAACTATCACCAAAGTAAAAAATGCTTAACACAAAAGCTTGATTTAAACGTGTCCTCTGCTGTCAATAAATTCCAACAGTTTAGAGGCTGTTCACTTGTTTTTGCTGTACGTTGAACACATTCATTTGTAAACAGTAAAAACATATTTAAATGTATTTTAACATTATATATTATATTGACATTACTATGGACTACAAAAGTTTATGTTACATCTTTTTGAAGGACAGAATAACATAGTATACCACATTTTTCTGTCTGAGACAGATAGAAACATAAGACATTTAGACGTTTTCCATCCATTAACCATATCAAATCTTCAATTCTTTATTTAACAAATTAAGATTTTTTTTCACAAAAAATGCATACGTTAAAAAAAAACAGATACCAACATATCGAAACGTATGTATATCTTTTAAAAAAGGAAAAACAACCACAATATTTTTCATATTTTTCATATATGTTTTAACTAGTGTTGATCAAAGTGTTCAAAGCGGAATTCTGTGAGATGAGCATAGGGAGAGACATGGCAAGTGCTCATGCGCTAGGGACACAATTAATAGAATAATTCAATACCAATTAGCTGGAAGCCTTTAATATTTCAGTGCCCAGAGTGCCAACCAATACTATTCAGTCTGTACCCCTTAGGCGGGGGGGCAAGTCTTAATGATGATAATCCTCATCTTTTGCTGGCTAGAAAAGTCAGCAAGGTGCAGAGCTGGATGTTACTGATGATGTATTCTCATCGATATTAGGTGATGTGGAAAAGGAGGAAAAGCAGATAGCAAAATAAAGGCTCCCAACTGTAGGGCAGGAGAGCGCTGAGGTTGGAAAAGTGGGTATGCCAGCATATTGTGTCCCCACCTCATTAGCCAAACTCCATACCAGCAATAGTCCCTGATTAAAGGTGCATTAAAGATGCTGCATGGCCATTAACAATGAAGACCAACTATACAGTGTAGTCTTCTTTATTAAATGAAAGGCAGCTGCCAAGCAGTTCTTCACCGCAGCATGGCCGCAACCCACGCACAGTGTGATCGTTCCATACTTCCATTCCGCGGCCCCACAAAAAAGATAGAGCATGTCTTATTCTTGTCTGCAATGGCAGGCAAGAGTACGCATTTCTATCATAGGTCTGGCTGGTGTCCTTGTTTAGCGTATCCACAATTTGCAGATCATAAAACACATACGGTTGTCTGATTAAGCCCTAAGGCAGAGTGGCCTGGGTATACCTGATTTATAGAGATTCAAATTTATTTGCAAACTTCAGCGAATCTAATTTTTCAAAACTTCACTCATCTCTAGTCTTTACTTATACCTGAAGTATACATCATAAACAAGATGTGAACAGTCTGAAAGATTAGATATTATTATTATTATTATTTTATACATGAATGTACTGTATAGTTAATCATTCAGATGTACTCTGTTTATGTTGTTTTATGCTCACAAGGATAAACTGTAAAATCTCTGTATGGATTCTGACAAAGTCTTATTTGCTTTCTTCTCTCTTTTTGCACAGGTACCATATCTGTCAATTCATTACGTACACCTTACACAGCCCCAGGAGAAAGTGAAATTCTTGACCTTGATGATGACTTGTATCTTGGAGGTTTACCTGAAAATAAAGCTGGTTTGGTCTTTCCAACTGAAGTGTGGACCGCTCTTCTTAACTATGGATATGTAGGATGCATAAGAGATTTATTTATAGATGGTCAGAGCAAAGACATACGCCAGATGGCTGAACTTCAAAGCACAGCTGGAGTAAAACCATCCTGCTCAAAAGAAACTAGTAAACCTTGCATTAACAATCCATGCAAAAATAATGGAGTATGTAGAGATGGGTGGAACCGATTTGTCTGTGATTGCTCGGGCACAGGCTACCTTGGTCGTTCTTGTGAAAGAGGTTAGTTATTGGTTATTAACATTGCTATACTGTACTTTAGTTCTACATTTTTCTACAGAATGAAATAGGTTCTAGCATCTCCCATGTGATGTCCCCCACCAATTCTAAGAAAAAAAAACAGGTCACAGCATTACTCCCAACAAAAGGAGTAACTTGTAGCTTCTGGACATCAATGTAAAATCTGTAACAGGACCCTCTAAGTGTTATACCTCATTTATATTTCATTTTATATTTCTCCTCGGGGTTTCAGTGCATAATGAGGACTAGAACCTCTGCACCCTCCCATAGTTCCCCCTGCTCAATTCACTTGCCCGGTGCTAAGTTTCAGATTTATGCACATATGGGACTTTATACTTGGTAGAGTGCACTGATGAATGAATCGGTTCTAAAAAATTGAAATGCAACTTTTTTTTTTATTATTCTGATTCTATAGAATCAGAATTTTAGGTGATTCAATTTAGGAGAATTTTAAGAGAAAGAGAGAGAGACCAGAAGGCTATCCGAATGAGGTTCAGCTTTTCAGAGCAAATTAAGCACTTTCCAGTGTAATAGATTTGAGCCCGAATTGAATCAGATGGTTGATTGAGGCGAATGGAGCCCAAATAAAATTTGCTCATCTCTAGAGCACAATTACCCCTTTATTCCAATGATTACAGTGGGTTCCAAATCTTTTGCCTATGCCAGTGTAATCTTCATCAATGGCCTGTCGGCAAATTCCTGTAGGTGCACATGAAGAGGTTCTTAGAAAAAAAAAAAATGTTGGCAGCAGAAAATGTAATAAAATAATAAGACGCAAAAAAAACTATAACTACCTGTTGGGGCTCCGTTGGTTGCTGATTTTGTTTATATTCCAGCAATAAAACCTGCTAGAATCTAAGCGTGTTAGTAAGAATGGCATGTGACCACTGAGATCAGTGATTGGCTACAGCAATCATGTGTTGGTATCATTGCTGTAATATAAGCAAAGGCCGGCAATGGACAGCTGAACGGTAACTGCTAGAGCATGGGGCCATTTAAAGTACTTTTTTTATTTAATTTTCTTGGAAAATCATTTTAAATACCAGAACATAGCAGAACTTAACCTTGATTCATGTCTGCTGTCAATCAGGGTACCATCTTCATCTAAAAAATGCACTAATGTCATAAAGGAGAAAGTAATTTGCCATCATGTAGCTAATTTCTAATGGATTGATAGAAGCATTCTGTATAGCTACCCCCACTCTACGAGTCTATAGGTAATTGGCACAGTTTAATTAGAGACACGTTTCAAATTCTTTTCAAGTAGAGCGCAGGAGAAGCAGAATGCACATTCATTTCAATCCCAGTTGTCATGGAAATAGGCATAGATTCCAAAGTGACAGTTTTCCATAGGATGTTACTCCTCTGTTTGTGACTAGCCCGTGCTGCTGGTTTACATTAACTTAGCTCACATGAATTGAGAATTACTGAGAATAAATTAACATTAACACCCTAACGATGAATAATCCAATTTCTCACCTCAGGTACATCCCAGGTTACTAGGAGGCATCTGCACTGTCCTTAGTATTCATTTTGTTTCATATATAGCTCTCCCTGACCAATCCTATGGCACTGCTATTTGCTCCAGTGCATCTCTGGTCCCCACTATTCTCTACTTCCTGGTCCTGGGTCGACAAGCTGGAAATGCTAGCAAAGGCTCACCCAGCCAACCACTATGGACGGTGAATAAGTGGGTTTTACAAGGAATTCTTGGGTGTCGAGCAGGAACCAAATAGTAATAAGGCATAATGTAAAATTTAAAGGCTCATGCACACAGCCATAGTTTTGGTCCATATCCGATCCACATTTTTTTTCCAAAACCACAGACAGTCAGTATTTTTTATGGACAAATTGGAAAACCATAGTTACGTAGTTACATAGTTGCTACAGTAAAATACATAAGCCCATCAAGTTCAACCAAGGGATAGGTGGGGACTCAAATCCCAGAAGGAAGTGAGACTCAGATTTCTACACGTTTTCATAAGCATTAATGTTGTATACTTTATTCATCTATACCATTTTTAAAACTGTCCACTGTTCCTACTGTGACCACGTCCTGAGGAAGTCTATTCCAAAGATTCACAGTTCGTACAGTAAAGAAGATTTGATGCTTCTGGAGATTGAACTTTTTCCTCTCCAATCGGAGCCAGTGCCCCTTTGTCTTTCGAGGGCATTTTACATGGAACAGTTTTTCACCAGTATTTTTTGTATGGTAAATTGGTAATATTGCATCCCTGTCCTGCAAGTCCATGCCTCGTTTGATGCATGACAATATCCTGGTGGCCTTGGAAGCAGCTGATTGACATTGCATGCTGTTATTTAATCTACCATCTGCAAGGACACCCAAATCCTTCTCTATAAGTGACTCTCCAAGTGTTACATCACCCAATGTAGGCAGGATATTATAGCTAATGATAAAGTACATGAAAGATACTATATTGGACTGTAGTATTCAGATTAAATTGCAGTGTTGGCACTTTGTGATTAAAGAGGGTTTTTGGTTGCCGTTTGGGCAGTCTCTAAAAGGTTCACCATCACTGACCTAGGACATATGAAGCACGGAGATTATTACTACCAAGATGCATAACTTTACATTTATCCACATTGAACCTCATTTGCCAAGTTGATGCCCAATCACTTAGAGTGTTCAAGGCAGCTTGTAGTTTGTGGACCTCTTCCATAGACTGTACAGTACTATACAGCTTATTGTCATCTGCAAAAATAGAAATGGTGCTATTAATCCCGTCCCCAATATCATTAATAAATAAATTAAATAATAGAGGGCCCAGCACTGAACCTTGGGGTACACCACTTATAACCCGGGACCATTCTGAATAGGAATCATTGACCACAACTCTCTGGACATGGTCCTAATGAATGATAAAGAGTATGAGTAATAAATGTCTATAGCTCAATATACCTATAAGAACATATTACCAGCAATTACTGTGAGTTGAAAAATGAGGATAAATAACACCTAAATAATCTGCGCACCACCAACCTTAAATATCACAGACACATCTTTTTTTTTTTTTTTTTTTCACGGACAGGTAAAAAAAGTTGCAAATTTTTACAGACTGTCCAGAAATTTCTGGACAGCTGCCAACTTTGCATCCGTTCCACGGCACTGTATAAAAACAAAAACTCATGTCTTACTCTTATCCAATTTGCAGCCAAGGTAAAAAATAAATAGCAGCATGCACTCGGCCAGGGTCTGGACCACAAAACACTTATGGCCATGTACACAAGGCCTAAGTAAGAGATTTTACTATAGAGTATTATATCTTTAAGCAGACAAGCAAATTGTGTATATAAAACCACCAACATGTATTCATATCACACACCTCTAGTCCTCTGCTGTTGCATCACAAAAAGAATTGTAATCAAGTCTTTGTCAAACAAATAGGTGTATAACAAACAGGATTTAAATAGCCCGCCGCGTCTGGCGTCATAGAATATGACGTCAGGTAGTTATGGCAACATGTAAACAAAAGGAAACAATAATGCAGGCTGACAATACAAATGGGGATACACGAGGTTACGCACTAAGAATGCCAATGTTAGTAGATTAGTACAAGTATTTGCTATTTTGCCAACAAAAGATACAACATCTGGTTAGTTGTTAAAGGGATAATGCACAATGATAAAAAAAAAACTGAAAGAGTAGTTTCAATATTCATCGTGTTTTCTGTAAAAAGAAAATAAATATGTTTAGTGATAAACACTCACCGTATAAGTAATAATAATAAACTATAAATCCTATAAATCTTTATAGAGGTTCATGAAATATTCCTGAAGTAGGGGGAAATTACAAAAAGCAATTAAGCTCATATTCGCAATTCAGACCATTTAGCAACTAACCAGATGTTGTGTCTTTTGTTGGCAAGATAGCAAACTATTGGCATTCTTAGTGTGTAACCTCGTATATCCCCATTTGTATTGTCAGCCCGCATTATTGTTTCCTTTTGTTTACATGTTGCCTTGACTACCTGATGTCATATTATATGACACCAGATCCGGCAGACTATTTAAATCCTGTTTGTTATACACCGATTTGTTTGACAAAGAGTCGACTACAGAGTCGACACGCGTCACTTACTTGGTTCCTCCATGTGTCAATAAAAAGAAGCATTGCCTTTATTTTAGCGAGTATCGGTCTTCTCCTTTGTGTATTTGCGGAAGCCGACCCTGACACGTGCACCGTGCATGAAAATTGGAGTGCCGGCTGTTTCACTTTGTTGTTATAAAGAATTGTATAATGCATATCGCTGCAGTAAATATTTATTGTTTCATGAGAATCATCGCAGTAAGAAAGGAGCAAAGCACAACATAATGGGCGCCCCTTTCTTGCTTAAGTGCTGCCACACAGGATCTGCTTGAGATATCTAAAATTCTGATTGTCAGCAGGCACTAGAAACAAGGAGCCCTAGGGGGTTTAATTGAACACTTTTTTCACTGAGATAATGAGTTTGAAATTAGTGTTTTAGATTGCTATGTGGACTTAAAAAGAAAATCTAACAAGAAAACATAAGAAAGACAAAAAAAAAATCTGTAGGACTTGTCCTCTCAGGAGTAGTTGGAGTTTCAATACTTCCATGAATAAATATGCTAAAAGAGGTTTTTCAAGATTTCAATATTGATAACTTATAGGTCATCAATGTTAGATTGGTGGTGGGGATATGACTATGGAAATTCCACTGTGATCCATTATACTGAATGAGTGCTACAGTATCCCAGAAAGACCATGTACAGAGCTTTCTGCTTATGGCTGTCTACAATGTATGGGTTCTGGTAGCCGCAGCATTTGCTAGCAGCTGATTAGTAGGATTGCCAAATGTTGGACGCCTACCGGTCTTATGTTAATGACTAGAGATGAGCAAATATTTCAGAAAAATCCAACTTATTTGCGGTGAATTGCGTTAAAAAAAAAGGCTATTTCCTGGCTGCAGAGAGCCTTTATAGTTGTGTAGAACACTGTACCTTGCAGTAACACGCATAGGGAGTCTGCTGTGGTAGTGAAACAATACTGTGAGTCAGTATGACATGCAGATGACAGGCGTCGCTCTTAGAATCACTGCACACTTCATTTATTTGGGCAGTCACGGGGCCAAAACTGACCAAATAACTCAAGTATGAACTCAGCCTCACAGGTAGATGCTAGGGTCAAAAAGAAGCGCACTCCTTTTACACTGTCGTCAGATGACTCCACATAGATGTCTACTGAACCTGTTCTATTAAACGCTTACACAAGTAGAGCCCCCCTACAGAGTGGAGAGGGTGTCAGCAGTAAGTTTGTGTTGACGTCACTGATTAATTTTCCCCATTCTCTGATCGGTCAGAACAATTACCCAGAGAAAACGGATCCTGTCTGTGGAACATATGCCTTCACTTGGTCAGCATTTGCTTAATAATACATTAGTATTGCTAAAGCCAAAAATAAAATGGAGTGGATCTAAAACAGAGATAAATGGAATATTCACATGTCTTCTGTATTTTGAAACCACTCCTGCTTTTGGCTACCAAATCATAAGCCAATTCTGATGGGACCATACAGGCCTTACAGCTGCTACACAGACAGGATCTGTTGTGCTTCTCGTTTTTCCTTCCTTCTGACAGTTCAGAAGAAGTGTCAAATAAATGATGATGTCAGCCAAGCCAAAAGCCAAAATAGTGGATCAGTCATGAAGTGGGGAGGGTGGGAACAGCTTGAGAAGGTCCACAGAGTGGACCTATGACATAGTGGTGAGGTGAAAGCAGCATGAGGAGACCACAGAGTGCCCCAATGACAGGGTCTGGAGGTGAAAGCAGTATGAGAAGGCCACCGAGTGGCACAATGACTGAGTCTGCAGGTGGCGGCAGCATGAGGAGACCACAGAGCAGCCCAATGACAGAGTTTGGAGATGACGGCAGCAGCAGCATCAGGAGAAGGCCGCATAGTGGCAAAATGACAGAGTATGGAGGTGGCAGCAGCATGAATAGGCCACAAAGTGGCATAATGACAGAGTATGGAGGTGGCGGCAGCAGCAGCATCAGAAGGAGGCCGCAGAGTGGCACAATGACAGAGTATGGAGGTGGCAGCAGCATGAGGTGACAATAGAGCGGCACAAAGACAGAGTCTGGAGGTGGCAGCAGAATCAGGAGGCCACAGAGTGGCAAGGTGACATACTGTGGAGGTGGGTGGCAATACCAGTACCCGCTGATGATGGTTGGTGAAAAAAAGAGCACTTAGCATCAGATGTGTGGCATCAGGCAGGTAACAGCATCAGAATAGCAGCTGAGGCAGGTAGCCAGAAGAAACCTTTCTCTTTTGTCAAATTGTTGGTGTGGCACCATGGATGATCTAGTCTGATGCATCAGGCATTGGTGTGTAAAAATCCTGGCTGATTCACGCCTGATTTATCTTGATGCAGTGTCCCACTATGTGCTATTTGTGGGCACTTTAAACTCTTGCTACATGTCATATAAAATTTATTGTGGTATCAAGCTGTAATTTCCTTTAACAGGCTGGCAGTGTCATTTACCTTTATTCGCCCCTAGGTGGTGCTGGCACCACTTATATATATAGCTGGGGAGGGGGGTGTCAAGTCAGTGTGTGTGTTGAGGATTAGAATGAAGAGAGGAGGAAGTTAATGGAGGAGGAGGAGGAGGAGGAAATTTGTTTTTCTACTGAAGTAATTCAGAAAAGATTTTACCGCATATAACTGCAGCCCTGAATGCTGAATGAAATTTGTTTTTTCATCAAAATAATTTACAAAAGATTTTACCACATATAAGTGCAGCGCTGAACGCTAAATACAATTTTTTTCCCACCAAAATAAGTCGCAAACGATTTTACCATATATAACTGCAGTGCTGAACGCTAAATGCAATTTCTTTTTCCACCGAGATAAGTCCCAAAAGATTTTACCGCATATAACTGCAGCACTGAACGCTGAATAAAATTAATTTTTTCACCAAAATACTTCAATAAAGATTTTACCACATATAACGGAGCACGGAGATGGAAAGGGTCTTCAGTTCCTCCTGCACTATACGGACGTCTCATAAAAAAAACCGCTGCTCCCGACAGCAGCTCCTGAGAAGATAATGGAGCGTCCCAGTCATCCAGCATCTATTCGCTCCGCTGAAGGATTATTTTGAAAGTGTGTAGAAGCCACACAGGGCCTCCACACTGCAGATTTATCATGGAGACATCATGGAGATTTTACCGCATATAACCGCAGCGCTGACCACTGAATAAATTTTGTTTTTTGACCAAAATACTTCAATAAAGATTTTACCAGGTATAAACGCCGCACTGACTGACTGACTGCTACCGCCACTACTTACGTGAACCCCTGCACCACTATTTCACGGGTAAGTACCTGCTGTGAAGGAGGTGTTGTACCCCAGGCACATTTGGCTCCCGACCTCCCACTGCTGCAACATATAACAGCCAACATGAACTGAGAATGTATATTTATTTTTGTAATGAAATACAAAATAACACATATAACTGCTGCACGGACTGACTGCTATCGCCGCTACTTCCGTGAATCCATGCAACACTACTTCCCATGTAGGTAGTTTGATGCGAAGCAGGTGCTCTACCCTGGCACGTTTGGCTCCCGACCTCCCAATGCTGCCATCCTGCTGACTCCCAGCTATACTTTCAACACATATAACCACTGACGTTAACTGAGAATATATTTTTTTAAATGCTTTCAGCAGAAATAAATGCACCAGTGAAATGCGTATATATTTTTCTTTTTTTTACAGTAATACACACCTATATGCTTTCAATAGAAATAACTGCAGAAGTGAACTGAGCATATATTTTTCTTGTAGGACTGAAATAGGCCACTATAGGCTTTCACGAGATTTAACTGCAGAATTGAACTGAGAATATATTTTTCTTGTAGTACTGAAATACACCCCTATATGCTTTCAACACAAATAACTGCAGAAGTGAACTGAGAATATATATTTTTTCTTGGACTGAAATAGGTTGCTATATGCTTTCACCAGAATTAACTGCAGAAATGCACTGAGAATAGAGTGCAGTGCATATATTTTTATTTTTATACTGTAATACGCCCCTATACACTTTCACCAGAAATCACTGCAACAGCGCAGTGCGTATATATTTTTCTTTTTTTAATGAAGTACGCCACTATACGCTTTCAACAGAATTAACTGCAGAAGTAAAATGCATATATATTTTTCTAGTTGGACTGAAATACTCCCCTATAAGCTTTTACCAGAAATAACTGCAACAGTGCAGTATGTATATATTTTTCTTTTTTTTATTGTAATACGACCCTATACGCTTTAAACAGAAATAACTGCAATAGTGCAGTGCGAATATATTTTTCTTGTTGGAATGAAATAATGAAATAGGCCACTATACGCTTTGACTAGAAAACAATCAAAGAGTGAAGTGTGTACATATTTTTCTTGTAGTTCTGAAATACATCCCTATACGCTTTCACCAGAAATAAGTGCAGAAGTGAAATGCGTATATATTTTTCTTGTTGGACTGAAATACACCCCTATACGATTTTACCAGAAATAATTGCAACAGTGCAATGTGTATATATTTTTAATTTTTTACTGTAATATGCCACTATACGCTTTAAACAGAAATAACTGCAACAGTGCAGTGCGTATATATTTTTCTTTTTTTAATGAAATACACCCCTAAACACTTTTAACAGAAATAACTACAGAAGTGAGATGCGTATATATTTTTCTTGTTGGACTGAAATACGCCCCTATTTGATTTTACCAGAAATAACTGCAACAGTGCAATGCGTATATATATATATATTTTTTTTTTTTACTGTAATATGCCCCTATACGTTTTAAACAGAAATAACTACATAAGTGAACTGAGAATATATTTTTCTTGTTGTACTGAACTACGCCCCTATACGCTTTCACCAAAAATAACTACAACACTGCAGTTCATATATATTTTTCTTGTTGTACTGAAATACGCCCCTATATGTTTTCAACAGAAATATCTGCAGTAGTGAAATACGTATACATTTTTCTTGTCGTACTGAATAAGATACTATGATATAAGCCACTAAAGGCTTTTCAATGTAACACTTGCAGCCCAATAACAAAAAGCTGAAATGACAGAGCTGTCTAATGGCTATTTGGATCCCAAATAATCTTTCCCTGCACTTGTAAATTGCTTTCCTATTAATGTCCCTAGCACATTCTGACGTCGCTCCCTGCACTAAGATGCTGTGAAATGATTCCTCCCTATCCTTTCCCTGCACTTATAAATCACTCTGAAAGCTGGAAAATGGCAGAATCTAAATGGCTGCCGTATTTAAGGGGCTGTGACATCACAGGGCTGGCTGGCTGGCTGCTGATTGGCTGCATGCAGGCTTGTCAATCTGGGTGATCCTGCCTTCCCAGAGTTCCTTGCCCCATGTCCACAGTCCTCACACGTGTAGCCACCGTTTTAGGAAAATTGTGATTTGTTACCATTCGTTGCAAATCAAATTTTTCCTGAAATTCGGATCGAATTCCATTTTGTCAACTTTGATTCTCTCATCTCTATTAATGACCTATCTTGAGGTATCAATATTGAAGCTCTGGAAAATCCCTTTAAGAAATACAAATTAAATTATTTCATACATATTGGTGCAGAATGAAAAATTAAAGGGGTTATGCTATGATTGATGTAAAAAATGAAAATCAGACATCATATAGTACATGATAATTTATTTGTAACAAAGCTAGAACCAGCCCTATACCTCACATGGATCCAGGGATTATCAATGCAATGCCCCAATTGCACTGCTAGATTTAATTCTAGTGGGCAGCTTACGGGGCATGTCCCTTGTCAGGAGGTGTAATTTCTGCTGCATCTCTCTCCCTGTAACTGTCGCAGCTTCTAACAGTTGATACCATGGCTGGAGGCAATTAAATGATAGCACTGAACATGTGCGGCCTCCTCAACAAGGTGGATGGAGACAAAAGGAAAAGAAGAAACAGCAGATGATGCTATAAAAGATAGATTTTATGGAATAACAAAGTGGGTATACAAATTTTTAATTACGTGCAATAAAAAAAAAATGAAGGCGTTGCTTTGAAAAATACTGAATATTTTTTTATGGTAAAACTACTTAAACCAAAGATTACAACAATTATTTAAGTTCCACAAGATAACTTTGCTGATATATGTTGTTAAAGGTAGAGATGAGGGAATAACAAAAATTTTTATTTGGGTTTCAATTTGGATAAATTGGTAGACTGATTTGGGCCCAATTCGATTCTACCAATCTAAAGTGGCAAAGTTGGCCAGAAAATTTGTGTATAACACTCTACTGTCTCCTAGGACTTTTTGCCTCTGCAAAATTTGCCTGAATCGAATCACCAAAAATTCTGATCCACCTAAAATTTTTACAAAATTCTGGTTTAATTTTATTTACAATGAGTTTACTCTTATCTAGTTAAAGGGACATAGGCAGCTGAGATACAGTTAGAAAATATCATGTCTTCATTTTACATATACTGTGCATTATTAAGAAGAAAATAATGCTTAACAATGTAAAAGAGATGTCCCATGAAGACAAGATGTTCAAATGAAACTAAATAAATATTACATGCAAAAAGTGTGATTTGTAGTTACCATTTCCCTGCCTGCAGACTCTGTGCAAATTAAAGAAAGTGGGGTGGGAGGTGGAGTAGGGGAATGCAGCTGCAATTTCTCATTCTAAGTATTTTACTGAAACTGCATAAGAGGAAGAGGACACGGCATATGGGAAACATCTGATTATCCAAAAGCACAAAATACTAAGAAGAATCTACCCACTGAAAAAACATAAAAATAGAAAACAAGTAGAAGGAGGAGAAAAGACCCAAAATATACTGATGATCTAGAGCAGTGGTGGCGAACCTATGGCACGGGTGCCAGAGGCGGCACTCAGAGCCCTCTCTGTGGGCACCTGCACCCTGGAAAAAGTCTATGGTGTACCAATAAGCCTTAGACTTTTCCTGCCATTCATCAGCGCAGGGCGCACTATGGACGGCACAGGCAGCGCACTGAATGTAGGCAGGATATTATAGCTAAGGGATAAAGTACATGGAAGATATACTATATTGGACTGTAGTATTTAGGTTAAATTGCTGTGTGGGCACTTTGCGATAAATAAGTGGGTTTTGGGTTGCAGTTCGGGCACTCGGTCTCTAAAAGGTTCTCCATCACTGATCTAGAGCATTTTTTCTGCACTACATGTAATAGACTAATACATTGGCATTTTTTGTCATGATTGCACTTGAAATGTTAAAAAATATAAAAATTTGGCATCTCGACTTGTGGTTATTTTGGATCAGCGAGTATTAACCCACTGTGCCCAAAAAATTCAGGCGTTTTCCCTGTATTCACCTTTTAATCCCTATACAGGGATCTAGACTTCCATGCAGGTTACCAAACCACTAACTCCTGGGATAGTCCCTATAGTTGGCAGCTGACACCCAAAATTGCGGAATTACCGTCTGAACAAGCATCAAGGCTTGAATGCTAGTTTTAGAGATCCAGGCAGCGCTGAGTTAACATGGACACAGGAAAGACTTGTGGGCAGAGTAGTGGTGAGGCACTCACACAAGGAAGGCAGACTGTGAACTTGATTAGAGCACAGACAGAGAAAACAGACTTGATTAACTTAAACATGAAACAAGTTGGATCATGGGAGGAACACAAGCAGGAAATAACGCAGCTAAACACAGGTAAATTGCAATAGCACCAGATTATCAACACCTATCAACACCTCTGCCAGTCACCAGGGATCCATAAGCTTCAGACACTCTCTGACTAGAGAGGGTTCTTTAAATACCCATGGACCTTCAGCCATTGCCTGGGCAGGGATTTGGGAACACATACACTGGTCAAAAGTGAGTGAGAAAGTCCTAAGGGAGCATCAGGCAGGAGCATGCAGTCAGCTACATAGAGAGGACACCAGAGATCAGATAGCATGTCAAGTGGCGTTTAGTCTATAGCTGCAGGGAACAGCAGGAGGGCAGCATGCACGGATCACATATCTAACAATGGTCAAGCTTAAAGGGGTTATCCCATGACTAATGTAAAAAATGAAAATCATCATAGACAACCTCTTTCTGACAAAGCTAGAACCAGCCCTGTACCTCACATGGATCCAGAGATCTCCCCATTCATTTCTCTGCTAGATTTATATAAAGCAGACAGCTCATGGGGAGTGTCTTTTCTGCTGCAGCTCAGGGTCTCAGCTCTCCCTATAACAGCTCAGGAGGCGTGTCTCAGCTCTCCCTATAACAGCTCAGGAGACAGTTGAAGGATGAAACTGAGCATGTGCCGCCATCTCAGTCAGCAGGTCAAAGAAATAAGAAAAAAACAAACAGCAGGTGGAGCTATACAGATAGATTTATTGAATAGCTCAGTGGCTATGCTAAATTTTTAATTGCATGGAATTACAAAAGGATTCGGATCCAGGTGCTATTTTTTCGTGAGACAACCCCCTTTAAAGGGTTAATTCCACAATTAAAAACTCTTATTTATTTTTTTGTAACTTATCTGAACGATTTCCCAACAATTTCCTTCTCCACTGTTTAGAGAAAGATACAACTAGATATTTCTATGAATTTAGAAGTAGAGATGAATGAATAAAAGATGTCTGGGCCACTTCACCTGCTTCACTATGAGATCACTAAGCTGGCACTAAAGGAATAAGAAGGGCGCAGAGAAGCTACTTAGCATGCTAGTCCACCACTGAATGCAGGAGAAGGTGGACCAGAAAAATGTACAGTAGGGGGCGCTATCACAGAGTAAAATGTAGATAAAAAAAACACAAACAATATTTTAAATTCATGCATATTGTGGGAAAATCCTTTTTAGTTTTAAAGGTAGGTAGGTCAGATAATGGAGATGTGTCTGTGCATTATGAAATCCACAGTAGAGTCCACTCAAATGTGTTAAACCACTAAGGAGATAAATAACAACACAAAAGAATAAAATATGACAAAAATAAAATAGGATTTTATTTACTGGGTCTTTTTTGACCATATAAATATACGATCAATTTTACACATCAAAAGCTTTTGTCTAATGGCTGCCAATTGGTGCTGCAAACTGTTCCTTTGCCGTTGGAGTGAAGCTGGCAGAGGGTTGAACCAAACTGTCAACTAAATTACAAAATCATTCAATTAGGTAGGCAATGTGTACCACCCTGTGGCACAATTCAGCTACTACATATGGTCATAGTGGAGATAAATGAGCAAGAAAAACTGCTTGCATATTGCCATCATTTCAACAGGAAAAGACGACATATGCTGATCTGCAAATAAACAGGAGACATGTATCTCAATAATGGGGTTGGCAGGATCGTTTTTATTCAAATTTTTTCTAGTCCATTTTTTTATGCATTGTACACTTTTAGTGATGTGCACCACTTAAAAAAAAAAAATCTAAATTACTAATGCAGGACTATACACAATATCCTCTGCTTGAAATGCAGCACTTTAGTAAGACTAGGTTCACATCTATGTGTTGGTATTCTGGTAGTCTGTTCTGGCAGAGGAGCAGACCACAGTAACTACTGTAATAGCATAGCCAAACACCGCCTAGGCCTACCAGGTCCCCACTCACTATAATGGGATCCACCAGGTTCCTGTGAGTTATTACAAACTGCATCTCACCTCTGAGTGGAGATGCGATGTTTAATAGAGTGACCTCATGCCCAGTGCTTTATCAAGGAATTTTTTAAACCATGAAAAATGTTGGGCTCCACCATAAACAGACACGCCACACCTAGAACTTAATACATACTAGTATACCATATAATAGAGCAGATGTCAGGGGCTACTCCTAAGGGTGTTATCTAGGTGGCCCCCCAGGTCATGGGTTATCTAGGTGCCCCCCTTCCCCCTTCATCTTCTGTATCTCCAGACAAAGCAGTTGCCTAAATTAAGTTACAACAGCTGGTAAGAAGTTCCCCTGTAAGGGTACATAGTCAGGGGAGGAAGTAGGCATGTAGGATCTTCAGATCTCCTCATGCTCTGCACTTTTACTGTAGTTGAGTCCAGGGCAAGTTCTCCAGTTGACTAAGCCATCAGCTATGCCCATACCATACCTGATAGCCTGGGAGCTGTGCTCATCCATTTAATCATATTTGAGTGCATTTCTCTAATTCTGTTTTATTTTTTACTCTGCCGTATATATAGCTGCTATCCAGTGGTGATATCTAGTGATGATCGAGCATGCTCAACCGAACACCTGTTCGGCTCGAGCATCTCGATGCTCGGCACATGGCGGTACTCGACCGATGGTCAGACCCTTGCTCCAAATGTTTTTGAGGGTCACCAGCAGGCCATAAATCATAATTTTTCAAGGCTGTGTATGATGCCCTCCTTTATGTGTAATAAAGGGTGTATTGGAGTGCCGGTTCCTTGTAATTTTTGGCAGCCCTTTCACTTAGTGCATAGGCTTTATGAGTGTAGGAGTCCCACTACCTGAACAATTGTACCACAATGTGAATGAGGCCCTCCTTTATGTGATATACAGGTTGTATCGGAGTGCCTCTTCCTTGTAATTTTTGGCAGCACTTGCACTTTATATACAAGTAAATATACAGAAGAGAATGTTCCCTAACAATGTTTCCTCTAAAATAGATTTTATCTTTGGTTTTGTGCGTATTATTGTCAGTCTGTAAAAGTGGCGTACTACTTCATTCCCGGCAGCAACCTGGGAGTCAAGATGCATCCAGACATCCTCACCATCCTGTTTACAAACCATTTCAGTGGTGTTTCCATCAATTTCTGACCTTTTTCTTTGAACCTTCCCTCTTCAGAGCAGGGGGTGCCTGGTTTAATGCTCGTGTTCTCCCATTGACTTCCATTATGCTCGAGTGCTCGGTAGAGCTCCCGAGCATCCCGATGTGTTCGGCCCGAGCCCCCGAGCACTATGGTGCTTGATCAAAACTAGTGATATCATAAATGGCATACCTATAAAATGAGCACTGTATTTAACATTGCAAATTATCCCATTGCAAAGATTAAGAAGCAGTTGGCATTCATTTAGATAATGGCAGTAAATCCTTGATAACAGCTCATTTCTCTTCCCATTACCGAGGGTTTCGTGACCCCGTTCTTAATTCATCTGGCTATAAAAGAAGTAAATAGACCTAAAGATATGATACGACTCTTGTCTCCTGCTTTCTGCTTTCTGAAAGTGACATAAGACCACAGCATGCAAAATCTCTGCAGTGCTCCTGGTACACAATAGAGGAACACATCAATCAAGCCCAGGCTGCTCATCTCTCTACCGAAGCAGATTCCAGACACCTAGCCTAACATGCCGTGGCAACGTTTTCTGAAAGCTCAGCTAATTTTAACTCTTTCAAGGAACTTAATTTTCTTTAGACACAAGGAATTTTATTTTTTACGTTGAATTGCAAAGGTTAATATTGTCATAATAAATGTTATGTGGCAGATTTATTTTATCCGGTCTGGCTAATACATATCATATATTGCAATTTGGTGAATAAAAGGTTTCAGCCACAATCTGTCCCTGCCCCTTAGGGTGCCTAAGAGGTTTCTTTGATTTATCAAAGGTCCGAATGCTGAAGTTCGAAAGTGAATAAGGCTTCGATGTTAGAGTTAACATGTGATTCATCTGCAGGGGCAGATTGGCCATAGATCCTAAAGCAGGGATGTCAAACTCGTGGCCCTCCAGCTGTTGCAAAACTACAACTCCCATCATGCCTGGGCATGCTACAGCTATCAGGGAATGATGGGAGTTGTAGTTTTGCAACATCTGGAGGGCCATGAGTTTGACATCCATGTCCTAAAGCAAAATTTCCCAGGGGGCCACCCAAGGCCTCTTGGTCTTATAGTCGCCATCCAGGTACATAAAGATCTGATGCTCTCAGCATTAATGTAGGAGAATTAGGCACTTATGCACCTGGCGCGAGCGGCCGTAGGAGCCCTCCTGAATTGTGCTGCACTATAGTATTGCTGGCCCCGCCTACTTGTGTTGTCCCTGTCTACTTGTGTTGTCATGCCTTCTGTCAGTTTGGACCCACCTACAACATGGGGCCACTTTTGGGTTTTATTCCAGGACCACTTTAAGCCCGCCCCGACCATCTAGACCAGGAATGCTCAACCTGCGGCCCTCCAGCTGTTGTAAAACTATAAATCCCATCATACTCAGCTGTAGGCTGATAGGTGTAGGCTTTAAGTGCATGCTGGGAGTTATAGTTTTGCAACAGCTGGAGGGCCGCAGGTTGGGCATCCCTGATCTAGACCATTCATGCTACATAGAGCAACTGGAAAATTGAACTGTATATTTACAGTATAATATCACTGCATTGCTGTCTTATATTAGTAATATCATCTATATATATATATATATATATATATATATATATATAAAGAAGGATGTATATATATATATGTGTGTGTATGTATGTATGTTCCGCGATCACTCAAAAACGCAACCATCCATTTCAACGAAACTTGATATACACATCCCTTGCTACCTGGAAAAAATTATTGTGGGGGTCACAGCTGTCTAGTACGTACTATTCCTGAGATATTCCCAAAAAATGACCTGCATTAGCCAATACAAGCCTGCAAGTCTTTCTCTTCATATCCCAACTTCCATACACAAGGTCACATGTCCCCTATCAGCCAATAGAAGCTCGCAGGCCCTTAGTCTCCACATACACACAGTTTTACTCCAGGTTTCCATAACAACCCAGCCATTTTTCTTCACTGCTGTAGGTCAGCTCTAGGCTAGGGCTACACAACGGCATGTGTCGTGCGACAATAAGGCGCACGACACATAGGGCACAACTACACTGCTACATGTGTTGCACGACATTGATGCCGCACCAATGTCGCGTGACAATTTTTGTAATGGTAGTCTATGGTGTTTCATTGCGACATGTGAAATGCTGCGACTGCGACAGTCGCATGAAATCCATCTTGGATGGATTTTTTGCAACCATCGTGTCGCAGTCGCAGCATGTCACATGTTGCAGTGTGACACCATAGCCTATCATTATAAAAATTGATGAGACAAAATGTTGTTTGTCACATATTGTCGTGTAGCCCTAGCCTTAAATGTGCAGGGGGCTGTGGAGGTCACTGTTAAAGGGGCGGGCACTGTGGAGGTCACTGTTTAAGAGGCGTTCACTGTGGACAGGGGCGGACTGACAACTCATGGGGCCCCCGGGAAATAGGAGATTATGGGACCCCTGTATCCTGCCCAGCCTCAAGTCACCCCCACTCACAGCCCCACCCACATATTGTGCCGCCCTCATCACCTACACTTGGTACAGAATTTCTCTTTACCACCCCCCTACCTTCTCCAAACACCCAGCACCCTTACTCACATAAAACAAGTAATATATATAATATATTTTACAGTGAATTACTGTAAATACTTACAGTTCTGAAGACTCCAGCAGGCTCAGGATCAGTGCTCTGGGCAGGGGGCAGCTGGGCTCAGGGCTGGAAATGGGCGCCGCTCTAAAGTTCAGGAGACCTATAAGAGGCACCTAGGTTTTAGAGGGGGACAATAAGAAAAAAAAAATCATCACACATCAATTCAGACCTCCAATCAGACCCCCAATGTTAATCAGACCTCAGCTGACTGCTCAAATCAGACATCCAATGTAAATAAGACCCCAATAAGGCCTCAAATCAGACCTCAGCTCAGACCCCAATGTAAATTACCCCCAATCAGACCTCAGATGAGAGCCCCATGCCTCTCATCAGCCCTTATGCCTCTCATCAGCCCCCATTATGCCTCTCAGCCCCCATTATGCGCCTCTCAGCCCCAATTATGCCTCTTAGCCCCCATTATGTCTCTCAGTCCCCAGATTATGTGCCCCTCACAGTAGATATGCCCATATATGTGCCCCCTAATGGTCGTTATGCCGGATTATCTGCCTCCTTACAGTAGTTATGCCAGATTATGTTTCCGTTACATTAGTTATGCCATATTATGTGCCTCTCACAGTAGATATGCCCAGATATGTGCCTCCTAATGTTAGTTATGTCAGATTATGTGCCTCCTCATAGTAGTTATGCCAGATTATATGCCCTTCACAGTAGTTATGCCAGATTATGTGCTCTTCACAGTAGTTATGCCCAGATATGTGCCTCCCTAACAGTAGTTATGCTAGATATGTACCCCTCACAGTAGATATGCCCAGATATGTGCCCCCTCACAGTAGTTATGCCAGATTATGTGCCTCCTCACAGTAGTTATGCCAGATTATGTGCCCACTCACAGTAGTTATTCCAGATTGTGTTCCTCTTCAAAGTAGTTATGCTAGATTATCTGCCTCTCGCAGTAGATATGCCCAGATATATGCCCCTTCACAGTGGTTATGGCCAGATATGTGCCCCCTCACAGTAGTTATGCCAGATATGTGCCCCCTCAAATTAGTTATGCCCAAAGCCCCCTCACAGTAGTTGTTGCCCCCAGTGTGCAGCTTTAAAGGAAAACAAAAAAAAACATACTTACCTTTTTTCCTGAGGACGCACTCATCACACTGCTTGCTGTGCTGTAGGCAGATTCCCTGGCCTTCAGCACTCCTCCCACAGCCAGCAGTGGGATGTGTGGCCAGCAGGGGGAGTGCTCAGAAGAACAGTGAAGCAGGGAATGGAGAGCGCTCCCTACTTTGCCTCTGCGCCAACAGCCCCCCCCCCCCTTCTTTGCTTTATATTATACATGTTTGAGGAGAGCTCTGATGGGGCCTGGCATGGTCACTGTTCTTCAAGTCAGGTCCTGTACTTCAGAGCGCTCCATTACATCTGAGCGCAGAAGACGGCCCTGATGGGGCCCCCTAGTGGCCACGGGCCCTCAGTCCATGCCCAAGTGCCCGAATGACCAGTTTGCTCCTGACTGTGGATGTTACTGTTAAGGGGGCAGGCCACTGCGACGGTCGCTGTTAAAGAGGTGGGGTGCTGTAAAGGTCACTGTTGTGGGGGATACTGTCAATATCTTTTAAACGACACACACAAACATTAAATTAAATAAATGAAATATACCTTTGCAGAGCTGGGTCCTTCTACTAGTATGGCCTATAAACATGGCCACACAATATCTAAATATAATTGAAATGTTTATATCATGTAATGTGTTAAAAAGGCAGCAGTTCACATGAAAAAGGAGGAACTTATACATACTGTATGCAAATCACCATTAAAGATATATAAATAAAAAATAGTCAATATATGTAACAATGTAAAAGATGGCTATAATGCAGGGCATAAGGGATGCACAAGAACAAGGCACAGTAACAAATTATGTAAGAAAATATACATTCAAAGTATGAAAAGACCAGATGCAGTTAATAACAACTATGTAATTTAATAGCCATACAGACCAAAAAGATGGGACCTCACACCCCTGTCAAGAGTTTTGCCATAGCTTCTTCCCAGGGAAATCCTTATTAATATTAACTTTTAAATGCAGGTTTTATCTTTTAAAAAAAATGTACAGCATCACTTATTTTTGTTATGTATCAAAGGGGTTTTCACACAAAAAATATACTACAGTTTTCAAACCAGCACCTGGAAGTTAATATTTTTTATTGTTAATATATTTATTCCAGGGAAAGTGGGTTATTAACTTTTTTATTTTTTTATTTTTTTACACTTTTTTATAGCCCCTCTAGGAGGCTACAAAATGCAGCTTATACAGATTTTACTGTATTTCCTTAGAATGACAATACAATCTATATTTTCTGATATTCTATTTTGGCCTGTCACCTGCTGGCAAACATAGGAACTGCAGCTCTAATATGATGGGTATCTTCAGAGAGACTTGACATATTAGAATGAATGATCCAGCATGCCTGATCGCTGTACGGGAGAGCTGGTCTTAGCCAGGTGCTTCCAGGTTTTTTGCCATTTAGATTCCATGGTCGCACTTGACCATGCCAGCTAAACACTTAAATGCCTGCAATCAGCATTATTGCCAGTGGCAGACATTAGCCATGGGCCTCTACTGTTTTAAACAGCAGAGTCCGGGGCGCCATGTTTAAGGAATCTTCAAGCGCTGTACATGTACGGCACTGGGAGCCTAAGGCTACAAGCAGCACATTATAGACCAGGAGGGGATGAGATTCTGTAAAAACTTGTATTTTATTAATTTAAATTTCTGATCATTCTTGGAGTTGAACTCAAGAAGGTGTTTCTATTAGTATCTCCTCTTTGACTGTGTATACAAGGGATGCCCAACCTGTGGCCCTCAAGCTGTTGCAAAACTACAACTCCCAGCATTCCTGGACAGCCTACTGCTATCAGCCTGCAGCAGAGCATGGTGGGAGTTGTAGTTTTACAACAGCTGGAGGGCCACAGGTTGAGCATCCGTGGTGTATACAGATAAAGCTGTCAGTCACTGATAGGACTGCCTCCTTGACTTTAAGGATAAACCATGCCTACCATAAAGACAGTCCATTGGTTGCTATGAGGCTCCTGGTTGCCTGCATGCTATACCTTAGTGAATCCCTTCTCCATTCCAGAAGAAGGTCTAATTTCTATCTTTAGTGTGGGTCCCCTCACTCTAGGCTCACCCAGTAGATCTTTTTTAGTTGCATTTTTAATTTTATTAATATTTGAAAATCTATTGTTTAGAGTTTGTTGACAGGCCGTAAAGCAGCACAGTGAATTTGAAGCCATATGTGAACACAGCATATCATTTTAAAAACCTGCATATTGGATAGTGAAAAATTTTGAAATATATATTTGTAGCCAATGAAATCATCATCATTGTTTATCTTGAATTCAGAATGGAACATCTGCTTATAGCAACCAATCCAGTTGCAGCTTTCTTTTAGGGCTTTAAATACTGTAAACTAATTGACTGCAATGATAAATTATTTCTTCTGTACCAGTTTTGAAATATCCCCCACTGTTTGTGTAGAATACATAGTATAGATGGTGGTTGGCAATCATAGCCAAGTTGGGATTTCACATTAGACTGCTAAGTGGCAAAAATAGGTGTAATAGTAGAATTACTCAGATAGTTGAGCTAAAACGAGGTATGAGGCAAGGCTGACCCTCTTTCTTCTATTCTCAATAGTGTTCAAGTCACTAGCTTGTCAGACAGGATGATAAATTAGAAGGCTTAGGATCCAGATGGAGGGATGATAAAATATCTATGTACGCAAGTGGCCTGCTGATTTACTTACATAAAAAAGTAAAGACATTGAAATACGTTGCCCAGAAGAGTTCAAGAGCACTTATATTTATGTTGAAAAGAAGATAAGGACAGCCTTTACTAAAAATATATAAAATGTTTCGAACTTTATGGAACTGTTGGCAAAATTGATGCAACAAAAAAATGTGCAGCTGTGCCCGCCCTATCTGCAGCAGGGTCCGGCAGTCACTGATAACCGAACCTTTTCTGTATGCGCATTAACCCCTGCAAGGCTGCGGTCAGCGCTGACCGCTGCATGTGCGGGCTTCAGAAGTGTGTTGGGTGTCCATCGGTTCCCCGCGCTGCTGTGACGGGGACCAGATGGCAATTGAAGACAGCCCAATGCCTTTCTTAGGTATCGTGGCTGCCTTCCGGGAGAGCCTGTGGGGTCCAGCACCCTGGATCTCACAGAAAGCAGGGTGTAAGTGTATTACACTGTGTAATACACTTACAGCCAGTGAATTACAATACAGAAGTATTGTATTGCATTGTAAAGAGGATCAGACCCCCAAAAGTTGAAGTCCTAGAGTGGTAAAAAAAAGAAAATAAAAAAAAATATAAGTTTCAAGTAAAAAAAAAAAGCATACTTTTCCCAAAATAAAGTACTCCACTGGCCTGTAGTAAAATTGTTATCCAATGACCGTCTAATATATCTCCAGGCACATAATAACTTGATATTTTCTGTCCGGTGAATGCCTAATGTTTGTGGCCTGTACTCCACTGGCCCGCAGTAAAATTGATATCCATTGACTGTCTAATATACCTCCAGCCACATAATCACTTGATCTTTTCTGTATGATGAATGCATAATTTTTGGAGCCTGTAATCTAACTGGCCAACAGTAAAATTATTATATGGTGACCACCTAATGTACCTCCAGCCACATAATGATTTGTTCTTTTCTGTACGGTAAATGCCTTATATTTGGGCCCTGTACTCCATTTGCTTGCAGAAAAATTGTTATCCAATGACCGTATAATGTACCTCCAGCCACATAATCAATTGATCTTTTCTGTACTGTGAATACCTAATTGTTGGGGCCTCGGAGGATTTTAACACCTGTGACGACCACGTGCTATCAAATTTTACCTATTATCATTTAGGATTTTTTCAACAGGGGGGATTTCATAAAAAAACACCAAAACAGAGTATACGTTCCTAATAATTAATGTCTCAAAAACCTGGCTAGAACGTTAAAATAATGCAAAAAAATGTTTGTTAGGTATTCAAGTATAATAAGTTATAGGATGTGAACCCAATTAATTCTTACAAACAGGTACTGCAAAGGCATATAAAGTTCAGATGGTAGGACTCTAATCTAGAGCTACTAACATTTGGAGCAATGGTAATTGCAGTGTGCCAATGGAGAATTTGCACTGACACACCGCAAAAACAAATGTGTGAACTATGCCTTAAATTGATAACTGTCCCTGATGGTAAGCTATAACAAGGCTACCATAGTGTGATCAGGGACAGATCTTGCACATCCCAGGCTCGCAAACTGGTATAAAGCATGGATCAAAGGATGTTAGGTGACCGCAATACAACAGGCGTCAACTCCGATCTCTGCTTAACGTAACACAGCCTGGTAATAGTAATAACCAGCTGGTTACTACAGTAAAAATGTTATCCACTGACCATCTAATATACCTCCAGCCACATTATCACTTGATGCTTTCTGTCCGGTGAATGTCTAATGTTTGGGGCCTGTACTCCACTGGCCTGCAGTAAAATTGATATCCAATGACCTTATAATATACCTCCAGCCACATAATCACTTGATCTTTTCTGTACTGTAAATGGCTAATGTTTGGGGCCTGTACTCCACTGGCTTGCAGTAAAATTGATATCCAATGACCATCTAATATACCTCTAGCCACAAAATCACTTGATGTTTTCTGTCCGGTGAATGCCTAATGTTTGGGGCCTGTACTCCAGTGGGCTTCAGTAAAATTGTTATACAGTGACTGCCTAATGTACCTCAAGCCACATAATCACAATTTCTTTTATGTCAGGTGAATGCCCAATTTTTTAGGGCCTGTACTCCCGTGGCCTAAAATAAAAATTTCTAGGCTCCAGCAGGGCACATTTTTGAGAATTTCCCTTTAAGATGCATAAAAATGCTGATTAAAATATATATTTTTTGTGGGAAATTTTGTCATTGATCCTCCCCCCTAGAATATCACTGTCCATGTTGTGGGGATATTTGTGCACTTCTAGTAAGTATTTAGTGGCTGAAAATATGACCTGAATGTTTTCCAGGTTCGCCTGCCATTAAAGTGAATGGGGCCTGTCCGCAAAGTTGTGGTTTGCGAACATTTGATCGGCCGATGTTCATCCATCACTAAATACCATATGGCTGCAAAGGACCTTCAGAGTAGATTCTCTAAATGAGGTTATCCAGCAAAAATCTTGCATGAGGCTCATCAATACTCTTTGAGCAGTAACAGGGACACTATGCTGAACCCTAGACAGAAACCCAAGAGGTGGAGCCAGGAACATACCACAACGTGCACCCAAACCAGTCAGAAAAGATAGAGTGCCGTGTTCACTACGAGATTCCAATACTGACATAGGTCAACATATTGGCAATGTTCCTGCCATTACGTACCATCGTGGCCGTAATTTGAAGGATCGCCTAGTTCACAGTTTTTTTCAAACACCAGGAACAGAGACGTGGTTAAGAAATGTCACAATAGGGACATACAAATATGGCACATGTGTAGCATGTAATTTTGTTTTACAAGGTAAACAATTTACATGCACACATACTGGTAAGAGTTTTGATATTCGATCTTTTATCATCTGCGAGACCTCTGAACTGATTTACCTCATCACTCTCAGCTGCCGAATCCAATACATAGGCAAAACTATCCAATAGTTCAGAAAACGTATTGGAGAGCATGTGGGTGATGTTAGGAATGACAGTGATACCCCTGTTGCAAAACATGCGAAGCAATTCCACAACGCCAACCCCAGATGTCACGGCTGGAGGTGGGGGAAACCCCCAGCCGTGCGGTGCCAGGAGATGGTAGGGTTACCCCTTGGCCGGGACCACAGAGTTAGGGAGCAGGTCACCTCCTATTGCGTCCCTAACGCTGACCCTGTCTCCTGTCAGTATGAGCCGACCTTGGTGGTAGGAGGGCTCATACGCCGGAACCTAAAAGTCCCTGCAAGCCCTCAAGTCGGCCCTGAACTAGGGGACAGAGTAAGACGACCTGCTCCTCCTAGACACGGAGGAGCAGGAGTCTCAACGGCCATGCAACACAGGGGATACAAAAACAGCTATGGCAGTGGCAGTCAAATGGAACCAACTCATCACTCACCTGCCACAGACAACACAACCAGGAACCCATGTGCAGGTGCTGTAAGTACAAGACAACAACGGACACAGCACACACCAGACATCACACAGGAACCCTGGACCATAAGCTGCAATAACACAAAACCCCACACACACCTAGATAACACCGTGTAACAAAGGTTTTAAACTTATGATCGGAAGGGTGGCCCTTACAAGAAGGATGGAATCCACAGGAGGCTGCTTCAGCCAAGCATGACTGAAAGCAACCTACTGAGCTGTGCTCCAGACACAGGCTTTATAGGGCAAATTGGCCACACCCACCGGTCAACCACACCCAGTGACACAACACACACACTGGGAAGGAAGTTAACCCTTCCAGCACACAGAAGGGAAAACACACATACAGGGGAAGTGACCAACCTGATCACCCTGTGGCTGTTGCCGCTGGCAACAACATGGGTGGCAGCCGTCCTGGGAGACAGCCCGAAGACCGAGACACTGCCACCACATGTACATAATACCAAACGTTGCCACGGGCAGCCACAGTGAAAGGACGATGTCCGTGCGCACCAAACAACAACAAGTGCACACCAGACATACAAACAAAGTGCATCCACACACGCACACAACTCCCCGGGAACCGCACACATAGCTGTTGTCCGCGGCAACCGCACTGAGGCCAACTACAATATGCCTCAGCTGCGGTTGAAACAACAACCACAACCGCGGGCAACTGTATGCGGCTCCCAAGGAGTCACGACCATAACCGTGGCCGTGACACCAGAGCCCAAAAGTTTCAGGGCACTGAAGTGATTAAATGTTCACCACGAGGGGGCGATTTTGACAAATTAGTTCAGAAAAAATAGGCAGGTTGGATATTTAGATTGGGCACAGTCAAACCTACCAGTTTGAATGACCAGATATCACTCCCCTGTTTCATTGACTGAGGCGGTATTTAGGGATATTTCACATATCTCAATACCAAATTGGAGATGGTAATGGTAGGTACGGAGTACCCCAACCAATGCATCAGGGGGTTTAGAGGTATGGACTTTGCCTTCCCCTCCACCACTCCCATACATTTTTCCTTTGTGTTTGTAGTTAATAGATGTGCTTGAGCATAATAATGCTCAATATTCAAATACGTCACAAGAAAGGGGTAATAACATTGTACCTTTTCAGGCCTCTTTTCCCTGTCTTTAGTTCATGTAAATCTGTCTAGCAAACATGTATATTCCATGGAATTATCTTTCTTCTCAACATTGGATTGGTCAACAATAAATTATGTCATTGTTACAGTACCTAGATACTCATTTAAGTCATGTTTAATCACTTTGTATTAATAACTAGGGGTAGGCAATTAGCAGTTTATGAGATACGTGTCATGAAATATAACGTTCTACATGATGACCCTAAATGGGGGATTCATAATAATAATGATCTCCATTCTACTCCCATGCCTCGTCCCTATACATTTATATACAGATCCCCCTTACTTGCCATTCTTTTCATAAGTACCTATCCACATGGCTGCAGGCCATTGGGGAACGGAATATACATTCTAACTCCGCCTCACCTGACCCAGCCCCTGCAACCTTATTGGTTTGTTCATCTTCAATGGGCGGGGTAAAGGCCTCTTAAGACACACCTGGTAGCGCGCGCCACGGCCATACCAGAGCCGGACATGCGAACTCCCATTATCAGAGGGGGTTGCGTCTTGCTATACACATGTGACCTCTTGTTTAGCTAAGAGCGCAACCTCCCATTATCAGAGGGTGTATGCTGAGGGAAAATGTTAGCGCATATATTTCTGAAATCCCATGCACTGATGTGTAATAGCATAAGAAACCACTAAATTGTTTCAAGTACTGATGAGCACCGATGTTAAGAAGATTTCAGCTATATCCTCTACTGCACAATCTCAGAAAGCGCGCTGCACAGGTGCAGATGCAGGAGACATGGGGAAGTTATAGATATCATGTATCTGCAACTGCACAGTAGGGGGTATAGCTGCCATCTTGGAAAGCTATGGATTGTGAAGCTTGTTAAATTGCTACTGATTAGCATCATACCAGCTAAGGTAATCCCTTTATATGTCAGCGTTGTTATGAGCAACAGGGATCTCTGGACTGTTTCTAACTAATGTTGTTTGAGCCAGTCTGTCTTACCAATTAATTAAGATCTTTTATCGACTAGCTTAGTCTGATGTTTGCTGGGAGGAGCTTTTTGATTTATTTGGATCTAAACAATGGGGGGGGGGGGCTGATTTATCAAACTGGGGTAAAATAAATCTGGCCTAGTTTCCCATAGCAGCCAATCAGATTCCTCCTTTCATTTTCCAAAAGGAGCAGTGAAAAATGAAAGGTGGAATCTGATGGTTTGCTATGGGCAACTTTGCACCATAAATCTCCCCCTGTATCTTTAGATTTTGTGCCTCTTTGTTGTGCATAACCAATGCTCTGTGCAGTGGTTTCTAGAATCATTGTTCATTGGCTTTACTTGAGTGCATTTTGGGATTTGTTGTTCCATGTTCTTATTGTTGTCCTTATTGTAGCTGCGTTTGTTGTGGGTTTAGCTTCCTGTTTGTTGTTTGGGTTTGTGTTTTTTTGCTGTCTAGTTTGACTTAGAGTCATTTTCTGGTAGGCTTTATTTCTCTTACCTACATTTATCAATCTCCACTTGTACGCCATTGCCATTTTCCATCTGATTCATTACCAGTCTCCATCTTCCACATCCAATTTGTTGTCATTGCCTGTCAATCTAGTGCAGTTTTTTTCTTCATATATAATCTAATACGTGCTTCATATATTTTTTTCTGGTGACCATCTGGTGATGGCATTTTTTCAATTTATTCAGAAAAGTCCCTTTAAAGGATAACTGTTGCATTTTTTTTATTTTATTTTTTACTATTGGATTTTGGTGATTAATATCACCTTTTTGGCCCTGTTTTAATTTTTGATTGTTTAATAAATAACCCCTAAAAGCCACATTTTTGCATTTTTGTCCCCAGTATTGGCTATTGTTATCTGAGATAAAAATCAGGTTGCTAGGCATCCACGTCTACCAGTTTGCTCAGAGGAAGATGGGGGACGCACAAGCAGTCCTCCTGCCTGCGTGCGCGCTCACATTACTGGCCAGAACTGACAGCCAGAGTAAAAGTTGTAAGGGAATGGATAACAAGCCAGGTCCTCCCTGGCAGCTGATAACAGTGCCTGGGCTGTGTACACTTTTACACATCCCTGTGCTTGGCAGACGCTCCCTCAGCAGTGCTGGAGTATGGGGGCTGGAGCAGGGGCCGCTCAGCAACATGTGGTAAGAGGAGAGCTTGGAGGACTACAGGCTTCAGCCAGACCTGGGAACTTCACTGCAGGACCCCCCTATACAGTGCTGGTCTTCACTAACTTCACTGCAGATGTCCTATGGATTAACCCCTGCATGACTGCATGGCTTCACCAACTTCTTTGCATCCTACAAATACCCCCTGCATGGGTTCAGTAAGTACAGCCCCCATAACCTTGTATTAACCTTTAAATGAGTTCACTATGTACAGCCCCACATTACCCCAGATTAACCCTTTATTACCATGCATGGCTATGCTCTTCCTATACATTGTATTAACCCCTTAGCCCTACACATGGCTCTGCTCTTCCTATAGTATTAAACCCTGCAGCACAGTCAGTAAGTTCCATATATACTGTACCATCTGTATACACAGTTCAACGCAAACATTTGGGAGGGCTCTGATTACTGGCACTTTTGGGGGGGCTTTTGTTACTGGCACATTTGAGGGGGGCTCTTGTTACTGGCACATGATTGGGGTCATCTATGGGGGCACATTTTACTGGCACCATTTTTTTTTTCAAAAGTTGGAAGAAATCGGTTTTTCTTTTAAGTTGCCATATTTTGACCCCTATACGTTTTTTGTAATTATGTGTACAGAGCTGTGTGGGGGCTCATTTTTTGCGGCACAATCTCATCTTTTCATTGATACCATTCTGGGGCGTGTATGACTTTTTTATCACCTTTTATTTAACTTCTTTTGAAGAAATAGAGCATCCAAAAATGACAAATCGGCCATTTGGACACTTTTTTCTGGTTTTCCGTTTACCAAATTTAAATATAAAAAAATTTGATAGTATGGGTATTTTCGCATATTGTGACACCGATGATATGTATTTTATAAAAAAAAAAAATCATTTTGGCAAAAGGGGGTTGATTTGAACTTTTATATGTTTTTTTTATTTCATTTTTTTAAACATTTGTTTTTGCAATTTTGTATAGTTCCCATAGGGAACTATAACATGCAATCATTAGATTGCTATTCTAATATAGTCCAATGCAATAGAATTGGACTATATAAGAAAATTGCATATTTCCTATGGAGCCTATTACAAGTTAGGCTCCATAGGAAATACTATGCAGCAGCCTGGGTTTCATTGATAGAGACCCAGGCTGCAGCAGGGAGGCTCCATCTTTCTGTGTCCAAGCTAAATTGAGGCTCTACAATCCAGCCACTTCCTAACGTGTATGTGATAGAAGGAGGAGGAGGGCGTGTTTAAGTGGGGAGAGCAATGATTGGTTGAGGTGCAGAAGCTAGTGCATGAGAGGAGCTCAATGCATTGTGGGTAGTAAGGGCAGGCGGGATTAGCCTCAGGGTGAGGGCAGTGGTGGCCATGTTAACAGAATAGTGAAATTGCAGTTTTATGCAGACTGGTTGCTAAGGGCTGAATCTTATTAAATATGGGGTAAGTGAGTCTAATAGTTATTGATTCGGGAATATCATGTTATTAGTAACTACATATATGAAAATTGAAATTAGAGTCTAAATGTGACAGTTATCCTTTAAGGGTAGATATAAGCGTGACATAAATATTCTGGACTCTGATGCAAAATGTAAGGAACAAAAAGAAAGCAAAGAATGAGCTTGCAGTCTAAAGAAATTTGTTGCAACACATGTCCATAGTTCTGCTCGGTGCATGGAGACGTGGAGCCAGGTCCTGGGTATCTTCTGCAAGAAGGCAATGTCCAAGGCCAAGCATAAAATATAAAATAAAAACTTTGTTTATTCAATATACATGATAAAAAACTGAGATGTGCACCCACATTAAAAAGGAACATAGAAGCTTGCTGATATGTTTTGAGTTTGCACAGAAAATCTTAATCATAACTCTATGGTGAGCACTTGAATATCAGACATATCATATACCATGAATAGAACTGGTCTCCTCATATGGGGCAGGGGAACTTTTTAGATCCTCTTAAAGGGGTTGTCCGGGTTCAAAGCTGCCCAGCTTTTAGTGCCGGTGGGGGTCACCAGGCTCATCGCTAGGTGGAAGCCTCCATATAGCTTATTCATGGAGAGCCTGGTATGTCACTGGATCTTCAGAAAAAGCCTTCGCCCTGTGTGATTCAGCACAGGCCAAAGGAGAGCATCAAAGCATGAAATGCTACAATGCTCATATCAGAGGAACTGCCTGGGTGAAAACACGGATATGTCCGGGTTCAGCTCTGAACCCAGACAACTCCTTTAAGCTCCAGGAAACAGGTGAATCTGAAATCTCTGTACCCCTAACCTTATTCTCCTGGGAATGTAGGACATAAATTAGCACTACAAAGGGAAACCCATTGTCTTTAAATAGCATTATATTGTGGGGATAGTTGAAAGGGGCTAGAGATGGGCTAATTTTCATAAATTGTGGGTACAAATACATTTTACAAGAATCAAAAGTACTTTAAATGCCAGGAAAAGTCTCCCCCCCCCCACCCCCGCCCGCCCACTCTCTCCACTCTCATTTCTCCCATATCGAATCTCAAGATATTCATCTAATTAGGGATGAGAGAATTTCATATTTAGAAGTTTGTGCACGCGTTTGTGTTGCAGTATTTACTGAATTGCGTTATAGATTCCGTTACCACAGACCATAACGCAATTCCATGACGGAATGCATAACGGAATGCCTTTAGAGCCATTCCGTTATTCATGCCGTCACAATAGAAGTCTATGGCCTGCATAACAGATCCGTCCGGTTTCCGTTATGCAGGAGAGGACTCCAACATAACGTAAACCAGACGGATCCGTTATGCAGGCCATAGACTTCTATTATTACTGAATTAATAACGAAATGCCTCTAAAGACATTCCGTTATGTATTCCGTCATGGAATTGCATTATGGTCCGTGATAACGGAATCCATAACGCAATTCAGTAAATACCACAACACAAACCCGCACACAAACTTCAAAATATGAAATTCGCTCATCCCTAATGAATCAAATACAAATAAAAAAAATCTGGTCAAATTTTAAGTATAAACAATTGATTTGCTCTTCTCTATGAATGACATTTATTGAACTGGACGGCATCTAGTAGCTCGATGTGCATTTCCAAATTGAAAAGTATAGTGTTCCTATTAGATGATAAGTCTCTATTATGTTGGATTATAGAGCAGGCAGAGCTGTTCCATAATCTCATCTGTTGAAGAGCTACAGCAGGGAACATTTTATCTCAGAACAAACAATAACGCTGTTATCTTCATCACTGGAAGATATACTTTATAGCCCAGCCACACATTCATCATTCAAGTGGTAAAATACTATGACATAGGGTTCTCCTTATTACATGGTTTCACAGACATGTTCTTGCTTTGCATTTGCCTTGTCTTCTTTTTATGTGACTCTAAATCTGGCTTTATAAGAGTTTTAAAACCCACGATTTATGGAGGCAACAACATGCACTTTTATTTAGTTTTTTATCTTGCTGCCATAAAAGTAAGCATGATTTATTTTGGCATTATGATCTTTCCCTGATTATACATGAAACAAAAAACATCAGTCTAATCTCAGGCTTGGTTTAGTTTTTTTATGGAATGCGGCAGATGGAATGACAGATGTCACATCAATATAATTTGGCTCACACTCTCATTTCCATTGTTGAACGCAGCAGGAGCCTATCTTTAGGTTAAGGCTCTCTTAGGTATACAATATATATGTATATATATATATATATATATATATATATATGCAGTACATTTCAGCTACAGCTATATCTTCTCCCTAGTGCACTTGTACATGCTGCCTTGCACTTTTGTAAAGGCCTCCCATGTGGTTCTTTAATATTTGGAAGAATATAACTAGTTTATGTAATTGCTTCTGTGGGGTTTTGCTCTGGTAGACAGGCTAGCGGACGCAGTATAGAGACAATTACAAAGTCTTTAACAGTTCGGTGTTTATTCACACATAAGGAAAAAACTAAATGACTGTTCACAGTCTTGGTGTTTGTTCACACCATGCAATGTCCATAGAACAAAATCTTCACCTGGTTAGCAGTTTTCCACCTGCAGTCCACAGCAGGCTTTAGGGGCCTGTTCCTCGGCATGCGGCTCTCAGCCCTTTAGCACGGCACAAATTCACAGGACCCAAAATACAGAGACTCCCCAGCTTCTCTGTCAGATGGAGGATCATCCACACACAGTTGAGACTGCTGGCTGGGTTTTATATAGGCCAAAAAAGACCCGGCTTGGAGCGTGGGGAGAAGCCACCCACCCACCCAGCACTTTGGCTACTCCCAGTAAGAGCTGGCCCGGATCGGCTTTACAGCCATACTAACACCAAACAGTGTCATTCAGCACTAACTGCCGCCGACACTTAAAACTACCGGCTTTTACCTCACCGAGGCCAGGAATCTCGGAGACACATACCTTCCATCAATGACGGCACCTTGCGCCTTCCTACACTTCTCATCTAATATCCCATTATGCTTTAATCCATTTGTGGTCCATTTTGTGTCTGTTCTTTAACGCCTGTTACATGTCTGTTTTAAGAACAGTGGTAGTCTGTGGGCTTATTCACACCCTGTTTTTCGATGGCCAGTGAAAAAAAAAATTGAACGTTGTATTTTGGCCATTTAACTGACCAATAGCATCCATACAATCCATACAATTGATGGGGACAGTTTTTACTGCTGTTTCTCAGAAAGGCATCAGTGAAAAAGTAGGCCATTAAAAATGAACTGTTTTACTATTTATAATGTCCTTTTTTTGTGTCATGTGAATTTAGCCTTACATTTGGGTAAATGAAGAATCGGGGTGCCCATCCTGGCTGCCCAGCTGGCTTTGTTTTTATCAGTCTTTTATGTTATACCCTTCCTCGACCTATCCCAAGATAAGTGGGGCTTGATGAGCAGATAAAAAAAAATAATATATATATAATTTTGAGATACTTTGTCAGAAGATGTTTATGCTATATGTGTCTATATGTAACTGATGTGTGGTTGTGATGCAGATTGGAGCTTGCTGAGGGTTCTGCCTCAATATTTTGTCACAATGTTTTATTACATTTTTCTGGTAAAAAATGGTGGTCCTCTTCATTTTGATACAAGTTTATGATGTGATTACACTACACAAGCTGGTAAATTAAAACCTGAGGAATATAGGCACTGTATATTGCTTTTTGTCTAGTCCGCTGAGGGGTTGGTGCTTGGCATCAGGGTTTAAACAAGACCTAATACTGGAGTCTTTCACTGCCTCTTAGCCATAGCTAGGTATAGCTAAAAATCTAAATCAAGTGTACTGTAAATGTTCCAAAGGGTCAGCCCATAGGACTTCTGGATGGTCCCTAATTGGTGGTAAGGAACTGTGTAGAGATCCTATCAATGCATTCTATAATGATAGCAACCAATGTTCATGAAAAGGAGATATGAGCAAACCAGCACTAAATAGGCACCTCATTTTAATCTGTGTCCCCTCACCTCTGTGGTCCTAATCAAAATATATAAGGGAACCTGTTATATGGATTTCACTAGTATAATAGCATGGGTCCACATGTGCACCATTGAAATACAATGGTTTATCCATATCTAGCTGAAGGGTCTAGCTATGGGAGATGAAGAGATAACAGTCACACCCAGAACTTGATATCCCAAAGGTCCCACTGCCACATAAGACACTAGTATGATACATAGCACATGGAGGGGATGACATATTTTTCATTGAGGACTAGGGGCTTCCAGTTATGCCTCTGATCAAGATCTTTGATGTTATTCAATCCTTACTTGCAGTAATGATAAAAATGTATAGAAGACATTTCTTAAAACGATAGAGAAAAGATAAAGATAAAAGATAGAGAACAAGTTTAACCTAATCACTTAGTTGGGCCTGTCCTCTATCTCAAGGTTGTCCGTATTGTATTCTGGGAACTGCAATCAGCAGACACAAGCAAGACATAAAACTGTAGAGGAAATCACCTCTTGATGGATAAAGCCTTTATGGTTGATGTTTGCTACTGTTCATTTTTTTCATTTTCTTACTTGATAACATCTATAGATTCACTGTAATAAATATAGTGAAAAAAAAAATCCTACTACTAGCTTTAATTTGAGGTATGAATTTGTGAAAAATACAAAAAAATATGACTCAGTATGACATATTAACTAAAAGAAAAATAATGACTCACCTAATTTGTATTTTCAGAGGCAACAGTTTTAAGCTATGATGGAAGCATGTTTATGAAGATTCAGCTCCCTGTGGTCATGCACACAGAGGCAGAAGATGTTTCACTGCGTTTCCG
Organism: Bufo gargarizans; assembly: GCF_014858855.1. Lineage (NCBI taxonomy): Eukaryota > Metazoa > Chordata > Amphibia > Anura > Bufonidae > Bufo > Bufo gargarizans. The sequence goes on from NC_058083.1 coordinate 486,187,504, forward strand.
GTCTCAGCGTGCTTATGGTATTTTAATGGCGACTACATCCAGAGATTCTGCAGATACCTTACGTTTAGAACTGGATGCTGGACGTGTAAAACTAACGGTCAATTTAGGTAACACAAAAAAAAAAAAATCAAAAACTAACCTGTCTACTCATTTCAAATCACATTTAATCTTGCTTGCTCTCACATAAGTTACTTTTTTCTTTTATTTTTGCACAATGTCCATTTTTATACTTAGAAAATTTACATATTTATTTTGCTTGCACAAAACACAATTCATAGCAGTTGAAAAAGAGAAGACGAAAAAAAAAAGGATCTGTCGTAGTCTCCAAAGAGTTGTCAGACGAAGAACGGTCCAGATAATGACTTCTATAGAGTTCTTTTCGCTGGAGTTTGTTGTACTACGTGTGCTTCTCTTTTTGAACAATCTCTTCTACACTGTTTCACACTAAAAATTCATTTTGCTTAATTTTCTTATTTTATTTTTTTGTGGTTGCATTTTTAAGTTTTTCAATCAAAAGTGAACAATAACCCTTCAATGACCAAGGTCTGCGGCCCTTAGCATACAGTCTGGAGAACATTATCCACACAATTTCTTACACAGAAAAATGCATTGGTGGCCCAGAAGAAAAAAGATATTGAAATTGATTATATTAAATGTCAAAAATAATTTTCTTGACATTTACTTTTCATATGTTCTACATTTTACTTAGAATTATTGTTTTTGTTATTGTTTTTGATTAATTGTAAGCAATATGGTTTTTGGATCGTTGTAGTTTTTAGATGAAAGTAAAGAATAAGAAATAAATATAGACACTGCTTTATTATAGGAAAAGATGTTACTGGAATCCTGCTGAATTGCACAGTGTTTAGGAGTAGCTTTTAAATAGCAACATGAATTTAAGGCTGAGAAATGCTTTACGTGCAGCTTTTCAGATGTTCCTTTGCCTCCCTCTCGTGGCTGACATTTGCTGCTTTACAGTAGGACCCATCAATGCAGCTGTGTTCTGTAGCAAGATGTGTGCGTGTTTTGATCCCAGACTGTTTGCCACCACTTTTCTGATGCGGTTGACGACACATGACAAACTCTGCTACTTGGGATTAAAATCTTGGTTTTCAAATATATGTTCTCCCCAAAGGATCAAATATGAGATGATTCTGAACACAATGAACTAGATTTTTTTTTTTAGCTGATACAAATAAAAGAAACAAAATGGTTATCGCTTTTCATTTAACAAGTCTCCTTTGCTGTTTCTATTTTTGTTTAGTATTTTTATTACTATTATTTTGATCTTATACTTTTTCTAATAATTAAAAAAAAATACTTATCTGTTTCAAGTTATGGGACATTTTCTCTTTAGCATCAACAATTGTAATTTTCTATTTGCCAACGCATACATTTTTAAATCTTTGGGGTGGAACATTACTGCACAAGATGGATGATCTTTTTGGCAAGCTCGATACCCCCATTGTGATGGAACTTAATACTGTGTATCCAGTTTTTCAATGTTCTGGCACAGATGGGGAGATAGTTAGCGGCCTGTCTAGATCTACGTCTTGCTTTAAAGAGTACAGCTTTAAAGAGTACTGAGGTTTATCTTCATGTAGCACAGTTTGAATTGGCCAATATAATATAATACAATCTTGAAATACAGTATTTAAGACAATTTTTGTCTATGAGTAATACTGGCACAAGAATATACTTGTGTAGAATGGCCACATGTGCATGTGTCTGTCCCCGGAAGGGTGGACTGTAATTTTATTGGATGTCTGCAGCTAATACCTTGAAGGATAAATATTCATTTCTCATCTATTCTTCCCTATCTAGACTGTATCAGGATTAACTGTAATTCCAGTAAGTGCCTATTCAACAATTATTTCTTTTTTTTTCTACTGTATATTAAATATGGAATATTATAAAATTATTAAATGCATATTAGTAAAAACAAACACATTAATGCATGGACTATAATAGGTATTTTTAGAGTTTGAGTTGATAATAAAAGGAAATCTGGACTGTGACTTTATTCTTACATGCTAGAATTATAGCATTTGTTTTGTCAAAATGTATTTCTAGATTGTAATTTTACCTGTGGAGTAATTACACATAAATGTAATTCATTAATAAAAGGTGAAAGGCATTAACTGTAACACATTAATAAAAAAGGTTTACAGAATAAAAAAGGCTAAAAAAAAGCAGCCTATTATTGAAGCATCAATGCAAATGGTTGAATTTTTTTAACCATCAATTGCAAAATATGAATCTATTATAATAAACATATTATATAGTATGATTCTATATTTGTTTATTTTTATTTATTTATTGAAGATAAGTGATCAAAATAGTTACCCTACGGTAGATGTTCGCTTAAGGAAAAATATAATACTGGTTTTCAAATGCTCTTAACAGGTTAAAGAAAGAATATTTTCCTAATATTCTTATATATTTTTAAGTTAAATGAATCTATAATCAAAAATTGAATTGTTTACATCAATCATTTATGCTAGCTATAGCTTTGGTGTTAATTTAATAGCGTGCAGTTTTTAAACTGACCCATAACCTCATCATAGAGTGACACTTTCTATTCCTCACACTTTACATTTCAGCAGTCACCCCATTATCATCACAAAGTAGGATTACATTGAATGTTAAATTCTCTATAATAAAACTGGTGACAGATGACACAGGATTACACTACTTATATTAGGTAATTGGTACTGCACAACCCCTTCTTCTTCCTGAATAGTGAGTCCATTGCACATGTCACAAAGCATACTTGTAATGCTGATAAAGTAATCTAAAATCTCTGAAGCGCCAGTGGTAGCAGCTTACACAAGATGGTTGTTACAATAATCATGTGAAAAATAAAAGTATACAATAAAAATAGATTAATAATAATAATAAAATATGTTTCACTATATTTTTAAATAAAAAAGGGATATGTTCCCTTTAAAGTCAATGGATTATGAATGACACAACTGATGAAAAAAAAGTATTAATCTTTCAAACCTTGTAACATATAAAAACATACAAGCTTACACCTTGTAAGGGAACCTGTCTTGTGGATATTTGATTATGATCTAATTATATACAATCATTAACTACTAAAAAGTACCTTAGATTTATTCACTTACTGGTGTGACAGATGGTTACCTCATAATGTACTCACAAAGATGCCACATGCTGCATGCCAATGAGCTGATTTGAGTCCAGCGTGATGTCATTGAGTCCAGCGTTTATTTAATTCAGAGATATAGCCACTCCCCTGCCCACCTGCTGCTGATTCATATGGAAAATAACTGTCAATCAGCAGCAGGTAGGCGGGGAGAGTCAGGAGCTCATGAATATTCAGGACTCATCCTTATCAGCTGGAGCTGATGTTGACAGATTGACTGGGTCAATTAAAGAAAGTGACCCAACATTTTGCTAAGACAATCAGTCACTTATTTATGTTCCCTTTAGTTAGGACACCATAAAACTGGTGACAGGTTCCCTTTAAGGAAACTATTTCTTCAGCATTTTGTTATATTTATATACATAATACATCATATTGAACAATTCAAGCATAAAAAGATTAGTTTTGATCAGGTTTCCACCAAATTTAACAGGGTTTTCTGAGAATTATTCACGATTTACTTATGTCCCTTAGGCCTCATGCACACGACTGTATTTTGTTTCCGTGTCCGATCGTTTTTTTTTGCGGATAGGATGCGGACCCATTAATTTCAATGGGTCTGCAAAAACGCAGACAGAACACAGTGTGCTGTCCCCATCAGTATGTCCGTTCCGTTGCTCCACCCAAAAAATAGTGCATGTCCTACTTTTTTCTAGTTTACGGACAAGGATAGGCATTATTACAATAGAGCCGCAAAAAAAAAAAAACGGACCCGCAAAAAAAAAAACGGATGCCATACGGAACCGCAAAACACATACAGTCATGTGCATGTTGCCTTAATGTGCATTTGGTGCACTATGGGGTGTGTATGCACCAAAAAAAGCAAATATATGCCTGCTGTGAGCAGTTATAAATTTGTGCCTTAATTTCTAGAGTAGATGATAGTATATCTGTCAGCCGTGTGAGGTCACACCCCTCGCACTTTTAAAAAGCAATGAAGGAAGTGAAAAACAGCAAAAAGAGGTGGTTTACACTCAACATTGTAACTTTTGTGCACCTGAATATTGGCATACACCTAGATTTCAACACAAAAAAAAAAAAATATACAAATATGAATGTAGCCTAAATGACATTTATTCTGTTTTTATTGTACGACTTTCTTAACTTTTTATGACATTCATTATGAGTGGCTTTTGGTGTCAAAACAATTTTCTTTGAGGTTGTTGTCTGCTCTTCTTTCTCTTGAAGCATTGTTCATGCATGAGTTTAGTCCTCCATTTCCTAACAGCTTGGCTAATTGGTTTAGAAAATCTTATTAAGTGGATAAATGTGACTTGCCATAATGGTAAGTAAAGTAATGGTAAGCAAAATTTTTGACAGTGATGAAATAAAAGGTTAAATAATAATGATTAATGTGTAACAAATGATTAATATGCAATAGTATTCAAAATTTTAAGCAATATAAGGCAGGTATTTTTATATTGTAAAATATCATCATCCATTTGTATATCGTTCGAAGGCAATAAAAATGTATCTGATAGGGTTAAAACATTAAATATTGGCAATTTTTATCATAATATAATTTTATATTCATGTTCTTTAACTTGGTCTTGTAACATAAAGACTACTGTAGCAATTCAGAAATATTGGTGAAAATATGTTTTAGTGTCTCCACACATGTATATATGTATTTTATTTTTCTTGTTTGGTTGTGTTTGCACTTTTTATCTTTTTCAATCTATACTATATATTTCTTTAATTTTTTTTTTGGGGTTGAGTTTGCACTTTTTAACTTTTTCAATCTGTGCTTGGTAGGCTAAAAGCCATATATTTCCCCACTGATGTTTCCTTCAAACTGTATGATGGGTATTTAGTAAATTATTTTACTTTTTTCTCTATAAAATTTTAAAGTTAAAGTTTAAATACAATTTTAATAATTTGGCAGGTGATTAAATTCACCATACAATTACTTTATCTTCACTGGACATATATGAAAGGTAGATGCGGTATTTGTTGATGTTTTTGTTGATGTTTCTAATATTTAAGTACTCAACATTAAAATCAAACAATCATTATTATCCGCTATTAATCTAACTGAAAACATTTATATTTAGATTTTTATTGTTGTGCATGAATCCATTATTAGAATGTAGTCATTTAGCCATTCAAAACATTTATATTAATCTTATTTTTGCAACGTGGTTTGCTATTGTGACAATATTGAACTAATGCCTTCTCTTGTATATTTTTATGCATCTTAATGATGTGGTGTAATAACTGCTACAGGTTATGACAAAACTATTGTGCTGTCCTTGTTTCATGCATGCATGGTTCATGCACAAGGACTTATCCTGTCTTGTCCTGTCGTATGATAGAGATACCATATCTCTGATTAGTGCAATTGACAGGCTAATTATGCATTTCCTTCTCTTGAACAGCCAATTAAGAGAGCTGGCCAAGAAATAGGAGGAAGAGCCTACGACGCTCTGCTTACAGCATGCAAAGCCTTAATCTCAATTATAGGCCAGCAATAAAAACCAAAAGTCTGAACTGGAAACACTTTAGGTGAAGGGGGGAAACTCAGAAAACTAAAAGGAAAGTGCCACAATTCACATTGGCAACAGTTTTTTTCAAATAGTAAACCAATTGCCAAATATGTTTGTTAAAGCAGATATTGTATTTGTTAGCGTTCCTAACATGTTTGCTTACAGTAAAGTCAAAAGAATAAGATTTGGGCTTCACAAAATGTGTCAGTTCTCTTATCAGCAATGTTAAAAGCATATAGGTGCACACATAAAAAAAAATGAAATAAAAAATAGGGAATGTGGCAAAAAATATTTTACATGGGTCCTTCACTAGATCTTCTGTATCACTCATGGCAACATACTCTGTCAAAAATATAAACCGGTTGTCTGAGTTAAATAATTCTCATACAAGCCCCCCAATTGGCTAAAATAAAAATAAAAACTCATGTTATACTAATATGTTTCTTTAGCGTCTGGTCATCCTTCAGCTGATGTAACAGGGCTAAGCTGGTATACAGCATGCGACAACGACAGCCAATCAGTATCCTATGTGGTTTACTGCTGAGGACAGTGGTTGGCTGCAGCGGTGCCAGAGAAAAGAGTATACCATGCTTTTTATTTTAGCCATTTGAGGGCTGGTCCAAGGTTTTTAATTTTGTTAGATGACCCCCGTTAACCTAAATTCCATTTCATATTTCTTTATAATAGCTAGGTTAACATGACTCTTACATGTAATTTAATTTACTGTATTGCGATCTTGTTTAAGGATTAAGTTTAACTCACATGGAGAACATAATTTCACAGTCCAAATTTCCTACCATGCCTAATGTAATCAAATTAACAGATTATATATTTTTTATATATATTTAGATATTGAATGTTAAAGTGTTAGAATATGTTAATAATGTCATTTAATGACAATGATATTACAAAAGTTTGTTTGGCATAAATGGGCTACTTAAAGACTAGTAAAAATACAAGAAACATCTATAATTTATCATTTAAAATCTACAAGTCAACAAAAGTTTAAATATTGTTATAAACTTATAAATAAAATGTATTTTTACATTTGTGATTTATCTCCAATCATCATCTCCCATACTGGTTGCACATATGCAGAATATTCTCTCTATATTGTACATAGTATTTGCAAGTCAATGTAATTTGAGCTGAAAATACATGATATCCACTAATTACTTTTTTCTGATCAGTAGTGAAGCTCTTAACAAGTGTGAAGTTTGAGGGTATAGATAGATAGATATAGATATCCCTTGGAATAGAGCAAGAAACAGCACATAAGGCCTTCTAACATTGCCAGATTGTCTGCATAGACAGCATAGCCATTTGCCTATGTTTTACAGTAGCTGCCAATGATTGAGAGTTCATAGACCGAAAAAACATCAGTCTTCTCCCATAGAAAAAAGGGAATGTTAGGGCAGGTGCCTATATAACCTAATCTTTGTGTATAGTATAACGTGCTATCAGGTTTTATACAGGTTTCCATCAACACAGTACAAATGTTTTCTATCATTAAGTTCTCTACCTTTTAATGAAAATGATGAAATGTTAGCCTATAATGTTTGTATCAATAGGTGGTGTGAAAGTTGAAATATTTAGTCTTTTTTATACAGATAGTAACATAGAAAAAAAAAAAGAAATAAAAGGAAAAAATCATACTTCAATATTTTGTTATATCATTTTTGAATTACACAGAGGTTACAGATGTTTAATATTTGCTAAATAAATAAATAAATTAATTTTATATCTAATATATAAAGCTGAGTGTATGAATGTGTGTATGTCCGCTAAATAAATTTGCACCGTTGCATTTACAATCACGAAGTTTGGCACACAGGTACATCAGGTGTCCGAGAAAGTTTTAGACCGGGTCTCAGCTCTCTAGCATCTACCGTTCCTGAGATATTCCCCAAAAATATATATTAGTTAATAGAAGCCTTGTCACATGACCCTTATCAGCCAATAGAAGCTCGTAGGTACTTAGTCTCCACCTACACACAATTTTACATAACACCAGGTTTTCATAACAACCGAGCCATTTTTATTCACTGCTATAGGTCAGCTTTAAAGGGGCAGGGCGCTGTGGATGACACTGTTAAAGGGAGCGGAGTGCTGTGGAAGCCATAGATCAGGGGAATGTAGGGTGGCCATTCAGGCCACCCTCAAAATTCTAACTTAAAAACCCACTCCCGATCCCACTAAACCACACCCCTGACTCAATTAGGCCACACCCCCTCCCACTCAGCTGACAGGGATTGAAAAAATGAAGGTAAAGATCAACTTCTGTCAGCTGCATGGGTGAGAGGGAGGGTGACTTTCTCCCTGTAGCTCATGCTCAGACAGCACAGTGCTGCTGTCTGAGAGTGAGCTGTTCAAAAGGACATCCCTGCCTCTGTCCAAGCCCTGCACCAGACGGAGGACAGGGAGTCTGAAAGCCAGACTGTCCACCCTAAAACCGTATCTCTGGTCACCCTAGGGGCAGGCTGCTATGGAGGTCACAGTTAAGGGGACGGTCCGCTATGGAGGTCAGTATTAAGGGGCATATTGCTGTAGAGGCCACTGTTAAGGGGGCAGGGTGTTGTGGAAATCACTGTTAAGGAGACGGGTTACTGTGGAGGGCACTAAAAAAAGGGTGGATGCTGTGGAGGTCACTGTTAAAGGGGCGGGCCACTGTGGAGGTCACTGTTAAGGGGCAGGATGCTGTGTAGGTCACTGTTAAAGGGACGGGCGCTGTGGAGGTCTCTGTTAAGGGGGAAAGGAACGGTGGAGGTCACAGTTAAGTGGACAGTCCGCTATGGAGGTCAATGTTAAGGGGCAGGGTGCTGTAGAGGTCACTGTTAAGGGGCCAGGGTGTTGTAGAGGTCACATTTTAAGGGAATGGAGCTCTGTGGAGGTTACTGTTAAGGGAGTGGGATATTGTGGAAATTACTGTTAAGGAGATGGGGTACTCTGTAGGTCACTAATAAAGAGGCGGCTGCTGTGGAGAGCAATGTTAAAAGGGAGGGTGCTGTGGATGTTACTGTTAAGATGGCAGGCTGCTGTGGAAGTCACTGTTAAAGGGGCGGGCACTGTGGAGGTCACTGTTAATGTTAAGGGAGGAGGGGACCGTGACGGACACTATTAAAGGGGCAGCGGGGTACTGTGAGGTCACTGTTAAGGCAGTGGGGTACTGTGAGGTCACTTTTAAGGGAGCAGGATACAATGGAGGTCACTGTTAAGGGAGAAGGGTATTGTGGCAGTCACTATTAAAGGGGCAGTTGCTGTGGAGGTCTCTGTTAAGGGGCCGGGAATGGTGGAGGTCACAGTTAAGAGGACTATAATCTATGGTCAGTGTTAAGGGGTGGGTGCTGTAGAGGTCATAGACAGGCCCCTGTGGAAGTCACTATCAAGGGGGTGGGGTGCTGTGGAACTCAGTGTTAAAGGGGCAGGCTGTTATGAAGGTCAAGGTTAAGGGGGTGGGCTGCTGTGTAAGTCTCATTTTAAGGAGACGGGGCACTATTGGGGGGGATCAGTGTTAAGAGGTGGGGGCTGTGAAGGTCACTGCAAAAGGGGCGGGATACTATTGATGTCAGTCTTTTAGTGAATACTGCTGATATCTTTTAACAACACACACAAACATTAAATGAAATAGATGAAATATACCCGTGCGAAGCCGGGTCCTTCAGCTAGCATATATATATATATATATATATATATATTTAAGCACATCTCTGATTTTTTTAAAATGTTTCCCATAGAAAAAAATCAATTTTATACAGCTTTTCTTTTTGCAGCTAAGTCTACTCCGACACCTGGGTGTTTGCAGCCTAGCAGTTTTTTTTATGATTTACAACATTCAATCGTTATGCTCCGTTTAACGTCCCAGGCAGAAGAACATTTAGAAATCAGTAAACAACATCCAATTTACCAAAGAAAATAACTCAGGAAAGCGTAAAAAACAATAAAATAATTGAAAAACAAAGAAACGGTGATGAAATGCCCGTGCCGATAAGCCACTTTTAATGCATTTTAGCATGTAACATGTCAAACATACAACATTATTTTTCTTCTTATAGATAAAGTGTCAGCCACAAATGGGATCGGAATAGAAATTATAAATATTGCTCTTCACAAACCTGCATTCAGCTGATATGACAAGAAGAAAGCAGCCATAGAATGAAGGATGATAATCTATATACATTTTAAATAGACTTATAGGCAGAAGGATGTGTAGTTCTGAGCTCGGTGCATATGATATAAAACCTGGTATCTGATAATATCAGTAAATACCTTTTCTTACCCTTGCAGTGAGAAGGATAGAAAATTTGATTAAATAATAAATAGTGATTTTAAACTCGGCAGGAGAAGTATACAGTGAAATTGGATATGTTGCCTAGGGGAAAGATCAGACACAGAAATGAGTAGGTCACGAAATGGCACATCATCATTAAATATATAAAAAGGTTTTTTTATATTTTTTTCTTAACCAAAGAAGCAAAATGAAAATGCTGTGAGATTCTCTATCGCTAGCAGTTTTTGTGTCAGACTACCATAAGGATGTGTACCCTTTTCACGCAGTTATATTTGAACATGCAATTGCTTATTAAAAATTAATATTGCTATCTTCGCCAATGCTAAAAATACACGGAACTAGAGCTGCAGAAGAATATCCTTTTCCACTATGTGTGCGAATGAGTTTCAGATTTTGATAATTCTCCATATATTAGGTATTGTATTATATTGTAAGATTGTTTCCGGACACATCTGAACAGGTACTTTCATGGACGCTGCTCGCAAGGCTACTCTGATTTAGAAATCACTGGAGTATTAAACCTACTTTAAAACGTAACTTTTATATAACGATATTAGCTAAAATAATTCCCACAAAAACAAATGTTATTTTAGATAGCTGCAAATAAATCTAGCGAAGTATAGATAGGGTATGCAGTGCTCCGGACAGATAAATAATACACACTAGGTCATATGTGACCACTCACGATTCAGACGTATGGTGTTCGCTGATGGACATTCGGGAGGTTCCCAGATTCCCGGTCATCTGATATCTTAATCGTACTGTGGATATGGTCCTTCCGGCTGCAGGTATTCCAGGGTTCAGAAGAAAGGGATGTATTAGGGCACAAACAAATGGGAGATCTAGCCCTATAAAAATGACTACCCCTACCTAAAAGTGGAGATGGCCCCCGCCTAAATGCAGAAGTATCACTCCCTAATGGAGCGACCCCACTTATCGACGGCTAAACCCTGGATTCTGACCCTAAAAAATTACTCCCAATGAGCAGTCCTAAGTCCCGACGCGTTTCCTCTGTCACAATTATGTGACAGGTTCATCAGGGGATGAAAACAATGTGTAGTGGCTTGATAGCCTAGCTAGATGCTGCTGCTGGTCATCCTAGATAAAACAGACAGTCCAGCATCTAGCTAGGCTATCAAGCCACTACACATTGTTTTCATCCCCTGATGAACCTGTCACATAATTGTGACAGAGGAAACGCGTCGGGACTTAGGACTGCTCATTGGGAGTAATTTTTTACGGTCAGAATCCAGGGTTTAGCCGTCGATAAGTGGGGTCGCTCCATTAGGGAGTGATACTTCTGCATTTAGGCGGGGGCCATCTCCACTTTTAGGTAGGGGTAGTCATTTTTATAGGGCTAGATCTCCCATTTGTTTGTGCCCTAATACATCCCTTTCTTCTGAACCCTGGAATACCTGCAGCCGGAAGGACCATACCCACAGTACGATTAAGATATCAGATGACCGGGAATCTGGGAACCTCCCGAATGTCCATCAGCGAACACCATACGTCTGAATCGTGAGTGGTCACATATGACCTAGTGTGTATTATTTATCTGTCCGGAGTACTGCATACCCTATCTATACTTCGCTAGATTTATTTGCAGCTATCTAAAATAACATTTGTTTTTGTGGGAATTATTTTAGCTAATATCGTTATATAAAAGTTACGTTTTAAAGTTGGTTTAATACTCCAGTGATTTCTCAGTTTAGATACCTACTCAAATATGCATCTTACATTACTGTGAATTGCTACTCTGAATTACTAGCCATATCATGCAAATTTGGTTAAAAAGTTTTAGCTTTTTTTCTAAATTCCTGTGTGGATCTGTGGCTTAACAAATCATATTTTCTAAAACACCCTAATAACCGATATTTACCAGATATAGAATTACGGGGGTTGCCTCAGGATAGACATTGATAGCATATCAGCAGGAACAACGGCGGCCAAACATTAACTATAAGGGCTAAGTCACAAGACATCTTACAAAAAAAATGTCATCAGGCAAAATGGCTTGGAGTTTTATTAGTACAGTGGTCACCAAGTTCTAGTGATGGGCAGAGGTCACAGTTAGAGATGAGCGAATTATCGGAAAATTCGATTTGACTGATTTGTCTAATTCTACCCAAAAATTTACTTTGTGACGAATGAATTTGTCGCAAAGTGCATTTCTTTGTAAGTAGCGGGTGCAATGATAGGGAGCATCGATTGCACCGTCCCCCCATCATTGTACCCCTCAGATGCTGCATTCATACTTGGTGGCGGCATCTGATATAAATAACAGAGTGCAAAAGGAAAAAAAGAAAATAAAAAATTATCCTTACCTGATCCATTTGATCGTGAAGGCCAGGCGCCGTCTTCTTGCTTGCAGATCTGGCGTTAAATCTCGCACGATCTGTGATGACATCATCGCGCCGGTAGGCATGGTGTGGTGATACATCATGGCGCACGGGATCTCACACTCAACACTAGTCTCAGTAGTTGGACTGGACATTGATGGTGTATTTAAACCAGCATGCTTTCCATATCTGTCCTAAAACAACAACTTTAACGTGAACCTGTCATGCTGGCCATGGTGTTTGAACTGCAGGCATCATGTTATGGAGCATTAGGAGGATATATCATTTAGTGGAAAAAGATTCAGTATACTTTGGATGTCATTCATTTAAATTCCTGCTCATTCTGGGCTTTGAAGTCCAGGACACGGTCCTAATAGTGATTGACAGCTTTCCCTCTATGACTGTGCATAGATAGATAGCTTTTCATGGTGACAGGTTCCCTTTAAATGGTGATGTAAAGAAAGCCCTTTAATTGATATTTTGTTGTTTGACCTTTTTCTTGTAAATTACTATAAATCGGAAGTACAATGGCATTAGATTATGAGGGAGCTCTATTATAATTTTGTCAACAGTATCTAGACCTTTGACCATGTAGAGTTGGTAGAATATAAAGAGATTCCTCTTTAGAAGTGAGCACATTTATTACAATTCATTTTGGGTTTGTTTCATCTGAATCAACCATGCTGTGTCTTCAAAACACTCTCTCTTTCCCTCTCATAAAAATTCTACCAAATGGAACCTTAAGAAATTCTCATTTTAAGGAACCAGAATTTTGTAAAAATTGGATTCCAAAGAATTGACACGACGTTGTTTAGATCTTCACCCGAGCCACATTTTTTGTGGCCACAAAAGATGCTGTCCGTATCTGTTGCTCTGTTCCGTGGCCGTGAAAAAAAATTAGAACATGTCACCTTTTCTTGTCCATCTTGCAGACAAGAATAGGCATTTCTATCATGGGCGGCCTGTTCTGTTTCAAAAATTGCGGAAAGCACACGGCAGGAATCCGTGTTTTGCGGATGCGCAATTTACGCACCCCAAAACACGGTGTGGCCGTTTGCATGAGGCCTAAAAAATAAATCCCTACCTTTGTCTTTCGCTTGGTCCACCCCCATCTTTGTCTACATTGAACATGCCTAATGTCACAAACACACACACTGAACAGGAAGTTCAGGAGAGGGGCAGAGGTTAACTACACTGACTGAAACTCCAGCAGATCGATGTGCCTGCACTACTACAGGAGTTCCTGCCCTTGATTTCCACAGCCACTTTCTCTTCCACACCCCTGAGATCTATCATCTCTCTTCCTACCGTACTCATTTCACTTGAGCCAATTTCATTTCACCCCATTTACCTCCTGAGATAGAGCTCAGCAGTGCAGGGAAGTGATAAAGGAACTGTAAGGACCTGAGTGATGTCACCAAGTGGGCGGAGCTCTTGTGCTGTGTGTCTGTGAGAGGTTAGTGGTTTCCCTCTATAAGTTGCAAAATAGACGGACTTGTAGTTCTTTCCTTATACTCTCTCCCTGTAATGTCCCCTGGTAGTCCATAACATCCTAGAAATGCTCGGAGTTGTAGTTCTCTCCTATTATATCCCTCTCAATGTGATTTCCACAAATACCCCATAATAACAGTCTAGGCATGCTGGAAGTTCTAGTTCTATCCTCATACCCCTCTCCCTATAATGTATGCTGATGGCCCATAATAAATCTCTGGACATGCTGGGAATTGAAGTTCTCTCCTCTTCTATCCCTCTGCATGTAGTGGCCACTGATGCCCAATAATAACATGGATATGCTAGGAGCTTTAGTTCTGTCTTCTTGTACCCCTCTCCCTATATTGTCCCCTGATCCCCCCCTAATAACAGTCAGAACATATTGGGTATTATTATTTCCCCATATCCCTTTCCATCTAATGTAGATTAATGCCCCATACACAGTGTGGCCAAGCTGGGAGTTCTAGTTCTATCCTCTTATAACCCTCTCCCTATAATGTCCCTTGAACCCATTCCCCTAATAACAGTCTGTACATGCTGGGAGTAGGAGTTCACTCCTCTTATATCTCTTATCATTTAATGTCCACTGATTTCACACAATACCATCTGGACATGATGGAAGTTGTAGTTCTGCCCTCTTTTTTTTTTTATAAAAGACCACAAATCCAGACTCTTTTCTCCAGCAGTGCCTGAAAACTGTCTATTTTTTCTAGCATCTTCAGCGGATGCCACTGTATGACATCTGTCTGAAGCAACCGTATGTGTCATGTGAAAAAACATCATAGGAATAAACGTTATGTCAACACAGCCTTAGGGTACTTTCACACTAGCGTTTTTCTTTTCCGGTGTTGAGTTCCGTCACAGAAGCTCAATACCGTAAAAAAACTGATCAGTTTTATCCTAATGCATTCTGAATGGAGAGCATTACGTTCAGTATGCATCAGGATGCTTCAGTTCAGTCCTTCTTACGCTTTTTGGCCGGAGAAAATACAGCAACATGCTGCAGTTTTCTCTCTGGCCAAAAATCCTGAACACTTGCCAGAATGCCGGATCCTGCATTAATTTGCATTGAAATGTATTAGTACAAGATCCGGCATTAAGTGTTCCAGCAAAACGGATCCGGTTGTCCGGTCTGAGCATGCGCAGACCTTTAAAAATGCAAATAAAATAAATAAATACTGGATCCGTTTCTCCGGATGACACCGGAGAGACGGATTCAATATTTCAATGCATTTATGAGACGGATCCGCATCCGGATCCGTTTCACAAATGCATCCGTTTGCGTCCAGATTGCCGGAATTGACAGAACTGCCTGCCAGAATCCTCTGCCGCAAGTGTGAAAGTATCCTAACACACCTGAGTAATAGTGGCTGTCAGTAGAGAAGAAGAGCTGATAGACTTCTGACAGGCGGGGAAGATTTCTGTCAGAACATGACAGGTGGGGAAAATTTCCCACTGCCTGTCAGTACAAACCGTTGTCTGGGTTTTTTATATACAGGTGAAACTCGAAAAATTTGAATATCGTGCAAAAGTTAATTTATTTCAGTAATGCAACTTAAAAGGTAAAGCCTTTATTTGTTATCATTTGGATGATTAATGCTTACAGCTTATGAAACCCCAAATTGACAATCTCGGCAAATTAGAATATTACATGAAATCAATAAAAAAGGATGTTAAATAGAAAAATGTAGGACCTCTGGAAAGTATAATCATGCATATGTACTCAATACTTAGTTTGGGCCCCTCAATGCGGCGTGGCATGGATGCTATCAGCCTATAGCACTGTTTAGGTGTTATGGAAGACCAGGATGCTTCAATAGCAGCCTTCAGCTCTTCAGCATTGTTCGGTCTCATGTCTCTCATCTTTCTCTTGGCAATGCCTTATAGATTCTCTATGGGGTTCAGGTCAGGCGAGTTTGCTGGCCAATCAAGCACAGTAATCCCATGGTCATTGACCCAGGTTTTGGTACTTTTGGCAATATGGGTAGGTGCCAAGTCCTACTGGAAAATGAAGTCACCATCTCCATAAAGCTCATCTGTGGAGGGAAGCATGAAGTGCTCCAAAATCTCCTGGTAGACGGCTGCGTTGACTCTGGACTTAATGAAGCACATTGGACCAACACCAGCAGATGACATGGCTCCCCAAATCAACACAGACTGTGGAAACTTCCCACTGGACTTCAAGCATCTTGCATTGTATGCCTCTCCATTATTCCTCCAGACTCTGGGTCCTTGGTTTCCAAATGAGATGCAAAAGTTGCTATCATCAGAAAAGAGGACTTTGGACCACTGAGCAACAGACCAGTTCATTTTTTCTTTAGCACAGGTAAGACGCTTCTGAAGTTGTTTGTTGTTCAGGAGAGGCTTGACAAGAGGAATGCGACATTTGAAGTCCATGTCCAGGATCTGTCTGTGTGTGGTGGCTCTTAATGCACTAACTCCAGCCTCAGTCCACTCCTCGTGAAAGTCCCCAACACTTTTGAATGGCCTTTTCCTGACAATCCTCTCCAGACTGCGGTCATCCCTGCTGCTTGTGCACCTTTTTCTTCCACACTTGTCCCTTCCACATAACTTTCTATTAATGTGCTTTGATACAGCACTTTGGGAACATCCAACTTCTTCTGCAATTACCTTTTGAGGCTTTGCCTCCTTATGGAGGGTGTCAATGATGGTTTTCTGCACAACTGTCAGGTCAGCAGTCTTCCCTATGATTGTGATTCCTACTGAACCAGACTGAGAGACAATTTAAAGGCTCAGGAACCCTTTGCAGGTGTTATGGATTAATTAGCCGACTAGAGTGTGACACTTTGAGCCTAGAATATTGAACCTTTTCACAATATTCCAATTTTCTGAGATTGTGAATTTGGGGTTTTCATAAACTGTAAGCCATAATCCTCCAAATTATAACAAATAAAGGCTTGAAATATCTCGCTTTGCCTGTAATGAGTCTATCTCATATATTAGTTTCACATTTTAAGTTGTATTACTAAAATAAATGAACTTTTGCACGATATTCTAATTTTTCGAGTTTAACCTGTATGTGCCGCAGTATAAGAGGAGGGGGTAGAATAAGTGGCTGTAGCCTGAGAGAATAATCCAATGCTGTTCTAGTTTATTTTTCGTGGTCAGCCAAAGTAATATCTGACAAAACAATAGGAGCTTATGTTAACGTTTTGTTGTTTTTTTGTATTTGGATTTTGGCTTTAGTTCCCTTTTAATAAACGTATGATCATGAGCATTACCTGAAATAAATGTCCAATATCTTTTTACTGCAATACTGCGTCGTATGATTGTGTAATTATCATCGGGTGGAGTAGATAAATAAAACCAATTTACCTGGCTGATTGCAAAGTAAATGTTTATCTTTCAATTACCTGTTTATTGTTACTAGACATAACTGAGGTTGATGTGCTGTAATAAAATTTGATTGTTCTATTTTGTTGTCACCTATTCCACTTTCTAACATTGCAATCAGAAGCCATTTGTAGTAAACAGAGCAAAGCTGTAGCCCTGATTGCTTTCCCTACCAGACAGGGACGCACATAGAAATCACTGGGCCCCATGGCAAGAATCTACCCGTTCCTGGCCAGTATATACAGCAGTGTACTGATATGTGAAGTATGAGGTATAATAGATGCAGTGTGTTCAGATATATAGTATATAAAGCAGTGTACTGGTATATAAGGTATGAGGCATAAAATACAAATTCCAGTACACTGCTATATATACTATATACAGGACCATCTTTAATGCGGGGCAAAAGGGGCAGCTGCCCCTGGCCCATTTGCTCCTGGGGGGCCCAAGGCAGCTGCCTCTTGAGCCCCTCTGGCCACTCCAATGGTGTAAAGATTGCTGTCACAGAGGGTGCGACCAGGCCCGGGGGGGGGCTGAATTCTATTCCTTATCTTGTCATCGTGAGACCCGAGGTCTCGCAGGATCACAGCTGGGACTGGGAGGGTATCGGGATTGCGATTTGCATACCACCTAACTAAAGCCCGTCGCAGTCCGCAATTTAGTACAGAACAGAACAAGTAGGTAGTATTTTTTTTTATTTTTATAATGCTGCTCTGGCACACTATTCCTGCTTCATCTGGGGGGAGGGGGGATCTGAGGTGAGGTGATGATCAGTGATGCGGCAGTGCTGTCTGTGGCCGGCTGTATGAGGGCAGGAGGGCACGGCACTGGCAGCAAAAGCAAATCCTTCATAGGGGATCAGCCTCGGTGGCAAAATCATTTAAAAAAAAGTGGCAAACAAATATATACAGTGGCCTTGGGGACAAAAAATTTAATATATACAGAGGGGGGGAAATGGATATATTATATATCCATTTTTCCCTCTCTGTATATATTCCATTTTACCCCCTCTGTATATATATGATATATATACAGAGGGGGCAAAACATTGAATATACACATAGGGCTAAAAATGGATATATTATATGCTTTATGTGAGTAAGGGTGCTGGGTGATTGGAGAAGGGGAAGGATGGAGAAGGGAGAGGGAGGGGTGGATGGAATGGTTAGTAGTACAGTACTATCTGCACATTGTAAAAAATATTTATAATCTGCAAAATACTATATATTTGTCTCAGAAGTTGTGCTTTTTTATTTTTTAGAAAAATGATACAACCATTTTATTTGATACTTTTTGTACTTTTTTTTCCCCCCTTCTATATTAAGGGACACTATAGTCACCAGAACCACAACAGCTACCGTAGTAGTTCTGGTGTCTATAGCATGTCTCTGCAAGCTTTTTAATGTAAACACTGTATTTTCAGAAAAAAAGGCAGTATTTACATTACTGCCAAGGAACACGCCTAGCGTTATTGCATGCTAGGGTGTGGGAAGGTGGGATCCAGGGGGCCCAAGTAAATTCTTGCCCAGGGTCCAATCAATATTAAATACACCCCTTACTATATATCTTAACCCACTGCATCTTTTATACCTCATATATCAGTACACTGCTGTATATACTATATATCTTAATACACTGTATCTATTATACCTCATACCTCACATATCAGTACACTGCTGTATATACTATATATCCTAACACACTGCATCTATTATACCTTGTACCTCACATGTCAGTACACTGCTGTATGAGGAGGAGGTGGTGCACTGTGTGAGCAATGCGTCCTCTTCATTACACTCTGTTGTCTCGGAAGTGCAGTGTAATCACGAGTACTTGCTCCATGCACTTGTAATTACACTATACCGCTGCTACAGGGGAGATGACGAGTAGTGTAATGAGGAGCAAGCAGCGCTCACATGGAGCTCCACCTCCTCTCCAAACAGCCGATCCGCGGGGGTGTCAAACCCCTGCCAATCTGATATTGATGACCTATACTGAGGATAGGTGAAGATTGGTTGCTGTAGACACCCATATTCTGCTGTACATAAAATGTCATACATTAGCTAGATATCCTTTAAAATGTACTGGACTAACTTGCACAACGTAGTGAATACTGGAGGCTATCAAAAATTCTCCATTCATGTTAGCCACATTGGAAAAAAAAGGCTAATTATGCTGTTTTCATGTAAAACAATCTAAACACATTTTTGCATTAACACTTGCAACTGATATTTTGTAGAATATAATTAGTATAGTACATTAGCCAATCTTTCCTGCGCCCTGAGCTGTTGAAAAGCAAATGCACTAGAAGCATAATAAAGTCTATGGAATAGTATACCACTGATGCAAATATCAGAGCATACTGTAAGAGCAGGAATAAACACACGTATAGTACCTTATCTATCATACTGTGCACTGACGTCAGCATTATGTACATGTATGCCTACTAATCGCTGGATTCTAGCAGGGGTTTCATTAATATACACTTTTGCCATCACTGGTCGACAGTCTCTATACTGCAATACATGAAGGTCAACACACAAACAGGGACAAAACAGATGCATAAAAACAATAAGAGTAGTCGTACGGCAGAAGGGTCAAAAGGCAGATGATCAACACAGTACAAGTATGCCAGAGACTGGGAAGAGTAGGAGGATAGTAAATAGATGTGCAGGGTGATATTCTACAGTGTTGAAAAGTCAATCACTTGTAGTATAGACCCCCAAGACAAAAAATAAAGGAAAAAGAGCGCCAGACCCCGTATCAAGTACAGTTGGAAATAAAATGAAATGGGAGTAGAAAACACCACTACACAGTGATGACTACTAGATAGCACAGAAATGTGTCGTAAAGCAATAGCGTGGAGTCGAGATAATGGGTGCTCCGGGTAGAAGACCCTGAATATACACCGCTATGCAAATAGGACCAACTAAAACCCTATAGTCAAATGGTGGTGTGGTTAATAAAGATGAAATTGGTAAAATGATAAGAATGATATAAATAGTAAAAGTATGAAGTGCCCAAGCAGGACAATATCACACGAAATAAATGAATAAATAACATGTGGCGTATACACATTAAAGGTGATTGATCATAAGCACTGGACTTTTTGCTGCCTTCCATCACTACAACTCTACATGCGATCCTGGCCGGGGGAGTTCAATTCACAGGTGTTTTATACTTATCACCTGATGACTACCCCCCAGTGAAGTGAGTGTTATTATTCATTTATTTCATGTGATATTGTCCTGCTTGGGCACTTCACACTTTTACATTCTTATCATTTTACCAATTTCATCTTTATTAACCACACCACCATTTGACTATAGGGTTTTAGTTGGTCCTATTTGCATAGCGGTGTATATTCAGGGTCTTCTACCCGGAGCACCCATTATCTCGACTCCACGCTATTGCTTTACGACACATTTCTGTTCTATATAGTAGTCATCACTGTGTAGTGGTGTTTTCTACTCCCATTTAATTTTATTTCCAACTGTACTTGATACGGGGTCTGGTGCTCTTTTTCCTTCATTTTTTTGTCTTGGGGGTCTATACTACAAGTGATTGACTTTTCAACACTGTAGAATATCACCCTGCACATCTATTTACTATCCTGTTAAGTGTCTGTAGTCACAAACACTTTTTGGAGCAGCCTCACCTCTCCTTTCTCCTTTGTTTTTCCTCATCCCAATCACCCCTGTCGGCGCCCGAATCTTTCATTCCTTTGGGATACATCGTGATCCCTACGGGTCTGAATTAACTTCCGCTGTTTTTCTGTTCTTTATTCCTAAGAGTAGGAGGAGCCAGATAACAAAAAATTCACCGGCCCCTGCACACTGTAGGTGCCGACCTTTATACTCAAGGAACAGCAGCTCATGTTGGCTTGTCTCCACGCCAAGTGTTGCTGCTCTGTTTGGGGGCCCCACTGCACTTCCTCATTGGCCCGTGGCTCTGACATCAGTGAGGGCCTGGCCGCATTTCTGGTTCCTGTGGCAACCAGACGCTGATGTTGTAGGGAGGCAACCAGTGTTCATTGGAACCATGGTTAGGAAACATTGATCTATTCTAGACCATAGAAGCTAAGTATATAAAATATTTTTTATAAGAAAAAGGCTCATTTGCTTCATTATTTGTAAAGCACATGCACTTTTTGTTATTTATAATTTTTAACTGTTCTAGCAATAATGGAAATCAAGTTGCCGGCTGAGCTTGTGCTGGGCTTGTGTTTTTCCATAGCAGCCAATGAGAGCTGGAGGAGCTGCAGTCTAGAGCACGTTGATAGAACAGAATGGAAATTGAGCTGGGACAGTTTGGGAATTTCATATTCCCCATCAGATATTGCAGCTAAGCTACAATCCCTGACTAAAGCTATGTGCTAATGGAACAGATTTAAAAAGTTGTCAATCTACCAAGAGGGAACATACATAACAAGAAACCCAAAAGTACAAACATATAATCTTAACACCATAAATGCATATTTAGAGTCGGACTATGCACTCAGCATGCAATGTTTTTCTATCCGGCGCTATTTGGCATCTGGTATTATGACTGACATGCTGTATTTATGAGAACTATCCCATAGAAAACTCCAGAGGAGAACTGAATTGGATCATCGGACATATGTGAAGGGGCCTAAATAATATTAAAGGGGTTATACAGTCTAAAAAAAAGTATTCTAAGCCCTATTAGAGATTTCTGAGTTGATACAGGGAATTCCTATGTTTAGGATTATCATCTCTTGCCAAGAGTCGAGATTGGTTGCGATTTTTTTTTTCTCGCTCTGGAGGACCAGTCCTGAATTACCCACATAACAGACATATATAATGCACTTTTTGTCACACAAGGAACCCAAAAACACAAGGATTGCTGTGAAACATGAGTGGCACCATGAAGTCACTCCTCCCCAACACTCACACCGGTCAATTTCATAGGAAGACAATTTACCTGTTAGTATATTTATGAAGTGTGGGAGGAAAACAGATTGTTTAGTGCAAACCAACACAAACACAGGGAGAACATACACATTCCATGCAGATGTTGACCTCAGCTGTTTAACCCCCCCTCCCCCAACCCCATACACACACAGACTGATTATCCTGAACAGTGTCCGAGGCTGCGTGGCTGCAGAAGGTGGGCCATTTCTGAGGACTATTTCTTAGGCTGTCATTGAGTAACAGCCACAATTATGGTCTTATTTTTTTGCGGATAAGATCATGGCAATAGCACTGATACATTGCAAATTACAGCTCAGTCCAGACCCAATTTCTAATAGCTGTGTTTCTCCATATATCTCACCTAGCATTGTGATCGTATGGGTTAATTTATTAAACTGGTGTAAAGTAGAACATAGGCTCTATGCTGCCTATCTACATACAGTATAGTCTGTCTACTGTACCATGTGCCAGTTGTGCAGAAATTGGCCCACCTTGCTCAGAAGCCTACTGGGGATTCACCTGTTCCCCTCGGGGCCAGTCCAAGTCTGTCCTTCTCTATGAGATCACTGTTCAAGTACTGAGTTACTGAGCATGTTAGTCCTCCTCTGAATGCAGGACAAGGAGGACCAGAAGGCTAAACAGCAGGGGAAGCTACCAAAGTGGAAAATGTAATGTACATAAAAATTAACAATATTTTTATTGCATGTATAGTGCAATAATACTTCATTTTCATAATCATTGCTTAGTCATACTTTTTTGGGGGATAACTCCCTTACAGGAAAAAAAATAATATGTGCTTCTTCAAAGAGATGGTTACTAGTTCTTTACATCTACATAAAGGTGACCATAGACATTAGATTTATGGCTGCCAAACCTGCCATTGTCAGTAGGATCAGCTACATGACATTTCTGGCTGCTTGTTAGTTTTGAATACTTTGGGAGAAAAAAAAGATTTGTTATCTTGACCCATTCTTTGTAATTGAGGAAGATAAGCCACCACCAAGGGTTTCTGACTGTAGCTTACTCCCCTCTCCCGATTAAGAATACATGCATGCTCAACTTAACTGAACTCGCAAGGGTATGGGGGGCGGGGTGCATTAAGAATAGAGATTGTCCAAATGAGCATTTGACTGACAGCAATCGAAATAGTCAAATTAAGTGGCCAAATTAAGGTGAACCTGTCACCATTAAATGTAGGGCAGTCTGCAGGCAGCATGTTATGGAAAAGGAGGAGTTGAGCAGACTGATATATAGTTTTATGGGACAAGATAGCTTGCAATTCATGCATTTAAATCCCTGCTCTTTCCATGCTTAGGAGTCATATGGGTGGGTCTCTTTAGTGATCTACAGCTATCTTTGGATTCATAGACAAAGGCTTTTAATCCCTAAATAGGACCACCCACATGACTCCTAAGGCCAGAAAAAGTAGCCTCTTCGAACATCTGATTGCTGGGGTGCTGGGAGTCAGACCCCTGCCATTCTGATATTGTTGACCTACTCTGAGGATAAGCCATCAGTATCAAAATTCCAGATAACCCCTTTAGGTGAATACGTTTTGCTGGATCTTTTCCAATAAAACTTTAGATCAATCTGCCCAGCTCCTCCTGCCCTATAACATTCTGCCTGCAGATTGACAGGTTCTCTTTCAATTCAATCCAACATGTTATTACTGTTTCTTTTTTTGGTAGCTACAGGTAATAGAACAACCATATCAAGTTGAGAGCAGCTTTGTTATAAAAAGAGTTAATAGGCAGGTGAAATGTGTCATTGTAACTGTAATACAATAACTGTGCCACAATCTAGAGCGTTATTATATCTAGAACGTCTAATTATTTATTACTGGCAACACATACTACATTAACATAATCAAATCCATATTAATTAAGAAAAAAAGCATAGATTGAACAAAAAAATCCCCCGGCTTAGGCTACTTTCACACTAGCGTTCGGCTAGCGTTCGATCGGATCCGTTCTGAACGGATCCGATCATAATAATGCAGACGGAGGCTCCGTTCAGTACGGATCCGTCTGCATTAATTTAGCAAAAAAAAGCTAAGTGTGAAAATAGCCTAGTACGGATCCGTCCAGACTTTCAATGTAAAGTCAATGGGGGACGGATCCGCTTGAAGATTGAGCCACATTGTGGCATCTTCAAACGGATCCGTCCCCATTGACTTACATTGAAAGTCTGGACGGATCCGCACGGATCCGCACGCCTCCGAACGGCCAGGCGGACACCCGAACGCTGCAAGCAGCGTTCAGCTGTCCGCCTGTCCGTGCGGAGGCGAGCGGAGCGGAGGCTGAACGCCACCAGACTGATGCAGTCTGAGCGGATCCGCCTCCATTCAGACTGCATCAGGGCTGGACGGCTGCGTTCGGGTCCGCTCGTGAGCTCCTTCAAACGGAGCTCACGAACGGAAACCCGAACGCTAGTGTGAAAGTAGCCTTAACCATTGTCTCCGATTAAAATAACCGAGAACCACAATGTAATATAGTAGCAATTCACACATTCTTGTATGATTTTCTATAGCGGGTTATTCAATTCCAAAGAGGTTTATATGCCTGTTTATGTCAAACAAACTCTACTAGAATGATGAATTTATTGTGTTTGTTTCAGTTGTTCTGACTCTCTAGTTTTCATTGAACGGTTCACATATTTCATTGTGCTGTGATTGGTTAATGATGGTTTGGCATATTCTGCAGGCAAAGGCCCAGAGACTCTTTATGCTGGTTATAACCTCAATGATAATGAATGGCACACAGTGCGCGTGATACGGAGAGGAAAGAGTTTAAAGTTAATAGTGGACGATCAACAAGACATGACAGGTAGGTGCCTTCATTTATTCTATCTTGCAGCAGTGTTCCTAATAGATGTATCTGGGCATTGTCCCTCAAGATGCGTATAACAACCCCCAAACAAGCAAGAAACCTGACTGATCTGGTGGACCGTGGTCCATTGAATATGGAAGAATTCCCAGAATGCCTTCAGGATTCCCAGTGCAGGCAATAAAGTATACAGCTAAGCAAAAAGAACTGGCCTATGGTTCAAGGAGATGGAAGCTGCATTTATGTACATGTGATAATTTAATGTTGAAGAGGTTTTCCAGGTCTTAGATATTGAAGGCCTATCCTCGGAATATTTAGACATTTTGAAAAAAATTGACCTTTAATGCATGTTATATAATATAATGCACCATTTAAACTAGGTTATGAATGGTGTTAAATTTTATAGATCTGTGGGTCAAACCTTTATCCTCCTTGCAAGACTTTGACCTCAATTTCTTGTTGTTCATAGTCGAGAGATTGTGGTGGATAATTTTCAAATGGACCTCTTCTTTCACAAGGTTTCGGCTCATATTAGAGCCCTTTTCAAGTATTTCTTTGCCACTGCTTTTTTCCCACCTTGGTTTAAATTTCTATCTTTTTCAATTCTTTTGTAACCATACTCATAATTACTTTTAGCTTCTTTCTTCTACGTCACAGGGTTCTGTTTAAATAACCGTTTCCTTTATTTTGTGATAAAGTTTGAACATATCTATTTCTACTCATGGAAACATGAGATCCAAAGCTATCTAAAAGCTATTACAGATGTGTATGAGATGGGGGAAGTTGCTGAGTAGCTAAATGGAAGTGAACAATAATATGAAAGCAATTACTGAATGTAATTGTATTTTTGAAAATGGTGGCTATTATTTCTTTTAGGATACAATTCGGCCATTTCTTTGTCAGACCAGTTTTAATATAGATTTTTAAGAATATTATATATTTTAAAGAGTCAGCATTAAAGGGTTTTTACGAGATTCTGATATTGATGATCTACCATCATAATAGGTCATTAATATGACATCAGCCAGGGTCCACCCAGGACCCACGTCAATCAGCTGTTTGAGAAGGCTACCATACTCCAGTGAGTGTTATGGACTCCTCACTGCTTACCAAGCACTGCTTACCACATTAAATAGCAGCTTTTCTTGGGACTGAGCTGTATCTAGGTCATGTAACCAATGAATGTGAGGCCATTTGCCTAGGAAGGGGCTGCAGCCTTTTCAAAAAGCTGATCAGTGGGAGTGCTGGTATCAGACCCCCGCCAATCATGAGAATAGTTCATCAATATCAAAATCTCTTAAAGCCCCTTGAACTATAAATGTGGGAAGTAGTGTTTCTCATTGAGAAGACCCAACTTTGTTAATGCTACATGGAAAAACATGTGCATATTAATTCTCCAGGAGGAATAAAACTGTCTCTCTCTAGTGCCCATAATAGGTGCTTACCCTTTGAGTCAATGTGAAGAACATAAAAACTGTTCAAACATGACTAATATATATCCAAACCAGGAACCTATTGGTAGACAGCTGTTTATGGTTTTCTACCCTCATGAGTACATAGACTGGTTACATTAGATGTCTTTACCTTAGCTGGATATGCTCAATATGAACCAGTACCCCAGAGCTGTGTATTGCGGACCAGTAATATACAGATTTTTTCCACCTACATAGAAAAATCTGCTAAATTATACTAGAACCTTGTCTGGCATACAGATATGTCATTCTTGCCTTGGTTCAACATATCTTGTGATGTGTTGCCTGAGAAGCTCTAATTTAAAAAAAAGAAAAGAAAAAAAAGAAAAATGAAAATCTAAGAAAAAGAACAAGATTTTGCAATACTCTGCCTGGAAATGGTTATGCCTTATGTGCCTATATGAGGCCATGAGGCCATTGGTTGTGATATAAATTGCAACCAGTTCTGTAAGCATATCATGATAATGTATTGAATTTATGCAATGACAAATTAGAACTTTTGGACAATTAAATTATTTTTTTTAGATTTAAATACTGATCATCAGTATCTGATCAGTGGAGATTTGACACCCGGGACTTCCGCCGATCAGCTGTTTGAGAAGTCAGTGGTGCTCACTGTAGTATCCCTGCCTTCTCACAGCTTTTCCTAAGCCAGAGACAGTATGTTCATGTGTTACGTGGCCTAGGCACAGCTTAGCCCCAAGAATTGAATAGGGCTGAACACGATACTACACACGACCACTATTTAATGTACAGCGCGGTGCCTGGCGAGCAGGGAGAAAGCTACAGTGCTCACAGGAGCATCAGTGCCTTTTCAAACAGCTGATTGGCTGGTGTCCTGGGTGTCAGACGCCCACTGATCAGATACTGATGACCTATCTAGAGGAGAGGTCATCAGTATTTATATCTTGGACAACACTTTTAACGGTAGGCACAGTTGTACCATAACAGTTGAAAGAGAGTCACTGAAGGCACTAGATAACCAGAGAAAATAAAACCACCCAAAATAGTTTCTGCACGTCTTTTAGGCTGAATTCACACTAGAGTTACTTGGTCTGTTATTACCATCAGTTATTGTGAGCCAAAACCAGTTGTGAGTCAAAAACACATAACAGGTGAATATCTTTACATTACAACGTATCTCTTAGTAGGCTTCACTACTGGTTTTGGCTCACAATAACTTATAGAAATAACTGGCAAAATAACTGCTGTGAACTTGGCCTAAAACTCCTCTACATTTTGCATGTATACTCTTTTCACATTATGAATATAGAGGAGCAAATTTCCCAAAATTTATTTTGAGTCCAATATGGTCAAATTGGTCGTCAGATTTGTTTCAGTCTGAATAAATAAACCTACATCAAAATTATCCCAATTGCCCTGAAAAGTTACGCATGACAATGAGGTCTCCTAGGACTATAACCACTTTTCAAGCTCTTTAAAGCCAGGACATCATTTATAATGTCAAAGAAACTGTAAAATATATGGCTTTGAGTAAATGGATGGTAGCCGGTGGTAACAAATACAATGAAAAAGGCAGGATAACAACTCACCTCCTCAAACAGCGCTCCCCGTGTAATGCAGAGCTTAGCTACGACTAAGGACTACTCTATCGTCCAAAATGCATCAGAATTACACAGGATCTGGATTTTAATTATTGAAGAAATAAAGCTTATATGAAATTACTGCTATAGCCAAAACATGATATCATTTTGGCAGCAGGTGCCTTGTTCTCCATCTTCTGACCTTTTTGAGTGATTCATATTGTACAAATCAATACATTTTTGGATTTGGAGAAATGTTTTTTTTTTTTTTTTTTTTTTGGGGGGGGGGGATTTGATTCATGTAGAGTCAATTCACTTATCTCTAATTACAAACACTTAGTTCTGATTTATTCTTTTCATAGTGCCGTCAGGAGTTTTTGCAGAGAACAGCTTGTTCGAGCCCTCTGGATCTGGCATTGCCAGACGGGACCGAAATGCCTGCTGCCCCATTACAATAATGGGGTCTGGCGGAGATCCAGCCGCTACCCGTCAAATATGCCGGGATTCGGCAAGACAAATACCACGCAACATTTTTCGTCTGGCAGATTTCAGGCGTTCTATGCCGAGCACAGCCACACATGTGAAAGAAGACCAAGGGAGTTGTACAAAAATGAGCAAGAACATAATGTACACTATTCATACATACATCAAACCTTATTTTATTTTTTTACAGCAGAATATGCCCTAAATTATGCAGCCATGAATTCCTGAATATATCTAATTCAACACTTCTAATGCAGAGCTTTAAATAGTGTATAGGAATAGTTACACATTTAGTTACACATTTAGGCCCCTTTTAGACGAGCGAGTTTCTTGCTGCAGACTCACAACATAGCACCCGGACTGAATTTCCAGCACTGCCAGGGTCGCATAGCATTATAGTGTTTTATGATGCTATGTCACCCTTAACGTTCTGGAATGTATTTGATAGCACTAACAGCATTATATCAGTGTTATCCAACACATTCCAAACCTCCAAGGGTTACATAGCATTATAAATCAGTATAATGCTATGTGACCCTGGCAGTGCTGGAAGTTCAGGCCAGGTGCTGTGGTGCGAGTCCGCAGCGAGACACTCGCTCGTCTGAAATGGCCTTACTAAACACTTTATGCCAGTTTTTCGTGTTAATTGTGCTATGCAGGAAATTTATGCACACATTTGCAAAATTTCTAATCACTTGCCAATTAAAAGTGGGTGGGTCTCTGAGAAGTGGGTCTCCAACTTTTTTTTCTTAAAAATTAAAAAAGGAAAAGAACATGATAAAATAAATGACAACATACTGTACACATACAGCAAATCATAGGAATCAGGTACACAGCATAAAGTTTCAATCAAAATATACTATATACACCGCCAATTTCATTACGTTTGAAGGATGAAAAACATTGGGGCAAAACAAAAAGTGGAAAGAATATTTCTCTTATGCAAGTTCTCTTCCAAAATGTATTCAATGGGGAGAAGGTATTTTCCACCAAAGTTTAAGTAAAAATTACACAATGTTTTGGTATAGATACCAGGTATAGATTTCATTGTGCCTTTTAAGAAATGAGTTGCCCACCACTCTATCACTTTTCTTAGACTAACCTAGGACACATAACAGAACATTTATCATAAGAGAATTTTTAAAGTCTGTTTTGCAGAAGCATTGCATTGTCTTCATTTATATCCAGTGTTTGATACATTTGTCCTGAAATGTTACTCCATTTTCAATGCCATCTTTTCACTGGGGAAAGAACTTTTGCTACTTTTTTAAAATGCCACAGTTGATAAATCTGTCTTAAATCAGCCCAGCCAGCCAACCATGTCCACTTTCCCACCGACATTTCAAAACAGGAGTGGTGTAACATCGTAAAATGCCTCAATGAGCCCAAAAAGTTGTGAAAGCGCTATTTGTGGCTCACTGATAGATTTTGGCTAATTGCTGAAAGTCCCATTGGGGGAAAAGTTTTAATCAGCTTATTGTCAAAGGACCATTCTATACAGACAACCTCTTTCAGCTGCCTTTAGCCTTCACTAGAGCAAGTTTAGGAGCTTTTTGTTCACCATTTATACATTAAACTCTATAGTAAACCCCTTTGGAACTCCATTGGCTCCCCTGCAACAAGGCCTAGTAATAAATAAATAAAAAATAAATGGCAAAAAGTGTAACTGCAATTTATTATTATTGTAACATATTATAGATGTGGCTGCAGGATACTATGTTGAATTCCTCAAAAAAAATTTTTTCTTCAAAAATTGAAAATTAAATACAAAGTAAACAACAAGGAAAACTAAATTATCCTTAATTATACTGCATTATTTATACTGCAGATGCTGTCAGGCACGCCACAGTTTGACTACTTTCCTGGCCAAATCCCCCTACACCAAGCACGGAGCCCCGAAAGTTGTGGAGGGCGCACTGCGCATGCACAGCCTCCTTCCATTAATTTCTATGGGTCTTCCGAAAATAGCCGAGTGCTGGTTCGGCTCTTTCCGTCGGCCCCATAGAAATGAATGGAAGTGGTGGCCGCGCAAGTGCAGTGCTTTTCCATTCACTACTATGGGGGGAGTGCTTGGTGGTGAGGCTGCTAGGGGCATAATGGAGGCTAATGAGAGGCATAATGAAGGCTAATGAGAGGCATAATGGGGGCTAATGAGGCATGTGGGGGCTAATGAGAGGCATAATGGGGGCTAATGAGAGGCATAATGGGGGCTAATGAGAGGCATAATGGGGGCTAATGAGTGGCATATGGGGGCTAATGAGAGGCATATGGGGCTAATGAGGCATATGGGGGCTAGTGAGGCATATGGGGGCTAGTGAGGCATAATGGGGCTAATGAGGCATAAGGACTGATGATGGGCCTAATGAGGCATATTGGGGGCTAATGAGGCATAAGGGCTGATAATGGGGACTAATGGCATAAAGACTATATATATATATATATATATATATATATATATATACATACATACATACTCATGGTGTGTGTGTTTGTGCTTTAGGGTGCACACCCTAATGCAATAGGCTGCGCATGACTATGAATGGGGACATATCCTAGCAATATGCTCCCATTGTCTCAGATGGGAATACCCCTTTAACTAGGTCCTCCGGTAATATTTTGCAATTTTTCTAGATTTTTTTTTCATATGTCGCCAGTTTATTTTTATTTTTATTATATGTGAACTAATTAGACTGGGGCTAGAAACTACTGACGTGGCGCTGTCACAATTTACAGTCCTTACACTGGTTGTATTTCTTACACATCTCAGATAATATTTTTATAGCCAGAGAAACCCTTTCGTCTTGTTCTGTTTGAACACATAGCCATCTGTGTGGTTTCTCCCAAGCTTGTAGTAGTCCGGGGAATATAGTGCTGGTCTTTCATCATCAAAGAGCACTGGAATTTGGGACTTTGATGATCCAGTGTCTTTTTTTATCATAAGAAGAGGATCATGGAGCCACAACCTTACTCTAGAAGACTATTATTTTATCCTGAATTTATTTACCTGTGCCCTCGTAAGGTTCAGGGAATGTGTTTCTATAGCTACAGAAGTGATATAGAGGTTAGAAGCCTTGGTGTTCACACACGTAGAGAAATGGAAAGGAAAGGTCAATGTTACTTTAACAAGTAAAATACTAAACCATTGAGTGTTTATTCCCATGCATAACATCTATCTATCTATCTATCTATCTATCTATCTATCTATCTATCTATCTCCATTAAAGAGGTTTACCAATTGACCTGTAAAAAGAATAGACAATTACTTACCAGATTGTTCGCCACCACTCTGCATTCTCCCTGCAGATCTCTGTTTTTCTTGCTGCAGTGATGATGTCACATGATGTCACATGGAATGTGCATAGAATCAAGGGCCACTTCTGCACATCGCTGAGACCAGTGATCAACCCCGGGTCATGTGTTGTTAAAGTGATATCACTGCTGCAGCCAACAAAACAGAGCCCTAACGAAAGAACCAGATCAGCTGAGCAGGATCTGTCTTTATTGCAGGTCGATCCCGTGAGTTGTCCGGATTCATCTTGATACCGGGCAACCTCTTTAGAAAGGACTTTGCCACCATGAAAGTCACTGTAAGAGCAGGCACAATGTATTGTAGGGCCAGCTCAGCTAAATATAACTCCCTTCACTGTTTGTTTATTCTGTAGAAAAAGTATGTTTAATCCATATGTTACCAGATCAGTAGGTAGTTTTTGTAAGCAACTCCTATATTAAGTAATGGTTCACATTTCAGTAGTTAATATTGAAGAAAGGTGCCTTATTACAAAAAAAAAATGTGTTGAGTTTTACCATCCAGAATGCAAAGGTTTTATATTTTTTCCCAGCTCTGTGCCCTTTCCATGACACTTGGGTTCATTTCCCAACTAGGCCTTTCCTAGTAATACAGAGGGGGGAGTCCTGCACAGGTTCCTACCACCCAGTAGAAAAGGAGTGGACCCCCTCTTTTGGTGGACCTTATAGTAGTTGCATGGTCTAAGGCTTTCCATACACATTAGATCGCTATCAGTTGAACAGCTAACCTTAAAGTGTAAATGTAATTTAGGTTTATTTTTAATACAGTGTAGGGACATGGAAGTTAAACATTTTGTAATATACTTTAATAGGGAAAGATTTTACCTTGTTCTAGAAAACAGGGTGTAAAGTGTCTTTTGAGCAAAGTTGTAGCAGTGTTGCCAAGGAGAGTCAGTGTTCAATTCTACTGATCGCTGAAGACAACTGTGTGTAACATACAGAGGCTTCCAGTCTCCCTGTTGTCTCTATATCAATCCTCAACTATGGACTTGTGCCCTACCTATCACTTCCTATCACCCTGCCTATCTGACTCTCTACACACTGGTGTCTTCAGCACTCACTAAAATGCTGAAGACTGAAGACAGGCTGTTCTTAGCCATGCTCAGTTTGAGCTTTGCTAAGAAGACTCTTTAACCCAAAATGAGAGTTATACTTTAACAATCAAGCAGATAAAAATCCAACTG